>NC_140569.1:25474963-26139963 GCF_057381845.1 Rhamphochromis longiceps
ACATCAAAAACGAAAGAAAACCATTAATCAACACATGAACATTACCTCTGAAGTTACAGCAGTTTTATTACAGACACGGCTAAGCGTTTTGCATTTTGCTTAATTTTAAAAAGTTTAAAGTTGTTCAATATTGAACGGCAGAAATCAGGTTTACTTTTCGGAAGTAAGTAAAAGGGAAAAAAAAAAACGTCGGCCGACAGCGCTGTAAACAACGGTAGACTTGTGCGTAACAAGCAAGCGAATAATGCAGGAGAGAGAGAGAGAGAGAGAGAGAGAGAGAGAGAGAGAGAGAGAGAGAGAGAGAGAGAGAGAGAGAGAGAGAGAGAGAGAGAGAGAGAGAGAGAGAATGAGAGAGAGAGAGAGAGAGCCCGCCGATCAGAATCAGCGAGCTGTTGGCTTTCAGCCCCGACCGTCAGCTGAGAAAGGCGACATCTCACTGATTCTGATCCGCGGGTTGCGCTGTGTGTTTACGTCTTTGTGCAGAAGCCGTGTACCTGCTCTCATTTACTGTCTTAGCTGTTTGGTGGTTGTTGAAATTTTGTGATCTTTCACCTGAGATTCTGGCATTTCGGGCAAAATAAATTAATATTAAAAAATTGATTCAGGATTTTAATGAATCGATTTTACGTTATCCAAGCCAGAATTGATTTTAATCGATAAATCGATTATAAAAACCCACCCCTATTTATAGCTACTAAATGCCAACAGAAGAAGCAGAGATGGAAATTTTACACACAGTAAATATTCGTTAAAGAACTTACATCCGTGAATTATATCTGTTTTTTTTGTTGGTGTGAGTCTTCTATCAGGCATTCCTCCATCTTTAAATCCCCTCTGGCATAAACAAACAGAAATAATAAAGACGGTAAAATGCTAAAACACTGCAGCAACAACGGCAATTGCATTAAAAATCATCACCTAAACATGTCAATGAAAATTCATCTGACCTTTATAATTGAAAAAAACAAAACCTAATAATGAAAAGATTTTTGTAAGTAGCAATAAGAAAGCTAATCCAGGTAAATAGTAAACAGAGAAACAATACATAGGCCTTCTATCCATTTTCTTTTTAAATAACTGCCGCTTGGAAAGGAACCACATTTAGAAAAGAATACATAAAAAATAAAACTATTTATGCCACTTTTATGCACTTCTACGGTAAAGCCCTCCACGCTATAGAACATCAATTACAAATTAAATGAACTAAAGAAAGCTTGTTTTCTTCTTACCATTCCAGTTTCGATGATGTTTAATTATCGTCTGCAGTCAACATGCATCTTCACACAGAGACGGGAGGTTTGAAAAACGCAGCACTGGTTTCCAAGGTAACCAAAGGTGAATCCGGTTTGAGTTACAGAAGCGTTTTAAAAAAAATGAACAAAAGCTACAAAGGAAGAATATGTCCCCGAATAATAGAACCAAAGTCCTTTTTCGCTCCTCAGTGGGCCGCGAACTCTGTCTCAAATACCAAAGTGCTCGTCAACATTAACTTACCCAGCTTGACAATTACTCACAATACAGTCAATGTTTAAATGTTTTGCCACCATTAATTTACAAATGCTTTGACATCTAATTCACTTGGTTGTGTATCAAGGACTTGTCAATAACAGTAGGTAATGATGATAAAACAGTAGCAGTACTGTGTTGAAATCTTTTGTGGACTTGTAGGACTGCCAATGTGAACTCAAAAGAAAGCAAATCGAACGTATACAGTTCAACAAAAACAGGACATTTAGACTAGAATTCGCTGCATTTACAGTTTCTGCAGAATTTACCAACGTCCAGTAAAATTTACTGTTACGTGGTTGTTAATGATTAAATAATGATATAACAAATCAATAGTTTTTGTTTTTTTCCCCCCCCCCCCAGAAAAACAGAAACCTCATATGCCAGTGGTAGTGGCTCATTTGTCATAAAGTTTTGCAGAATTGCGTGACTGTGAGTAACTGGTTTCCTATTACCTACCTACAGCCAGAAGGGGTTGATAGTGGTTGATATTTTTGGTGGTAAGAGGTGGACACATTCGGATGGCAAATGGTGGCAGTGGCAGACCAGACAGCAAACCGGTTAGCAGGAACTTCAGCTGGACTTCTTGCTGGTGGGAAGATGTAGGAAGAGTCTCACCGGCT
Source organism: Rhamphochromis longiceps (assembly GCF_057381845.1). Taxonomy (NCBI): domain Eukaryota; kingdom Metazoa; phylum Chordata; class Actinopteri; order Cichliformes; family Cichlidae; genus Rhamphochromis; species Rhamphochromis longiceps. The sequence goes on from NC_140569.1 coordinate 25,477,093, forward strand.
ATCAAGGTCTGACCTGGAGATGGAAAAAAAAAGATAAAATAAAAAGACAAGACGTCAAGTGTTAAGTTGGACATAATGTGAAAAACTACCTCTTATTTGCTCCTTAAATAATGAAATAACAACAGGTTAGGAAAATCTAACCAAAATCAAGACTTTCTTTCATTATCACTGTCACCATTGTATTCTATCTTATACAGCTCATATGTAGAGGGAAGGCTGTCATTCTGTAAATCAATCACTGTATAACGCATAGACAGCAACAGTGGGTGCTACCATCTGTATGAATATGTTCAACGAAGAAATAAACACAAGCAAAATAAACAAAAAGTCAAAAAAATATAAACCAAATATAAACAGAAGCTTCTTGAGAGCAGCAACATCAACAAGTGAACTGCAATAACAATACTGTGCAGGAAGTAAATCATCCCAAATCAAGACTGTAGACACCTCGTACTTGTAAGAAGCTTAATAGAAGTCTTTTGAATACAAATTTCAACTTGGCCTTACTGATCTAAAACAAAGCACATGTTTGTCTGAAGTGGAAACGTTGTACACAATGCAACTACAGCTGGAGGCAATAGAAAAGAACTAATATTGGTTATTTCAATGAGCTGTGGACTTAGTTATCAGCAGCTGTAATTATCATAAGAATTTAGTGGTATGTTAAAGCACTAAAGGCAAAGAGTAGCTAGTGCCCTCATCAATTTTAATCAACAATCAATTTTAAATATCAAGAAAACATTTTGTTGGGATGTGGGTGGGCCCTCCGTAATGCGAGTGTCACGACTGGCAGCCAGCACTGGAGTAATGACGTAAAAGTCTCTGAGGTAGCTGAGGAAGCATTCCAATAGTAAGACACCACACTCATGTTATCAGAGAACGGGTGTACGAGATAAGTAACAGCAAGTTTCTTCAATACTTTAAAATCACAGACTGAGACATAGATGTGAAGGCGATTCGCTTAAAATAATTTCATTACTGCACATCAGACTGCGCATTTTAATGCACTGTGAACGAATAATTCATCTTTATCTGTGTATCTGCTGGAGAGCTTTAGTATTCCCCGAGGAACAAACCTTAAATTGTCATTAGCACTTGTTAAATAATTCATTTGGTTTTCTTGATTTCTTTACACTGGAGATGTTTTGTCTTTCAGCTTGGAGTTAGATTCTAATCTTATATTATTATAACTACAAATAAAACAAAAAAAAAAAACCCAAACAAACAACACTGTGCCTACCATAGATTGCAACAAAGGAAAAATGGTTTTCTAGTTACCAGCTCTTTCCACATCTCAGTGTAATAACAAGCATGTTTTTGTTTTACAGACTATAAGTAACCTGCATGACAGTGATATTTCCTCATAACAAGAGCTTTAGTCAGCAACTGTCAAACAGAGCTACTGCTCCAGGCAGTAGATGGCTTCAGTCTGTGTCTGTGTGTGTCTGTGTGTGTATACATATCTGTATAGATATAGATATATATAGATTAAGGATGAGACAGAAAACCCCTCCCTTCTAATGCCATCCACCTCCCACAGGTCTACCTCCCAATGCAAGTTAACTCTCACTTAATACAAATGACAAACCTAACACACACAAAAATCATCCTATCACAATTTTACATTTACATTCATCTTTTGACAGGCAGCCTTAAATCATCAGGGAGGATAAAGAGAGAGGGTGGAGAGGAAAAAAATAATTAAATGAAGGAGAGACATCATAAGCAGAAAAGATGAGACAAAAAAAAAAAGGGGAAAAAGGGAAAGAGAGGAAGGGCCATGCATCTATGGGACTCTTTGTACAGAGCTGCTCAACAGGGGAATAAGGCTGGCTTGTGAAGTGCACAGAGGAGAAACCAGCAGTCACACATTAAAGCAGAAACTGAAGGGGTGCCTTGAGGCCCACTCAACTCGCAGAGGTACAATAAAAGATACACTAAGACCTGCAGCATCCACACACAATAATCTAATTCCCTTCATGTTTTTGAGTTTTCACATTTTCTCTCAAAAAAATTACAACCATCCTTCTATGATGAGAATGAGAATGCTTCAGCTGCACCAAGATGTGACATGTGTGACGTTTTGCCTTCCAAACAGCAAACTATATTGTCTGAGATGCGCATTGTAGTGGAGTGTTGATGGTGGTGGTGTGTTTAGGCATACCAATCATGCTGTTAAGAGACAGATCCTGAATCTTTTTCTGGTTTGGACCCAGTGGAGCTCCACAAAATGACACAGGGGAGTAGAGCGGCGACAAACCCGAGCTGTCGTGGAGAAAGAGAAAGAATCATTCACCACATGAACTTCAGAGTGACATAAATGAATAAACACATGCGATATTTCATAAACTGCATACTAATTATATGCATTGCGTCTTAACCTTCCTTAGTTAACTCAGCTTTCCCTTTCAAAACCACCTCACTGAGAATATAATTTATGTCATTATATCAAACGTAAGCTAAAAAACTTTTTAGGAAACATCAGACTGTCAATTTAGAGCACCGCAAAAGAAAACTTCTGCAACTCATTAGCCGTGAAACAGAAAACCCACCTGTCAAGCAAATGAATTCAAACAAGACTATAATAAGAAAATTCCTCACATACTGACGGAAAGCAAAAACTTTTCATCCCTTTTTCATTTAATGCTGTAGATTTCTCTTGTTTGCCCACATTAAATTGGCTTGTTCACAGGCAGGCAGAATTCACTCTGTCTCACGTAGGAACCTGACTTAAGAGAGAAATACAAAACTGTTCTCGACAGCAGCGAGGGAACGCTCCATCAAACGAAAAGACACGTCAACGACAACCAAACCCCTCTGCACAGCCCACCTGCGCCAGTCACGATGAAGACTACATTTAGGTCAGAGGATTATTATTTAAAGTCAGCTTGAGTCACCTTACAAAGTAGTCAAACTTTTAACCATTACGTCTAGCTTTCAACTGTGAAATTGTAATGTAACTTTGCAGAATTATTTGGCTTTCTGCATACGTGTGTGTGTGTGTGTGTGTGTGTGTGTGTGTGTGTACCTAGGATTGGCAGCTTTGCCGGTGTGGGCTCTGAGCTCCCACAGCATGGCTCTGCCATCGCTGACCATGAGCGCAGCCTTGTTTTCATTGACGGGGCAAATCACCATGCGATATGGTCGGACGGTCTTTGTGACTCGGATGGCGTCACACTGAGAGCGCAGGTCGTACACAAGCTCCTGGACACTCTGTTCTGGGTCTGGGAAACCAAAGGAATAAAGGAAAAATACGACAAAGAATTAGGAAGAGAAAAAATGTACAGCGAGGTCGACATGCAGGAAGAATAGTGGCAGATAAAAACCACATGATGGAAATTGTGGATTGAGAAGGACAAACGAGAGGAAAAAAATACAAAATGTCAAAGTCTACAGAGTAGATGTTCATAATACTGACAACGGAGGGGGAAAAAAGGAAGAAGAATAGGAGTATATACGATTGAAAGAACAATTTTGAGCACATTAAAAGAAAAATAGAGAGCATAGAGAGCTTTACATAGATTTAAGGCAGTAAAAAGAGTAGGTGAGAGATACAAGAGGAAATTTCAGGGAAAAAAAGGAAAATGGGTATAGAGAGATGTGTGTGGAGGAGATAGCAAGGAGAGTAAGTGAGGAAGAGAGAGAGATTCAGCGAGACAATTGCCTCCCATTGGCCTATCACGCTAAGCCAAAGATAAATGAGACAGTAAGGGGCTAAATGCCCACTGGAGCATAGGGAAAAAGGCTACAGGATCCAATTGCAGTGCAGTTGGCTGAATAGATGATGACTGGGGGATGGAGCACTGAAGTGAGGAGCAGCTTAGGCGCTGAAGTGAGGAGTGAGTAAAGCACAACGGCTATGTGCAGATTGTGAGTGGATACACCATTGTGAAAAGGTTTCATACCCGCTGCTTCCTCAGTGGCAACCGTGGAGCGACAAACTCGTAGTGTGATACAACCATTCTCATGGAGACAGTAGAGGGCGTCTCTCTGAGCACAGGGAATCACCTAAACACAGAGGGAGTGAAAAAAAGGGGATCATGTGTGATTGTGACTTTGCCAAATGTCTATTTGAGACTTAATGTTGAACAGGTGGTGTTTACATTTGCTCTAAGCACTGCATGAATTTGCCAATGTATTTGCTCCACAGCATGAGAACCCCCTAATACACTCATCAAAACCTACATGTGTAAATTTGTTTGGCACAAACAGAGGAAAACAGAGCAGGGGCTAAGCTTCATTAGCTTGTCAGATCTCATGCTAGTCTGAAAAGGAGGGATTTTTGCCAAAGGCTGCTGAGACATACTGATGACGTGATTGGGAAAAATATTATTGTGCAGACTTAAGATGTTATGGCATAGTCATGTTTTATAAATATATGGACAATAAGCTAAGAAGTTGGGAATTCAAAATATTGCCGACTACAGCAGGCAAGATCTATTATCATACAAAAAAATTATCCTGATGATGAGTTGTGCAAATATACAGCAGAATTCATTACAGTTGTACTTCAAGTAATTATTCTACACTTTTACTCTCTCCCCTCACCCCTAACCAGTCGTGGCAAATGGATGCCCGTCCCAGAGCTTTTGTCGTGCAAAAGAGGAGTTTTTCCTTCGCACTGTCGCAAAAGGGGTCGTCTGATTGCTGAGGCTTTCTCTGTATTATTGTCGGGTCTCTACCTTACAATATAAAGCACTTTGAAGTGACTGCTGTTCCACATTAGCGAGGATAGAAGAAAATTCACATTTCTCGGAGCACAACGGACAACAAGACTGTCATCAAAAACACTGAATGACTTGTTTGCATTTAACAGCTCTGAAAATAGTTTTATCTGAAAGTGCAAAGAAGCAGCAGCATTTTGGGGCCAGTTCTAGCGTTGTATAAATATCAGATCCATTTCTGTGATCCTTTGAATATATTTATTGATGTGTGTGGGCATGTACATCTGTTATTTTATTGTGTAATTCTCCGTTTCATGTGCAGCAGTTTGGTTAACTTTGTTGTTTTAAATATGCTGCATAAAGAAATTTGGACTGGATTTGAATTTTGTGTGTAAAACTATAACATAATAACAATGAAGTGTTCAGTTATTTAAATCTATCCATATTTTGTATGACAAAAGCCCTACCAGGGCTCTAGAGTGCCACCAATTTGGTCGCAAATGCGACCAAATTTTTCAGTGGTGCGACTAAAAAAATATATATATATATATTTGGTTGCACCTGTGCGACCAACTGTTAGGGTGGCAAAAAAAAAAAAAAAAAAAATCTGCAACCTTCCCTGTGGTCAACAACAGACACACATTTTGCCCCTATCGTGGACTAAACCAATCAGAGATAGTCAGGGGCGGGACCTCTCTGATTGGCCGTGGTCCAGTTGAAAGTGCAGGTGGAAGTGGGAGGTGAGTAGCTTGAATAAAGCGATATCAATTCATTAAATCCTGAATCAACTTTTAAACATAACTGTGTTTTGCCAGAAACGCCAGATTCTCAGATTAAAGCTCACAAAACCATTTCAACAACAACCAAACAGCAAATGAGAGCAGGTACACGGATTCCACACAAAGACGTAAACACAGAACGGACCGACGCATCAGAATCAGCTTTGTCTTTCTCGGCTTTCTCACCCGCCGGCCCGCAGACGGACACGCTGTCGGAGCTCAGCGATCCTGATGCGTCCGGTCCGCGCTGTGATTACGTCTTTTTGCGCTGATTCTGAGCTGCAGGTTTTGTCTCTCCAACCAAAATTCACTGAGCCAGCAGCAAAAGAAGCAGCAAACTGCGCTTCACATTTGATCAATGTCGTCATGAATTTTGCTGTTTTGCTTCCACGACTATTAAAATCACACTTCATGCACAGCTAGCTCTCTCTCTCTCTCTGTACTTCAAGAACAGTTTCCGTCTCCAATCTCTGTTTTCTGTATTATTCATTGGCTTATTACCCACCAGTCTACCGTTGTTTACAGCGCTTTTTCTTTTTCACTTAAATGACCTCGGACAAGAAAGCCTATTTTTTCTGTTGTTCAATACTGAAGAAATTTAAACTTTATATGCAGAACATTGTAGAATATTTTTAAGGTTTTCTGCTTTAAAAAGCCAGACCAGGAAAATCTCCTTCATGTTTTTCTGTGTTTTATTCTCAGTTACTTTCACACAAAGGCATCTGCTGTGATGTTCACAATTCTGATGAAGTCAGTGCTGATAAATGATCAGAATTATAATATTTCTGACTGGCTGAGGCCAAGTTGAATCGAATCGGGACTTTGAAAACCGGAATCGAATGGATTATAGAAATCAGTGATGATACGCAGCCCTAACTTTTCTGTTAAGGCCTGATCCTTCTGAAATTCATAGCCAGTGCTCTGACACGGTGTCATCAATCTTTGAATGCTGAAAAAGCACAGTGTATCCAGAAAAACACATTATATTATATCAATTATTATAAAATTTGTGTGCGCCTAACTTTTGTGCCGGTACGCCCAACTTTTTAAAGTTAGGCGTACCGGTACGCCCATGGCAAAAAGTTAGTCTAGAGCCCTGCCTACAGAGCTCACCTGGTATGATCTGTAAACAATAAATTCTATTTCAGTGCAGTTCTCATGTTTCTATACCTTATTAACTCATGACAGTAATTAATATATTAACGTTACAGTCACTGGTGAGGCTACATCACTGAACTTTTTTTTGTTACTTCTAACAGATAATCAAATCAAACTACTACCGGTAGTTAAATTCATCTTATTCACAAATATGTGCATTCAGTTGTGATTGTTATTTTGACATCTTCACATTGCTTCTTTTGTTGGCTTTCTGAACGTCTGATTTCATTGAACATACTGTACATTTTAAAACACCTCACTCAATTTATGCCAGTGCACAAAATATTCCAAATACTGAAATGCAAAAACTGCAAGACATCAATCTGCAGCCATTTGAAATCAAAGTAAATCAGCACCTTGTTGAAAATGAACAGATAAACAACAAATTGATGGATTCTGTACTAGTTTGCTATTGATAGATGGAAAAATGACTGTAGGCCATGTTGACCTGACAAACTGGCAACTGCACACTATGTATGCCCCAACCTGACAGTGGAGCCTCTGTACACTCGAGCATAGACCTTTGCCACATAGACCTGTGTCATCAGTCATGCAAATTGGCTGGAAGACAAGCACTTTATAACACTTAGAGAAAGGAGGCGTTGGTCAGACGGAGCCTAGGCAGCTGAGTAATACCCCTTTGCTTCTGCCCCTGGTGACTTTAGATCTTACTCCTTGACTACAAACGCTCATTCTCTACCTTTGTGTTGTTAAACCATAGAGACGTTTATTAAAACAAGATCAGTGACAACCCAAATAAAGTATGATTTATGATAGGACAATAATACAAAGAACAGAGCGCAATTTCACAGAAGCAGAACATGTCATCGACTGCAGAGATGAACTAATAACTGCAAACTGTTCCATGCATGTACATTCAGGCATGAAATTCAACGAGTTTCAAAAAGGCACATTAGGTGTCAAATACAGTAGAACCACTGCCGTGAAAAATAAGGAGAGCTACTCTGTGTAATGACAGGGCAGCACAGTGGTCAATCTTTTGGAGACGGAGAGTAAGTATAGAAAGGGGGAGCGAACGGTGCGACTTTAAGACAGTTTCTGTTCAATTACTGGCACTGGAGCTGTGACAAATCCTCAGTGTAATACCCCCACGGCATTCATCAATTTCCAATTAGAAATCCAGACTTTAAAAGAAAGTGAATTGGCACCTAAAGGTCAAGTCTGTTGCTGTGGAGAGGCAGTATAAAGAAAGGGGGGACTTTTTCCCCCTTTGTTGCTAATGACTACACAGTCCTGATGTGCAGTTGTCACACCCAATGAGGAGAAACAACTGCAGAGGCGGGTGCAAAGAGTTAAGAACTTTATCATTCGTGGCAGGAGGAACTGTCTTCCTGGAGGAATCATCCATAAAAAAAGACAGATTTCAGTAAAGCTCTTCAAGTAAGATGTTGATATATGAGGTTTGTTAAAGCCACATAACACAGCCATCCTTTCACCTAGACCAACTACGGTGTCAGCGCAAAGCAGTTTAAAAAATGTCCTGCACATAACGTCAAGAGTAAGTGATTGGTGAGAACTCAGAGCCTGAAAATTTAATGCTGTTTTAAGGTTAACTTTCATCTCTTCGAGTTTAACCGAGATCCATATTAAAGGGATTTTGCTGCGTATTTTTGCAGCGTGCCTCACCTGGATGAAGGGAACCCCGGAGCGCTCGATGGCCACCACACCCACCGTCTGACTGAGCTCCAGGTCCAGGATCAAAATTTCTCTGGGATAAAGCAGCAGCATGTGGTTTCTCTTCGAAGGTAGGTAGGATAGCTGCAGGCAGTCGTTCAGCGTCACAGCCTCTGCCCTAAAGCATCAGAGAGCAGGGGAATGACAACAATGAGAACAGGAAGTTAGTTAAAACGGGCTGACACTGAAACTGAGAACAAACTAGATGGAATGGTAAATAATAAACTATCAATCTTTATTGACAAAAAGACTTTCTTTAATCCAAGGATTAAGCATGTCCTGGAATTGCCTGTTTTCTCGTGTTGTTTACGGCGCAATTTAATGGACACAAAAGATGAAAAATGCAAATTACGATGACTAGAAATGAGGGTTAGATAATATACCGCTCAGTAAGTCAGTCTTATTCTCCAGATAAATCAGGATATAATGAGACTCTGCTGTAACAACAACACATGCATATGAAAAATGCAAATTCCATGCAAACCAATATGACGCTAGATTTAAAATTCAATATAAAATATAAAAATCTCATTTCTAAGGACAACTTGATATTTATTCATGTCTTCCCAAATAGAAGCTAGAATGAATGACTTATTATTGTTGGTTGGCTGATGAACTAAGCAGGTACTGTAAGAATTGCAAAGAATTTCCTTTACGTTACTTTTGGCTGCTCTGATTTGTTATTCACAGCGACTTCTTTCATGTGTGACCAAATTAATGACAGGTACTATTATCTGTGGCGGCAACCAGTTTTGATCTCTCCGTATCACAGCAAAGCGGTCACAGGTACTTCTGTTCAGTACAGTTCACTCAAGAAGGAAAAAGAGACGATTTGGACTGAACTTACGAGCAGGTCTACAGCCATAACTCATTCCAACAGCTGAATTCCTCTAGGTCACGGCAAGATCAAATAAAAGAGAGACAAACCTTATAACACAATGGAGATCATTATCATCTGGGGAAAGTGTAACAGATAAAATAGACTCAGTAGGGGAAGCTTTAGGAGTTATTGAGCTAAATTACCGTAATTGTCGGGCTATAAGCCGCTACTTTTTGCACAAGCTTTGAACCCTGCGGCTTTTAGTCAGGTGCGGCTTTTCTATGGATTGTCCATGATTTTTGTCATATCGTAAGACGATTTGTTTTGTTTGTTCCGCTGTTGTACGGCACTACGTTGCCTGGCGGAAGGGCATGTGATCAGACACACAGTATCGGGGTTCAAGAGTGGTGTGTTGGTCACGTGTCCATCCGCCAGACAACATAGTGCCGTACAAGTAGCGCGAAAAACAATGCGAAAAGCAAGTTATGCTCAACTCCACCGGTGGAATCTGACAGCGTGGAAAAGTGTGAAAACATCAATGATCACCAACGGATTTCGAAGGGCTGGACTGCTGCATGATGGAGAGGAGGACACCGCCACGGCCCTTCTGAGGGTGTTCGACTCTGACACTGACAACGAGGATTTCTTTGGTTTTGAAAGTGACAACGAAGGAAAGAAGCTGAGAGTGGATGACGAAGCCATCCTGAGCCTGTTTGTATCCGACACTGGAGAAGAGGACTTTGGTGGTTTTAGTGGGCAGGAAGATGGTGGTGAATGACTGACTTTTCTTCTTGTTAAAGCCGTGTCACTGCACCTGAGCCTAAAAGGTAGTCCGAATCTATTTTTCTGGTGTGCTGTAGGTTACTGTTATGTACTACATTTGTTACTCATTTATGAAGCACAGTACATGTTTCCTACTTGTAATTACCGCTACTTGTACATATACCTAAAAGGTTATGCAAATATGTACCCATAACTTGTTTTTCAAAATATTAATAAAAGTGATGTCTCCAAACAGCCATCTCTTTCCTGACAATTCCCTTTGTGCATATTCTCTTACATATGATAAGTCAACATTGAAACACCTGCGGCCTTTAGTCAGGTGCGGCTAATGTATGTACAAAACAGGATTTTCCCCTGATTTTAGCTTGTGCGGCTAATATTCGGGTGCGCTTTGTAGTCCGGGAAATACGGTACACTTTTAGCAGCTTACTGAAGTCAGAAAAGAAAGAGATAGAGGCTAAAATGTCTGAGTCACCAAAGGCAGAACATCAGAAAGGAGCAGACCTTAGATTGCAAGCAACAGATCTTCAGAGAGAAATGAAAAAAGAAAAAAGGGAGAAAAGGGAAATAAAAAAAAACTGCAGCCCTCAAATATTCAGCTCTCCAATTACCAAAACATCACACGCCCTTCTCGCTCTCTCAGTCGTTGTTATGAATAAGACATGAAGGCTACAGCGGTCAGAGGATCACACACAGTTACATATTGCTAAGTACATACACATATGTGTGCTCACGCAGTGAGTTTGCTATCAAAGACGCAGGACATTTGATAGCAAAGGTGGATGCCTTTATTAAAGTTTTAAAGCACTCTCAAGGTTCTATTATTTAACTCACCCAAAGGACATTAAAGTCAAATACTGTCTTTATACAGCAGTCACACCACCTTGAGCTTGTTATCTACACAATACAAATTCAGTTTACACGCACACTGGCAGCTGCTGGAGATGATACAGCAGAAAACTGAACTGATGCTCACACTGTGGGACAAAACAAACAAACAAACCACAACCTAAAATACTTCTATAACAAAACCTGTCCATTTCAGTTGGTCACGTCACTCCATTACTGATCACTTTTGTACATGTCTGTGAATGACCGGGTTCTCTTTCATGTTATGTTGTTTCTTTTTCGATTGCTCTCACACTACCTGCAGCCGAGCTTCAAATAAAACTCGAGAGTTTGTAGTGTTTGGAAGCAGGTGTTGCATGTGTACATCACCACAGTACAAAGCCATAAATCACACCTCTAAGACTGAAGTGAAGACTAAGCTTGAACAAAAGTCCTCAATTATCCATTTATTATCCAGCCACAGCTGCCCTAAAGAAACAGTGTTGGGAATAAGTGGTTGAATGTTTGCTTGATTAACCTCTGATTTTGAAATAAGTCCAGTGTGCAGTCGCAGGGCAGCATCATACTGCCCTGAAACCAGCGAGCCGGCATTAACTGTGCATTTGTCGGTGTGGGTAGCGACTGTTCATCGAATGTGTCCAAATCAAGAGATTCAGTTTCATCCATTTTTGATCAGCATTATGAAGAGCAGCTACAGTCAGACAGAACCCCCAACTCATCGGTAAGATAATTAACTTTGCTATTCCCTGTTGTGTGGAAAACTACTCGCTCTGCACACAACATGATTTCAGATGAAGCCATGAATTTAAAAAAGGCCTGATTATTCAGACTTACTGCTTTTATCAAAATCATTATGATTTTTTCATAATCATAAGAACTACAACTTCAAGCGTCTTAGTGAATTATTTAGATTTTTTTTAAAATCCAACTTATAAATATTTCTGTCAGTTTAAAAGAAAACATACATTAGTCGACATTGCTCTGTATATGTAATAGTATAGCTGACTTCATTTTGATATATGAACCAAATCTCTAGTGGCTAACACCCAGATTAATGGCTCCCTGATGGGACACTAATGCACACAATACCATACTGTATTCAGTAAGTTTCTGATAACGCTGTGGGAGAACAGAGTCTTGTTTAAATCCTCCATTTATCACCCACAAGCAGACAGAACCGGCGAGAGTAGAGACTGTAGACAAAGGCGAACTGAAGGAATACAGCATCCTGGATAGCAATTACACACAGTTAAAGGTGAGGAAGGAAGTTGTCACACATGGATAGAAGACTAAAACAGACAAAATGAGAAAGGCACGAGAGAATAAAGACAAGATTAATGGAGTGTTTGTTATCAGAACTGGCTTGGTGGGTGGACAGAGAGACTGGGGCATGCTGCTATAAATAACCTGACAGTCACAACCACTCCAGCAGGAAGCTGCCAGCACATCAAACACGTCTACAGCTCATGCAACTTTTTCTAAATTAGCGCTTATACAATTTATCAAGTTTGTCAACTAATGGAATAAGAAGCCAGAAGAAGTACATCACTACTTCTGCTGCGTTTCAGAATTAAAAATCAATGTAGCAAATATGCCAAGTGATCAAATCCTTCCTTATTCTCTTGAGAAATGCTTCTCCCGGACCCTTGACTTGATTTAGCATCTGATCTAAGTTTAAAGAGGAATCTCACTGCTGTGCTGGAGAGACAGTTACATCAAAACTAGGTCATCTATGTAGTGAAAGGTGCTGTTCCTGTTTTGATTTTTTTTTCTGCAATGACCAAAGAAAAAAGAAAACAAACCAAACATAAAAATAGACCGTGTTAGTCCATACTGCTGTCAACAAAAATGCTCCGTGACCTGCTTCTTACAGTGTTGCTTGTCGGGCCATTTTTATTGGTTAGGCTTGAAAAAGTGTCTGGAATACTTCTCCTGTTCACATAATTTGGAGGAGCTTTGCTGTCGAATGAACAGGGAGGTCTCAGGTCAGTGCGGAGTAAAATATACTCTACAGAAAGACCAATCGGCCACAACATTAAAACCACTGGCAGGTGAAGTCAATAACATTGATTATCTTGTTACACTGAGTAAGGGTGTGAGAAATTAAACAGCAAGTGAACTGCCAGTTCTTGAATATGATGTCCTGAAAGCAGAAAACGGGCAAGTGTGATCTTAGTGACCTTGATGGGGGCAAGAGTGTGATGAAAATAATAATGCTGGCTATGACAGAAAGGAGGCAAAATACAGAGCTCACTGTATATAGGCATGCATAACAACAGCCTGGTCTGACTGCTCATGCTGACCCCTCTTCACAGAAGAATGAATGTGAGAACTGGACTGAGGAGAAGTGGTTCTGGACTCACACGTCAAAATTATTTTAGATCAGGAGCTATTAATATTCCTCAAGCTGTCATGTGAGAAACTACATCAATAATATCAGACAATAAAAATGTGAAATAGGCATAAGAAGAGAAAAGACTTTATCACCATTTAATCAACATTTCCAAAACTAAGTGTGAACAAAAATGCGCATTTTTGGGCTAATGTTGTTTAAATTTGTATAAATCTGTTCACATGCGAGGGCAGATCCAAAGAGAACCAACATCTTCTCTGACAATGGCTCTTTTTCCTCCTTGAGAAAATACAAACAAATCCAGGAGTAATACTGATTTAAAGTGCTCTCCCAGCAATGAGTCAGATTGAGCAGGTCAATCGCTGTTTTGATCAAATAATACATATATAAATAAAACTTAATTGAATTTCACATTCTTTTGATAGCTTTCGTTGTAAACCTCTTCACAGATTAAAATATAAAAACTCAAAATAAACTTTCGTAAATGTAAAATAACTGGATAAAACTTTACAGTCAGTTTGATCATTCAGTGTTTTGCAGGTACGACAGGCACTGACTTGATATTAGGCAGCTGCTTTTAATGTTGTGGCCAAACAGTGTATGCTTCCAGCCCTGTACATTACAAAGACTGGTTAGTAACTGAGATTTAGTTCATATGACAGTAAATAAACCTTGGTGTTTACTTAGAAATCATATCATACGTTACAATCAGAGAAACATCACTTCTATCATGTAACAGTGATAACTATGACTGCCTTAAGTCAGTCCTCTTAAACCAGCCTTTTTTGCGCCACGGGCAGGTTAAATGTCAGACAATATTTCCACGGACCGGCCTTTAAGGTGTCACGGATAAATACAACAAAATAAAATGATACGACCAAGACAAAACCTGTGGTATTTTTGTAAATATAATAATAAACGCAAATTCACTGTGGAATTGTGTAACTTTATTAGCAGCATCCTCCTGAAATGCATCAACAACATTGAGAGTAACATCCTTCTCCTTGCCCCTAATACTCTTTGGTCGCTATGGTAACGTGTAAATATTTCTTTCAAAATAAGACACACAACTACAACACGGGAAAAGACCCAGAGAAACAGAGTTAACGATAAAAAAAAATCCCGAAAACCATAAATTTCACACCCGAGCCTCATCTCTAGCGGGCCTGGTACCAAACAACGGGGTTGGAGACCGCTGTCTTAAACCGATAAGACTTTGTAGTTTACTTTGAACAACAAGAGACAAAAAAAGGGAACTGAACAACATTGAGCCATAGCATTTCAATAAAACATGACACTGAAAGGGTGACATAACCTACAGGAAGTTTGATTTAAAAACTGACTTAACTATTGAAACAAATATATTCCACAGATTATCCTTTAGCACCTACATAAGTGTTGAGATGAAATTCAGACATTTATTAAAATATTAACATGCTGTACTGTATGAAGATCTTGGCTTTTCAGTAAGTAACGTCTTAAAAACCATACAATACATAAGAGCTTCATTAGACTTGTTAAACTTGAAACAACAGTCTATGTGTCTAAAAAGAAGGATCCAAAATATTTTAAAATAAAGTCAGGGAAGGAAAATTAATTTAATTTCACTCACGTGGGCTTTTCATTGGTAATCAGCACTTTGACCTTGTTAAGGGCCTTCTTGGCACCAGTAGGGGCCGGAGCTGTTGCAGGTGCAGGTTTGGTATGCGCTGGGCTCGCATGAGGACTGGCAATGTAGACCTTTTTGCCAGCGCTGCCTGGGGGTTTGGAGTAAGAAAAGTCTGTGATGAAGACGATCCCTTCACTGGTCAGCACTGGATAGGAGAAAAAGGACAGAAGAATATTATAAAGATTCATTTGCCAATAAGAGATGGTCAGATGTCAATATTGTTTTCAATTTGCCATCTGTTATTTGTGAAAGTCTCTGCTTTGACTTATCTTTTTCCACAAAAAAAAAAAAAAGAAAGAAAGAAATACCACTGGTTAAATTGTTGGCATCACAGAATACCAGTCACATGCTTTCAGATATAAGATATGTTCAACCATACTGCAATAAACAGTAAATTTAAGAGATGAAGCATGCCCTGTGTATGTGGGTGGCAAAGTGAAAAATTCGAAGGCTTCGTTAGTCTTTTGGTAAGTATTTTGTTCACCTACATGCCATGTTGGAAGGGTCAAAAGGGTCAAAAGAAAAGGAGAGGATATTCTCAGCGTAGCTTTTTTTCCACAGTTTGGTGCCTGTGTCTCCATTCCACAGAACAATGTAGTTGGGAGGATGGACAGCTAACAAGAGATCACGAGATGCATCCTGATTCCACAGCCACTCCAAGTCTGACAGAGGGAGCGAGCAAAACAGAGAAGAGGAGGTGAGAATGGAAGCGTAGTGCGCACCAGCAGGAGTGGCAGTAACAGCGTCCTAATGAAAACAAATAGTCAACAGCAAACCATCGGCTCAGTGTCTCTTCTTGGCAGGACTGCCACTGAGCTGACAAACATGTTTGGTGTCTTGAAGCTGTCTTACCCCCGATAGGTTTGGAGTGCTCCTGTATCTCACAGTGGGCTGTGCCGCTGACCACATCCCACACTATAATCTTCCCCGAGGCATCTCCCGAGGCCAACCGCAGACAGTAGGGTGAGCTCAAGTTGTGGTAGTAATTTTCCCTGGACCATTTTACCTTCCAACATAAAACACTAATTGAGTCTCTGGGAGGAATATCAGGTAAAGCTGTAAGCCTTCTACATTTGTTGACAGAATGCTCAGAAAGTCAACAACAGAAAAGAAAAAAAACAACAACAATAACAGCAAGGTCTGAAGATGTATGATGAATTTCACTAAATGCGACATTGGGGAGAAAAGAGAGTAAAGGACATTATAGGAAATGCATAACACTGAAATAGGGCTGTTCAATATAACGATATAGCACAATAAAGCTCAAGATCCTGTTGAGACTTTTCAAAATAAACTGAATCACGTGAAAGAGCAGATTATTTACGGATGAGAATTTAAAAAAAGAGCCGCCAGGTGCTAAAAAATAAACGTTAGAACAGGCTTTTCCCCGCAGCACGCCGTGTAATAAATACTCACAAAGAAAACGTTACAACTTATGTCTAAAAATGTATAGTTTCATGCATCGGTTAAAACACTCGACTGCAGCTACATGACTCGCAGCTGCAAACACTTCCCGCAAGTTGAGCTGCCCGAGATTCACAGAATTTACAGAAAATGTTACATTTTTATGATTTATATCGTTATCGGACGATAGAATTCTTATATCGGAATATGAGATTTTGGTCATATCGCACAGCCCTACACTGAAATGCACATTTTATATGTGAAATAACAAATTACTCCACATACAAGATGGTGTTTAAATAATTGATTATGTCTGTCTATTTGCTCCCAGGTAGGCATGCCCTTTACTGTAGGTACTTCTTTTTCTATTTCCCTTTTTCCTTCATTCAGCAAGTTCTCTTATGTCAGGCTGGGTGGTGAGGAATAGCTTGTTGCTGTGGCAGCGGTGCTTTACAAGATTAAAGTGTTCTTTATAGTGAAGAATGAAAGGCCCGGATTGAGCCCAGGCACTGATAATCACTGTAGAATTTATTGCCCATTATTTACTCTTCTACAACACACATGCACGCGCACACGGACCCAAACAAAATGACTCTCTGTCAATGCTCTATCTGTGTTGCAGGTGTTGGTTTACAAGAAGCAGAGAGAGCCAAAAGTACTCCACTCAAGGTCACACAATGCTAACATTAATACTGTGAGACATAAATAATACAACCCCACAAGGTGTGTTCACTTTGTAGCCTCATTAGTGTGCCTTTTCTCCAACGGCTTAACTTAGTGGTATATATTAAATCATATTTTGAAGTCTATGGAGCAGAGGCGCAACAGTGAGTCAATTAATTTGTGTAATTAAACAGCAATTATGTTGTGGAGGGAAACAATTAAGCCAATTTACTTCTCAAACTCACCTTGACCACATTTGCCTTGTGTCTCTCCAGCACCTGGATGGTCTGGGCGGTCTTAGGATCAATTATGAGAATACTGGAGTGACATCCCTGAGCTATGAGCCCCTGCCAGCCCCTACAGACCACGTTAGCAAGGCAGAATAGGAGGAAGAGGAAAGAAACAGATGAAAGATACGTGAAATGGTTTGGGATGTGAGACATTGATGTACAAAAGATAACATATGATTCAGACTGTGAACTCTGGACATTATGAATTTAAACTTATGTTTCCAGTCAGCCTGACGCTTAAGTGCACCCTCTCCAGTAAACACAGAATTATTCAACAACTGTGTCTGCATTCTGATTTCTGTGCTTTCCACTCCATGTCTAAATTCATCTTCTTTCCGTGTCTGTACAAGACGTGCATGCATATTTGCCTGGAGTGCATCCAGACTGCAAAAAAATCAAAGCTCAATGACACAACAAATTTCAAAATTCAAACATAACTTGAAGCTAAACTTTCAGTTCCAATGACAAAAGCTGCCAGTGCAGAGACTGTACTATATGCTACAACTACACAAGGTAATTTATCTCATATGATGCGTACATAAAGTTAAATATTCACAAGGACAGTTCTCTTTTTAAATATGTCTGGTGAAAAGCAAAAATAGCTTTAGAAGCAAATGTATCATATTTAGGTTCATGTATGCGAAATTAAACTTTGGCACTATGCTGCTCTAATCTAAAGTTTGATCACGCGAGTCCGACTGCCTTGACAGTCTCTGCTGGATTGCTGTGGAGGATGAGGCATTAGAAATTCATCAGGCCCGACAAAATGTCACATGACATTGCACAAGAAATATATACCCCGCATGTTTGTGAGCTCAATGACAAATTATCAGTGGCCGTTCACGCTGACAACTTTACATGCAGCAATAAAGACAAGCCACGAAACTGACACAATGCAAACATCAGTTCCTTAACGTTATCTGTCAGTCGCGTATTCAATTAACCAAATTATGCTAGCAGCAGAGAAGCGGTACTCACCAATCTACGGCGGTTTTATTCTGCAAATTGAGAGTGCCAGTTAACGTCCGAGCCGCGAGTTTAATGTTGACGGTGTAAGGAATCATTGCTCTTCCTAAGAATTTCTGCTACGTTAACATTTAATGAGTAAACACTGCTAAAATTAATTAGCTTATCTGTATCGGCTCTGTTGTGAATATTAACAGGAAGTGAAATGGTGTTTCTAAATAGGATGCCGTGTAGGAACAAATTCCAGCAACAGAGTTCCGCATTGAATACAACAGTACTATCCCCCACCCCACCACCGCCAAAAAAAGAGAGAAAAAGCGAAAAAGAAGCAAAAAAAAAACCAAAACAAAACCCCAAAACAAAAAAAAGTTGTAATATATGTAAATAATAGTTACAGTAAATACTGTAACTGAAAAACATACGGGCTACATTTATTGTTTTAATCCTCCCAAGATTATAATAATAAAAATAAGTCAATAAAATAATAAAATACATGAAATGAAATGAAATCAAAAGTTGCCTAAAATACAAAAGTGAATAAGCCTCAAAACAAACAGACACACAAACAGCTGCTTTCATTTTTCTTTACCAAGTGCTGCATTTATAACACAGAAGATATACCAGTTTCACAGCTGAGACAGACAGACATACATACATATTATACCAGAAAGCTGTTCTCAGCTGCTTATTGACAGAGGGTTGCCTGGTTGCTTGGGCATATTTTCATGCGAGTTGCCATTTCTGATACAACTTCAAAGGGTGTCTCACATGTAAGGTGAGTGTACAAACCACTACACTATGGAGTCCCTTATGGGCAGAAATCTGTGCCATCAGAAACTGAATTTGAATAAGTTCAATTTGAATTTGAATTGCTCAGATTGAATCTGAATTGTAACTTGAATAAATGCTTTTGAAAACTGAATTTGAATTAGTCTAATTTGAAATTGAATTTATGGTTTGAAAATGATCATCACTAAATTGAAATTGAATTTTATATTTTGAAAATGAATTGATTTGCTTTGAAACTGCATTTTATCCTTTAAAAATTCAGCTCTCGAATGATTTCAGTTTCACTTCTCACCATTCAGTTTCAGTTCTACAATTCAATTTCAGTTCCAAAATTCAGTTTTTTGGAACTTACATCCGGTTCCGGTTCAAGCGCAGATTAATAGAACTACGTTTTACTAGCGGACCGAAAGTGTTACCGACGGGAATCTACAGCGTCTTGAGCTGAATTAAGACTTCAGAAGTCATTCGTCATGTCGAATGACCAGCGGATAAACTCTCAGGTTGGTAATAAATGTATTACATGTATAAGAACAAGCGTCATGTTAAGAAATGATAGCTGTACAGTAACTTTTATGCTTATTGTAGCTGTTAGCTAAAAACGCTAATTTAGCGTAGTTTGCCCTGAATTCAGCTTTGACAACAAATATGATCGACTGTTTCTAGTAGAATTCCAAAGTTGTCATCTTGTACCCTCTCAGAATGCTTGCAGAGACCCCTACAGTAGGGAAACATGCAAAACGGTGCCCAAACCTTTGTATTTTAGCTTTATTTATGTCTTACACAGCATCCCAACTCTTTAGCTAACTTAATAACTTTAGCTAAAGTGAATAGTTAGTCTAATTCATTAGTGCAGCATTACTGGGTCACCTCTGTTTGAAGTGATATAATATGATATACAGCTATCACTGAAACAGCAAACTTTGTAAATAAGCAAACAACACTTCTCATTCTCTAAACGTTTGGCCACAGCTGTAGATTACACTATCAGCGCTTGTTCACTCTTCACAATAATTACATTTCTAAATTTACTTTGTGCATTTACAGGTAAACAATATCTAATATTTTATCTAAATGACTGCTTTGTCTTTGAAAAGGGTGAAGAGCCTGAGGCCGGTGACAGTCCAGTTCTACTCTAAGTACTAGGGCTGGGCGATATGACCCAAAATTCATATCTCGATATTTTTTAGCTGGATGGCGATATAAGATATATATCTCGATTTTTTTTTTTTTTTTTTTTTTTTTTAAAGCCATAAGTTAAGAACAAAAAGAGAGTTCTAGTCACACTGTGTCCCAGATGTGGGCGCTTATATTTACATACAGCGTAGATGTACATGAAGAAATTACTCAAAAATAAATTATCAGCATTTATTAAATAATCATGGTCCATAAATAAAAGAAAACAATGTTGTTTTTGCGCATAACAAAAAGCTCACAATTGTGCAGTCAAAATGTAAACTAATAGACGCTGAGCATAATAACAAAGAGACAGATTTCACAGCTGCACCACGTCTCTGAACAGGTGCCATTTGTGGTCCTTATACACACACAGTACGTATCACTCCGCGAGGCTCCTCCCCGGTAGCCGTAATCCTCCAAGACAATCCATCAAGCGGTGCAGCTCCGTAGCTTAGCAAAGTCATATTAAAACATTTTTTGACAGATTGCCGAGCGCTGTGTACCACATAAAATCGGTTCGCGGTCAGTAAGCACAACCAGAATTCATACATAAGGCGCACTGTCGAGTTTTGAGAAAATGAAAGGATTTTAGGCCGTGCAGCCCCTCCGGGCTGCATGTCGTTAGCGCGGTTAGCTCGTTAGCGCGGTTAGCTCGCTAACACGTTGACGCCGTCCAGCCCCACGCACGGTAACTCGCTAACGGAGATTTTCCGCTTTCATCTTGTCATTGCCTGCAGGTGAAGCTATGGGGGAGGCGGAGTTGTGTTCAGTGAAGGAGAGGCGAGGCCGAGTAACATTGCGTAGAGACAAAAGTGGACGAAAGAGAGGCAAACCTGCGGCTCCACGAGTATAATTATAACGTAACATAGACTATATCGATATAAACGATATTGTCACATCTTATATCTCGTATGAAAATATATCGATATTTTTAAAAAAAAACTCGATATATCGCCCAGCCCTACTAAGTACATCCTTACAGTGGCTCACAGGACAAGGCCACATTCCTGTCCTGCCAGAAGAGAAGAGAAACTTCAGTCTTCATGCAGTTCAACCACACCTGTCATATTCCATATGACAGGGGTCTCAAACTCCAGTCCTCAAGGGTCAAAGTGTCATGCAACTTTTCCATGCCCTCGAGGACTGGAGTTTGAGACACCTGCCGTATGGTGTTCATGCTGTTTTCTACCCCACAGTTACAGCATGTCTGACTGCCTGTTCAGCATATGCAAAAATATATGATGAGTTTAAGCATGTGATGACTAAGGCCTTCCATTATGGTGTTTGTCATCACATGTCACAGACATCTGGATGATCATTTGGAATAAATAAAATACTAAAAACGTGTTACTTCATCTTTTATCTTTATTATTACTATTATTATTATTGTTCTTATTTTACACTTTTCATTGTTAGGCATTAGGTTTATTTGTAGTAGTCCTTTCCAACCTCTTTCCCTCTTCCATGTTACTGTGTCAGCTTGTCAGCATCTATTTGGGTTTGGAAGTGGAACAGAAAGTAAAGAAATCCAAAGTGCCATTAAAACCAGGAGAGGTTCTTATATTTCAGAAGAAGGGATTAATTCAAAAGAAATGACCTCAATGCCATATTTTATTTAGGAACCCTAGAGAGCACTTTGCAAAATAACACATTCTTATAATTTCACCCTCAGATGAGCCAAGCTACAACTGTCAGAGAAGGTGATGTAGGTTCAGAGCATATGAGAGTGGTTAAGTTAATGTCTCTTGTCTAGATGAAGGCACAAGAGGGATCAATGGCAAGGCGTAGAGATTCAGTATCTTCAGTCTTCAGTGGACACTCCATTTCTGGCACAAAACACCTGTAAAAGATGGTCGATTTAGGAGGTGACCCGAAAACTTCAGCCTGTCAAACATATTAATGGAGCAGTATGCTTTAAAAAAAAAAAATCTAATTAAGCATGCACTCAGTACCCTAAGAATTATTATGGTAGTTAAACACAGTGATAGTTGTATATCACTTCAAACAGAGGTGATCCAGTGATGCTGCACTAATGAATTAGACTAACTATTCACGTTAGCTAAAGTTATTAAGTTAGCTAAAGAGTTGGGATGCTGTGTAAGACATAAATAAAGCTAAAATACAAAGGTTTGGACACCGTTTTGCATGTTTCCCTACTGTAGGGGTCTCTGCAAGCATACAGAGGGGGTACTCTGACAGGGTCCAAGATGACAACTTTGGAATTCTACTAGAAACAGTCGATCATATTTGTTTGTCAAAGCTGAATTCAGGGCAAACTACGCTAAATTAGCGTTTTTAGCTAACAGCTACAATAAGCATAAAAGTTACTGTACGGCTATCATTTCTTAACATGACGCTTGTTCTTATACATGTAATACATTTACCAACCTGAGAGTTTATCCGCTGGTCATTCGACATGACGAATGACTTCTGAAGCAGAGGTGTGGACTCGAGTCACATGACTTGGACTCGAGTCAGACTCGAGTCATTAATTTTATGACTTTAGACTTGACTTGAAAAAATGTTCTAAGACTTGTGACTTGACTTGGACTTTTACACCAATGACTTGGGACTTGAATTGGACTTGAACCGGTTTACTTGAAAAGACTTGATATTTTACCCCAAATATAAAATTTAACATGCATATTATATAGAGATTGAAAATGTGACGTCATTCACGGGTAGAACCGCAAAGGATTCTGGGAACTCGTGGCAAGCGGTGCTAGCGCACGTGTAACAGAGTCATAAATAACATTGTTATAATTACACAAAATGTGTTCTAAACCCCCAAACTTCTCCTTTTATACCTGACTTTTAGGACCTCCAAGCCTGTAGTTGTGTTCATTATCAGTTAGAGCCCCTCCTCATTCTTTTCTTCTTCTTTGGTGCAATACTATAAATACAGTGTACCCCTTTTGCCTCTCCCCTTTTTCTACAATTCCCCTGTGGGAGAGGTGGGTGTCATTTCTTTCCAGCACCTTAAAGCACACATAATTCATATTTAACCACCCTGATGTTTATGATTGCGATTTTAATTTAGTTATTGTCATTATTGAGCCTGTTTTTGTAAAGATGTTATAAGTGTGTAGTATGTGTGTGTCATAAATGTGTTTTAGGCGCCATAAATGATAGCATGAATATGTATTCCTTGCTAGCTTGGGAGCTGTGGTGGGTTGAGCTAATCCTCTTCCCCACTGTCTGTATTTGGTCGTAGGAGCTGGAGTGGGCAAATTATTTACTTGGAGGTCTTTCTTTCTTTTACCTTTTTTATCAGGTATGTCAGATTTCATGTTGTTTTTGTTTTATCTTATGTCAAATATGTTACGTGTAAATGCATATTTTATGTTTAATGTAAAAATAAATGCCAGCCCCTTTTTCTACAATTCCCCTGTGGGAGAGGAGCTGGAGTGGGCAAATTATTTACTTGGAGGTCTTTCTTTCTTTTACCTTTTTTATCAGACACAACGCAGAATCACACCGGTTACACTTGGTGCCGTGACCCGTCACATCGCCAATCCGCGATCCACCCCTCCTCCTTCTGCTGCCGCTGTTTTCCCGCCTCCTCTCTGCAGCTGTGTGCCAGAATCCTGTGCCCTGCGCTTTGACTCACAGGTTTTTATATCGCATGTGTGATCGATGCCCCGTAATTTGGCTTGCAGGCATCTCTGTCACGTGTGAACTTAAAGGGCAAATACGTAGGTGATCATTTCTGTCACTGTTTCATATTGTTGCCTCAAATTATACAGGCGCGGATTGTAATTTTTTTTTCTCTATTGATATTGGCTTTTACAGCCTGTTTTAATTGAGAGGAGAAAACAACATTTTATTTTCTATGGTGTTTTGATTCTTTGATGTTTTTTTTCTTCTCCCCACATTTCATTGTTTTGTGAAGTTTTGCATAATTGTGTGTGGGGGTTAGGCTCGTTTTTTTTTGCTGTTGAACAGTGATATCTCACTTGGGCCAACATGTTAAGTGAGGAAACTGTGGATAGCGCTTTGCCTGATCTGTTCTCTGCGGGGAGTAATATGACCTTTGGTTTGGGGAGGGGTCATCAGATTGCTCCAAAGTTTTTTGGGAGGGGTAGGCCAGTAGTCCCGGGTATTGGTGCCCACACTGTAGACCAGCCAGTGATGCACTCACCATTAATGCCAGCAGCTAGCTCCACACCAGCTGCTTGCGAACGCCAAACACACACCCAGGCTGTCACTAGTGACATGTTGAGCAGCTTGATCACTGACTTAGCAAAGCAAATTGGGGAAAATATCACATCCTCTCTTAACTCTATGCACCAGCCAGCCCCCACCCAGCCACAGTCTCCCCAGAATGTGCCCTCGAGCTGCAATGACCAGTCCCAGCTGAAGGTTGTTGTTCAGTCAGACACCAAAGCTCCACCATACTTCAAGGGTGACAACACAGATCTATTTCCCATCGGTGAATGGGAGGACATGATGAGATGTTATCTGCACAGAATCAGCTGTGACACAGATGAAGAAATGTTTGCCATATTAATGTCTAGACTAACTGGCAAAGCCAGAGATGTGGTCAAGGTGTCACTTCGTTGCCGCCCTGAGTTGAATCGGAATGATCCTATTACTGCTGTGTTTGACATACTGAGGTCTAACTTCAGCGACTTGACATATTCCAGCCTGCCCATGAAAGATTTCTACAGTACTGTGCCACGTCCAGGTGAGAACGCCATGGATTACTGGATCCGGTTGAACAAGTCTATTGATGCTGCTGATGAGTGTCTCCGCAGGCGCGGCAAGATGGTAGAGGACCCCAGTAGTGAGGTTGTTTCGATGTTCATTAATCACTGTCCTGACCACAGTCTTACGTTGTCTTTTCAACTGAAGGCCCCTGAGGAGTGGACTGCAGCTGAGGTTCAGAGCCGTCTGGACAACTATGTGAGGAAAATGAGACAGTCTAGTGTTTTGTCTCATAATACAGCAAGTCTGTCCATCCCGCATCAGAGCCCTGTCGCTGTTAACAGCCAGCCCCACTCCAGCGGTGCTCAAGCAGTCCCAGTAACACATGAGCCAGCCTCGTATCCTATGCTCTCTGTTCCCTCTGCAGCCACATGTCAGCCTCTCTCTTCTGATGGCATGGTAAGTGTGCAGCAGCCCTCTGCTTGTCCTCCTTTGACTCTACATGTCATGCCCCCATCTTTGCCAGTTTCTGGCCCTCCTCCAGCTGAGCCAGGTGTTCAACAGATGGTAGCACTGTTTGACAAGGTTCTGTCCATGTGCACTGCATCACTAGCCACTGGTCCTAGGTGCCCACAACCCACAGGTCATTCCCATGGGCACCGCAATGCTCATCGTGCTTCGTGCAGAGTGTGTGGCTCACATGAACACACAACCCATGTGCATTGTAGGCTGTACAAGCTATGCCACAGCTGCTTTGACCCTGGACACATGAGGCGTGAATGCCCACAGTTGCACCAGAAACCAAGCGTTTCAGTCCCTCCTCCCACCGATGCTGCTTTAAACTAGCCAGCCCATGTAACGAGAGGGGTAGCATGGGCAGTGTTGATGAAACCCTCAGAAATGCAACAGACCCAGAAGCCATATATGTTAACTGCTGTAGTAGCCTCTCTGATGAGAAGACTGTTATTATGGGTTCACAAAGAGTTGGCAGGGCTAGTGAGTTGTTTTACACTCCAGTGTCGGTCAGTGGCCGGTGTTCCCTGACAAGCATGCTTGATTCAGGAAGTATGTCATGCACACTAAGTGAAGAGGCTGATAGCAAGCTAAGAGCCGCTGGTGTTGCTCTGATTCCGCAGCATATCCCTGAAAATGTGGTGCTGGTTGGTTGCGGTGGCCTTCTCACACAACCGAAATGCATCTATGATTTGGACATTGAAGTATATGGGACTAGGTTTCTTGTACCAACATTTGTGGTTCCTGGGCAAAAAGATGAGCTCATCGTGGGGAGCAATGTGATCCGGCCCATCATTCAGAAGATGAAGGCTGATACAAAGTACTGGGAGCTTATTAACTCCAATTACACTGGCACTGATTGTGAAGACTTCCTGCAGTTGCTGAGCTGTATCTCACGGTGGTCTGCTCCTGTGTTGCCAGATAAAGTAGGTACAGTCAGGTTGCGGAAGAGTGTCACTCTCCTGCCACAAAAAGAATATGTAGTTTGGGGAAAGCTGCCACCTTCTGCCCTCGTGTCTCCAGGAAGTACTGTCGTTGTGGAACCCACGTCAGCCCGTTCCACTCCAAAGAACATAATGGTGGGGCGCATTATAACACCCATGTGGGGAGATCGTTGGGTCCCTATGAAAGTCCTTAACCCAACAGAGAGCCCTGTGACACTTCGTCGCAATGCTAAGATTGCGGATGTCTTTCCTTGTATTGCTGTGGAGGACCTGCCCATCACTCAAGGTCTCTGCGAGACTCTGACTGACCAGCATACCAGTTTTCCCCCCTCATCAGACTCTGTGCCTGACTCTGCACAGCTACTCAAAGATGCTGGGTTGGCTGACATTGATATTGAGGGCTGTGAAGTGTCAGATGGGTGGAAGAGGAAATTGGTGGAGCTTGTGTTGACTTACCAAGATGTGTTCTCTAGAGACAAACTGGACTGTGGTGAGGTGAAAGACTTTGTCCATCGTATCCACCTCACTGACGACCGCCCTTTCAGGCTTCCCTATCGCAGAGTACCCCCGGCTCACTATCACAAGTTGCGAGAGGTGCTGTCAGACATGGAGATGAAAGGCATCATCAGTAAGTCCACCAGCGAATACGCCTCGCCACTGGTAATGGTTTGGAAGAAGTCAGGTGACTTGAGGATATGCACTGACTTCCGCTGGCTCAATGCCAAAACCATTAAGGATGCTCACCCACTGCCCCATCAGGCTGACTGTCTTGCTGCCCTTGGTGGGAATGCTTTCTTCAGCACCATGGACCTCACATCTGGGTTCTACAACGTTCCCCTCCATGAGTCTGACAGACGGTACACTGCTTTCACTACACCTCTTGGCCTGTATGAGTACAACAGACTTCCCCAGGGTCTATGCAACAGCCCAGCATCTTTCATGCGGATGATGCTCAGCATCTTTGGTGATTTGAACTTTTCCAGCCTCCTGTGTTATCTTGATGACCTGCTGGTGTTTGCGCCTTCAGAAGAGGAGGCCCTAAGACGTCTTGAGATTGTTTTCTCTCGCCTGAGGACCAGCAATCTGAAGCTGGCGCAGAAAAAATGTCACTTTCTCAGACGCTCTGTGAGGTTTTTGGGTCATGTCGTGGATGCTGGTGGTGTCTCGGTTGATCAGGATAAAGTGAGGGTTATCGCCAATTTTCAGAAGACTGACCTTATGGATGGTGACGGTTGCACCCCTTCTCAGAGGAAAGTGAGATCCTTCCTTGGCATGGTGATGTTTTACCAGCATTTTATTCCAGGGTGCTCTCGTATTGCGAAGCCACTCTTTGCTCTAACTGCCGGTCAGAAGAGGACTAAAGGCTGCCATGGGAGTCGGAAACCTGGAACTTTTCGCAAGCTCACCCCTCAAGATTGGACTCCTGCTTGTGAGAAAGCATTTGAGGGACTCAAAGGTGCACTCCTCAGCTGTGCGGTGCTGGCACATCCTGATTTTGAGAGGCCATTCATCCTTTCAACTGACGCTTCCATGGATGGGCTGGGTGCTGTCTTATCCCAGGTGCCAGCTGGTGAGGAGAGAGCAAGACCTATAGCCTTTGCTAGTAAGTCTCTCAGCCGCAGTCAGGCCAAATACCCAGCACACCGGCTCGAATTTTTGGCTCTGAAGTGGGCTGTGTGCGATAAGTTCAGCCACTGGCTCAAGGGTCATCGGTTCACTGTCTGGACTGATAACAATCCTCTCACATACATTCTGACTAAGCCAAAGCTGGATGCCTGTGAACAGCGTTGGGTCTCTAAGCTTGCACCATACTGCTTTGAGATCAAATATGTTCCTGGAAAGCTGAACATTGTGGCAGACACCCTGAGCAGGGAACCGTTTGTGAGGCCGTTGGCCCAGCGGCTCCTGTCGGAGCCCTACTTTGAGCTGCTAGAGCAAGTCAGTGGTGTGAAAGATGCCAGTGTCCAAGATGCCTTCCGTTTGACCTGTCAACCTCAATCGATACGCAGTGCTCCACCCTCTGCTGTGCTTGATGTGTCTCTGTCAACTGATGACGTGTCTTCTCTCATGTCTTCGCTCTGTGAGTGGGAGTCTGCTTCTCGCCAGCGTGCAACATCCCTCGCTGGTCACCTAACCTCCATCAGTCCACCTGACTGTGATGTTACTCATGCGCTGTCCCGTGCTGATCTCCTGTCTCATCAAACAGGGGATCCTGTGATCTCCAGAGTAGCCCGCTATGTTGAGCGTAAGCGCAGACCCTCCAGACGTGAGCGCTGTCATGAGAACCAACATACGTTGCGGCTCCTGAAACAATGGGATAAGCTCACATTCCTCAATGGTGTCCTCTACAGAGTCGTGAGGGACCCACTGACCAAACACAAGAGATTCCAGTTTGTGGTACCTGACTCCCTAAAACAAGTGGTGCTGTCTGGCATACACGACAATGCTGGTCATCAAGGTCAACCTCGCACACTCTCCTTGGCTCGTCAGCGTTTTTTCTGGTATGATATGGAGAAGGATGTGCGCGGTCATGTGAGAAATTGCCGCAGGTGTGTTCTCAGCAAGACCCCAGAGCCAGCAGCTAGGGCCCCGTTGGAAAGCATTAAGACCTGTGCTCCACTGGAACTTGTGTGCATTGACTTCTGGTCAGCTGAGGACAGCAACAACAAGTCTGTGGATGTCCTTGTGATTACTGACCACTTCACAAAATTAGCACATGCATTCCAATGCCAGGATCAGACAGCTAAGAGAGTCGCTAAAAAGCTCTGGGATGGATTCTTCTGTGTGTATGGCTTCCCTCAGCGCATTCACTCTGACCAGGGAGCTAGTTTTGAGAGTGAGCTGCTTGCAGAGCTTCTGGTTTTGGGTGGCGTTGCCAAATCCCACACTTCACCATACCACCCCATGGGTAATGGTACCACAGAGAGATTTAATCGCACCCTTGGAAACATGTTACGGTCCCTCCCCCCCAGATGTAAGCAGAAATGGCCGCAGATGATACAGTCCATGACGTTTGTGTATAACTGTACGGCACACGAGACCACCGGCTTTGCGCCATTCTACCTGATGTTTGGGAGGGTGCCAAGGTTGCCAGTTGACCTCATGTTTCGGGATGTCCTTCATGATGACACCATTTGTGACTATGATACCTATGTCAAGTCACTGATGGATGACCTGCGCTCTGCCATGCTCCGAGCCCAGGAACACAGCACAATGGAGCAGAGACACCAGTCTGACCAGTACAACAGAAAAGTGAAGGGTCTGCCTCTTTCACTAGGGGACCAGGTGTTGTTGGCAAACAAGGGAGTCAGAGGAAAAAGGAAGCTCTCTGACAAATGGGAACCTGTTGTGTACACGGTAGTTGACTTGGATCCTGCTCTTCACATCTGCCGTATCAGAGACAAAGAAGGTCAAGAGCGTGTGGTGCATCGCAACCTGCTCCTTCAAGTTAACTTTTTGCCCTTGGACACAACACTGAATGACGATGCTGCACATCCTGCTGTGAGCGTTGTCAGTGGCCCCGCTGAGTCTGACCTGGATGGGTCTGTGACATCTTTTGGGGGCACAGGAGCTGTACCTCCTGCCACCTGGACTGTGGATTCCGTCTCCAGCACTGGCGAGTGTGATGACCGCACACTATCATGGATCCATCAGCAATCTGCCGCTGACCCGGTCGAAGATGGCGTTCATGGGACCCCTCCCATAATGGGTGTTTCTGATCTTGGTGGGCTGGCTGGTGATGGAGCCTCCCCAGGCTCCCCTGCTGCTTTCCCGTCCCACACTTTTCATTCTCTTGAACCCAAAAATGTGGACGTGGATCAAGGACTTACCACACGTTTTGGTAGAATCATTAAACCAGTTCGTCGCTTGATTGAATCAATGGCTCAACTTGAAACACTCCTTGGTGTTGAACCTGTTCAAGCAGCGGTTATTGATGTGTGAATTTGCTTATTTCTGTATGTTTTTCATTGCAGGCACAGAGTTCATTGTATTTTGTCAGTCTGTGCAGTCTGATAGTGACGCCCATAGATATTATGGCCTGTTTTGTGTGGTGTAAATGGCACCTCATTTTGTCTATAGAAAGTCCTGGGATCTTGCTAGGCGCCGAGCAGGTCTCAGGTCTCTTATCCTCCTTGGAGGAAGCTATGTTGCTGATCTAATTCATTGTATATGCGATGTGAATTTGTTTGAGGCCACTGTATCTGTTATTGTGGGTTTATATTTTTTTTTTGGTGTACCCTTTAGGATTTTGTGTAATTCTTGGGGGGTGAATGTAACAGAGTCATAAATAACATTGTTATAATTACACAAAATGTGTTCTAAACCCCCAAACTTCTCCTTTTATACCTGACTTTTAGGACCTCCAAGCCTGTAGTTGTGTTCATTATCAGTTAGAGCCCCTCCTCATTCTTTTCTTCTTCTTTGGTGCAATACTATAAATACAGTGTACCCCTTTTGCCTCTCCCCTTTTTCTACAATTCCCCTGTGGGAGAGGTGGGTGTCATTTCTTTCCAGCACCTTAAAGCACACATAATTCATATTTAACCACCCTGATGTTTATGATTGCGATTTTAATTTAGTTATTGTCATTATTGAGCCTGTTTTTGTAAAGATGTTATAAGTGTGTAGTATGTGTGTGTCATAAATGTGTTTTAGGCGCCATAAATGATAGCATGAATATGTATTCCTTGCTAGCTTGGGAGCTGTGGTGGATTGAGCTAATCCTCTTCCCCACTGTCTGTATTTGGTCGTAGGAGCTGGAGTGGGCAAATTATTTACTTGGAGGTCTTTCTTTCTTTTACCTTTTTTATCAGGTATGTCAGATTTCATGTTGTTTTTGTTTTATCTTATGTCAAATATGTTACGTGTAAATGCATATTTTATGTTTAATGTAAAAATAAATGCCAGCCCCTTTTTCTACAATTCCCCTGTGGGAGAGGAGCTGGAGTGGGCAAATTATTTACTTGGAGGTCTTTCTTTCTTTTACCTTTTTTATCAGACACAACGCAGAATCACACCGGTTACACACGCAGGCTTTCAATTAAAATCAGTTACACAGCGATAAAAAGAAACACAAAAATGTCAAGAAGCCGTTGTATTATTAACTGCAATAGCCGGTCGCATGACAGCCACGGGAAGCCGACGGGTAAAGAGATCGGTTGTTATCGGATTACGTCGTTGAAGAGAAATTGTTCGAGCCATGTTTCCGAAGTAACAAAGACGCGACGGATGGCCTGGATTGCAGCCATTCAAAGATCAAATATAACGTCCCAGAACACTCCAGCTCACAGGTTAGTCTGCTCCAAGCATTTACACGAAGGTCAGTGTTTTTTAGTAGTTAATACGTCATTTTCATAACATAATTGGTGATATAGGTTACAAGCAAGTCTGGCGCTGAACAGAAATTGTCGCGCTATGCTCCTTTATTTATTGTGCATAAATAGTGAATTGTCCTGACACAATATTGCGTTTCGCTTATGTTATTATGGTACATTGACAAAAACATATACGTTTATTCACAGGATAAAACAGTTGTTTTGTATCACTAATTGTCCAGTACGATTACAGCATACAGTATTGTTGTCACTGCTACATTTCTGTGATGAACCAGAAATTATTTCCACTACTAATTAATTACCGTTGAGCTCAAAGGTTATATTAATAAACGGTTAAGGAATGTGTATTTATGACGACGATTTGTGAGATTGGTAAACTTATGATACGTACGATGGTCTTTCGTTCTACACGGTGCATTTCAAGGTCCTGCACCCATCCGTCGGTAAACTGTACCTGGACTTGTTGCAGTGACCGGAAGTTACTAAACTTCATGAGTGTATGCACTCACTCCAAGAACCGTATGATTATTAATATGCATATAAATAAAGAAGCTATTTTGTGCAAAGATGTCAACTGTAAGAATGCTGTGCATAAACATTTACTCTGCTCCATGTATGATGATATAGTGACTGCTCTGTATAAAAGTGGCACACTGCTTGATAAACAATATAAGCATAAGAAACCTAACATCAGACCTGGCTGGAAAGAACATGTATCCATGTACCATGATGAAGCTCGCATAGCTTATAAATGTTGGGCCATGGCTGGAAGACCTAAACAAGGCCCAGAATTTGAACAGAAAAAATGTGCGAATGCCAGATATAAGTACGCTGTTCGCTTTATAACTAAAAATGAGCAAATGCTAAGAGCAGATTCTTTGGCCAGGAAAATGCTGTGTAATAATACGGCAGATTTTTGGAAAGAGGTGAAAGCTCTTAATAACTGTAAACCATCTCTACCATCAACTGTTGAAGGTGTTTCTGGGGCAGATAACATTGCAGCATTATGGAGACAGCATTACAGTGCGTTGTTTAACTGTATAAAAAGTGAACCATATGAGGACAATCTTGACATGAGTAATGACACAATAAGTGTAAGGACACATGAAGTATATGAAGCCATTCATAGGTTGTCTGATAATAAATCCTCTGGTTTGGATCACATCACTGCAGAACATTTAAAACATGCTAGTGTAAGGCTAGCTCCTCTTTTAGCACTCTGTTTCACTGGGTTTATGATTCATGCCATATTACCAGACTCAATGCTGTGTATTTTACTGGTACCAGTTATGAAGGACAAAGCTGCAAAAGTGAGCTGCTTGGATAATTACAGGCCAATTGCACTAGCCAGTATTTTATCTAAGGTGTTAGAAAGAATCTTGTTTGACAGAGTTAGTGTGTTCATCTCTTCTCTGGATAATCAGTTTAGCTTCAAAGCACGGCACTGACATGTGCATATATGCACTCAAGGAAATAGTCAGTTTGTACAGGGCTAAAAATTCATCTGTCCTCATGTCTTTCATTGATGCCTCTAAGGCTTTTGATCGAGTGAACCACAGAAAACTTTTTGATAAAATGAAGAGATGGGGAGTTCCTCAGTACATCGTGAGGATTCTCTCTTACTGGTACGCTCATCAGAACATGCAGGTTAAATGGGGAAGCAGTATTTCTGCCCCCTTTGGTGTCAGCAATGGTGTTAGACGGGGTGGGATTTTGTCTCCAATTTTATTTAATTTGTATGTTGATGATTTGTCCATACAACTGAGAGCCTGTAACACTGGGTGTATATTAGGTAAAGCACTGATAAATCATCTCATGTATGCAGATGACCTGGTTGTTTTTAGTCCAAGCAGTGCTGGGTTACAGGATCTTCTTAATGTCTGTACTGAATATGGTGTGCAATATGACATTGAGTACAATGCTGCTAAAAGTGCTGTTTTGATATGTAGAACCAAGCAGGATAAACAGCTAAATTTCCCTTTGTTTAAACTGGCACAAAAAACTCTTGAAGTTCATAAAAAGGTGAAATACCTCGGTCACTTTATTACTGAGCAAATGAATGATGATGATGACATATACAGACAACGGTGTAAGCTCTATGTGCAGGCAAATACTATTGCACACAAATTCAGCTTTTGTTCACTTCCAGTTAAAGTGGCTTTGTTTAAAGCGTATTGCACACCGCTATATACTGCCCCCTTGTGGTCATCCTACAAACAATGTAGCATGCAGAAGCTGCATGTTGCATATAATGATGCGATGAGAATCCTTTGCAGGATACCTAGAAGTGGTAGTGCCAGTCAGATGTTTGTAGCTGTGGGTTTCTGGACTTTTAAAGCACTTTTAAGAAAGTTAATGTTCAATTTTAGAGAACGACTGGATGGTTCGAGTAACAGTATAATTTTAGCACTCACAGATCCGACAGTGAGTGGTTCCCGTTACTCATCCAGTCTCAGAAAGCACTGGTTAAAGTGTTTGTGTATTTATTGATTTATTTTAAGTAATTGTGTTTTATGTATATTATGGTTTTATGTTTTTACAAATGTTTTAGATACTTATTTATATACATATATATATTTAATGGTGTATACCTTGTGTTGGGGGGGGGGGGGGGGGGGGGGGGGTGTTGTGTGTGTGTGTGTGGTTTTTTTTTTTTTTTTGGTCTTGTTTTTATGGACATGAAGTCTGCCAATTAAGATTGAATTGAATTATAAAGATCCATTAGAGTGTTCATCATATCGTCCTATATCACTCTTAAATGTAGATTTAAAAATACTGTCAAAAACACTTGCTCTCAGGCTAGAGCAACATCTACCATTGTTAATTTCTCCAGATCAGACAGGTTTCGTGAAGGGTAGGCATGGTTTTTTCAACCTGCGCAGGTTTTTGAACATATTACACACCAAGTCAACTACAACCCCTGAAATTGCCTTATTACTCGATGCTGAGAAGGCATTTGACCGGGTGGAGTGGGATTATCTGTTTTATACTCTGCATAAATTTGGATTTGGCCCTAATTTCATTTCATGGATTCAGTTACTTTACTCCTCACCTATGGCACGTGTTAGAACAAATTCGTTATTCTCTTCTTATTTCCCACTTCTCCGTGGTACGAGACAAGGTTGTCCCTTATCCCCTCTTCTTTTTGCATTATCAATTGAACCACTGGCGATTAAACTGCGAGCTGACAGTTGCATTAAGGGCATCTTCAGAGGTGACCAGGAGCACAAAATATCCTTATATGCTGACGACCTCCTGCTGTATATGTCAGAGCCTTTATGCTCTCTTCCCCGTGCTCTTGCCATTTTTGAATGTTTTGGTAATATTTCAGGTTACAAGTTAAATCTGCATAAAAGTGAACTTCTCTGTGTCAACTCTATAGCCAGAAAGATTTCATTTTCAGGTTTTCAATTTAGCGTTAAATCAGGGTATGTGACCTATCTGGGGGTTAAGGTTACCCACTCATACAAAGATCTTTATGAAAGAAACTTTGTCCCGCTGCTTAAAAATACTGAGACAGATCTTCAGAGGTGGAACAATTTACCACTGTCATTAATTGGCCGCGTCAATTCTATCAAAATGAACATACTTCCCAAGTTCCTTTACTTATTTCAATGTATCCCATGCTACTTACCCAATAAGTATTTTATAACACTGAATAAGCATATCTCTGCATTTATTTGGAATGGCAAAAGTCCACGAATTCGTAAAGATTTCATGCAGAGGACTAGGCCAATGGGTGGATTAGCCTTGCCAAACTTTCAGTCTTATTATTGGGCAGCAAATATTCGTAATATGCTGTACTGGATGAGTAATGTTACTACAGAGACTCCAGCTTGACTCCAAATTGAGTCATCCAATTGTGGCAAAATTTGCCTATCAGCTTTGTTGAGTTCAGCTCTCCCATTAGAACTATACACCTATAAACGTAACCCTTTGTTGTATGACTCGCTCAGAATCTGGGTGCAATGTAGGAAAAGGTTGGGGTTACACTTAATGTCAATTAAAGCACCTATCTGCTCAAACCATATGTTCCCACCCTCCATGATGGACTCTGCCTTTAAAATATGGGAAAGTAATGGCCTTAGAAATATCAAAGACCTTTTTGTAGATGGGATTTTTGCCTCATTCACGCAGCTCCTGAAGCAGTTTAATGTTCCTCGGCAACATTTTTTCCGCTATTTACAAATTCGTCACTTTGTAAAGAGTCGATTTCCTTCATTTCCGGAACTACCTGAGGAAACTTCTTTGGATAAAATTATTAATATAAACGTTCATAAGAGAGGGGCGATTAAAGAAATCTATGCTATACTATTAGATCTTCAATCTCCTTCTCTCTTCATCCTTAAAGCACAGT
Organism: Rhamphochromis longiceps; assembly: GCF_057381845.1. Lineage (NCBI taxonomy): Eukaryota > Metazoa > Chordata > Actinopteri > Cichliformes > Cichlidae > Rhamphochromis > Rhamphochromis longiceps. The sequence goes on from NC_140569.1 coordinate 25,512,948, forward strand.
GGGAGAAAGACCTTGGGATGACTATAACAGATGAGCTCTGGCAATCTTTTCTCCAGAGGGTACACTCTTCTTCGATATGTGCCAGGCATGGGCTCCTTCAATTTAAGGTCCTACACCGATTACATATCTCCAAGGAAAAGTTAGCCAAGTTCTATCCAGGAGCTGACCCTCTGTGTAACAGATGTAAAGCAGAAACAGGTTCGCTCCTTCATACCTTTTGGACATGCCCCAATCTTCATACCTATTGGGTGTCTATATTTAACACTCACTTTGCCAAAATGCTATTCGAATTCTATTGCCTTTGCTTCACTTATCGCAAGGCGCCTTATACTTTTAAGATGGAAGCAGGAAGCTCCTCCCACACATGAACAGTGGCTTGCGGAGCTCATGAGGTTTTTACATTTAGAAAAGATGAGATATACACTGGCAGGTTCAACCACCAAATTTCTTAGGGCATGGCAGCCATTCTTGATGTACATGGAAACATTTAAAATGACCACCTTATCATGACCAGATACCATATCTCTATATCGCTATCATAGCTAACTGTACGCTGAATGTCCCTTATACATTTTATTTTTCTATTTGTTTGTTGTTGTTTGTTTGTTTTTTGTTGTTTTGTAGGGGTTTCTTTGGTTTGTTTGTTTGTTTTTTCCTTCTCTATTTCTGTTATCTTTTGGGGTATTGTAAATACTGAACAGCAAACTACTGTATGTTCAATGTTTTGTTGTTAACATGCTGCTGTGACTGAAAATAAAATTTATAAAAATAAAAAAAAAGATTGAATTGAATTGAAATAAATATGCTAAGATGAGATAGCTGACTTCATCTAACTAGCAAATGTTGTCCAGGCTACGTTGGTGATACAGTTTTTTTTAATGTGTATGATATTTTTGTCATGCGATTTTAAAGCTGGTCCTACAACCGCATCCAAGAATAACATGCAGCTTATCTCAGAACTGTCGGTGAAAATTATTCTTGGAGCTAGGTTTAATTGAGCTGCATTTTAAAGAGGTGCAATTTCACAATTTGTGTATATTTTCTAAGTTCACTATTTTGTCATGTGTTGAGAAAAACACAGATTTTAAAATTACATGGTCTAATATTTACATTTAGCATAACTGCAACATTATTTTTTCGTTTTTTTTTTTTAAAGACTCGAAAGGACTTGAAATTCAAAGTTTCAGACTTGTGACTTGACTCGGACTTTTACACCAGTGACTTGAGACTCGACTCTGACTTGCCTGACATTACTTGAGACTTGACTTGAGACTTGAGGATAAAGACTTGAGACTTACTTGAGACTTGCAAGACAATGACTTGGTCCCACCTCTGTTCTGAAGTCTTAATTCAGCTCAAGACGCTGTAGATTCCCGTCGGTAACACTTTCGGTCCGCTAGTAAAACGTAGCTCTATTAATCTGCGCTTGAACCGGAACCGGATGTAAGTTCCAAAAAACAAAATTTTGGAACTGAAATTGAATTGTAGAACTGAAACTGAATGGTGAGAAGTGAAACTGAAATTATTCGAGAGCTGAATTTTTAAAGGATAAAATGCAGTTTCAAAGCAAATCAATTCATTTTCAAAATATAAAATTCAATTTCAATTTAGTGATGATCATTTTCAAACCATAAATTCAATTTCAAATTAGACTAATTCAAATTCAGTTTTCAAAAGCATTTATTCAAGTTACAATTCAGATTCAATCTGAGCAATTCAAATTCAAATTGAACTTATTCATATTCAGTTTCTGATGGCACAGATTTCTGCCCATAGTCCCTTTGCAATGTGGGGGAGAGATATCCAAAACTAAAGAAGGAGAAACAGTTGATGAAAACTATGCATTGTTTTCACAATTTTTCACAAAAAATAAAAATCAGTATAATATTTATGGAGAGGCATGACAATAAAAGAACTGAAATCTGAGGTAGACTTTGGTAACAGCAAAGATGGTGGTATGTAATGCATAACTTTAATGTGTAACTTCCAATGGTAAAGTCTTGTTTTGGGTCAAAGTTGACAGACATACAATTTTTTGTTCTTTGTTTTTTTTGGGGGGTTTGTTTTTTCAGATTTGACCAGTGAACACGTACCGGTGACTTTTTTAGGCTCAGTTTATTTAGACCAGGGGTCTCAAACTTAAATGAGCTGTGGGCCACTGCTGGCACTGTCATCTGATTGAATGGCCACTTTAGTGTTCAAGTAGTACGAAAAAACATACAAACAAACAAGCAAACTTAATCCTTTCACATTGGTACTCTGTGTCTGGCCAGATGCGTGGCAGCACTTCTGCTATAATTTTGTTCATATTTAACAAAATAAATATGCAGACAAATTTTTGTTTTTTAAATAACTTATTTTAACCCTGCACTCAACAAAAAACAAATCCTCCCTAAGAACAAAAGTAACTTCAAAGGCCAAATTGTATGATATATTTTATCATACAATTTGGTCCATTATACGGACTGCAAGTAAGGGTGACGTGGCCCTCAAGTGGCCCCCGGGCCCTGATTTAGACTGTGGCATACAGCGTTAAAGGCTGGCTGCCAACTGACTTCTTGTGTAAATAAAAATGTAACTGAAATGATCAATCCCCCAGTGGAAATGAAGTGAAATTAACCTGAAGTGGAAGCATCCAGTACCCAGTAACTAGGGAATTATTATTGTTCTGCTTTAATTGGTGTTCGATTATAAAATGTCACTGAAAACATTTTTATCCTCTTTTCAATTGCAATTTATTCACAATTTAGCATCCACCACTTGAAAAGATTAAATACATAAACTATCCCAAATACTCGTCTTGTTTGTTTTCTTTTTAATGTCATATGAGTTAAATGAATGATGAAATGCCTCAAATGTTTTGTGTTTTCAAAAATGACTTATGTACTCCAATAAAGTGCTTAAGTTTAGTGGCTTATTTAATATTTAACAACAACCAGTGTCATAACTACTGCAGCAACTCAGCAACTTCATATAATTTCCCCTCGGGATGCATGTTCAGTAGAGACCCCACATTTCTCACTGTGTGAAGAGTATCCTGCAGGAAGATGGTGACATCATATTTTAGTCTGATGGGCTTGGAGGCAGCACACAGGGGAGTGCAGTGAATGGTTTCTGGCCACCAAAGCTGTGAAACTGAAATATAAACTACCTCATTTAAGTGTCTGCAGTTCGAGAGTAAAATCTTTGTGACTTTTATTTGCCAGTACTCCCTCTGGAGCTGGCACACTGGTTGATAGTGCTGAACACACCAGTGGTGCCTCCTGGTAGTGCTGTGTGATACAGCAAACTTTGGTAGTGATCCAAGTCCATGTAAACACAGAGCCAGAACTGCCGCTACCAATATTGACCCCAATACCAGTTATGAATACGTTCAAGCTACAAAGGCAGCTTATAGAGGAGATCAGAGATCATTAATTTGAAAATGCTGTTCACATTTTAATAGGAAATCACTGAGATTTTTACCTTCCACAATAATAAGCTAATACAACAAAACACTCCATTCAGCTTTTCGTGTATTTTGACACTGGGTGTGTTGGAGACCTGGAATGTAAATCTGCTTGTCTCTAAAGCACTTTGTGGCAATACAATAAATGTATATTTATATAAATACATTAGATGCAACATGGGGCCCGGCCGGGCACAGCCCGAAGAGGAGACATGGGCCCATCCTCCCGCAGGCCCACCACCCGCAGGAGGCGCCATAGGGGTCGGGTGCATTGTGTGCCGGGTGGCGGCCAGGAGCGGAGGCCCTGGCGGACTGACCCCCGGCTGCCAAGACTGGCAATAGGGACATGGAATGTCACCTCTCTGGTGGGGAAGGAGCCTGAGTTAGTGCGTGAGGTTGAGAGGTACCGGCTAGATATAGTCGGGCTCACCTCTACACATGGCTTGGGCTCTGGAACCAGTCTCCTGGAGAAGGGCTGGATTCTGTCTCAGTCTGGAGTTGCCCCTGGTGAGAGGCGGCGGGCTGGGGTGGGTATCCTAATATCCCCTCGGCTTGCTGCCAGTACGTTGGGGTTTTTCCCGGTGGATGAGAGGGTTTGTTCCCTGCGCCTTAGGGTTGGGGAACGGGTCCTGACTGTCATCTGCGCTTATGCGCCGAGTGGCAGTTCAGAGTACCCAGCCTTCTTAGAGGGGGGGGGGGGTGCTCCCTGATCTCAACCCGAGCGGTGCTCTGTTATTGGACTTCTGTGCTAATCACAGTTTGGCCATAACGAACACCCTGTTCGAACATAAGAGTGTCCATAAGTGCACGTGGCACCAGGACACTCTAGGCCGTAGGTCGATGATCGATTTTGTAATCGTATCAGCAGACCTGCGACCATATGTTCTGGACACTCGGGTAAAGAGAGGGGCTGAGCTGTCAACTGATCACCACCTGGTGGTGAGTTGGATCAGGTGGCGGGGGAGGACGCTGGACAGACCTGGTGCACCTAAACGCGTAGTGAGGGTGTGCTGGGAACGTCTAGCAGAGGCCCCAGTCCGCGAGATCTTCAACGCACACCTCCGGCAGAGCTTCAACAGCATTCCGAGGGAGACTGGGGACATTGAGTCCGAATGGACCATGTTCAGCGTCTCCATTGTCGAAGCTGCTGCATTGAGCTGCGGCCGCAAGGTGGTTGGTGCCTGCCGTGGTGGTAATCCCCGAACCAAATGGTGGACACCAGAGGTGAAGGGAGCCACCAGGCTGAAGAAGGAGTCCTATCGGGCTTGGTTAGCCTGTGGGACTCCGGAGGCAGCCGACAGGTATCGACAGGCCAAGCGGAATGCGGCTCGGGCAGTGGCTGAAGCAAAAACTCGGGGAAAGCGGTGCTCTACCTGCACTGTGTATAGTGCTGGCGGAGCGCTGCTGACGTCGACTGAGAAAATTGTCAGGCGGTGGAAGGAATACTTCGAGGACCTCCTTAATCCCACTGACACGTCTTCCGAGGAGGAAGCAGAGTCTGGGGATGAGGGGAATGACCCGCCAATTTCCGGGGGCGAGGTCACTGAGGCAGTTAAACAACTCCTTGGTGGCAGAGCCCCTGGTGTTGATGAGGTCCGCCCCGAGTTTCTGAAGGCTCTGGACGTTGTAGGGCTGTCCTGGTTGACACGCCTCTGCAATGTTGCGTGGAGATCAGGGGCAGTACCTGTGGACTGGCAGACCGGGGTGGTGGTCCCCATCTTTAAGAAAGGGGACCGGAGGGTGTGTTCCAACTACAGGGGGATCACACTCCTCAGCCTCCCTGGGAAAGTCTATGCCAGGGTGCTGGAAAGGAGAGTTCGTCCGTTAGTCGAACCTCGGATACAGGAGGAACAATGCGGTTTTCGTCCTGGTCGCGGAACACTGGACCAGCTCTTTATCCTCTCCAGGATACTTGAGGGTGCATGGGAGTTTGCCCAACCAGTCTACATGTGTTTTGTGGACTTGGAAAAGGCATTCGACCATGTCCCTCGGGGTGTCCTGTGGGAGGTGTCGCGGGAATATGGGGTGTCTGGCCCATTGCTACGGGCCATTCGATCCCTATACAACCGTTGCAAGAGCTTGGTTCGCATTGCCGGCAATAAGTCGGACTCGTTCCTGGTGGGTGATGGGCTCCGCCAGGGCTGCCCTTTGTCTCCGGTTCTGTTCATAATTTTTATGGACAGGATTTCTAGGCGCAGCCAAGTGGCGGAGGGCTTTCGCTTTGGTGGCCTCAGAATCTCATCTCTGATTTTTGCAGATGATGTGGTTCTGTTGGCTTCATCGGGTGAGGGCCTCCAGCTCGCACTGGAACGGTTCGCAGCCGAGTGTGAAGCAGCGGGAATGAGGATCAGCACCTCCAAATCTGAGGCCATGGTTCTCAGCCGGAAAAGGGTGGAGTGCCCACTCCGGGTCGGGGATGAGTTCCTGCCCCAAGTGGAGGAGTTCAAGTATCTCGGGGTCTTGTTCGCGAGTGATGGGAGAAGGGAGCCGGAGATCGACAGACGGATTGGGGCTGCAGCTGCAGTAATGCGGACGCTGCACCGGTCCGTCGTGGTGAAGAGGGAGCTGAGTGTAAAAGCGAAGCTCTCAATTTACCGGTCGATGTACGTCCCTACCCTCACCTATGGCCACGAGCTGTGGGTAGTGACCGAAAGAACGAGATCGCGGATACAAGCGGCAGAAATGAGCTTCCTCCGAAGGGTGGCTGGCCTCTCCCTTAGAGATAGGGTGAGAAGTTCGGCCATCCGGGAGGGGCTCAGAGTAGAGCAGCTGCTGCTCCACATCGAAAGGAGCCAGCTGAGGTGGTTCGGGCATCTGACAAGGATGCCCCCTGGGCGCCTCCTGGGTGAGGTGTTCCAGGCATGTCCCACCGGGAGGAGGCCCCGGGGCAGACCCAGGACACGCTGGAGAGATTATATCTCTCGGCTGGCCTGGGAACGCCTTGGTATTCCCCCGGATAAGCTGGAGGAGGTGGCTGGGGAGAGGGAGGTCTGGGCCTCTTTGCTTAGGCTGCTGCCCCCGCGACCCGGCCCCGGACAAAGCGGATGAAGATGGATGGATGGATGGATGGATAGATGCAACAGTAATTTTTCATAGCGTAGGTTTTGAGGTATATTTTTTTCCATTTCCAAAAAATGTTTGTATTTAATACAATTCAGTGGGCTACATACTGACCTTTGATTAAGTATTGAGCCTACTGTGCTAGCATCGATTTGATACCAGTACCAGCATTGGTATCTGTACTGTTGATATTTGGATAAATCTGCCTATATCATCCTCCTGGGAATGAAGTGCATCCTGGCAGATTCTTATATTAGGGAAAGACCTTAAACTTATGGGTTCGACTGATAATCAGAAGAATTTGTTTTCAGCTTTGTACATAAAACTGCCACAGAAATATACAATATGCCAGATTTAATTACACTTTATGTGGCTAAACAGAGTTACATAGGTTCATTCTTATTTAATGTAAGCTCCTTAAGCTCTGTGATAAGAGGCTTAATTTGCTTTATTAACTGCAAAAGCAAAAAAAAAAAAAAAAACTTCTCTCAGTTGGAGACTAAATGAACATATACGATAGTGTTCTTTATCTTTCTGTTATTGGATTTTGCTAACAATCCCCTCCAGATCTTTTTCTGATTTGCATGTTAATTGTGAGAAGGTTTACTCGAGATTGCGTCTCACCTTACATCCTATAAATGTTTGACTGTCCATCAGGATGCTGTTACGGCTGTCTGCACATTCAGTGTACACACCACAAATCTGTCTTTTTAATAGTAATTATGCCAGGTCTGCCACACTGCTGAGCTGGAATGCAGTTATCATATATTTTCTATTCCTGCTGGAGGCACACAACTTTGGATTTCAGTCCAACATTAACCTAGCTTCCATATTAAAATTACAGAAACTGTGAATATAATTTTGACGGGCTATGACAGTATTTCATTGTAAAGTCATTTTCTGTTGCAGCTCGGAGAAGCAGTTAACCTTTTCATATGGGAAGCTAAGGCATTTATTTTGAGAGACTGCCTGTCAAAATTGATGTCTTTTTGCTGTATTATACCCCAAATCTACTTAACAGATTGTTGAGATTTTTATGAAAATAGTTTTTGAAGTATATGAAAATTTTCCGGTCATTTGCAAATCTAGGGGAACGCTGTCTAATCTTATTAAGCATTTCTAACTGAAATATAATTTTCTTTTCATTGTTAGTATTTATGTATGTATGTTTTTGTTCATTTAAAAAATATTGTTAATATTATAGAGGAGCATTTTAAACCTCTCCCCTCCAACAACCTGCTCAAACCACCATACCATACTATCTCCATAATTAGATAATCAGAGGGGACAACAAGGGAATAGGCCTCATCTGATCATAAAACTGATTGCCAGTCAGCTGTCCAACGACTTCTGGAGCTCTAAAAATCGGGAACTATGTATAAAACTGTCTGTCATTCATAAATTAATAAAGTTATTACAACATTTTTTATATAAAACAGTGAGTTAAAGCTGATTTCTGGTACTTAAATCATATCTTGAATGTTTATTTAACACAAACACCACCGTGTTTCAATCTTTCTCCAAGTGCACTGTCATGTACATTTGAAATGTTAACATTCCTGAGAAATGCACTGAATGGGTGAATTTGCTAGGATGATCACTCCTTGGGTTTTTGGGACATTGTATTAACACACACATGAAAGCTCCAGAACAGCAAACTGACAGAACTTGCACATATTTTTCTTCTCATATTTAATAAAGTTTATTTGATCAGCAGCACCTGGCTACTAAACTACCAAGGGTGTACTTACTGTAGTGAAAACTTTCCTTTTGACATGATTGCAAAAGAGAACAATTTAATTATAAATTAAATGCAATGTATAATCATTTAGTGAGTTTTATACATTATTTACATTTTTGCATTGAATGTGGTAAAGGATCAAAATCTGCAAAAGTTTGCAAAATGAATGTACCTTATGCATTACAAAATTGCAGTATAGCAATGCTGGTTTTGTCAACATTTGAACAACAAGCTCAAAACAAGAACGTTGATCAAGGAGTCTCAGTCACGGTGGCCTATTAATAGCTAAGCTTTTACAGTTCTTGGCAGCTCAAACACTGGAAAACACATCACATGTTCATGAGAATCAAAGTCTAAGCCCAGCATTACTGAAATAATGATCACAGCACTGCTAAATTCAGGACACAGAGTTAAACAATAAAACTCCCATGAGTCTTTGCACCTGTCATAGAGCAGTGTACCACACTCAGAAAAATCAACTCCAAATGATTAAATGAAAAAAATGCATGCAAAACACTCTTTAATATGCAGACACACAGTACATATAGCACAACCTAAGTAAGTACACTTAGATTAAAGTTAAATGCATTCATCTGAATAAAGTTTGACCAGTATTCGCATCCATAGTGAGGCTTAACCTGGAAGTTACTAAGAAGCTTAAATGTATTACTTTCTATCATATTTATTTAATTCATATCAGATGCAAAGTCACATACCATCATTCTGGATTTTTTTTAAAGGACAGCAGTAGCATGGCAGCATCCTAATTTAAAATAATTCATGCTGCTGCTTGGCATTGATTAATTAAACATCTTACAGTTAATGAATTGCTTCTGGACTTATCTAATATATTCTGCAATATGGCTTCATTCCATTGTTATTCCTCATTCTCTTTCCCAAACCAGGCAGAATGTCTTTATTTTTTTTTAACCAATGCTGGCTCATGGTTATCGTGTTCAGCTTATGGTCTGAAAACATGTACAGGACAGCTAAGACGTCATTGGCACATTTCTTTTCAGGGAAACATGTGCATCCTTATTTGTGCTGCGTTTCACCATATGTTGTAGTAGTCAAACAATTTCTTCAGGTTTTCTACTGTGTAATATTAAATGGATGATTTTTGTGATATATGTACAGTTTTTGCAGGCACATTTTAGGTTTATTTAAAATTGCCATGTATTCAGATATTTTTATAACATAAATAAAAAGACAACAATCCAAATGTTATATCCAAAAATATGCCATTAAACAATGAGTTTTTTTGGGGGGAAAAATCTGTCATGACAGCTACAAGAGCGCTATTAACTGCTTAGCATGAAAGCCTAGAAGCCATACAGAGTGCTAGTCTGACTCTATCTAACATAAAAAAGTAACAAATCTACCTGCCAGAACATCTAAAGCTTGTAGTCAATGTGTGTGCTTTGTTTAATCTGTACAAAGCGTGTAACTCTAACAGTGACAAATAATGTTTGAGCTTTTTCTGAAATGACTGATGCTGTTGTTTTTGTTGAGAAGAGTTCTTTTCACCACAAGTCTTTTTTTATTTCTCTCCACTTTTTTATAGCTAAAACATCGTTGATGTTTTTTTATTCTGCTAAAATAAAACCTACTTGTTCACTTCAGGTCTGTCCTGGTCAAACTGGAAAGGCACTGTTTGATCAGGCATTTCTAACAAGACAGGAATAATTTGAGAATTTGAAAGGTCATAAATCAGCTGTTTATTTCTTTCACTTATTTTTCTTCTTGCAACCTTTACATTTCTTTGTTAAGGCAAAGGGTCTGCTGGGGCAGTGGTATATAATGAAGATCCTTAAACGAAAATGGAGAGCAGGAATAATCACACTTCTTGTCATGTAAAAACTCAATTAGAGCCTGAGTGCTCTGAGTGTGCTTGAGTGCTGGTCATAAGCCTTGTGAAATATCTCCATTATTTCCGCTGCCCATCTGGCCTTCTAATTTTCGTCCAATGGAAAGTGTTCAAAACGTGCTGAGAAGTTTTTTTTCTCTCTTATTGATGCATAGTAAGCACTTTACATTTATTCCACACAAGCTCAGTGACTCCCATCTCATTACTGCAGAATACAATGATTTGTATGAGGTAAAAAGTTGGAGAACATTTATGGTCTTGACTTGGAATGACCACCAGCTTGGCGTAACTTAATGTTAGTCATAGAGACCAAATGTTCTCTGCAGCTTAATGGACATTACACTTTCAAATTGCTGAGAAGATGGCTTTCCATTCTATTTATTTATTTTATTTGTGATTGATGTTAATGAATGTTAACATCTGATCTACTGCAGTTAAAGAGCACACACAATCTGGGAAAAAAGCACTATGGAGACTAAACAAACAAGACATCCACCGATCAGGCATAATGTTATGACCACTGAGAGTCGAACTGAATAGCGCTGATTATCTTTTCATCACGGCATCTGTTAGTGGGTGGGATAGATTAGGGAGCAAGTGAACATTTTTTTCCTCAGAGTCGATGCATTCAAAGCCAATGGGCAAGCATAAGGGTTTGAGTGACCCTGACAAGAGCCAAACTGCAATGGCTAGGTGACCGGGTTAGAAAATCTCCAAAACTGCAGCTCTTGTGAGGTTTTTCCAGTCTGCATACGTCAGTATCCATCAAAAGTGGTCCAAGGAAGGAACAGCGGGGAACCAGCGACGGGGTCATGGACAGCCAAAGCTCAGTGACGCATGTGTGAAGGCTAGCCCATGTGGTCCGATCCAACAGATGAGCTACTATCACTCAAATTTCAAATAAAGTTAATGCTGGTTCTGACAGAAAGGTGTCAGAATATACCCAACCGCGTGGGGATGCATAGCTGCAGAGCAGTTAAGATGCCCATGCTGACCCCTGTACATCGTCGACCACCAACAATGGGCAAGCGCATCAGAACTGGACCACAGAGCAATGATAGAAGGTGGCCTGGTCTGATGAATCATGTTTTCTTGTACATCACACGGATGGCCTGGTGTGTGTGCATCACTTACCTGGGTAACTCCTTACACTAGGATACACTATGGGAAGAAGACACCCCAGCCAAGGCAATGTGATGCCTTCCATCCTGACAAATATTTGCTTACAGCATGACTTAAAGAATCTGTCACTAACGTCTTGTTTCCAGATACCACATCACACCTTAAGGGGTCTAGTGCAGATCAACCATGTGTTTGTTCACCTACATTAACAAATTCCAAAACATAACACAAACATACAGCCCAGCGTTGAGACATAATTCCAACAACCTCTGTTGTCAACTGGAAGCCTTTTATAGACAGCTGCTAATTTGACCCTCAAGCCATGTTGTTTTTCTGGGGTTGCATGCTAAACTAAGATGGTAAACTACACACACATCACATTTACTAGCCTTTATTAACATCAAATCAAATATGTAGAAATAATGACAATTATTAAATCAAATATTTTCCCACTTTTTCTACCACCTATAATCTACAATAAAACTTCAATCATGAAACGTTAAAAGGCATTCAGCAAGGCTGGGGCACACCATTGGGTGAAAACACAGGTAAGACAAAATCCTGTCATCAAAATATTCACTTAGGATATTTTGATGACAAGATCTCCTACCTATTAAAATATCATAAATATCATCAGGTAAATGTTAAAGTGATACTGTCCATCAGCTTAACTGAACTTGCCAAATCTCTGTTCCTAGGTTGACATCAACCAGTAGCAGCTGGAAGACTGCTAACAGGAAAAACCAATAAAAACAAGTACAACGTTTTTATTTAAGTGTCTACTTTTACACAAATGTTAAAATTACTCATGTATGTTAATCCGGTCAAGCAATGAAGATGACCTTCATTACAGGGCCCGACACAGTATTAGCCAGGTGGTCATAATGTAATGCGTACTGAATAGTACATCACACGTACACCCATTTTATCTACATAATTCTCAAATGTTTATGCTTCGGTCCAGCTACAGTACATTACAATCGTTTTTTGATGTTCAACACAGGTTCAAGTGTTCACATATTTCAGAAATTTCAGTCATCTTTTGTAGTTTGTGATCGTTTCAAAATTCACAGAAAAACTCTTAACCTTACAAACAAGGCTGAGACCTTCTTATCACTGTGACATTCTTTCCACTACAAAGGGAAAAAAACAGCCTACATAATATTACTCACCTCCACCAAAATATCATTGTGAACACCACCTCCTCCCACCTCCTCCCACCACAACTCTTCATATTCATGAAGCAGATGTGAGGAAGCAGTTTAAGAGTCTGAATGCTCGAAAAGCTCCCGGCCCAGACGGTGTGTCTCCTGCCACCCTCAGACACTGTGCAAACGAGCTGGCCCCAGTGTTTTCTGGCATTTTCAACTCCTCACTGCAGGCATGTCATGTGCCTGCCTGCTTCAAGTCCTCTACCATAATCCCTGTCCCCAAGAAACCTAGGATCACTGGACTAAATGACTACAGACCCGTGGCTCTGACATCTGTGGTCATGAAGTCATTTGAGCGCCTAGTTCTCTCCCATCTCAAGACCCTCACGGCCCCCCTCCTGGACCCCCTGCAGTTTGCATACAGAGCCAACAGGTCTGTAGATGACGCCATCAACATGGCCCTACACTTCATCCTGCAGCATCTGGACTCCCCAGGAACCTACGCCAGGATCCTGTTTGTGGACTTCAGCTCTGCCTTCAACACCATCCTTCCAGACCATCTCCGAGACAAGCTTTCCCAGATGAATGTGCCTGATCCCATCTGCCGGTGGATCACTGACTTCCTGACGGACAGGAAGCAGCATGTGAGGCTGGGAAAGAATGTCTCGGATTCCCGGACCATCAGCACCGGCTCCCCTCAGGGCTGTGTTCTTTCTCCTCTGCTCTTCTCCCTGTACACCAACTGCTGCACCTCCACCCACCAGTCTGTCAAGCTAATCAAGTTCGCAGATGACACCACCGTTATTGGGCTCATCTCGGACGGGGATGAGTCTGCCTACAGGAGGGAGGTTGAACGTCTGGTGTCCTGGTGCAGCCACAACAACCTGGTGCTGAATGCCCAGAAGACAGTGGAGATTATTGTGGACTTCAGGAAGCACACAGCTCCACTCCCCCCCATCATCCTGACTGACACCCCCATCACCTCTGTGGACTCGTTCCGCTTCCTGGGTACCACCATCACCCAGGACCTGAAGTGGGAGCCCACCATCACTTCCGTCATTAAGAAAGCCCAGCAGAGGATGTACTTCCTGAGGCAGCTGAAGAAATTCAACCTGCCAACACGGACGATGATGCAATTCTACACTGCAATCATCGAGTCCATCCTCACCTCCTCCATCACCGTGTGGTACGCTGGAACCACTATCAGGGACAAACAGAGACTGCAGCGTGTTGTGCGCTCTGCTGAGAAGGTGATTGGCTGCAGACTCCCATCTCTGCAGGACCTGTACACCTCCAGGACACTGCGGCGTGCAGCTCGGATCTCAGCTGACCCTTCTCACCCTGGACACAGTCTGTTTGACCTGCTCCCCTCAGGCAGGAGGCTCCGGTCCATTCGCACCAGAACCTCTCGCCACAAGAACAGTTTCTTCCCCTCTGCTGTCGGACACATGAACAATAAACGTACGACTGTTCCCACCACTAACACATGACCCTACGCTGTGTTCACTGCATCATTCCATGTTTGGCACTGATCACCACCTGCACTCATGTATATATCATGTATATATCTATCCACTTAGCACTTTTAATTCTTATTCTTATTTTTATATTTTTATGACAGTATGTTTGCACTGAAGCACCGCAGCAATTTCCTAATGTTGTAAACCTGCTCAACATTTGGCAATAAAACCCTTTCTGATTCTGATTCTGATTCTGATTCTGAAGTGTCAAGGATACACACAATGTAATATTGCACCGTAATGTGATTTATTTACAGCAATATTTGCTTTTGAAACATTTAACCGTGTTTAATACTGTATAGAAAAATATGGTAAAACTAAAAAACAAATAACAGGGGTAATGTTTGAGCCACAAAACCAAAACGCTTATGATGTGACTCTTCTCCACTTTATCCTTCCTAATTTATAAATGGCACACAACAAAATCCATGCCCATCATGTGTGCTTTCAGAAATCACAGAATCAATCACAAGGGGAAGCTTCTCCTCTAGTGCCCATATGCTCTCATTTTTCTCGTTCCTTCTGCCATCCTTTTTGTCTTACCGTCAGCACAATTCCCTCTGCAACCACATGGAGCACGGGGAATGAGAACAATCGAGCGGAGGCAACAGGGTCATAAAATTCTCATTGATTTCTCTTAAACCACAGCAGTCCATATGGTGTGCTCAAGTTAACGTTTTACTACGTCACGTCTTAGCACACTTTGTTGTCGATGCTCACGGAGCATTTTTGATCCACATGAACAGACAAAGCCTTTGACTTGTACCTCCTGTGAGTGCGTTCACAACTCTTTTTCCATATTTTAAATTGTCTCATCTGATGCTTTCAGTGCTGGGTGTCAGGATGAGTTACGATGTCATACTTTAGGAAGAGAGATCCCCACAAGATATCCCTGATTTACTTCTGTCATCCAGGCAATTGAACATCTGCCATATGAATATTAATGAAAGACCGAATGAGTTGTATAGTAATAGCATTGTCGTTGGTGTAATTTGCAGCCCTGTTTCTATTACCTCTCCTTGTATGAAATTGATTCTAAATTACTGCCTTGTAACAGCAAAATGAGTCATCCTTTTATGATCTGACTGCATAATTTCTTCACATAGAGCAAATGATACATGATGGACATGTTTTATTTATCATAAATAGAGCAGAATAAAAAAAATGACTGGAGGGGTATAAAGTGAATAATGACATAAACCAAAAAGGTCATAAAACATAATTTGACCTCCTAGACCTGTGGAAAGCGAGGGTGCTAACAACCTCAGGGAATTGCTATATGATTGCATATGAATCAGTTTCACCCTTTCCAGAGTGAAACGGGCATGAAAATAGCTTTTGGCTGACAATATATTTGTATAATGAGCTTCAGCGTTGAGCATCGTTATTTCATGAAAGCCCACAGAGAGAGTGTGTGCATAGATGTTTTACAACCTCAGAATTGTCCAAAATGACCCATACACCAAGGTAATTTCCATCAGATGAATGCAAATGAAGCCTATATATTTGTGCAACATCTCTGTAGAGTGTTAAAAGTGTCTGAACTACATCTGACTGCAAATTAGGAGGTGATGGTGCTTTTCCAGGATATTACCAATGGCTTTACATCGTTGCTGTATGCATGTGTTCCGTGGTCTGAAAAGAAAGAAAAAAAACCATACATTTGCAAAAGTCATTTGCATGTTGAACTCCAAGTCTTCATTCTTCACCTCATAGGATTATTTGGGCCTACAGTAAATAATTTCCTATTGCACGGTGTTTCATTTTGTCAAAGCAATTTCCAGACTTTTAAAGCCAGCAGAATCGGAATTCCCATGATACCTCTGCAGACTGCTGTAGCCATTCTTGAAGGTCAACCGATATGATCAAAAGCTCAAATATTAAATAGGCTAAGATGATTTTTTTTTAGACTTGCTTAAGTGTGCAGTACACTTTACAGAGAGGCTTTAAGTAAACCTGAATCATCTATATGAAAATACATGAACCCATGTGAGAGACTCCAGATAAAAGTGCTGGATTTACAACAGCCAAACATTGTTCTCATGGTTAGTGGTGGACTAATAATAATAATAATAATAATAATAATAATAATAATAATAATTTTAAAAAATGGGTCCATTTTGAATCCTCCTTGAATCGCTACCTTATCGTGGTGGAGGGGTTGTGTGTCCCAGGGATCCCAGGGGCTATGTTGTCTGGGGGCTTTTGCCCCCTGGTAGGGTCTTCCATGGCAAATTGGTCCTGGGTGAGGGACCAGACAAAGAGCGATTCAGAAGACCCTTATGAAAAGAACATCGAGGGAACAGTTTACCCTGCCCGGGATAGGGCCGTGCAGAGAGGTTTAAAGGGGCGGGTGCTCAAAGTTAAAAAGGGGCACATTGAACCAGGCTGAATAACAACAACACACATTCATCAAGAATCTAATATGGGCAACAAGGCAAAGTAAACAAGGCAAAGTAAACAAAGTCCCTCGGGGTGTCCTGTGGGAGGTGTTGCGGGAGTATGGGGTGTCTGGCCCATTGCTACGGGCCATTCGATCCCTATACAACCGTTGTAAGAGCTTGGTTCGCATTGCCGGCAATAAGTCGGACTCGTTCCCGGTGGGTGATGGGCTCCGCCAGGGCTGCCCTTTGTCTCCGGTTCTGTTCATAATTTTTATGGACAGGGTTTCTAGGCGCAGCCAAGTGGCGGAGGGCTTTCGCTTTGGTGGCCTCAGAATCTCATCTCTGATTTTTGCGGCTGATGTGGTTCTGTTGGCTTCATCGGGTGAGGGCCTCCAGCTCGCTCTGGAACGGTTCGCAGCCGAGTGTGAAGCAGCGGGAATGAGGATCAGCACCTCCAAATCTGAGGCCATGGTTCTCAGCCGGAAAAGGGTGGAGTGCCCACTCCGGGTCGGGGATGAGTTCCTGCCCCAAGTGGAGGAGTTCAAGTATCTCGGGGTCTTGTTCGTGAGTGATGGGAGAAGGGAGCCGGAGATCAACAGACGGATTGGGGCTGCAGCTGCAGTAATGCAGACGCTGCACCGGTCCGCCGTGGTGAAGAGGGAGCTAAGTGTAAAAGCGAAGCACTCAATTTACCGGTCGATCTACATCCCTACCCTCACCTATGGCCACGAACTGTGGGTAGTGACCGAAAGAACGAGATTGCGGATACAAGCGGCAGAAATGAGCTTCCTCCGAAGGGTGGCTGGCCTCTCCCTTAGAGATAGGGTGAGAAGTTCGGCCATCCGCTGCTGCTCCACATCGAAAGGAGCCAGCTGAGGTGGTTCGGGCATCTGACAAGGATGCCCCCTGTGCGCCTCCTGGGTGAGGTGTTCCAGGCATGTCCCACCGGGAGGAGGCCCCGGGGCAGACCCAGGACACGCTGGAGAGATTATATCTCTCGGCTGGCCTGGGAACGCCTTGGTGTTCCCCCGGATAAGCTGGAGGAGGTGGCTGGGGAGAGGGAGGTCTGGGCCTCTTTGCTTAGGCTGCTGCCCCCGCGACCCTTCCTTGGATAAAGCGGATGAAGATGGATGGATGGATGGAAAAATGGGTCCATATTATAGATTTGAGAGGAGTATGATCATTCTCTTTCCTATTTGGAGTTATGAGTGGAATGGTGCTGAATTAACCAAAGAATGACCCTTGCCATTAAAACATTTGAATCACTCTGATGGACCGTGGGGTAAGTAAGTAAGAAGGTACAGGTTAAGTCCAATAAAATGTAACCTCCCACAATAAAATAGGTTAAATTATACAAAAGAATCTAAATCTTGTACCCATGAAAGAGGTCAAAGTAACAGAACTCTACTCAAAAGCTGGTAACAAACAATACTACTAACTCAAACAAACTGACCTACTTAAATGAGACAAAGGGAAAACTTAAATAGTGGGTGATCAGCCCGCAAAGACACAAAAAGGGGTAGAACACACGCAAACCTAACCGAAACCAACATAAAAAATTCCATTTCCCCCCCATGATCCAGAGTTGTGGTATGACCCACAGGGCTCCATATAGGCTTGCTCCGCCCCCTTTCCACCTGTTAGCTCATCTACTGAGGGACTGGGAGAAGCTGCTGCTGAGGTAACTCAGAAAACAAAGAAAGATTAACACACATAACAGCGTGGCCTAAAATGTACACACTTATTTAAGAATACAGTTTCATGTAATTGTATAAGTAAATTAATTCTAAACTAAAGCCAATTCTTTATTACCCTGTAAATTAAATCCTATACTTAAAGAAAGAAAATATAAATATTGTTATGTATAAGTCTATTGTAGCGCTGATGTTTGATAGATATTACCCAATACATGTGGCTGTAACTGCAGCCATCACAATCATCATTTACAGACTCAAGCCATTCAATATTAGAGGGAATAAGTCAGTCATTACTGAGCAATAAGAAAGTGAATGATGAAACTGAATTCACACAATGACCAAGGCCAAAAGAAACAAAAGACACCCCCCCCCCTTACAAACAATGACGATAATGATGTACCGCACCCTGACCTAAAGCCCATATTTGTCTGTGTCATATCTCGGAGACTGTGATAAGAATGCTTAATGTAGTGGTAGCTCAGTGTCACGTAATCCTGACCCCGAGAGAAACGTTAAGTGGTTCTTTCGCTCCCCTGGCCACACTTGATGCCTCATCAACACAAACCACATATGCTGAATATTGCTGTCAAGATAACCCATTACCATTCTGGCTGCGGTCTCCCTCTTGATGTTTTATTAACGTCTAATAAATGACAAGGTGATGGACGGTTGGACACAAAACACTGTTAAAGAAAACCGCTCTCTACCGAGAGATGTGCAAACAAAAAGAAGGAAACCTTGTGTAGTGTTTCAGTGAAACAGTAAGACGATATTCGAGACGCAGGGCAGATGAAAGTCCACGGCTTATTAGTTACAGCAAGGAAGAGAAGTGTGAGGATGATAAAGGGCATTAAAGCCAAATATTTCAGTAGCTTAACGTGAAGCCTACGAATCACTAATAACATGATAAGCTTTTAGATGTCTTGAAGTCATGCAAATCGTTCTTTAATCACCACTATAACAGGTATTATTTTTTTTTTTTTTTTTGGGGGGGGGGGGGGGTACATTCTTGCATCAGTGCATACTTGATTGCTTTTGGAGGCAAATTATACAGCTGTGATAAACTCTTTTAGAACCTTGAGAACATGTTTTAAATTTATGCAGTTTCACTCATTTGAGTTTATCTGTCCTCCTAATGAGGTGATTTAGCTGGATGGTCTGAACTGATTTTATCATCGGTCATCTTGCTGCATACACCTAAGACAAAAGAATAACTCCATCCCTATAGTTGTTGGTAATGACTATAAGATCCTATTACCAGGGGTGCAGCTGAATAATTCATTTCCCTGAAAGATATAATGATGATAAAGAGTGATGCCTAAAGAAAGAAAAAGAGTGAAGTAATGTTCTTTATCTCAGTAACATGTTTTGCATTCCAGTGCTGATCATGCAGGCTTCATAATAATAAAGAATATTGATTTAAAGTAAAATTGGAATGAGACTGAACATAATAGAAAGTGAAAGTCAGATTGAAGGGAGACAGTAAAAGAAAAGCATGCAGAGAATCATGGAAGATGAGGGCTGACTACTTAAAAGGATGAGGGGGTGATGCCAAAAATACAGCCAGACACTCATTATTGGATCTTAGCTACACAGTAATATACTGTTGGACTTTCTTTACTTGAAGCCTCCTCCAACATAAATTATAGCAAACCAAATATTCAGTGGTACCTATATGGACTCAAATTAGAAGCACTCCATTTAAGACGAGGGAAGAATTATGTACTAATTATCCCAATTTTAATTTAGCCTGATTAGTTTCTAAAAGCAGGAATGCCTGGCAGCTCAATATCAACTGACCACTTCTTTGGCACAACTGTGGTGTTCTAGCCTGTGTGTTTCACTCCAAGATTGAGGGAGTAAGAAAACAGAACAATGTGAAATAAACAAAAAGGCGAAGGAAGGTGAAAGAACACTAAGTCTGTTTGCTCAGTGTAGTAAAAGTAAAAGTAATTCTTCATTTCACCTCAGGCTGTTCGTGTAACTTCTGTGTTCTGTGCTCTCTTGTGCACAGTAGTCTTTGCCAGGCCAAATGCAGATGAAAAGACCTTAAGGCTAACTGCATGAATCACAGTGTGGACAGTTAGAAAGTGGAAGATGTTCTGGACTGTGTATATAAGCTCCTGTACCAGTTAATGATATTTTAATACTCCAGCATATGCAGGTACATTTCTAGATGCTGATGACACTGTAGTTTTCTTACGTGACACACATTTTAAATTACTGTTTGGCCTCAATATTTGGCATGATTTGTAACACAACCAATCAAATCAAATGTCTATATGGTCACAACTATTGTCAAGTGCTTGCTCAAAGAGATGTGTTTGGTTTCTTCCTATATTACAGTGTCGAGAATGTAAATTACTCTAAGATGACTTGGGTGTAATTTAGTACATAAAGAATATTTATAATTGGAAATCTCACTGCCTGGTGGAAAGTGAACTTGAAACTTTCTCTTTCTACTTTTCACCCCTGTCTGGTTTAACCAATGTGCTGAAAATCAAAATAGCAAAAAAATCAACAACTTGCCTGCATGGAGCAGGAGAGGAATAAGCAGCCTGGAAGCCTTTTTACAGGCAGCTCATGGCCTTTGACTTTTTCATGAATAAAATGTATCACACCACAGTTACTTTCTCTTACATGCTTATAACCCCCCCCCCATCACATTAATTGGGAGTGCATGACCCCAATTTAATCTGATTTATACACACATTTTATTTAATTTGTATACCGTAAACTGAGAAAATCATAAAAAATATAAAATATTCCTGTAGCTGGAGAAGCAGAAAAATATTGTAAAATATTAAAAACTTACCAGTGTAAGTGAACCCTTGTAAAAAGACTGTAAAAAGTCTGTAATTGAAATAGTTTTGTATCTTTAATTTACCTGAGATAGCTGGTATTTCTGTGGATATTTTAGGTTAAATGACAGGTATTTACACGTGTAAAAACAATTAAACTCAAAATTTCCCTAATAGTACAGTCAAGCACACCTGTAATACAAATAATCAGGCTTAAAATTACAGAAAAGTGCTGTTATTATTTGAATTTAGGTAATATTATGTTAAATATTTTGAACATTTAGCTCACATTTAATATAATAACATGATACTATCAATAAAAAAGTACCATTGTAAAACTAGTAAATCTATCTTAATTTTTAATTATATGAACTGTAATACAGGATTTTTGCATGAAAAGTTTGTATATTTGATAGATCTTTACTGTTAAAAAGGTATTCCCACATATAAATCTAATGGATTTACATTTTCACAAATGTCCAGAAATTATTTTAGCAATATACTGTTAATTATAGATCATGTCACGTACAAATTAATTACTAAGATATGATTTCTCATCAGGTCATGTGTATTTATTGGATGCAAACCTTGGAAAAGTTACAATTATTAAAATATTAGCTTTAACTTTTAAAAATAACATCATAATATTACTATAACACAAATTGCTACATTTTGAGTCACAATATTTATCTTCAAAAACATTTTAAAATTTTAAAACATCTACTGCTACTGTAGGACCACTTTATCACTTCATGTGCATTTTCACATCGTAAAACTACAAAGAGGCATTTAGCTTCTCATCTCCATCATTTAATTCTATTAACAAATAAACCACAACATAACACAGCTGCCCTTCTTTCAGCATTAATAATGACAACACTTGAAACCGAATTCAATGAAAACAATGTGCAATTTCAAAATTTGGCATACAAATTAAAGTGCTCTAAGGAGCTATTAAAAGAGATTTAACAAGATGTTCAGCCTGTTGCACACAGCAAAATTGTTTCAATTCAGTTATAGCTGGTAACAGATATACCTCATGTTTATCCTCAACAAAAGATCACCCTATAACCTTTGCTTTATTTTTTATTTCTGCTGACTGAATTTTTGCCTTGTTGGTATCCTTGTTACAAATGATGGCATGATATCTTACCTGCAACACATTCAGGTTTTACAGGTTGTCCAGCTTTTCCAGGACAGCACAGTCATACATGACATTGCAAAGAATGTTTGCTGTATCTACCAGCACAGTCACAGTGTGGTAGAGGTACCAGAAGACAGATTGTTACATGAGGAAAGGTGGACAGGGCCGCAAAAAGATATAAATCCAACAATAGAACCAGAACTTGCTGCTTTGTGCAAGGAGGAATACAACGTACAGTGCCACGGTAACCAAAAGTGACCTCCAGTTTGGCTAGTTGTGTATGTTTCTAATAAAAAACGTCGGAAATGGACTTCACAAGGGTTGCATCAGGCCCCCGTGCGCTTTACCGAGACCTGTGCTCACAGCCCAGGACTATACTGATTGATTAGCATTTACCAGAGAACACCAGAATAGTTTATTTTTCACAGTGTATACATTTATTTACCACATAGATGGTCATGTTCCTATGCTGGTGAAAACATTCATTTTAAAAATTGGCATTGGCAAAATTGGCAGTGAACATAAAGTAAAACATTGTTTTTTCTAAACATCATCCTGGGATTTAGAACGTTGACAGTCTCATTCTGTACCATCTTTCTTTGCCTCTTCTATTATAATAATTTACTTTAATCGGTGAACCAACAGCAAAGCTTTAGAATAGAGCCTCCAAGATTAATGTTAGGCTTCCTCCTACTATCTGCTATTATGTTACACTGTCACAGCATAATGCCTTGATCCTCCACAGGCACACCAGTAATTCAGTTATCAACTACAGCCAGCTAGAAAATAGCCTTTTTTAACGAGTTGTGTTCCATACCAGCATTATATTCTTCCTTAAATGTTGAGCATTGTAGCGCACAGTCTAAGGAGCTTGGAAAGAAAAGCACCTGGACTTCTTTAGGTTTCTTGAAGACGTTTCACCTCTCATCTGAGAAGCTTCTCAGTTCTAAAAGTAATTGGTGGAGAGTCCCAGATTTAAGCCCAATGGCAGTGTCCCCAAGAGGGTCATGGACCCCCTATTGATTCGCTACCTAATCACATGAGCCAACGTGTGAAAACAGGTGTGGGTCACAATCAGCCATCGTTTTGGGTGAACCCCACCCTATCATGTGATTTACTGTGGTCAAATGGCCCAGGATGTGAGAGGGCGTTAAGGTGTCTCAGAAGGGATCTCAAAACTGGATTATAGATGGCAGACAGTTGGTGTCATAATCCACCGCCTCTGTTCAAAGATGGTCGTTCACAGTGAACATAGATGGCTTCTTTCACCCATCTGTCTTCTCTGTCCAAAATGTGAAAACTGGCGTCCTCGGAAGAGTGACCTTTGTCCTTTAGATGTAGATGAACCACTAAGTCTTGTCCTATCGAGGTGGCTCTTCTATGTTGTGCCATGCGTTTATGAAGTGGCAGTACTTAATGTAGAGACCTTGGCTCATGTGATTAGGTAGAGGACCAATAGGGGGTCCATGACCCTCTTGGGGACACTCCCATACGGCTTAACACTCTCGAGGCAGGCGTTGCCGATTTGCAACAAACTAACAACCTGATTACCCCACATACATATTTTATGAGTTTTTTTTTACTCAGAAGTACCACTGCAGGACTTGGTTGTGCATTAGCAACAAAAAGTTTAATTTGAGCCTGAGAGGGTTAAAATCTGGAACTGTCCACCAATTACTCTTAGAACTGAAGAAGCTTCTCAGATGAGAAGTGAAATGTCTTAGAAGTCCAGATGCTTTTCCTTCCAATTTCCATAGACTACGATGACCTGGATGACTGAGAACCTTCACAGATATATTGTAGCACATAGTCAATTACATATATCATCATATTGTAACCACTGTCTGAAGTCATATTCCATGTCTATTCTCTTCTGTTGGTTTACTGTCAGTGGTCATTGTGTCCCAGCTGGTCTTCAATCTTTGGTTATACTGGAGAAGTTTACATGTGCCTCCAGAATCTGTGTTTCTTGTTTTCTTTGCAGAAGTGTTCAGAAGAATCTTTGCACTGTTTGCACCGAAAAGCTTTTAAAATGAAAAGTCTGTTTAACTTGCAGCTGTTATTTGCTGTGACAGTAGTTTGGTTGGAGTGAGACTGAGAGCCGGTTACTACTCATATTGCTGAAGAGGATTCCACGAAAACATTCATGCCTTTTAATAATATTAAACGAGCAACTAACAAAGATGCACCAAAGGCAATCTCTAAGTGTACATTGCATTCAGAGTGCATGCATTCAGACTTTACATTACATGTAATATGCAAACTTTTCATCACAGCTTTTATGGTAAAGTAAAGAGAGTGTGCATAGAGACACAAACTTGACCCTTTCAGATGCTGTCAGCTTAATGGAAAGGAGTGCATTTCTAAAAGGCTCTTAAGCTAGGCCCTGGCTCTGTCCTTTTAACTCCAGTACAATCTTAAAGAATGTGTCATTTTATCACACATAACAGGAATTGTCTGGATGCTCAAGATGACTGAACTCTGTCACAGTAGATGAGACATGACTGGATTCACCACCAAAATTAGAGGATTTGTATATCATTGGGATCAAATGTGAGTCTGTCACACCTGTGTTTTGGGCTCTAGCGACCTGCTCTCCCCAATGCTAGCCCCTAAAAATGAGCAGCAAGAGTGCAGCAATGCAGTAATGGTAAGAGTAGATGAGCCTGGTTGCTGATGGCTAATCAATCATCCTTACTGCTGAGATGAGAGCAGGTTCCACTGCAGTGATCCTGAGGTGGTGATGGGAAGGGAGGAGAAGGGAAGAGACACGAGGGTGGCAGTAGGGAGAAGGTTAGTAAGATAAAGTGCAACAGAGTGGAAAAGACAAAGAAAAAGTTTAATCACATCCCCACCAAAACCCAGGCCTGACCCACACAGACAAGGAAGACCGAGTGAGCTAGGAGCTTAGTAGTGTAGAAAGTAGTAGTTTAAACTTCAACTTTAAACAGACTTTAAACCTCAGCGCTGTCTCGAATGACAATGTAAAGCAGAAAAAGAAATAGGGGCTGGTTCAAAATAGGTAATGAAGCCACATACCCTTCTGAAAGACTGAATTTCATCATTTGTTTATCAAAACTGTGAAATCAAACAATCTGATTACAGCTTTTGACATTTACTGCCATTCAGAAAGCAAATTGTACCCCAGAGCTTTTCATCACCTGCCAGACTTTGTGGCCAGCGACTTTCTGATTAGATGGGAGGTTTTTAATTGTGTAGTTTATGTGGGAGCTGCCCACCTTCACTTGTGTGAACGCAGCTCAGTGGTCTTAGATTTATAATATCTCTGCTGAAAGCTGCCTGAAGCAGTGGACTTTTGTACACAAAAGGAATACATTTTTGAATTTAACCTACACTGTTTGTGCTAAGAGGGTGATATTGGACATCAAGAGAGAAACGTGAGTATTTTCTGCTGAATCCTTAAAAGAGAAACATTTCTGTTGATTCCTCCCCTCCCTTCCCTGTCTCTCCAGCCAACATGTTTTTATTCCAAGGTCTTCTCTTTTCAAGAGCGTTGAATAAAACATGACGTCAAGCTCAGCGGTGTCGACGCTAATCCACTTTCTATACAGTTTGCTGCATATTAGTGCTGAAACACATTTAAATGTGGTGTTGTGTGCACTTCAAGAGGTCACCACCATCTGGCCTGTCAGAAACATGAATAAATAGCAAGTCTGTCGACACAATTTTTTAGGCTGTTTGTGTGAATGGTATGATAAAAAAATTAACTGTGCTTAACATTTTTATATATTTAAATATATAAAAAGACAATTCAGTGGAAAAACGCATTAACGTAGGCTGCGAGCTCAGGCTGTCTCTTTCAGATGAATAATTTAATACATTTGTAACTGTCTGTAAAGAATGTTTGCAATTTTCAAACGCTGTCACTATGAGCAGAAGAACATTAAGATGGACAAATGTGAGGGAGTGGGTTTTTTTCAGTACGCAGACGCCGACCTAGACTGATGATAACCTTTAAAGCTGAACAAAAGAAAACATTTTCCCCCAGTGTTCTTGCACTGTGTACGTCATCAGATACAAGTCTATCCTTCATCTCAACACAGTGCTTATTAAGCCAAACTTGGGAAGTTATTAAGAACGTGGCAGCCACTGGAAAACATTTCACAGCAGCGATGTTTCGCAGTGACCCAGACTGAGTCGGATGTTTAACTGGTGTCGATGGGAGAAGCAGCAGTGACCTTTTCGCTGCTCAGTGGGCGAGGAAGGAGTTGTTAAAGTTCACATGAAACAAGAAGCACATGGATTTCCCCTCACTACTGCTGACAAAAAACAAAACAGGAAAAATAACCACTGATGTTTTCAGCCAGTCCAGTTTAACAGCTCTGAGAAAATCTAGATATTTGTGGTCTGCCCACATTGTATCCAGAAGACTTCAAAATCCCTTGACCCCAGTGATGCTAACATTTTTACCAGTTCTGTGAAATATCTTAGGACGGATTGGTGCACACATTCACGGCTCCCTCGGGAAAACCTCTGAAAACCATGAATGTCGGCCGATTGCATCGCTTTATTGATTCACTGACTTTTCAACTTTTGCTATGTTCTGATCAAACTGTAAAGTTGGCCAGAACTTAGCTTTATGAACAACTGCAGACTGTGTTTAGTGTTAATCAACAAATTTCAGAATAATAACACCCTGAACTAACATAGTGATGTGAAAATGATCTAAAAACACCCATTTTATCTCTAATATTAGCAGCATGTTGCAATCATTTCTTATGATGCAGATGTTAGGGGGCAGTATGGTGGTTAGCGTTATCACCTCACAGCATAAAGGTCGAGCGTTCAAATCCAGCAGCCTTTCTGTGTAACTCTCTCACACTGAACGAGGATAAGACAGAAGTTATAGTTTTTGATAGTCACACCCTGCTGGAACAACTAACTGATAGCCATCTCTCGCTCACTGTTAGAAACCTTGGTGTTTTCCTGGACAGCTCATTAAAACAGATCTCCTCTGTGGTAAAAAAAACAGTTTCTACCAGCTGTGTCAGATATCTAAAGCAAAGACATACCTCCTTATGAAGGACCTTGCTCATTCACGCTCTTATCACTTCCAAATTAGACTGCTGTAATTCCCTCTTCTCGGCCTCCCATCTTCCTCCATTTACCAGCTCCAGTTAGTTCAAAACCCAGTTAACTGGTACTAGAAATAATGCCCACATCACGCCAGTTTTAGCCAACCTACATTGGCTCCCTGTTGAATATCGTATCAATTTCAATTTTTTCTTGCTTACCTTTAAAATTTTAAACAATTTGGCTCCCAGCTATCTATGCGAACTCCTTCATTTGTATATCCCTAATAAGGCACTTAGATCTTCCAATCAAATGCTCCTGACGCAACCGAGGTCTCGTCTGAAGTCCAGAGGTGATCGGGCCTTTGCTGTCGTAGCTCCCAGACTCTGGAATAACCTCCCTCCTTATATTCGTTCCTCCGAGTCCATCCAGTCTTTTAAATTGCGTCTTAAAACGTATTATTTTAGTCTGGCTTTTGATTCAAACTAGTATGTTATTTTGTGGCTAGTTTTTTTTTTGTTTCAAACAATTGTCATATTGTTTCCTGCCCTCTTTTATCTATTTCTTTTTTATTCTGTCTTATGCTACTGCTCTGACCGACTGTGAAGCACTTTGGTCAACTTTGTTATATTATTATGAGCTATAGAAATACATTTTGATTTGATTCTGTGTGGAATTCATGTTTTCCATGTCCATGTGGGATCTCCCCAGATACTCAGTCTCCCTTCTGCACCCTAAAGACATCCAAATTGGCTGTGAGTGTGAAGGGTTGTCTGTCTGTGTGTATTAGCCCTGCAACAGATTGGTGTACCCTGCCCTGTGATAGTTGGGATAGGCTCCAGCACAAAAAGAAAATGGATTGATGTTAATGTCTAATGAGACTCTTTGTTTTTTTTTTATTAGGCAACGGCTGATTAAAGATCGACACCTTGACAAACAGTAACAATGGTTCAATATGTCAGTCTATACTAATTAAAAAGCACTCAGCTCAACCACTGTGCAAAGCATCTCAAATTTAATGAACTTTTTTTCGTCTTCAAGTGTTGCTCTAATTGCTTCAAAAAAGCAATGTCAAAACTTTTTTCCTTTTCGGCGTTATCTCTCGTGCATATGGTAAAGTCCTTGTTTTTGAGTACCAGTGCCAGAACTTTTTTGTGACACAGCTGGAGACTCTCAGTGGAAAACAAATGTAAATTTCATTATCCAGACACTAGAGAGAATAATGTAACACTAAAACTCTCTGTCTTTCTGCCAGAGTGTGCGCTGCTGTTTTGTTTTTTATGTCTCTCCTCTGTGCAGTCGCTAATGGCCACTCCTAATGCTTTTCCTCTTAATAGTGGAGTTGTTTTCCATAAGGGGAACAGGATGGACCTGGGACACGTCTCTTCTAATGAGCAGCAATTTAGCCATAGCAGCAACTAGAGCAGAACAGGGTAAATGAACAAAAAACAAAACAAAACAAAAAAGATTTCGCTTTGCAGTCACTGGGTTGACTACTGCTGAAGGGCTGTCCTTGTAAGAATGTCACAGTATACAGCACTGTCCAAGACTGCCGTCCTCCAATCAGTTACTGGCAACTACTCCCCACTAAGCAGACACAAAGACAGAGCAGCTGCGAGAAGCAATTTATAGTACACAAGAAAGCATTTTATAATTAACACTACAAGGTTAGAGCCACAAGAATTACCCTAACATTATGCACGCAAGCCCAATTTAAAGAACAAACAAAAACTGAAAGATGCGGAAGATTATCCCGCAGTGGTGCACTAAATGTGCATAATTGTTATGCGTTATCAGTTTTCGCAGAAATGTTCCCCTCAACAGTTAATCAAACAAAAGCTTCTTCAGCAGACACGAGAAAGAGTAAAACATGTCTGTGGATGTCTTTAGATAGTATTCATTGGCTGGTCTAAGATGGAATCCCTGGATATGGTGCAATTTTGCAGTGCTACCAGCTGCAACTAAATGATTACTGACTGCTTCTTGTCCCCGGCCACACACGCACACACACATAAGATGAGAGAGCTCAGGGGAGGAAGGAGAGAGAAAACAGACAGGGGTTTATTCAACATATCAGCAGGCAGGTAATCCGACTGGCAGTGGAATAAGAAGATTAGCAATACTCACTGATGAGTATGAATTCAGAGGAAATATTGCTCAGGAGTCTGCTGAGTTAAGCTGCAAACCAGGACAAGTTCAGGGAGAGTTAAAATTCAAAAATTCTGAACTCATCTTGACTACCCTTAACATGTTTTAGCTTTTTAGGAAGATGCATCTGTAAAATACTCGCGTTTTGTTGTTCCTCCTACCCCAGAGTGCTTTTACTGGGTAGCTTCTATTCATTATTTGAGGTTACCTTAATTTGACATTTGCGAAAAAATATATCGCACCTTCTCAAAATGGCATCTTTGAGGATACGTCTTTGAGCGAGACGTTACGAGGAAGAGAGCGAGACTACAGAGTGCTGAAAAAAGTAACAGGTTTTTCATACTGATTAGCAGAGGAGGTGTATCACTTGCCAGATGACATAGTAAGAGGCATTAAAGATTCATGGACAGGAAATGATGTTTAAATCACTGTTATGATTCATGCATATTTAATGAAGCCTCATAAGCAATAAAAACCTAGAGCCTGGGTGTAGATCCAGTGCTTCTTCTGCTTTATATGATAATGAATATATAGGTGCTCTCAGCAGCCAGAACCCCATCGACCAGCCTGCAGGCATCATCTTTTGCTCATTTTTCACAAAGCCTCTCAGATGGATGAGAGGCATGCATGCCTCTCAGATGGATGAGAGGCATGCATGCCTAAATGGAAATGACGGGATAAACAAAGCTATCTTTTCCTGTGAGCGTCCATCCCTTTGCTAAGCAAACATCTAACAAAGCTCTCTCCATTAGAAAATGGACCCAGGCGAGCAAATGAAGAGAAATCCATTCCTATCAATTTTGATTTCACAAAACACAATAGTAATTTTTTTTTTTAACACTAATGAATAATATAAGATTAAAACTGAGGAAGAACATGGAAGTTGATAGAGTGGAAATCCATTCATAGTAGTAACTAAGGCAACAGTTTGACAGGCTGTCCCTCACAATTACAACACAATTAATCAGTAACAATAACACACACTGTGCATCAGTACCAGTATAAATAACAGCATTATAATAATATGATGATGATGAAGAAAAGAATTTACATTTTAAAAAGTAATTCAATCAAGTCAAAATACTAACCAATTGACTTTATATGAGCAATAAGATTTCAGGTAAACTGACCCTACAGCAGACCTACTGTGACTTTGTCAATGCCTTTCTAAATCAACAAGCAATACAGTAAAAGTCAATTCGGTCCGCACGGTCCTGGGTTATTCCGGCAATGATGTTTTCTTGGTCACTACACTGAAGTTTGGATTTAAGTGAGGAATTCACACTTTGACACCTACAAGTTTCCACCTCCCAAATGTGCAGTGGTCCAGGCTGGGGATTTAAGGTCAGGCCTGTAGTTGTCCCAATTATACTGTGGTGAGCAACGTCACTGCTGGCTGGATTGATGAATGAAGCTGACATTTCTGACATACAGAACAGTCTAAAGGATTTGGTTGGTGTGTAGTTGCAGTAAAAACTGTGCAATTGTGACATAGTTGCCCGGGGATAGAGTTTGTCATTTCGTATGCACTTTTAAGCAGCCAGGCATGTGAAGCTGTCTAAATATGGCGTGTTTGTATTGGTGTGTAACGAGTCATGAGTGACAGAACTGAACTGGAGAGAAATGAAGAGACTTGCAACAGATTAATCCCGTTGGGCAACATATTGCCTTAACACAGAGGATGTGGGCAGTACAATAGAGCTGTGGAAGTAGGGCAAGAGTATCCATCCTGAAAGTGGCACACAAGCTTGAATGTAGAAGAAGATGACAGGACATTAAAAATTCCAGCTGGTATTAAAAAAGGAAATCACTCACTCACAACTAATACTTGCAAAATTGTCTTTCAGACTTACATCTGTTCCAACTAAATTAATAGGCAACACGAAATACATTTGACATAACTAAGAAAGCCCTGCTGGGGTTTTAATACAGTACGCATTCTCTAATCCTCGGCACAGTACAACTTGACTGAAATCCAACCAAAAACTGTGGAAAAAAGCCCAAGTCACCTCAACATGAACTCATCTCTCATTGGCTTTTTTCCATTCTCGGCATAAAGCTGTGATCCCCACACACCACGAGAGCTGTTGTCAGATGCTGAATCAATTTGGCTCAGATCAAGATGCAAATCTACTAAGCAGGTTAACTTTAAAAGAGAAAACTATCATGCAATAAACCAGATAATCTTAACCTGACAATTAGTCTAAAGCAGGGGTGTCAAACATAAGGCTCAGGGGCCAAAATTGATCTAGCAAAGCGTCCAATCCAGCCCACTGGATTTGGCTTTGGAAAATGTGAAAAAGAGCATTGATTTTTTTTTTTATTTAACTGCATTTTCCTGCTGATAAAGACTTCCACCATGGACATTCACACTAAACCAAAGTAATTAAGTAACAGTTTAACAGTTAAATGGTAGAAAGGTTTCTGTTTTTCAATCTCTGCTATTGAATACATTGGGTTCACAGTAAAGATAAATAAATAAATTAAAAACAAAAATAGAACATTTTCTGTGAAATAAAAACTTTCTTTGTATAATTAGATGACAGTCTGGGCAATAAGTTTCTTTAATTTTACACATTTATTTCTTACAATTTTAGGCCCAAAGAGACATCCTGACAGTTTTCTTTCATTCACTGCAGCAGCATTTATTTATCATGTTCAAAACTGCGCATCTTTTTATTTTATTAAGATATCTCATGTTTAAATGTGTTAAATGTGTGGGATGTTTCACTGGTCGGGGCCCATTTGCGATTATTGTCGGCTGTATGTGGCCCACAATGTAAACTGAGTTTGAGATCCCTGGTGTAAAACAAATCTTTCATTTGGATTTCTCACTGGCCTGTTAAGATGGATATACAATACGCCAGTTACACCTAAAAACATTATTTACAGTCTTTCAGAGGATTTGTTTTTACTTAACTTGTAGTTAGTCTATCTTTATCACATCCCAACCCAGACCCCCGTTAGTAGTACCAATATCATTTTTCTCAAAATACGTCACAGCAGAGAAGAAAACAGCCGCTTCAGCATCCTTCAGGTGTCCCCAGATGTATGTGCTTCAGGTACAACGGATTCCAGGTTGCCATCGTACTTGATGGCAAATCTTATCCAGGCCAGCTGCAGCTCCTCTTCTCTGCTGGGCACCTCATGGGTTTGGCACAGTGGCAGTGCCAATGCCCGTCAGCACTGAACATCAGTCACTGCATGCCCCAGATTCACACATCACCCCCACTTCAGAGAGCCAGCCAACTGTTTGTACATCTATGCGAATAAAATTAACTAACTGAGGCAATTACAGATTTCATTAATATCATTTTTATAAGAAAAGGGCCTGACAGAAACTGATCTGATACAATTCCTCTGCATGAATAATATGGAGGAGATGTGGTTACCTTGTTCGCCGTGAAAGGGGCATTACATTTGCTGCTGGTTCATGAATATCTATTTCCTGATTAATTGAGTTGACCAACAAATCACATAGATTAAAAACACAGACTTACAAAACAGCTTACGAGTTCTTAAAAATCTTGTCTTGTGCATTTTCAGTCATTTCTAAAAACACAATGGTATATAATAAGAGGGGAAGTAACAGGTGCTGCTAATCAAACGCACTGTATTAACTGATGACCAGCAAGGGTGAAGCTCTATAAAAACAGAACTTGTGGTAGTTTGCTGGTCTGGAGTATACAGGAGTGTTTTAAAACAATAGCACATACTTCCCAGGAGTATTAGTGTAGTAGTGCAGATGTTCTGCCATAATACACAGCACTACATCTGAAGAAAACCAAACACAGCAAGCACATCAGCGCAAATACTGCATACCAGCATGGTGGTGGAGGAGTGATGATTTGGGCTCGTTTTTCTCCCACAAAACCTGAGTCTCACTGAGTCGACCATCCACTCCTCTGTGTGCCAAAGTATTCTAGAGTCAAAGGTGAGGCCATCTGTCTGACAGCAAATCTACAACCGAATGGTTGAAAAAGAAAATGAACTGAAGCAACGTTGTAAAGAAGAGAGGGCCAAACGTCCTCCACAACGATGTGATAGACTGATGAAGTCACACAGAAAACTATTGCTGGTTTACAAAGTTTTTCACAGGATTTCTTTGCTTTCACTATATTGTTAAAAATCTCTTCTCAAGTTTTCAAACATATTCGACCGAAGTTTGTGGCAAAAAAGCGGGAAACTCTTCAACAAAAACATCTTGAAAAGCTAAAAATAAAACGTGAAAATTGGAATTCGTTTGGGATTCATCACTTGGAACCAAGCAAACGGACTGAAAGGCAAGTCAATGAATAAAACATACAAGTAAGGAAAAGATGAGACAGTTTTTCTATGTATCCTGTCTCAGTCACTCAGCAAATCTCTTTAGGACTCTTGCCTAGCTTCTTAAACACTTTTCTTAAACACACGCTTTTCTCTGTTGCTGCTTTTATTTTAGAAGAACTCTAGTAAGAGTAGGTAGAAAACAAACACCATTTATCTATAATGTATTATTAAAATCCTTTGTGAACCATATAGGTGTGTTTCTCGCTGTATTTACCTTAACTTGTGAAGTCTGATATATGATTCCTGGGAGACAGACAGCTTTGGGTAGCCTTGGGGCAGTTGAGCTGCCAGGCAAGGTACTCGTCTTTCAGGGGCAGATATTTTTTTTAGACTTTTTCTTTTTCGCCTCAGGCAAGATAATGCTTTGTAATAAGTTTATTTAGAAAAACACACACAAATCAAAAGTATTGTTTTCTTAGGCTGGCTCTAGTCATGCTGTGTGAGTGAAGATGATTAAATACACAACATATTCTCAGTGGTGTTCACAGCTTAATATTTAGATGAACTGGCTTTTTGACTTCATTCTCCATCAGCTTCTTATTATTGAAAAAATCCTTGAGGAAAAAATAGTGACAGTTCCTTAATAATAGAAGTTTTATTTACTGATATTATAGGCAAATCCAACTGACTTAGGTGTAAGACGCTGTACCAATCACCATAACTGAAAGAATAAGATGTGATTTGCTGTTGCTGCAAGACTAATATGTATTAACATTTAGTGTCTCACTGCCTGTGAGCTTAGTAATTTTAGACAAAAACATTTTTACGTATCAAAGAGAAATCATATGAGTTATTGTGATAAACCTTTTTCATGCACTCGGAGTCTTTGAGAAAATTGTGTGTCATCTCAAGGTTATCATCAGCTTACCAATGAAATCTGGCACAGGCTTTATTTGCCTTTTATACTAGAGTTACATATATTTATTCCACCCACAAATGTAAAAGTAGGCCTTTGAGACTATGCCACCATGCATTTAACTGGAAATATTCAAGAGCATTAAGAATTTTTATAAAGAAATATGTGATGGCCTGTAATCAATATGTCATCTACATACAGCAGAAATTTTCCTGGAGCAGGAAGAGAGCAAAATGACATTGATTTCTTTAGAACTTCTGCATACAGTGTTGGGCTATTTTGAAATCCTTGTGGTAGCCTGGTGTATGTGTATTTTTCATTATAAAAAGTAAATCCAAATAGATTCTGTGAATCTTTATGTAAGGGAACAGAGAAAAATGCATTTGAGAGGTCAATCACCGAGAACCATTGTTCTTTTGGTGTTACTTGATTTAAAATGATATGTGGATTTGCAACCACTGGAGGTATTTGCTCTGTTACCTCGTTTATTGCTCTTAGATCATGAACTAGGCGATATTTTCCAGTATTGGCCTTTTTTACTGGAAAAATTGGTGTATTACACGTGGCTTTATTAGTTTTCACGAGAATACCTGCTTTCTGCATGTCTGCTATTACTGGCCTAATTCCTTCCTTTGCTTCTGCACTCAAAGGTTATTGTGGTTTCACAGGCCTTCTGGCCCTGATGCTGACCTAACTATCAGAGTGTCATTAGAGAATCTCATTTTCACTTGAGGCATTTTTAGATACCTTCTAGTTTTTCAAAGAATTCACACATCTTACATATTTCAAACTTTGAAGTTTTTTGTTTTGTGTATATATATATTTTTTCCTAAACTTTGCATTGTTCATAGCTCACAGTTCTAAAACTGGGTATTTGTAAATCATATGCATTTGTAAATCATATGCCTAATCACTATGTGTCACCGTAATCCACAAGTATTGGCACAAATTTGTTTCCAAACCAACAAAATAATCAAAAAACAAAAACATACATGAGTCAGGATACAAAAAGACAAAGAAAAATGTTGCCAGAAACAAAGCAGAAGTGTGAGGGGAAACTGAGCTCACAGACAGCTGCATGTGTTCGCTTTTAATAGCATGCAGCCTCTGTTCTAAAAAAACCATAAATAAAAAATAAAAGAAAATGTGTAACATGCTCATCAACTTAGCGGTGTCCACACATTTAATTCAGCTTCATAATCCTGTAGGTTTAGTTATTATCTACAGGGTTTGGCTTATTAGTTGTTATTATAGATGTGCTCTGTATCTCAGTAATATTTATCTAGGATAAATGACAGGTTTTCAAACAGGTTAAGTGCCTCTATGCACCTAACTGGTTTAGATATTGCTTTTATTTTCTTCATCTCATATTTCATTATACTGAGTTTGAGCAAACCTTTAAAGCTTGATGCAGACTACTTCATAACAATTGTCCATCTCACATCATACTGGCTAGGATACTTCTTGTTATTATTAATATTATATTTTTATTAATTATTATCATCTTTTTCTGTCTATATAATAACAATAGTATATTACAATATTTTATTAGTGTATATCACTATACTACTACTGAGCCAACTTAATAGTTAGGATCATCTTACTCAGCAAACAGATAATTTATAGTTCATCCAATCTGTACAAAATTTGCTTTTTCTCTGAACAGGTTTGTGCCTAGTTTTAGACTGGTCTTCTGTTTGCCTCATCTCAGATCCAACCTTCAGATTATTATATTTTATTTTGTATCCATCAGGGACTGTGAGTGAGCTGCAGTCTCACCCACCCTCCAGGATGGAAACATTTATCTTTTCACACACTTTCCTTGGCTGAACAATGACACAGCCTTAATCTACCTTATGCATCTCTCTTTTTTTTTATAGAAAAGGTCTTCATATGAATGATTTCCTTTTATTTATTTCATACAATCTGGGCATGATGGGTCATAAATGCACTGATTTTTGCAGCCACGGCCACTATCTCTATGTGACATAAAAGGGGATCGGTTAGATGCTGTTTTGTCACATGTCCTGAGGCTGATTTCACAATTATAGTGTTTTTTGAGAATGTTACATTTGGGACTTCTACAGTTAAAACAGTTTTACAAGCTCCTGTGTCCCAAAACATTTTTTAACGGCACACCTTTCACATATATTACAACTGTTGGCTTGTCTTCTGAACCTAACAGTAGTTGTTCTACATTGTAAACCTCCGCTTCATCTGTTTCACTTCCTTCCTCTCGTGCTAGTCATTCATCACTTTCCTGTTCCTGAATTACACTCCTGCAGTCTCGAGCAAAGTGCCCGTTTTTTTCCACAATTACAGCATTTAATCTCTCTTTTGTCCCTTCTTTGTCCTGCTTTTTACTTTCTTTTGACTTTTTTCCTCATATAGCTCTTTTTGCAAAGCGGCTTTTAAAGCATTTATTGAATCAGGGGTGCATTTGCCTTGCCAAGCTGGACAATATATTTTATGTGGATTTCTCCACCTTTTTGCACTGATTATTCCTGCATTTGAACAGTTTTTTCCTAACCACTCTTCATCTGCTGTTCATTTTACTTTAGCTTTAGAATTACCCATTTTGAACTAATTACGTCAGAACTGTGACACCTTCTCTGGCACAAAGGAGGGGGCAGGTGATCAATAACAGGCTTCTACTCACCCACTAGTTGAGAGAGCGGTTATTGATTTTACGTGATGACGCACAACCTTAGATTCCCACTCCAACCAGTTCGTGAGCGTACACAGGAAAACAGCTTTGAGGAGTAGTTCGACCGCTTATTGGGTCGTAAATGACAACTTACTCCTCTTAGTTAACACAATTAGAGCGCGCTTTTATAATTTTTACTGAGATTTTCCGTATTTTCGTTGTGCAACCTTCTACCTGTTCCGTTGCAGCCACTCCCAGAGCGACCGGAACTCGTTCCGTTCAGCTGCTACCCAGAGCAACCGGAACTTTTAATAGCGATTTCTAGAATCTCGCTCTTGCCTGTCGTCTTTAAGTCCCTCTTGGACTAAGATCTGTCGGCGCTAACCAGGTTTACACACTATTTTAAAGGAAAATCTCAATATCAACGTATTTTAGCGCTTGATGGAATGCAGTGTTTCATATTCACCTTACTGTGGCGCTGCGTTTTGAATTCGGTTCATCTGGTCCTGGCGCCGTGGGGCCTGTATAAGACGCTGACCGGAGATCGAATGGTCCCGGTTTTTCTCCTTTACTGTGCACAGGTTTTTTCCAGCGCAGGCAACACGACGTCAGGATCCGATGAAAACCGTCTGTGGACAACTAGACGTTAAAAATAACAGTCAGTTCTCCGGCTCGGAGGACCAATTAAATGTCAGGGGTTAAGACATTTGTTCACAAGTAAGAGAAATAAGACACTGCAGACCGACTCAGAGAGTATTAAGACATGCGCATGGGTGTGTGCCTCTCAGCAAAATCACACACACTCAGCGCAGGCTGGTTGCTTTATTTATAAGGCAAAATGGGTTACATAGTACTTCCTCTTTTAACCGAAAGGGAAAAGGCCAGACATTACCTAAGCTTATCTGACCTCTGCACACAAACTAAGAATAAAAACATAGAAGTATATCACACTTATCTGACATCACACACACTGGGTTAAAGAATACATACTTGTATACTTGTCAAACATCTCAGACACTAAAGTAAGGAATGCATTATGTTCTCTTTAACAATAAACTTGGTTATGTGAAAATATATGAACACTCGATTATAAGGCACACTTGATTATACTTGATTTCATAAAAATCCTCTCACAGGGTCACACGTCAAAGTGCCAGTATCTCCTCCTTCATATTCTGGTTGTATCTGATGCTGTGTTTATGTCTCAAGTGGTGAAACACATTTGTTGTTACAGTTTTCTGGCATATTTTGCAAAGTGTCATTGCTGTATTATCACAAACAGGCTGCATGTAATTGTCAACTTGACTCCATTCATTTGATAGCTACAGAAGAGGATTAGGGCCACTGGAAAAAAAAGTGGGCACGTATTTTTTTATCTTCTTTTCCAGAATTCTGACAAAAAAGTCAAAATTATTCATTACTATTCATAAAGTAACTACTTTATGAATTGTACTATGCTGCCACCAGCTCCCACTAACCGTCATCAGTTACAAACAATGGGAGGTAGTATTTTTCAAGAAATAAGGTACAAATACGGTTATGATGCCGGAAAAGATCTGCACAGTTAATCAGAACAAATAACTCGTTCGTTAGATCTCAGTGCTGGATGTTGTGACGGCAAGCCGAAAGTGT
Organism: Rhamphochromis longiceps; assembly: GCF_057381845.1. NCBI lineage: Eukaryota > Metazoa > Chordata > Actinopteri > Cichliformes > Cichlidae > Rhamphochromis > Rhamphochromis longiceps. Next base: position 25,551,529 of record NC_140569.1, read on the forward strand.
CGGGGAAAGCTACAGAGGCAGGCTGTTCTAAAGCACAGATATAACCCGACGCACAAGTTTGTAACTTGGAATGAGCTATTGTAACTGCTGAATTATTGATGTTTCTCTGCTTTTAAGAGGCGGATGGCACTTCTTGTGTCAAGCTTTTCTTGCTGACTTAATTTTCTCACTTTTTCTAGGTGCCCTCACCTGTAGTCAGGCAGGTGGACAGAAAGATACACAGACATGCATGAGTGCTCACTTAACAGCATAAATGCACAGAGTGAGCATGATCCCAGACTCTGTATGCAAACTCTGCATGTACCTCAAGGCTGTGTAAACACAGTGACAGGTAATCCCACGGTTTGTAATGTTCTTCAAGTCATTCAGATGGAAGATTGAATTTCAGGCCTTTAGCCACACATTTCTTTTTTGTCAGTGTCACCTGTATGCAGCTATGTGGGTATTTCATTTCATTTATTTAATTGTGAGATGCATTGTAAACAATATTTGAAGGTTTCGCAGTATGGTAGGTTTTCAGAGTGGAAGCCACCATGTTCCCCGCCATTTTGAATACAGTGGCTGAGATGGACATCATCATTCCACCTGGTTGTGTTTTATGTATCTGGCTAGACATCGGCCACATACGAAATATGTCAAAGGCTGAGGAGAAGAGAACTCCTAGGTGTTTGTGGTGCCGTGGAGGCAAATTTTAATTCATGTCTGCATCTTCAGAATCAAGATATGAAGGATCATATGTTTATTTTATCATCACAATAGTTCCCCTCCCTTTTTACCTCAAGCCTCATCTCTTGAACTAAAGTCATAAATAAACATGCATAAACACACTTATTTACTCCCAATATTGTTGCAGTTATTATTAGATTAGACATGCAACCCTCCAGTCTCTGGACAGCTGATAATGAGCTGGCTAAACAACAACAGCAACTGGCTGCAAGCTAACATTATGCCAGTTAGCTACTGTTAGGTTTAAGTGTCCTAAAAATCACAATTTCCCTCTGATAAACAGTTTGGTTACCTTCTCACATCATTTAAATGTTAATTTGAAAATGTCCAACTTCAAATATGTTCAAATATGTTCCCTTCAAAGCAAGTGTCACTAACGAGAGGTAGCAACAATGAACAGATGCTAACAGCAGCAAAAGTTCAGGGGCCTGTTCTTCGTACCGCGCAAAGTGAGTTAGCTGGATGAGATTGTTGACGATTTCGCGTGATCCTGGATCGTTCGGTTCCCCGAAGCCCATCCGGGACTTGCTGTCATAGCAACAGAGCCGTAAGCGTAAACCTGCTGGGGAGCAGGTTTACTTTATGTAAACAGGATTAGATCGCGGCCACGCAGGTATGTCCGCGTCATTCATACGAAAGCAACAGCGATATTCCACCACTGTTTCACCATAAATAAATAACATCAATGTAACTAAAGACAATGCAGCACCTGATCCATTTATTGATTTCACACAGATACATACAGGTCATTTCCTAAAAAAGGGAAATGTACTATTAACATTCTATTACATGTATGTGATTATTACAGATTTAATTCATATTTCAGAGTAGCAATTGTAAATTACTTCGTGTAATCAAGATGAGAGACCACGGCTATAAAAGCGAAGGTGGATTTGGGAAGTCTGTCGCAGCCATGTCCTGTCCGTATACGCGAGCAACCCATTGCGGAAGGTGCAAGATTGATAAGGAGAGTCCTCAGAATTCAGCGTATATTGCGGGACAGACAGGATCCTTTAGCTCAGCGCGACAGTGTGCTCATAGAGAGATATCGATTTTCCCGTGAGGGTATTATTTACTTAACCAACTTGTTGACGAGGGGGTGCAGGACCACCACCTGTCTTTTGTTGCTCTGCCCTTTTCTTGGTTGCTGTTATAAACAAACAGATTATTCCAGGGTCTCTTTCCAAGAGACTAAAAGCAATATAAGTGATAAATATTACCATTCTGTAGAATATTCTTATATTTCACTTTTACCTGTTCCCATGTTCTAGTGGGTCCTGTCGTGGCTCTAATGTGAAAGAGGATAAAATATAACGTATTATAATATAATATTGGATAATATAGTGTAATATAATAAATCTACCCTACCGCCTACTGGTGTTGGCCAGAGGGGCCGATGGCGCGATATGGCAGCCTGGCTTCTGTCAGTCTGCCCCAGGGCAGCTGTGGCTACAACCGTAGCTGCCTCCACCAGTGTGTGAATGTGAGAGTGACTGAATAGTGGCATTGTAAAGCGCTTTGGGTGCCTTGAAAAGCGCTATATCAATCCACTCCATTATTATTGTTATTATTAAATTACTTACGAGTTTAATTTGTCAGCAACTTCCTGCCAGCCCTCGCTCCTTGCTTTTGCAGCCTTTGCAGTGTTCCCTTGCGTTCTGATTAAACTCTGAAACTCCTGAAATCCCTCACTCAAGAGTTCTTGCTCTGCTGCCGAAAAATACCGAGCCGAGCGCGCTCCGTCGACATTTTCGCCGACCAATCAGAGGGTTGCCGATCAATGTTTCTACTATCGATGCGTAGCCCCTTTTACGACACCCAGTGATGTCACATTACTGCGTCCAGCTGTACTAATCGTCAACAGCAGGCGTGTTCGGGGAACCGGATTAGCGAGCTCACGGTTAGCGCGATGGTTTGGTCTTGGATGTGTCATTTGATCTTGGATGTAGTAAGCGACGTACGAAGAACAGGCCCCTGGTCAACAACTCACCTCTGTCATCAAACTGAAGTGAACATCACTGACTCCTCGACTCATATTGGACTCCTTTTATAAAGTTCTACAGCCTCCTCAATAGTAAATATTGATTGACAGCTGAGGTAAAAAGGAGACGGACAGTCTACCCAGATAGCGAAAAACTCTAGGCCAGATTCAGTCCAGAGCCACTGCTAACCAGGTACACTCACCTCAGATGAACAGTGGGCAGAGGTTTTGAGGTGAGAGACAGTTTTGATCTCTTGGCTGAATTCTGAGATGTAAGAAGATGGAACTGAGTTTACTGTATTTTACACATTTTAACTTTAATGTGTACACCTGGCAAGTTGTTGAAAAACCAGAGCTAACTGGTTCCATTTTTAAGCGATAGCCTGTCTTTGTTTTACACATTTATTTTGTGTATTTATTTTAAGTCAGTGTAACAGTTGCTGTGGATATTTTCTTTTTGTCTGTAGCCAAAGCTAATCTAAGCTAATCTAAGCTAATCTAAAGCATATGAAGTTAGAGTTATTTTCTTTTTAATGCACAAATTCCACTTTGTTTTGTTTCCTTGCTGAGGCACAGACAGTGTACTTGGCAATATGACAATAGAATTTGAAATCTTGGGTTAAAAAGATGTTGGAAAGTAAGCACTTGATCTGAAAATCTCATACAGCCGATGCCTAATATTAACTTCCGAAATATTTTTTTTGCTTGAGATTTCAGACCAAAACATAGACTGGAATACATTAAATAAGATACATCTTTCCATCTTGTCTTTGGTGAGTTTGCCTTTTGATATGAACCAAAACAAGCCCATTGAATTTTGGTTGAAAGAAAAATCCAATTCTTTCATTTCTAACTGATATGTGAGAGGTGATTTTTGCTCCAATTTCCCCCCGCAGAGCATGTAGCACATATAGATGACTGCAGATGTGTTTCCAGCTGGTGTACTGAATATTAAAGAGATCTAGCAAGCTATGCTGATATCGGTTACTTGTACAATGATTGGAATTTAAATATCTGTGGAGGTCTATAATTTCTATATCGGATTGCTCGTACAGGTTTCTTTGAACTCGTGGATTTCACTTCAGCATTTGCAGTCAGGTCTACCTATACGTTACATGTCGCTTCATGTTGTTGATCATTAAATATTTATGTATTCCACACCGAGCTTTCCTCTCTCTCAGCAAAAGGCACTAACACACCCCAAAGATTGTTCAGAAAAAGGAAAAAAATAATCTGTCTTCAGTCATAGCGTTTACATGTGTGAGCATTTGCGTGTGTGTTTGGGAGAACATGAAGAAAGATGGAGAAGAGGAGGCATCCGTCTTCTCCATCCTACGGGTCAGCAAATGCCAGATAAGACATTAGAGCAGTGATGCTGATTAAGTTCACCCTACTTCTGTTCTGAAAAAACCCCCCAAAAAAACAACTTACCTCATGTCTGTCATTCTGTATCTCAAAAATACACACCACTGTGTCAACAACGTGTAAAAGGGACATCCTTGTGTCAACTGCAGATAGAAATTACCTGCTATCATTTTCTTCCCCTAGATTTATAATTTTGTGCTGTCAGCTGAGCTGGTATCACATGTGGCAGATGTGTCATATTTGAAATACAGCTCCTAAAATAAATCAGTAGAGTTTGGAAAAAAAATGTCAGTTTAAAAAAAATCTCGGGCATATGTAATTCTTTTCATAAAATTTGCAAAAGAAGGGAAAAAATATGACTGGCAAATAGTCAGTCAGCTCCTTCCTTCAAAGAACCACATCCCGTGGGTATTTAATATGGCTTTAGTGAACCTTGCTGCATGTAGGCGAATCTATGAGATCTAAAAATAGCGAGTTTTTTAAAAAAGTTTCTTAATTTGTGCATTAGTACTCAAATAGATGCAGATCAAAGACTACTTTTTCATGGATCCTAGCATTCCAACAATAATCAGTTTAAAGATTTAAGGAGCAAAATCTTTATTTTAACAGAACAATCAGAATAAACTTGGTTGGTTTCAAACTTTTTAAAAGCAGAAAAATTATAACAAGCAACTCACTGAACCTCTTCACGCATGCCTTCTTTAAAATAAAAGCTTAAGTTTCTTTGTGCCCAAAAATCATTGTTTCAGAGCAGAACAGAGTTCTCTGCAATGAGTTTGTTTGTTTTTATTAATGCAAACATTCAAACTTTATAAAATGTTACAGAATGAAATGCAACACAACAAGTGTGCTTAGCAGATAATCTTCAGAGAACTGATCGAACGAATGCGGACGAGGTGGCCGTTACAGAGGAAGACAAATCCATGATCTGTTCATCACTTCGTGTCGTATTGTTCTGATTAAATGCTTCAGTGCCTGTAAACACAACACTGTATTAAAATCACATTGAATGAAGTGTGCATGTAAAGAAAGCTTGTTTGAGGTTATAATAATTAAACAGAGCTTGTGGCAGACTATATGTGAGCAGCCAGCTGTAGCAGCAACTGAGCCAAGCTTTCTGTTAAGAGTCTCTGCAGGCACAGCCACTCTTCTGGTCTTCCTCGTCATTGAAAATGCTCACAACTAGGTCAGTAGCTGTTAGCATAATGCAGCTCACCTGTGGCTGCTGTACCTGGTGAGAGCTGATAATTTGGGTAATCCTTTAGCTCTCTTCCAGGACATTTCCCAGTGGCCTGAGCTACAGGGGAGAACACTGTCAGTGGTGCTGATGGTGCTAGTTCAATACAGCAGAGCATCAGTTGCCACTGAGGAGTCTTTTTTTTTTTTTAATCGACTGTTGTTTCACAGTTGTGGAAGTTTTAGTAAAGGTTAGAAGGGCGAGACATTAAACTTCAGTTGTGCTGACATTGTAGGATTTGTTCTCTCTTGGTGTCACACAGCTCTAGCTCTACTTGTAATTCTGTCATCAAGAGAGACCATAAAACAGAAAAGAATATAACAATTCCCTGAGAGTGAGCCTAAACAGCAGGGAATATCGACTTTGTAGCAAACTGCTGATGTCGAGATTTTGTTGCATTGTTTACAATTTGATTTTAAAACTCTTCATCTCAGAAATGAGAAAAAAAAGTTATATAATCTATCTTGTCTCATAGTGTAAGTGACACTACAGGGTATTTGAGTAAAGTCAATTCATTGTCATGTTTAAGAAACCAGTCAACCGGAGATGTGTGAGCACTCCAAAATTATTGACTGTTTTCCTAAAGTGCACAGGATATAACTCACATTGGAGGAGCCCCTCTAACCTTTACTAAAACTTCCACAACTGTAAAACAACAGTCGATTAAAAAAAAAAAAAGACTCCTCAGTGAGTGTATCCAGGATACATTGCTAACTTTCTGATTAGTAGCTGATCTGCTCTACTTTCTGAGCTACAGCTACTCCAAGCTTACAGCACCTGGTATTTCCAAGCTGTTTCCCATTGAAAAACTAACCAGGTGCAATCCTGCTTAGCTTCCGAGATCAGAAGAGCTGGGTGTGTTCAGGGTGGTGTATCATATCATTACTTATTCTAATTTATACTCAGGTCATGCATTGGAAGATTATTAAATAGCTACAGGGGTTGTTTTTTTTGAGAAAAAACCCCCCAATACAATCCAAATATCCCTTCTCAAGCAAATGTTTGGAAATTTGGTTGCTTGAATAGTGACCTCAAATTTCTAGGTTTTGGAAATTGAGATTGACTGATGTCTTACATTCTAAAAATTCCATTTTGTGGTGAGCATGATGGGCGGTGCACGACATCCGCAATCATGTCCGCTGTGTTTAAAAACACAGGGAAGCAGGGGTTGGGAAGAGTTGTGGTGTGATGAATGTGAGAGCTGCAGCCGCGTGTGCAATAAAGATGGCTTTGAACAACACCCTCTGGACCCGCCGTTTCTCTATCACACCACACATTTGTATCTAACCTGATACTTGCAAAAGCACTAAAGAATCTGTCATGCAAGAGGGCTGAACCTGGACACAGCGCAGAACACAGAAAGTTCAGAATATTTATTGCAGGTATTGGCAGATTTAAACAGTCTGATATGATGTGAAGCTGTAGAGTTTAATATGGTGTGAAACTCCCTTTAAATAGGAAGAAACCTCAGACAGAACCAGGCTCAGGAAGGGACAGTCAACTGTTGGGGCTGGTTGGGGGGTGAGGGTGAAAAATGAAAAATGATGAAGAGGGAGGGGGAGGAGAGAGCAATAGAAAGTTCTTCAGATCTTTAGATTTTCGTTCTAGCTTTGCCTCGTGCTTGTATTCATGTCTATTGCTCTGTTGTACTTGCCTGTACATGTCTTCTAACTCCTGCTATTTCCTCTGCATTTCTTGAAGCGTACACTGCAGGTCTTTATGTGTTTTCTTTTGTTCTCGCTTTTGTACCTGCATTTCAGTGTTCTTGCACATCAAGTTGTCATTAAGTTCCTCAAGCTCTGTGTTTTGTCTCAGCCTTTCATTGAACCTATGCTGCATCTCTGAGCAATGTTTTTATTTACTGCGGTTGAGTCCAACTTAATTTAAATAACTTAAATTACATTAGTCCAACAAAAATACTTAATGCTAATAGAAAGCCATTTTTTTAATGTGGAGTGTGGAGTGTTCAACAAAGCCACCGCACTTCAATCCATGCTTAAAAAAAGTAGGTTCTTTTTCTCCCTTTGTGTGTCGTCAGTTGGAGGCGAGGGTTACTCAGTACGAGAGAGATTTTGACAGAATTGGCATGACTGTACACAAGGAGGTTCTCAGGTTTGAGGTATGTTGGGAAATGTTTCTTTTAATGTCTCACTACAAGTTTGCATCAAAGTAGAATTAATGTTGCTCTTTTTGTCAATGTTCGAATATATATTTGACGTGAACACTTATGGTTTTTCCAGTAGCATAAGCAGCTTCATTGTGAGCTCAGGATGGTTGGTTTCAAACATGCACTTCATTCCTTTGCTTTGATTCACATCAATGTGAGGACAGAGCAGGTAATAATAAATAACATTGGGGCACTGTTCCCCTGATGAAAGCCAAAAGCTACAGTGGGTTCTTCTTCACAATAAAGTTGCTGGTTTTCAGCTCTTGTTAATATTAAAGTTCTGACCTCAGAACTTCTGCCAGAAATTCCTACAGCTGGCTTGAGCCTTAAATGTGACAGCTCTTGTCTTTTCAGAAAGAGAAAGCCAAGGACCTCAAGTGCCAGGTAATTAAATACCTGGAAGCGATGCTGCAGTCTCAACAGCGGGTAATCACTGCGATCAAGGATCAAATCCAAATGAGTGAGGATAGCAAACATGGCTATTAAACATCGGTAACGATTAACATCTTACTGTAAAAAAAAGTTTTAATAGTCTTTTGGTCTTCTTCTCACTCTGATTGTATTCCAGCTCATAAAGTTTTGGGAGACATTCCTGCCTGAGGCGAAGGCAATAGCTTGATAAAGAGGGAGACTTTTTAAAGACCCCGAATGCCTTTTTGAACACTTCACCTCTACAGTGGGAACTGAGAGGACAATTTTGAAACACACAAGAAACTTTTGTCCATTTTTTTTTCTTTTGTCCTTTTAATGATATCAACTTCTCTAATCTTGTACAGTACTTTGACAGGATAAGCCGCCGCCTTTCCACAGCATTTCTCTGGCTTATTGCCTTGTTTATGTTCCTGATTTAAAGATGGTATGAAGCAAGAATCCAGCAGAGATTAACAGGGCCATGAGTTGTGTTGTTCAAGTTACTTGAAAAAAGTAATTAGTTACTAATTACTTATTACTTCTCCAAAAAAGTAATCCCATTACTTTACTGATTACTTATTTTCAAAAGTAATTAGATCCTTAGTTACTTAGTTAATTTAAAAAAAAAACCCTGATACACAACCTGAATATGTAATAACACAATAATAATCTATTTTCACCTGTTTAGCAGGAGTGGGGCGGGTGGAGGTTTGCCCGGTGCCGCAGCGGTCATATCATTGGGGGATCCGGGGGTTTCTCTGTGAACTTCACATTCCCGTGGCAGTGTGCTAGGTGCTTGGTCTGGTTTAAAGGTTATTTTTTTGCTGCAGAAAGAAGTTTTCTCCCCATGCAGAGTGCACAGAGGATGCTAATGTTTTTGTTATTTTTTACGGAATCAAAGTAATGTAAGTACGCCCACGCTTTAAACGATGCATGGTTGTACTCTCTACCACACTCCATATAATCCATTGTTGATCTACACACGTCTCTTGCTGCCACGGATGTCGCACACGCTTACGTCATTTTAATGAGACACTCTCACAAACAAGATCACGGCGGTTTAGTAACACATTAACGCAGTGTTCTTATGAGAAAATAACAGTAATCTAATTACTTTTTTTTGCAATAGTAGTCCCTTACATTACTTGCTACTTGAAAAAAGCAATCAGATTACAGTAACACGTTATTTGTATCATGTTAACATGGAGGTACTGTCCCAAAGTAGCGTTGCCTACTGTTTACATTAGAAGATAGGCATATGTGAGTCATTGCACACTAACAGATGGATGCATGTCAATTAATGTTTTGATGCACTAAAATGAACTGTACTATTTGAAGAGAGTTTTTGTTTTAAATATTATCAAACACTAATGACAACTGGGGCCATGTACCAGGAGTATTAGCACATTCAAACAGTGCATCATACAGTACATATTAGATCACAGAGGCTGATTTGACAAGGTTACAAGCTTGTCAGATGTGTTACGAAATGATATAAGTTCTTATAGCAAGTGCAGGGTGTGAAAACGTAATCTCTGCTTTGGTAGTATTTTCTACAGTGATGCATATGATAGTTACGTTTACATCAGTTTCTTCAAGAGTCCTATTTTGTCAGACAAATCCATTTAAAGGAAACCACTGGGAACTGCTGCATATATTTCTCTAGAACCATGACTGACATGCACAAGTGTGCACATATGGAGCACTGAACAGAACCCATGCAGATTACCAACCATACTTTTTTTTTGAGAAACTGGTCTAACAATGGAAGAAAGACATTCAAATGAGATATTCCCTTAATTTTTTCTGTTATGTCATATTTACGTAAGAATGTGCTTTATTTTTGTAACCACTTTGCATTAGTACACACATTTTCCTGGAAATTGTGTACAGGTCGATTTACAAAATCATTGGTTAAGCTTTAGGACACTTGTGGATTTTTTATTTGAGCTTTTTTGCTTGTTTGGTGGGATTTTCCATTTCAATGGGGAAGTCAGATAAATTGTGATCTTGATAACCCACACCTCTAATACAAGAGTAAGGATTGTGGGGATAAATGCTATTGAGGCGATCCTCAAAGGAAATTCCTATCTCCGCCAGGTCAGAGGATGTTTGGACTCCAGTGCCTCCAGTGTCACCTGTAGTTCAGGCTCCAGTGTCCCCACTACCCGTAGCTCAGGCTCCAGTGTCCCCACTACCCGTAGCTCAGGCTCCAGTGTCCCCGCTACCCGTAGCTCAGGCTCCAGTGTCACCGCTAGCTCCGTCACTCGTTCTGTCACCAGTCACACTCATTTACTCCATGCAGGGAGAACATCTAATTTCCACCCAGGGTGTTTCTCGCGTTTTAGCTGCTTTGGGCACAGTTATGCACTCCAGGGCCTCCCCAGAGGCTAGGTTTCAGTCCCCAGCTGATTCTGGATCCCTGAAGGTTAAGCAGCCCCCAGAGAACTACACCGTGTCAGCGCTGTCTGGGCAGAGCCAGTGCTCAGCACAGCACCCATTCCCTTCATGTCTGCCAGGGTCCTGCCTCGTCTGGTCCAGCCTCAGTGCCTTCATCCTCGTCTGGTCCAGCTTCAGAGCCTTCATCCTCATCTGGTCCAGCCTCAGTGCCTTCAGCCTCGTCTGGTCCAGCTTCAGTGCCTTCAGCCTCGTCTGGTCCAGCCTCAGTGCCTTCATCCTCGTCTGGTCCAGCTTCAGAGCCTTCATCCTCATCTGGTCCAGCTTCAGTGCCTTCATCCTCATCTGGTCCAGCCTCAGTGCCTTCAGCCTCGTCTGGTCCAGCCTCAGTGCCTTCATCCTCGTCTGGTCCAGCTTCAGAGCCTTCATCCTCATCTGGTCCAGCCTCAGTGCCTTCAGCCTCGTCTGGTCCAGCTTCAGTGCCTTCAGCCTCGTCTGGTCCAGCTTCAGAGCCTTCATCCTCATCTGGTCCAGCTTCAGTGCCTTCAGCCTCGTCTGGTCCAGCCTCAGTGCCTTCATCCTCGTCTGGTCCAGCTTCAGAGCCTTCATCCTCGTCTGGTCCAGCCTCAGTGCCTTCAGCCTCGTCTGGTCCAGCTTCAGTGCCTTCAGCCTCGTCTGGTCCAGCTTCAGTGCCTTCATCCTCGTCTGGTCCAGCCTCAGTGCCTTCAGCCTCGTCTGGTCCAGCTTCAGAGCCTTCATCCTCATCTGGTCCAGCCTCAGTGCCTTCAGCCTTGTCCGGTCCAGCCTCAGTGCCTTCATCCTCGTCTGGTCCAGCTTCAGAGCCTTCATCCTCATCTGGTCCAGCCTCAGTGCCTTCAGCCTCGTCTGGTCCAGCTTCAGTGCCTTCAGCCTCATCTGGTCCAGCTTCAGAGTCTTCATCCTCCTCTGGTCCAGCTTCAGTGCCTTCATCCTCGTCTGGTCCAGCTTCAGAGTCTTCATCCTTGTCTGGTCCAGCTTCAGAGTCTTCATCCTTGTCTGGTCCTGCCTCAGAGTCTTCATCCTCGTCTGGTCCTGCCTCTGTGTCTTCGCCTTCAGCGTCGCCTGGTCCTGCCTCGTCTGGTTCTGCGCTTGGCTTGCCACTTCCTCGTCTACACCTACCACGACCGGCCTTAACCTCCACACCTCCGGCCACTTTCCAGGCCTCTGGTTGGGCGTCATCGCCGTCGTGGGCGGCCTCCAGACCCCCTTCGCCTGAGTCGCCGCCGCTGCCTTCCGCACGGTCGGCCTCCGGACCAGTTCTGCCGTCGCCGCCACTGCCTTCCACGTGGCCGGCCTCTAGACCCCCTTCGCCTGAGTCGCCGCCGTTGCCTTCCGCACGGTCCGGACCAGTCCTGTTGTCTCCTTTGCCTGCGCCGCCGCCTCCGCACGGTCGGCCCCCTGAACTGTCTGGGCTCCTGTGCTGTCGGGCCCCCGGGCCGGCCCCCTGAACTGTTCTGTTTTTGGACTTGGTTTTCTTGGGCTCCGGTGTGTTTCTTTTTTGTCTTCTTTTGGTTTTGGACTCGTGTTTTGTTTTATGACATTCTAGTGCTCCTGTTTTGTTTTGCTCCGAGCAGTAGTAGTATTTATTTATTGTCATTGTCAAGAACAATGAAATTGCGTTTGGGGCTTCCATACAACCCAAAAAAAGAAGAAAATAATAAATACCCCTTAAAACCCAAGTGTACATATTTAACCCAGTGTGACTCCAATGCAATAAGACAATCCTTAGCAATAATGTTCGTAGAAATTCAGACAAAGACCTGAGAAACATGACAAAATACAACAATGCAACCCATTCAATATTATTGTACTGTGAGATATGATATCAGATATGATAGTTATCTATTTAAGAAAGAGGGGGGGGGGGGGGGGCAGGAGGGGGAAGAGAATAAAGATATGATGCACCAATGCAGACCAGTTCATTGCTATTAAGAAGTTGGATATGGTTATTGTCCGTGAGAGGGGGGCAGAGAGTTCAGGAGCCTCACAGCCTGTGGATACAGGCTGTTGGCCAGTCTGGATGTTCTGGCCTGTATAGACCTGTACCTTCTCCCTGAGGGCAGCAGATGGAAAAGGTGGCGCGCAGGGTGATGTTGGTCCCGCAGGATACTGTGCATCCTCCTCAGACAGCGAGTGGGGAAGATATTACTGATCTCTGGCAGACTTGTTCCAATAATTCTGCCAGCTTCTTTCACCACCCGCTGGAGTGCTTGCTGATCGGCCTTGGTGCAGCTGGGGAACCACACTAGAAATCCATACGTCAGAACGCTGCTGATGGCACAGTTGTAGAAGTTCAACATCAGAGATCTGGGAATGTTCTGGTCTGGAGCACATCACTATGTTCTGAAGTTTTTATCAATGATTAAAAAAAGTTCCAAGTTGAATTTTCCCTTTAAAAACGGTTGCTGTTAGTTGAATAAGATTTGATAAGACTTCATCACTTTATTCATTTTCTACCTCATGCTGTCTAGACCACATCTGCACCATCTTCCTTCATCCATACACAGTAATAAAGAGATTGTGATACATTTTGTATTTTTCTTGAAGCAAACCTATATTGGTGTAAAATCTATTAAACAAATCCAGAATCTTTGCTTCTGTGGTTGGGTAAAAGGGGGCAAGATAAAAAAATGTTTTGCACTAAATTTAAAAAAAAGTTCTGGAACAGGTTAAAATTGCCTCGTGTTTCATCCAAATTCTAATACTTAATACTCTGGAAGGTTAACCCTTTAAAGCCGGTCAGAGCGGGCATGCTCCGTTTTGCGTAACTATTGTTAAATCCCTGTAGAACCGCAATAATTTTTTTTGCATATGAAACCAGAGTTGTACTTACATCTTATGCCATCAGCTTGTCCTAGGTCACGGTTTCCTTCCACATATAGCTTTGCAAATATTGCATAAAAAGCGCTCGCAGGAACAAAAACATAATATTCCAGAAACACATCAGCTGTTCGTAACACTTCCCACATTGAAACAGATGTCAGCTCGAATGATCGCAGGTCCGCCATTTCCTGCCTGAAACCGGAAGTGACGTCATTTTCGCGGAAAATGTAGTTTTTTACTTGTAGGCCTTAAAAGCATATACTGGTGTTTTTATAAGTCATGTTTGACTTTATGCTTTTCTGAATAGTTGCTGGGATGCTTAGCACTCAAATTGCACTGCTTAAAATTTTTATTTTTATTTTGATGCACATGCTGTTTTCTTTGCAAATTTGCATCATAGGATTGTTTTTCGTTTTTCCTGCAGTATATAAAAATTGGTGTATCTCAAAAATAAAACTATGAAGACACTCAAAATAAATTTCCTGTTGTTGTAAACTATTTTTTGCAACTTTTTTGTATTTCAAGTTTTGAGGGATAAACCTCTTAAATTTCTCCAAGTAGAAATATATGTAAAAAAAAACAAAAACGATTTTCAATTTTTTTGTAGTTTATTGCACTTTTTTGCAATTTATGTAGTTACTATGCACTTAATGCATACATATTATTAAAATATGGGCTATAACAGTTGTATTGATGTATAGAAACTTGAAATGCTCCCAAAAATGGCATTACAGCATGTAAAAATATAAAGTAAGCTCTGGCGGCCTTGGTTCTATGGTAGGTCTTAAAGGGTTAAAGCATGATCATGACCAGCAACACTCACATAGGCTTTGTTTTTTGTTTTTTTTAATCATGCTCAATTAGAAGCTCAAAGTGTTCCAGAAAATGCCTCCTACATCAACAGGCTACGCCACAATCAGCACTCTGAATCTTTCATACTGGATGGCTGCTTTCATGTTGTTTATCCCAAGACTGGCTTTTGGTTTCAAGCCTGTCTGGCACAAACAACCATACCAGATTCAAAGGCACAATATCCACATGCCCAAATGCATGTGAGTGGTTTGGCGACTGGCTGATTAGATATATGTGTGCCATATTGAGGAGTTGGACAGATGTAACTAATATTATTGGCACAGAGCACAGGTCTGTGTTCCCTCTGAAGGAAGAGTAGGAAGTAAACGGGAATACTGTGCACTGTGGGAGTGAAAAAAGCGTAAGGAGACAATGTGAATGTAATGCAACTAAATAACGGTGTGAGCAGAGATGGATGGAGCTGTCCTCAAATTTCACTTTGGTTTTGCTGATTTTGTAGCTTAAACCTGTTTAATACCGCACTAAAGCATTTCACCTAATAATATCTTACTGTGCTTTTCCCCCACTTCACTGAGCAGCCATATAAAACAGCAACAGCTGTGAGGCTGTCTTTTTTACTGATGGCTTCTCAAAACTCTATCTCATAACTAACTGACAAAATAAAAATTGAGAGCGTTCATTCACCCACGTATGTTTAGTATGTTTATACTTGAACACTTGTCTGCATCATATTTCTAAATGATATGGATCAATTTGTCCTTCTGAGTCAAACACGAGTGGAATCAGTACTTAACATTTAAGAAAGGAGAGCGGGAGCTTGCTACCCGCTTTGCCAACAATTCCCCCAACCCTTCTTTCAGGTTTATATTGAATGTTGCACTTTGACAGAATTGTGGTTTGTGTATTAATGAGGCAGACATGACACATTGCGATATAGCACAGCGCCCTGAGGAATTTACAGGAGCATGAAAAGTACATCCACAGCTGTCTGCTCATTGCTATTGATCTATTATGAATGTCAGTTTCCATTTTAGTTGTGATTCATGCAGAGTTGGAGAATTATTGTGTATGCTACAGCTTTTCCCCCCTCTTCTTTCTTTCTTTTCTTTTTAGAATATTGTTTTATATGGCTGAATAAACCCTGTAATGAACTCAGACAAAGGTGTAGACCCACACAAAAATACTCCTTCTTTCAAAAGCCACAGAGGCTTTGCTGTGCTTGGAGTAATTTAAACATACACATAACATATCGATCTCTCTGTAAGTTTTCGCTTTAATTAAGGCTAGCTTTAAGAAGCTTGGCAGCATATCTCTGCTACTCTTCTTTTCCAAAGTCATTTAGAACAACAAGTATGAGAACTATATTTCCTGGTTGATCCATTAAATATGAGCAAATCCGATGACTCCTTTATGTGGCACTAGAATCTGCATCCATTAATAATTCACATGTGGTGTAAAAAAAACACACTATATGAAGTTAAGAGACAGAAGGAACGTGGATTTATTATTTATGCATTTGTTATAATAAAATAATGAAACGATTCAGTTGTTAGATTATTTCCTGCTGCAGAACTTTTGGGCGGGCGTCTGAAGTTGACAAACTTAATTAATCCCAATTTTGAAACATGACGCCTTACTTTTCTTTTTTATTTAACCCAGTCTACTTGGGTTAAAGCCCTGTCCAGAAAAAAAACAAAAAACCCTTCAATATTTTTATCCTTTACAGAAATAAAGCCACACAGGAGTGAAAAGGTGAACTAGGTTTCCCCTGTTTTCTTTCAACAGTTGTTCTATTAGCCTTGTGACAGCTTTGGTCCTCTGTATGAGATACAATCAGTCTTCCTCTAATTAGACACTACAGACAAATAACTACACTCATCTGACACCTTGCCAGTAGATAGATGGATCCTCTTTTGCCTTAGGAGCTGCCTTAATTCTTTCTGCATTGATTTAAGAATGTGCTGGAAACATTCCTCAGATTTTGGTCCACATTTGTATGACAGCATCACACAACTGCTGCAGACCTATCAGCTGCACATCTGTGGTATGAATCTCTGGTTCCGCCACATCCCAAAGGTTCTCTATTAGAGATTGAGCTCTGGTGACTTTGGAGGCCACTGAGTACAGTGAACTCAGTGTCATGTTCAAGAAAAAGTTTGATTTGAGTTTGCTGGAAGCAACCATCAGGAGATGGGAAAGAGAGGGAGCAATACTAAGCTGGTACTAAGGGGCTCAAAAGTGTGCTGGGGAAATATTTTCTACAAGATTTCAACAACACCAGCAGGCTGAAATGTTCATGCAAGGTAGGTTTGGCTTCATGTTGTTTATGCCTGAGCCTACACGCTGGATGTCACAGGAGAAATTGAGACTTCAGATCAGGTCATCAAGTCTTTTCCCTCTATTGCACAATTCAGTCAATGCGAGTTCAATCAATTTATTATTTGTATTCTAATTTTATTTACATAGCACCAAATCCCAAGAACAGTGTTCTCAAGGCACTAAAGAGACTCTACAATATTAAAGAAACAAATGCCAAGCACAGTGGGAAGGAGAAAAAACTCCCCTTTAATATGAAGAAACCTCCAGCAGAACTATGCTAAAGAAAGGGCTCGGTTGCCAAGTCGCTGCTGATAGGTGTAGCACCTGGTGTGGTCTTCTGCTGCTGCGGCCCATCGGCTTTAGTGTTTGATGTGTTGTGCATTCAGAAATGATCTTCTGTATGACTTGACTGTAACAAGTTACAAGTTACTTTCTCTGACCTCTGGTGTCAACGAGGAATTTTCATTTAGAGAACTGCTAACTCACTGGATATTTTTTTTCTTCTTTTCCCTGCTTTTTGTGAGAATTCTTGTTAACCTTTCAGTGATGGTTGTATGGGAAAATCCTAGTAGCAGTTTCTACTAAATACTCAGCTTAGTCCATCTGACCAGCAGCCACGACTTGTTTAAAGTCAATTTTCTTTTCTATGTGGTGCTGAGTTTAAACTTCAGCAGTTCTTCCTGACCATGCTTAAATCCCTAAATGCAGTCAGTTGCTATAGATATTTGCATTAACAATCCTTTGAACCGCTATACCTAAACTTACTGTAAAGTAATCGTTTGCAAGATAATTAGTTTTGAGTCCTGTGACTATGAACATAAAATACTAAAACGCTGGACGATCCCTTTATTGCTGCAGCACAGAAGAATGACTGAAACCAATTAAAATGCTTCAGATATATTTGGCAAAAACATTCTCATGTTCTGCATTAAGTTGGCAAAGCACATCTACCCCAATTTTTCTCGTTATGCATAAAACTGTTACTTCTGTGTGACTCTAATAATTTTAATTTCCCAACTCTGCAACTGATTGGTTGCTTTAATAGCAGAGATCTGACCTGAAACACATGTCTGATAAGTGTCACTGTTAGTGTTGGTGGAATTCTGTTATTTGTGTATTGCAAAGATAATGCCATGTATATTGATTAACAGTGTTTTTAATCGAGCTGTTTTTTGTTTACACCGCTGAAAAATGTATATAGGGTAGATAGTGTGTGTGTGTGTGTGTGTGTTCACTGTTAGATATCTTATCAGCATCTACAATAACTAATTACCATATTAACGATCCCTCTTCCCTTATACTCTAAGCACATTCTTTTTGAAACCCCCTTTGAAAACACTATGTTTATGTGTGCAGCCTCCTGAAGGGTATTGCAATGTTAAGTGATATTAGATGCCAGCTGACTGTTGATGCATTAGATCTAGGTTGATCTGACTCCCATAATGGCACTGCTCATCCAGAAGTGGGGAGCTGCCCTTGACAGGAAAACAATACTGGGTGTTTTGAGGGATGACATCACATACTGAATGGAAATCATCTTGCCTATTTCTGAGGCAAACAAACGTGTTACACAAAGCTTTTTACTGCTGTATGAAATTTTAGTTTTCTGCAATTCAGAACAATATCTCTATTAGTTCACAGCAAGAGGCTTCTCCCAAATTTTCCGTAAGACATTTTCAACTGTGGCTTTCTGTGTAATAGTGATTGTGTGTGTGTGGGGGTGGTTTTCAGTTTCGCGTGTGCTCAATGTGCCTTGAAACGACACTATCTACTGTACCTAGCAGAAGCGCCAGCTCCTAGGAAATATTGTGCTTATTTACCAGCTCACTGTCAAATCCAAACAAACAACTGTGAACGTCAGATTACGTTCACTTTATAAATTTTTATTGCAGAATGGATCATATTTCACACCCTCACACCTGTCTGAGGTGTTAGGTGAAGCCTGGAGTTTTCAGGTTGTCAAAGATTCACTCTCAGCAGGGAGACTTTCTCCACTTACTGTTGAAGTAGGTGCTGCAGCTCTGCTGGGTCTGATTGGATGGGGGTTTTTTAGACATCACACAGCACTTAAATGTTTCAGCTGAGTTTCTGTTTTTTCTTTCAATTACCCTCGCCAACCTTGAGGCCGTTTGCTTTCACAATTGTCATCACACTTTAATATGCTGTGGAAAAAAGACACATCACAGCAACTCATCAGTGCAATGAGGGGAGATGTCTGGGAGCAACAACCTCATTGATCTGTGATGTCTTTATCTTAATACTCAGGAGGAATTACTTCCATGAGTAACACCGCCACAAGGGTTAAAGGCCCTCATGAAAAGGGTTTGAAATTTTAGCCATTCAATTTACTGAATGTATTTTCAAACTCTATTATTTGCAGGTTTGAAAGTGACTAGACTTCTAAAGAGACTTAAAGAAGTCCAGTCGCTTTCTTTCTAAGCTCCTTAGATTGCTTTAGTTCATTGATGTTTGTGGGTTTTCATTCATGCACAGCTCTCAGAAGGTCTTGTCTCAGCATTGAGGTCTGGACTTTGACTAGGCCATATCAGCTCTTTGGTTCTTTTCTTGTTCAGTCAGTTTGTTTTCAGATTTCAGCCACACTTTAGCTGTCAGATGGCCTTACATTTAACTCAAGAATGCTCTCACATACAGAGGAGCAGTGTTAGGGTAAAGTGTTACACAGTAATGCTTTACTGTAAGAAATTCAGTTATCACACTACAGTTATGACACACACCTGTGTTATTACAGATGTAAAAGTTGTCAAATAAAGGTGTTAAGATGTGCAGCTCAACAAACTGACAAACTTTTGAATTTAGAGGGGTGGTCATATTGGCGGTTAATCAAATAACCCTCTTAATGCCTATAGAAGCCATACCTAAGACTGCACAGAGTTCTGTAAAAATGTTTTCTAAGGAAACTTTCCATAAATAAAAATCCTGCTCATATTTTTTTTTTCATTAACAAGCTATCTTAAAATCTTAAAAGAGCTTCAGTTGACTTGAAAGCTTAATAAAAGGCATCTTTACCTCTTTAGTCGCCACCAGGTGAATCAATTACACCTCTGTAGTGTTAGTATGCATTCTGCTAGGCTATAGTATTGGTTTGAGGTTGGTAAGCATTGTCTCCTTCCCATGAAACTAACTCACAGTAACTGGGTCCAATCTTTCAAAAGATCCAAATATATATTTTTGTAATTTATATATAAAAAAAAAAGAAAGATTAAAAAAACTGAGACAAGCAATGTGGAAATGTGGAGACCAAAGTCACTAAGAAGAATGTTTGTAAGATACGTTGTGCCAACTGATCCAAGAGCTGCAGTTATTCCAGTGTGGTGAACTGACCGACCAACGTATTAGCACTGCTGTCATTAGCATGGCCAAAAAAAAAAGAAAAGCTAGAGCTGTCACTGACAGCAACCCAATCAGGTTATGAAAATCAACAGGCAGTCTTAGGCACAAATATGTTTATTGGAAACTCCCTAAGCAAGAGTGCAACACAGCTGGTGCAGTAAAGCACAACACACACTTAGACCAGAGTTCTGCTTGCGCTGTGCTAACCGATGGCAGCTCCGCTGAAGCATAAAGTAACTGAACTAACTGAGCTCATTCAGATGTTTGCTACTGCACAATCTAAGATTGTTCATTTGCATAATATAAGGAACAGTGTAGTAGCTGCTAAATACAGTTTTTTTTTTTATTCTAATACCCCAAACCTTGATTTGTGAGTTTCAGTTTCTTTCATCAGAGTTAGTATAGACCCCCACGATCGCACAAGATACCTAAGGATCCTTTGATTCTTCATGGACAAGGTTCACACAGCTGCAGTCCTTTATTGTACATAAAGTATACAAATAGCAAAACACAGCTCAAAGACTTCTCAAGGCCTGACATGCTTATTGATAGAAAACAATCTTCTCACAAATGGAACTGGCATGCCATGAACAAAGATTCTTTTTTTTTTCTTCAGACATCTATTCATGATAGCTGACAATCATCTCAATATTCTTCAGTATTTTTATTTTCTTAAGTTTATTTATGCCTTCAGTCCTTGTGAAGGTGAAACATCTGGAAAAAATATCTGAGGAGTACACACTGGCTGCTTATCTAATTTAAAATAATTAAATATTTATTTTAATAACTTTTCTTTCTCTCTCTCTAAAAAAAAGATTAAATTTCGTTTCTTAGTGACACATCAACCATTTGAAATAACAGGACACCAACTGCTACAACAGCATCTATAGCACCAAATGAAAACAAGCCGTGATCTTAGATTATTTCTAAGAGAGCGGGGAACTCAAATCCCCTGTTGAAAAAAGGTGAAAATACAGACTTCTGAACAATGCTTTTCCTGCAATATACAGTACCACATAATAGGAGAAAACTAAATGACAGAGTACAAACATCAGACCGCCATCAGTCAGGCAAATGCAGGTATAGAACATTGTGTATTTGTGTCACAATCCTTTTTATCTCTGAAAATCTGCCTCACAAAGCCAGTATCTCACAGTGACACATTTGCAGTCATGTGCTGAAAGACTCTATGGAGTCACTCTCCTTTCTTACAGTCAGCTCTCAGAGTCTCAAGTCCCATCACAGAGTCTGATGCGCAGCGTCGAGCACCTTTTTCCCTCTGGTGAAACGTTCGTTCTTTGTAAAGTTTCACGTTGTATTGCATCATTGTGAGATCGACCTTGTCAAACGCTGCACACAAAAACATTCACACGCTCGCGCGCACACACACAAATGCTTTACAACAGCTGCCAATGGGTTGCATTTGTGATTCAGGCTTAATTGTGACACGTTTAAATAAATCATGTAAAAAGTCATTTTGATCAGAGAGATCGTTCCTTGTCTACCTTTGTGCCACGAGCCAAACTGTGCCCAGGATAAAGTGAAACAACAGCCGAAGGTACAGCTGATGTTTTCCACTAAAACATATGCGGCGACAGACTGTAGAGAATGTAAAAACACTGCTCACGAGCTTCTTGACAGGATTTGAAAAAAAAAAAGCTTTCTACATTTGGCTTGCTGCTCATTCATTCTGTTATGCTGTGCAGTTCTCCTGCATCGCCCAACACATTGCTTTTTAGTGCTCGTTTGGGTTAGAGCTGTCCTAATATCTAATTTTCCCATTAATGTCACAGCAATGGCAAAAAAGCGCATAGTAACCAAGGCAACGAAAAAAAACATTATTTCTAACTGCAAAAGGCTACAAATTGCTTTGTTGATGATAGGAAACCAGTCATCTAGCTATCTTGGATTTCTGTTCATAATGAAAAACTTGGTGCATACTACCTAGGCATAAAAAAAACCTACAGATCTTTGGTGTTTGCTTGTTTCAACATGCTGTCCCTATATTAAGAAAAATTGAACTTTAATGGATGATAAATACACCATAATCACAGCCCTGGGTTCAGATCTCTAGTCTGCTGAATACTAGATTGTCTATTTGTGGGGCTACATTAGACTGAAAGCCATTTGCGATGCATGGGCAGTTCACGGGGCACCTCATATAGTTCTAATGCCCTCATAAGGAGCAGTGGCTGACCGTGCTTAATGAGGATTAATGCAGAAGCAGATTGGGGTTTGCACCTTCCCAGACACACTTCTGCCACAGCATTCCCGCTTGGCTGTTATTGATTGCCCCCACTGAGGGTCCGTGTCCCTGTGCAACCTCGGGGAACAAGTGTTAAATGCAAAGCAAGTGAAAAATAGAGTTTGATGGTGACAAGGAGAGGAGGAGGAAGAGAAATGAGGAAGTGGTGATATGCAGGGTTTAAAGCCCAAGAGAATGGTGAGAATTTGAATAATGAAAAAAAAAAAACATTGCTTTTGACATGGAGCTGTGCTTCCCTAAGTGAGTATTGGTTCTTTATTTATCGTTATGCTGCCAGACAATAAAATAAAACTGCTGGAAATAGTAGAGGTATGAATATAGACTGCTCCTGCATGCCTTAAAGTTTTAGGCCTGGTGCCCTACAAAATGCAGAAGACATCTGTAGATTTAAATGAAACACAGGATGTTGTTTCGTTTCTGGCATGAGGTGCTATCAGATTCCACATTTTGTTTTAAAGTGTGACATATACAATAACACTAGTTTAATTTCATGGTTTGATTGCTGTGACATTTCATGGGATCTCCTCAACCATCTGTCCCATTTCTTTACAACCAAACAATAAATATACTCCAGCATATAGCAACCTGCCAACCGTGTCTCTCATTACGCAGAAAGATTCCAGCGAAAGCTGGCAATATTTTCATCTTCTTTCACAGCCATTAGTAAGACATCTCCTCAGGTTTTCAACATTTTTTTTCTCGTCCCTCTCTGTGGCAATGTCCCATATTCGTAGGTTCCTCGCATACAACACATCTAAATATAGACTTTAATGGCTGCTGAGCAAAATCAAAGAGAAAAAAAACAAAACAGGAATAATGTAGGTGCCACCCGCAGTGTGGGGTTTAAGAGAATAGAAATGCATGAGGCGTTTCACTGTCCACTGGAATGTATACAAGAGTCAGTCAGTCACTGGGAATGGGGGGTGGGCTTGGCGGCTTGGTGAGGGCGTTGGGGGTAGTCTCAGTGGTGGCCACTAGTCATACTGGCCCTTCAGTCAAGCCTTCCAGGGGAAGGGTGGTGGCGTTGTCAGTGGGCTGCGGGTCGTCCTGAGGATGCATGGGCGTGTGCGTGGCGACAGCCAGGCTGGCATAAGGCAGGTGGCAGTCCATGTGCAGGAAGGGGGGGTAGTGCTGGCGGTAGCAAATGTATGCAAACAGCAACCCGATCACTCCTCCAACAAAAGCGTCTGCAAGGCACAAAAACAGATATATTTAAAGGAATGCATGGATAGCTAAGTTTAGCCTGCGTGAAGGAAGTAAAATAACACCTGCAAATAGAATTAGCACAATTAATAAGCCATTGATGTATGTGTTGCAGTGCTTATATTGTAGTTTGGAGTTCGATGAAAGAAACTTGAAAGGGAGAGTAACGAATCTGCTCTGCTGAGCGGTGGCTTCACTTGCCTCAGGACAGGAGGCTGTCTGTGTCACTTTGTCATATGCTGAACAGGCTTGTATTATACCTAGCCACCTTTAAGCTATAATATATCATATAATATCACACTGCCATGGTGAGTATTAAGTCTATATTGCTGCATATAGATCAAAATGACACAGTCAGCTGGTGGCTGAAACAGCTCTAGTAGAGGCTTCTGCCATATCAAAATGATGTTTTTTCCACAGGTCTCCCTTTATTTCGTCCTTCTGGGTGAAATGAAAAAAATACTGCAACATCGATTCCCGCCATTCAACAGCTGTACAGTGCACGAGTTTGCTCACTGAATGTTTCATCGACTGCTGTCAACCGAATTTAATAGACTGTGACTTGATGCGATATATTAGCTGGGCGGCCTCGTTGAGACGGCGTGTGGAAGGCCAGCCTTTTCCCCTCAGAGAACAGAGGGCACATCCAAAGTGAAAAGGAATGGTGAGGAACATTAGTATCTATTGAGAATGGTGCCGCAGCCTGGCTAATGGCAGCTCCCAGCTTGTGTTTACAGTGGGAGCAGATTGAGCCCCCTCAAGTTTAATAGCCCTTTGCGTACTTACAGTTTGCTGAGGAGATTCACGACAAAAAGTCGAGCTAAGAAACACAATGAGGACCCATGCAATGATTGGCTTGTCTTGAACTGCTGTAGGTGCTTTGCTTTCATTGTAAATATATTTTAGTTCCTAAAAAAAGTGGAACATATGGCTCTCTAAAACTAATTAACACCCCATGACAGAACTGTCATCATATTTGCACATGCGCTTTTACACACCTCACCCACATATTCATTCGCTTCCTCTCGCTTCACCCCTCCATCCCAGGTTTTTCTAAGTCTTTTAGTAAATATATGAAGTTAAAACAGAGAAAGAATAATGATGTGGAGAAACATGAAACCTTAACCTTATAATCATAATCTCCTCCCGAAGCTGGTGAATGATATGATGCATCTGATGCAGTTTTCAGGAATTAATCATTATGCAATATCTTAAAGACAGCTCTTTAAGACACAATTTTACGCCTGTTGGACAAACAAGTGAACTTCTTAGTTGGGCTTATCGTACCGGCTGCACTTTTTAGCTTTCTCTCAATTTGTCAGGTGTGATGATGAAGTTAAAGCTTGTTGTGATTATAGGAATACAGCTGTTACAAGCATAGGCCTCATTACTCATCTGCATCTACAATTACAAAAGTGCCTTGAGCAAGGTTGGACTGAACATCAATAATTTCTGGCTGACACGGGCACAAGACTTTTTGTGGCAATAATTCTAATAAATGGAGGAAAATCTCGTGTCTAAGTTGTCAGGCAGACCTTGCCAGTGGTGTTTGTAGTCACAGGTCCGGGACAGTGCAATCATCATGGCGCTGTAAAGAGGCAGCACCATAGCACAGAGACGCCAGCTACGCCCGCGACCTTGATCCGTAAAACACTGCAACTTTCCCGCCAGGTAGAAGGAGGTGAAACCAAGACCTGAGAATGCAACTAGAGGGAAGACAAAGAGAAAGAAAGAGAGACAAATCAACATTGAATGTTATGTTACAACATTCAGATTATCAGTTGATGTCTTGATCTAGGCTCTTGATATAAATACAGTCAGTGAGCCAGTCACACAAGGCTAGTTCAGTTACTTTTAATTCAGTATTTTTTTTACATAGCACCAAATCACAACAGTTGCCTCAAGGGGTTTTATATTATAATGTAAAGACCCTAAAATATAAATAATAGAGTGATGTGATACCACTCAGCCAATCAGCTCTGTGCATTCTAGGTGGTAAACACTGACTCTACAGTGTCAATAGCTGAGAGTAAGTTACACATGAAAAGATGGTAGAAAGAAAGGGAGAAATACAGACGATTGTGTGAAAAGCTTAAAAAATTGACAAGGAAGAAAGAAGGAAAAAATTAGGAACGAACAGTGCTGTGCAAAAATGAAAAGTGGACAGTGAAAATAGAGCAATGGGTGAACGCTGGGCCTCTCCAGATGCAATTTGTTGATCTCTAAGATGATGAGGACCTGAAAGAGCAGCTTGTATGTGCTGATCCTTGCACTTTTCAACTGAGTTAGGTTTCTCAGGTATGAGGAAAGTAGCCCTGTGCATCTTGACCACGTTTGGGTCTACACACTTAACCAAGGCAGTTTTCTCCACAGTTGTTATAATGAAAACTAAAGAATTGAGCTCTAGCTTTAAAATCCTTGCAGGACAAGCTAGAGCTCAATTCACTCACAATAAATTTGTGTGTAAATGATCAGTATTTATTCAGGTTTTGACGCACACGTTTGTAAAATAGTTTTACGTGTGGTCAGATTGCTTCTTACTTGTGTGTGGATTGGAGCACGTGCCTGAGAGTCCTAGAAAGTTGCACACAAAATTGGTGTACATATTTGTAAGTTTAAATTTACACTTGTGGAACATATTGTACACATTTGCAACCCTTTTTGCGGCACATTTCTCTCCATAATTAAAAGAGGGGAATAAAGGGAGCCTCTAAAACTGCTCACAACTGTTCAGCTGTGTTGAGATTTATAATGGTTGAGACTTTTCAGTCCGGATAGGAAACAGAAAAGAGGCAATTCGAGATTTTCCGCCCTTTATTCGATTTTTCTGAAGTTAAACACTTAAACTTTTAATGGCGAGAATTTTGAAAAATCATACATATATGTATATAATTAAACATTATGATCATCCAGACCTTTGCTTCAGTAACTTTCTTCTAAGTGGACCTCTTTAAATTTTAGTTAAATACCCCTGCCCTATTGTATGAGCACTTGGCAAGAGTGGGAAGGAAAAACTCCCTTTTAGCAGGAAGGAACCTCCAACAGAACCAGGCTCGGGCAGGGGCAGCCATCTGCCGTGATGGGTTGAGGTTGAGGTGAGTGAGAAAGGACAAAACACAAGCTGTGGAAAAGAGCGAGAGATTAATAACTCCTGATTAAATGTGGAGTGGTGTACAAATACAGAGAGGGAAAAGAGGTGAGTGAAGAAGCCCCAAAAGTAACCTGTCTATATAAAATCATACTACAGATATATTTATGTAGTTTAAAAGGTAAATGAAATTGTACTTATAAGTCACCTTTCTATTCAGCTGAGCAGTCAAAGCAACTTATTACTATAAGTCTCATTTTCACCCTATGACACACAACACTAACATTCACACACACAAACACACACATGCTTAAGCATCAGGTTGAGCTTGGACTTCAGTACCTTGCCCAAGGATACTTCAACCTGTGGAGGAGTTAGGGATCGATTCACTGACCAGCTGATCCATCTGTGTAACTGTTGAGCATTTTGGAAAAATGTAATGGAAACTGATAGGAGTTTTGCAGCAGTTTTTCAGAAGTTGAGTATGTGTTTCCACTGCACTTTTACCTGCTTTCAATGTGCATGAATTGAATGATAAAGAAAATGGAAAGAGGTCAAACCTCCAGCAAAACTTGCAATGTACAGATAAACATTTTTTAATTGACCAAGGTGTTTTGGCTTGTGGCCTTCAAGGGATCATCACAATGAGGTCGTTATGATGAGATGTTGTTGGAGTTTTTGACCTCTTCCCACAGCCACCCACTCACAGGTAATTTCACTGAGACTGCAGTCTCTAAACGCTGTGCTGAAACACTCTGCAGGTGCCTAGGAGCAGACGGGAGCAAGCAGAAAACTACACTTACAGAGCTAAGCAGAGCCCACACTCTCAAGGAGACTCATTTAGCAATTTGCATACTCTTGCAAAATGAGGTCTGTTTGCAGCATCAATGTGTGCATCCCACGTGAAATAATTAGCTTCCTAATGACTGAACACTGAACAGCTCTCACCTCAAAACAAGAAAGTCCTGGGTTTGAATCCATGAGTCAGCTGGGGCTTTTCTATATGAGGACTATGTTTGAGCTCTGTGGGAGTTCTCTCTGGGTGCACGGTTTTCCTCCCACAGTCCAAACACGTGCACTGGTAATGGTCTAAATTTGCCGTACATAAGAAAATCATCGGATTAGTGATCCTATGGTAGCACTCACTCACAAAAAGAAGAGAACACACATGTCCCAAATCGTACCACTCGAGAGTGGGTTAGAGTTTATAAATTACACACATACACACAGAAACATACGTTACAGTGAAAAATAAAGCCCCGAGTAAGAAAACAATCGTGACTGAGCTACTCGCCATGCAATGCTGAAGAGACCACCCCTTGTTTTAACTGATGTTGTAGAAAAAGCAGCAGTCTAATTATCAGAATTAAAGGTTTTGTGATGGAGCCATTAATCTTTGCCCTGGCACAGGGTCATTAGTTAACTGCTACAGCAGGCCAAACAGCACCCAGCCTCACCCATCAGATGCCCATTTGTCACTCACCCCACAATCTGGCCCAGAATACTAAGACCAGCAGGACACATGTGCAGCCAGGAGAGAGAGAGAGAAAGCGAGGAAATCCAATGGGGGTAGAAGGAAGAGGCAGAAAGTTCAGCCGTCCCAACAGCTGCCTGTCTTGCTTTCAGGTGATGACTTGGATCCATTAACAATTCTGAATTTTACACTGGACAATTTACACCAGCATAGTGGACAGTTGGTTTAGGCTAATATAAGATTTATTGCTATGTTATTCAATGTTACTTGCATGGGAAGTTATGGAGATATTGTAGTTTTCCTTCATTGCATCCTTATTCAGAATACTTTCCCATATTACATTTTTCTGCGTTTTTTTGTTTGTTTTTTTGCTCTTTTTGTTTTTGCTGGATTGCTCACAATGTATCTTCTTCTTGCTAGCCAGCCAATTTACCCATCAGATGTTAGCAAAAGTTGGATCCTGCTTGAAAAGTAGACTGGGGTAAACTGGGAGCCCAATTAATGCGAGGAAAGATGCAAACACTACAAAGATAATGAAGCTTTGGGTGATATAAAGCAGATTTAAGAGGCTCCCAGAGGAAATTCACACCTGCCCAATATTAACAATGCATTGCACAGAGAGGCTTAGTGGACCCCAAGCTTTAAATTGCGCCAGTATTTGCTATACCTTGTTCTGTATGCAATAACACACTGGACATTGTCAGCATTACCAAAAATGCATTACTTTTGAGCTTTCTAGCTCACTTGAGTTCCTCTGCTCAGAGGTTATGAACAAGCCATCCCCAGCCTAAGCGTTCCTCACTGCCCATCAATCTCACTTCTGGGCAACCTCACCACATTTCCCATCACAGCTCACACCATTTATTTTAATAGCTCTTACTATAGCTAAGACAATTACATTACTCACTGTGAAAGACAGAACCAAATTATCAATAAACCATAGAGTCGGACATTGAAATGTTCAGTCAGCATGGTCTAACTCATATTAGTTCAACAAGACTTTCAATATTATCTTTTCAATTTCTGGAGAGCAGATCACACATCATTTTTGTATTAGTAACAGCAGTAATGTAACACTTCAAAAAGGGTATCATATTGCACAAAGTCATCTTCACTGTTTGAACATGATAAACGTATACATTACTCTGTGCGTTGTACATGCTTTGATTCTTCTCTTCTAAAATCATGACCCAGCTGGAGCAGCCATCTAGTAAACTGCTCTTTCTTGCTATAATCATTCATTCAGAGTGACAGGCACATATCCATTTATGAGAAGGAGGCTGCACAGGTCACCAAACTCACACAACAACTCTCCCTGATTTGTAGCAATTTGCTGCTATAGTTAAATACCAGAGCTTTTTCGTAATATGTGGATTTCATACATAAAATTCTGCAAATGGCCCATTTTAACTGACGTGCAGTCTATAAATCTGAGCAACTGAAGACAATGTTGAAATACTCCAGACAGAAAATAGGGGAACTGTAGATAGAAACAATATTGTCTAACCTTTATTTTTAGAATTCATTGACAGAAACAACAAATGTGAATAAATTAAATCTAACCTGCTGCAAAGCTGAGCCAAAATCGTCTTTTTTATTGCCATAGTACACACAAAGTTTATGTTTGTAGACACAGTAAGTCAACATCTTGAGGATTGCTCTAATAGAAATGCTTTTTCGGCATGAATAATACAATAAGTATGTGCTCTGCCCGGGCTACGTGTAAAGAAGTGCGCAAATACATTTTGTAGATGTAAAATTTGCATATATGACCAAGCTGGGTTATACTTAATTTAATAATGACTGGGATGTTATTGTCTTGTTCAGAAGTGGCAGGAGTCCCTAAGAGGACAGAGGGAAGAGGCCAAGGATGGGGGGGAAACATCATGTTAATGAATCTGTCTCATTCATTTCAAAAGCTTTGAAAAAGTTATTCCCCTGAGACTAAACAGAGATGCCTAATGAGAGTAATGAGTACAGGGTGATTGCCTTTTTTCATCTTCAAACAAACACAAGGTTTGCGCAGAAGTTTCAAGTGAAGAAGGACCAACATTGCACTTTTTTTAAAGATGGAAATGATGCAAGAAGGTTTTTCTTTTTGGTAAACGTGTTAGAAACTGCATCCACTGGTGCATCCAAAGGAACCGCTCAGCCACATAAATGGAGCTAGCTTGCACAGTCTGCAAGCTAGTTCAGGCAGACTGCTCAAGCTGGACTGCGTCATACACATGCCTTACTCTCCTCGCCTCATACACCAAACTAAGACCTCGAATTTGTTTAGACACCAACATTTCCCATTTCTTTCACTAACATGTGCTGCTCTGTATCGCTGCCTGCTGTTCAGCCCCTCCGTCGCCCCAGCAACCACCTATAGGTTTGAGCCTACAGGCATTTATTTTTTAAATTTGCTTTTTGATTTTTAATTGTAGCTGCATCTTTTTAGAGATGTGGTGCAGCAGAAAAGGCAATAGCAGAGCTGCATGATAAATTGAAATAATGAGATAGAATTTGCTAACTAGGAGTTTTTCTTTAGGCTCTCAAAAGATTTGCACAATTATTTCTTATACAAGAAACGCTCCTGTACCTACTTTGGATTTTGACTGAAGCATTTCAACAGCGGGACAGGTTGCCATGTGATTTGATAGACATTTTTCCCGCAGGTAATTACTTTACGTTTTTATTCAAGTCTATCTATCTATTAAGTTAAAATGTTCAGGACTTTGGTCTGTATAAAAAAGCTGACATTAAACTCAGTTGTAGTTCTGGCAGGACACGGAGTCAAGCTCAGCCAGCAATCTCGGCTTCTTGGCTCTCTGTATCTATTAGCTTGCCATTTCGCCACTGTATTTGGTAGGATGAGCCAGAGACATTGATTACAGTATGTCTGCACTTGGGAGTAAGACTTAATATTATCTTGACTTTCCACATGCATTTATATGTATAACCTGAGGGAGGAGATCATTTTAAACCTTATTTTCTGGCAGTTGCTTCTTTTACCAGATTTATGTCAATTTTTACATCCCTGTGACTCCTGACACTGAACGTATGGCATTCTACCTGTTGATTATTATTAGGTAAAAGTAACTGCCCTGGGATGTAACCAAGATCACTGCCAATCTGCAAGTCTAACTTTCACAAAGATTTTTATCTTTGTTAGAATTAACACAGCAAATGTGCTAATATTAGTATGAGCTCAGAGCAATGCTGAAGTTCAGTCTGAAAGATCTCAGTGGCTGCGGCTGAGCCATTACACCAAACTTATCTACATTCTAGCTTTAAACACTTAACTCATTACTTATTTATGTGTTACTTTATAATATGAATTTCCATCAACACCACACTCCAAACTCATATTATTATGCTTCCAATCTCCCAGCCTTCCTCACTCTCTTCTTGCTGTTTTGACTTTTGACCCCAGCAGGAACAAGTGGGACACAACCCTGACTCTCACAGAAGTAATGCATATTAATTAACCACTTGAGCATGGAGACTGTTTCATCCATTAACATACAAAAGCTCAACAGAACCTCCTTATTAGCGCTGTATAATTGCTCCTTCACTCTGCACTGAACTGTGTCTGACTGCGTTATAGCAGAAATAAGAGGACACGCTGCTGCAGCAGCCTAATTCTCCCTAGACATTCAACTAATATGATGGACATGGCAAGCTAAGGCTAATTTAATATAGATAGTTGTGCATAAGTGAAAGAAGCAGGAGCTGGAGATGTGATTAGCTCCATCTCTCAGGATTCATTTAGGAATCGGAGAGACTGTAGATGGTAAGATGGCAGATGGGTTTCAAAAGTGTTTATTAATTGATCATATCTAATGGCTTAATATTCACAAGGGGAGAGTGGTGAGATGAATATGAATATGAAGTAGACAATTAGAGCTAATGCTTTAGGGCCCGGTTGCTTTATCGCTGTGGATATTGGTGCAGCGAATTCAGGGGAGTTGCTATTTATCTGTTTGTTTTTCTTTTTTCTGGAACCTGTCTCCTCCAATTTATGTTATTCTTTTACTTTGCTATGAGGCGAAGAAAAAGAAATCTAATCAGGGGCAACGTGAGCAGCTTTAACAACTTTCAAATGCAATAATAATAGTCTGAGTGTTTAAAAAATAGCTGTCGACAAACAGTGGAATCTGATATATATGTATATCTTTGTTCTGGCTATTCTTGATGGATTTCGTTTGCATTTTACCGTGTGTCCTTTAATGACACAAGCTGCATATCTGTGACCTCATTTCTGAGTCTGTGAGTGCAAAACTGTTTATTTTTCCCCTATAGTCTGAGTGTATGTCTTCACACAAGCCAGAGCTGATTTTGTGAGACATCCAGATGCCATTTTAAACAAGGCTCCATTCACTCTCGTCTTCTCTTTGGCCCTATTCTTCTGTCCCACGCCACATTTGTCTGAGTAAAAGCTCTGTAACTTATTCGTGGTCCAACAAGCAATGTCTGGTGAAAAGGGACAGAGACGGGAAATTGGATTTCTTCTGCTCTCTAGATGTGCTAGTGTATGGGCGCTCCCTATGTCCCCAGTCGCACTGTTCTCTCAATCACTTTCTTACTCACTGTGCAACAACATAAGGCTATTAGAGCTGTCGCATAGATGAATGTAATCCATGCTCAGTGCTGCGGTGAATTACAGAGCATCGTCCCTCTTTGCCATGTCTAATGGGACAAAGCCAACACTTCAAAGCCTTTCTTTAAAGCAGGTGTTTGAGAGGTTGTAAGCATTAGACTTTAGCATTATTACTATAAATATGTATTTCAAATAAATCTGGGCTGTGAAATTACATCATTGAATTCACATGGTCTTGGCATGTAACACACAAAAGCCCAGTGATCTCATGTTTGATTAGGAGCCTGCTGTAAACATTCACACTGACAGCAGGATGACAATTAAACAAATTTCCCAAGCATTTCAGAAGCAGAGCGTTTCTTGTACATATGCCCAATATACCTCAATAATAATTCGAATAATTCTCATTTGGTTTCATTAGAATCTTTAAAAAAAAAGAAGAAGAGGTGTTTAAGATGCATCATGCATTTTCAGCTCTTTTCACTACTGTGACAAATAACTGTTTCGGTAGGATGCAACAATTTGCTTATTTGCACATTCCTGCAGTACAAATGATTACTGCGTAATTACCTTGTCAACTCTGAATGAGGATGTAGAGTAGAAATGTAATGAAAATGCAGAAGCAAGCAAAACAAAATACATTTCATGCATGTCACAGCGGTAGCAAAGCACACAAAGATGCTTTCTTTAATTTCGCAAAACAGATATTGTGATGTGCAAAAGTCTTGAGCCACCCCTTGTTTCTTCCAAGCAGCCAGACTTTCTTGCAATTTTTTATATCTTGAGTAATAGTTCTCCAGGCTCCTGCCACTTAACACTGACGTATGACTCATTCAAACATGAAAAAGGCACCTAACTCAAGGGAGGAACCAGTGCTGTGTCACATAACAGACAACTTAGCAAAGAACCCGTTTTAAATTCCATCTTTAGGCACTTTTAAATGAGGAGAAACACCGGAACAAAACACCGTAAAAAAATAAAAACCCAAAACACCAAAGCCATGCGGTCACATTTTTGTTCAGTGCTGGCAAGACCATTAATAGATCTTTGCAAAGATGTATCTTCTTGATTAAAGCCTTTACATCCCAGATGCACCACGCTATGCCAAGAGTTTATTCAGCATCTGTGTGGCCTCCAGCAAATGTTCCATGGATACCGCTTAACATTCGTCTGCTGGACAACAGGAAAACATTTGAATTATTTAACATACTGCTGAAGTGAAAACAGCTTGGAGGATAAGATTTTGTGTGTCCTAAGCCGGAATGCACAGCTGAGCACAGCAGGATGTCAGATCAAACGGTGGGTGTGCATTCAACTCTTACTTAGGGTGCGCAAATTGAATGAAACTGATTGCTACATGTTGTAATTACCATGAAAGAGAGAGAGCAACAAGATACACCTCATACATACAGCAGCCAGTCAGTCATAGATTTGGTTTCTACTTGGTGAAATGTTGCTCAGAGCACCATGCCGTTTTAATGAGTGTCTGATATCTTCTGGCATTGTGTTGCAACTTCTGGTGGTGATTTATGTCAATCGCCTTGTGATACTCACAGGAGGAATGACTGCTGGGGAAGCTCTTGCGCCCCTCGGAGACTACCGCCGGCTCCCCAGTGCAAAGCATCTTTGCATTCATTTGCCCATCTGGGAAACAACGCTGTAAGTAGTCTGGCCTCGGTCTGAAAATCAAACAATACCATCGACGGGAAGAATTTCATTTTACTTGTCAAGAGTGAAAAAGGGATCTCATGTGGCAAGGGCCAAGAGCCTAACATTTAGCATTACTGACACTGCCTTTAAAAAAACATGGGCTTGTTTAACGTACCTGCCAACAATCAACTTGATAGTATTTGTGAAGACTCCGTTTAGAGCAAGAGCCAGGGATACAGCTGGAGGAAGAGAGACACATAACTGAACATTTTACAGTGTTGGGGTACTAAGACTGACATTTTTCAGCATCTGTAGGACTAATTGAAACCATCACGCTGCAGTAAATCATTCATTCTGTCAGTGTGACAAAGATTCGGGCAGGTTTACTTCTCCTCTGATATAATATAGCAATAAAACATCGATGGGAATTTCCCTTGCAGGTGGACACATGGTTGTTAGGGTCGTGTGTGAGCAGCAACAGTAGCGAGTAGGACTGACAAATGTATGCTTAGCTACCCTGTGAGACTCGTGGTGCTTTGAGCTACCATAAATGCCCCATCTCGCTTTTGTTTTAGGAGTGTGGGTAAATTGCCGTGGACCAAATACAACAGATGTCTGTCAGATCAAATCCAGCAATAAGCTTTCTCATCTCACAGTAGTGATAAAATTTTAGGTTCAGTCAAGGCTCGGGGCATAGGGTGTCTTGTTCGATCATCTCAGGATTACATCTTTGTCTCTTTTGCAGATGAAGTGGTCATGACAGCTTCATGAAGCAGCAACATTCAGATTTATGCAGCCGGGTGTTAGAATAAGAATGAGGACCTCAAACTGAAGCCGTGGCTATCAACTGGGTCGGCAATGAGTTTGCGAGATAGCCTTAAATAGAGCCACTGCTCTTCCACCAATACAATGAGACACGTGCCTTGCTTTTGAGCATGTCTATTCTATAGATGGACATCTAGCAGGTGAGAAGTTGGCTGAGAAAAGCTTCGACAAAGACTTAGAAAAGCTGGAAAACATGGGCAAGGGTAAGCCCTATTGCACACCAACAAAACTTAGGTAAGCAGTAAAAAATAGATCATTTGAATATAATGTCTAAGTTTAGTAACAGTATTAGTACTAAATACAAAGGGTGAGATTGATGTGTTACTTGTTAGATTTGAAAATGTGATAAAAGTGAAGAAAGAATCCTCACAGAAAAACTGACATAAGCGCATCCTTTTAGAGCCTAGTCTGACTGTGAAGCAATTCCTGCTTTATTAAACATCCATGATGGGGAACAGGAAAACTCCAATAGGTTGACAGGTAGGTGTTATACTGCAAATGTATGTTCATTTAATTAGCTGTAAAGAAAACCACCGGGACTCATCATTAGTACCCTGACCTCATAGGTTCATCCCAGTAGTCCGCAGTGGAAATGAGTCCATTCACCCTACCACCAAAACACACATGAATTATCTTCCTGAGTGGCTAACAGGAGCACAGATTCAGTATTATTTCACAGCTGGATAATTTGGGCAAACCAGTGCAGATCAAATGAAATCCCAGAATGAGGCACATACCGTCTCGGCAGGGACGTTAAATTGCAGCGCGTTTCCCTCATCCTTTGTCAGATCTCTGTCAGGATAAAACTATTGCTCCACTCCAACTCCCTAACATGTTAGGAAATCCTTTTTGGTGCTTGCTGACGGTCATTATTGCACTAATGATTTTTTTGCTGACCTATAGCCAAACGTAACGCTGACACAGTTTGACAGTTTGTGTTTTGCGCTTAATGCCCATTTAACTCCTGCTACACAATAAGCAGATTTCTGCTGATGAAAGTGGTTGCTATAAATATAATGTGCATCTAGTGCGGTGGACTGCCATATGGCACGCATGTATATTCCCACCCTGCAACTCTGTCCTTCCAGTTCGGCCAAAATTCACCTCACATCCACTAATTAATCTTGAAGGGTCCGAGAGGAGCTTGCATGATTAGCCATTTTTTAGCCCACCATGAGGGATCCTAATATATTCATCCCCCTAATATAGTATTCATCCGGCACCAGTCCCTATGCCAAATAGGTCTACTTACATTTGGATTGGGGCTATGCCTCTGCAAACCAAATCTGGTCGCATTCATATGCATATACCCTAGAGTTTGCCCCAATGATTACTCTAAGGCACAGTTTCAGGAAATTAGTAGCCTCATGAATAAAGATAGGACTGCGGCCGTTACATTAGCAAAGACCCTCTCTTTCAGCTCTTACAGAAAAACAAGGTGATTTGTGGGATTTGACGAAATCACCGATTGTTTAAATCGATTGTCATATCCTTAATATATTGCTACCCTCTAAATCTTCTCTCTTTTTAACAGCACAGGTGTTCAAACATAGAGCCTCGTTTTTTATATAGTACTTTCATAACTAGATGCTGATGCTTTGACACATGAGCGTAAACACAAATGCATTCTTGTACTCTGCTGGAAGATTGATCCCCATACACACAGTAAAAAACATAAGTAAATAAGAACGTCACTATATGTGTGGTATGGGATCTCACACTCAGATGCTGAGCAATATTATTCATTCTTTGTCACCAAAAACACACATAAAGAAATCATTACAGGATCATCTGCCGTTCTCCGAGAGTCGTATATAATATAATCAAACTTCCAAGATGGCATCGTTGTATCCTCACTGAGATAATCACGTAATTAAGCAGCATGACTTTGGGAATGATAAAGGATTATTAGACAACTCTAAAAAGAAAAACAATCCTTTTCACTCCAAAGAAAATGAGGCAAAGAGGCAGTGTGTTAGTAGATTGCACTGTATCAAACATTAAAACCCAGTACATTAGAAAAACTAATTTCCATTGGTACTCGGGAAATCTAACTCAAAACCCACAAATTATGAAAGTTCAATTAAATCTGTCTGAAAATTTGATTTATAGATTCAGAGTTAGAGGACCCTCAGGGACTGCTTGAAACCCCATAAATTAGCAAGAATATGAGGACAGCTACTTTTCGGTGATTTTAGTTTGGCATGAAAAATAAATTGGTCTGTAGGTAAAGCTACTTTTTAACCACAGACCCAGTTGAACAGCTGCTTTCCTTTTCTTTCTCATTCAGTCTTGCGGAAGAATTGGTTCAAAGCTACTTTCAGTAATGTGATCATGTAGAAACTTGTCAAAATAATGGGCTTCCTTTTAGTCTTTGTTCTTCGGCGTGATGCTGCTTTCTCGTTCAGCTTCTAGGAGTGCCTCTCTGCAGGCAGTAATGGGCCTGTTTAGTTCTACACAACACTGTAATCTCGGGACCGATGCACTGAGCTACGCTCGCTCCCCCCATTCATCTTTGGGAGAATCTTTAATTGGATTTGTGTTAAACTTTCTTAATGCTGTCTGATGTGCCAAAGCCTCTGCAGGCCTCTGGACCCAGTGGAAAATGGCATATCAGTGCGGAGGAAACGCTCAGATGTTGCCTGATAGAACAAACAGCATAAAATTTCAATTGGTAAATACTCGTGGTTGCTGTGATTAAGATCAATTTGTGCAGTACCAGCAAACACAAAGATCTGCACCGTTAAGTAAAACCAGGTCGAACTGTGGAAAGATCAAACGGATTAAAGAAACAGACATTTTTTAATAGTTATTTTACAAGAAATCCAAACCACACAGTATTACACTACATGCAATATAAATGTCAGTTGAAGACTTCTAATG
Source organism: Rhamphochromis longiceps (assembly GCF_057381845.1). Classification (NCBI taxonomy): domain Eukaryota; kingdom Metazoa; phylum Chordata; class Actinopteri; order Cichliformes; family Cichlidae; genus Rhamphochromis; species Rhamphochromis longiceps. The sequence continues at coordinate 25,589,132 of NC_140569.1, forward strand.
GGCTAGATTACACTGACAATAATCAGCAACAAATTTGTGACATTTCAAACAAATAACTCCACGAACCTAAACAAGCCTCTTTTATCTCTGTCTTGTCCGTCCTCTGAATTATCTTCACCACAAATATCACTGCCAGTGGAGTAAGGAATGAAATTGCCTGTAAGGAAATAAAGACAGTGACAAATATATGGTTATTACTGTGACATTAGAGATGTACTACAGCACTCTATTAGGTCTTTTTTTTTCTTTTCTTTTTTTTGCAGGTTAATTGTGAAATGATTTGTGCCTCTGGGAATGACCCGAGCCCATCTATTATTCAGAGTTAATTTTAACAAGGCAAACTGAGGGGCAAAACACGCTTCTTTATTGTTCAGTGGTTCTTCGTGCCTGAGCTGAGAGAATTATGCCCTTAGTTTGATATGAGATTGGGGCCCTCTCAGCACCTAGGTAATTATTCATGCCCGAGAATCTATTAATTACTCTCTGGACAAATTCTGCATATTTTCTTTTCCTTAAGCAACAGAGGTAGCAAAAAACAAAGGTAGTGTTTTAGTCCCATTATTATAACGCACACATATTCCTTTCCCTGTGAGTCCTGTTCATTAGTTCAGCTGTGTACATCCTGAGTATGTTTGTGTATCGCTGCCAATTATGATCTCACTTTGCACCTCACTATCCCCTCGAAATAGCTCAAACGTGTAATCACACTTTCATTCACACTCATAAGTGAAGCGAGAGTTGCTCTCTGAATTTCAATTTAAACAAGTCACTGTGGGTTTTTTTAACCTTGTAACATGGCAGTCGGTTTGGTGCAAAGTGCACACGTCCTACTAAAGCTGAACAACATAATGCAAAACTTAATGTACAATAAAAGACAAAGTGTACTCTGGACAATGTAACTTATAACTTTAACATACATGAAATATATTATCGTTGCAAATGCAAATGGAGACATATAAAATTTTCTTACAGCATCTTTATTTTGTACATTTTGGCATATTTAGAGTGAAACACACAATAAATCAGGCAAAGCGCGGAAACCTTGTGATTGAAAAGTTGCTACACTATAGTGCCAAAAGCATTCATGGCCCCTTCCTGTTCCTACATACACAAAGCCTATAAAGACATAGCCTGAAAAGACATAAAGACAAAGTCTAAAAAGACATGGTTGAGCTGGTGTGGAAGAACTTGACTGGCCTGCACACAGTCCAGACCTCAGAATACTTCTGAGGTGCCTGCAAGCCAGGTCTTATTGTCCAACATGGTCTTCTGGAAGTTCCCATAAACACACTCCTAAACCTCGTTGAAAGCCTACCCAGAAGAGCTTAAGCTGTTATAGCTGCAAAGGATGGGCTAACATCGTATTAAACCAGGGGCGGGGGAACTCCAGGCCCCGAGGTCAGGTGTTCTGCAGGTTTTAGATGCATCCTTAATCCAACACAGCAGATCTATATGGCGAAATTACCTCCTCAACATGTCTTGAAGTTCTCCAGAGGCCTGGTAATGAACTAATGATTTGATTCAGGTGTGTTGACCCAGGGTGATCTCTAAAACCTGTATTAAACCCTATGGATTAAGAATTGGATGTCACTCAAGGCAAACAAGCAAATAATTTTGGCAGTATAGTACATCATGGGCATGCAATGTTTTTGGGTTCCCAGCCAGATCTACCTCTCACGTATGACATTCAAAAAGATCAAGACTGAAATGTCCAAAGTGCACAGCTGGAGGCTTTTCCATACGTCATTTTAGAATATAAAGATTTTGTTAACTGTTTCTTTTACATTTACTAAGCATACCTTTTAATCAATTAACAGTAAGCCTATTTAATACTTAACAGACACATATCTTGTTCTTTAACTCCTTATATAACAGCATTTTATCGTATTTGCAATACATTTGTAAACTGCAATGTTTATATTTCTTTACATTTACATGTACTTTTGAGATTTGCCCATCTCCTTAGGGCTCATGCAGGATAGCAACTAATTCATAAAACAATTAATATCACTGCCTAGTATTTGGAGCAAATTTCATTTCACTTCATAGAGAGATTATTACTGTAGATAATGTTTTAGAATACTTTATACTCATATTAACTTCTTCAAGGCTTCATCTGGAAATCATGCATAATCAACTACCGGTATTTGCATAAACAGTGCAAAAATGGAAACAGTTGCAATTTTTGTATTTTACTGATTTGTAAAGCTTTTTTCCCACTTCATGGGCAGCTTTTAATTATTAGATAAATTCTCCACACCTTCAGAGCTGTTGTTAGAACAGTGACACTGAATAACTTGAGTTATGCATAGTTTCCTAGACGACTGTAGGGTGGTGGGAGTGTGGGGTAATTTACAGTCGTGTCATGAGTGAAGATCTTTGCACACTGAAGTTGTGATAATCTATAAATTAAACACAAACCAAAAGAGTGATGATGAGTTTTAAATAATCTTGTTCGTGAATGGTGTTTGGCTGGACATTCAGCTCAGCTGTTGAACTGTAATCGCTTGCTTATGTGAATGTGAGTGTTTTTTCTGCTCGACTGGCGCGTTCTATGACTAATGCATTTTCAAGTGCTTATCACAAATTACCCATCAAATGTTTCACTGATGAGCAATTTAAAGCTCGGCTTTTATTTATTTTCCATTTGAGAAAATCTGCTTCTGCTTTAGCCATTTTATGTTAAGCACTAACTTTTCTGTCACAAAAGCTTCTAAACATCAAGAAGAGCTGCCAAGATAAGCTCAAGTGGATCAGTTGTTGATGTTTAATGGGCTGTATTCAGGCACTTGGGGTAAAGGTGTTGGGTTTTGCATTGCGTAAGCTGACAGTTGTCTCGAATTGACAGACAGTTAGAACTTACCACCTACTACGCAGCTGTTTCTGCACATAATAATTTGATTGTTGACTGATGTGTGTCAAGCAGCACAGGATGGAGTGGAGCACCAGTCACTCAAACGCTGACATTTCAACAGGTACGCTACATGAGCAATAGGCATCCAAAGGTTTGCCTGCTGAGATGGTTTGATTAAACAGTCAGAACCTTCTAAAAGGTCTTCTAACAAGGAATAATGTAGATAAGCTTGTCCTGCTGTGAACGATTACATACACATGTAACCGATCTGAGAATGTTATGCTAAAATAAGTAATTTCTTGATTGCAATATTAAGAAATATCAAAGAGATAATTGTAAATATCTGTAGCTTAAATACCATTTCTGCCACAGGACAGTGTAACAGCATGCAAAGCCTGTTATAACATAGTAGTGGTCCTGCTCTCTTGCCACGAGATATCTGACTGTTAAAGCTCTAAAAGATAGTTTGATCAATCTTTGGAAACCATTTACTGTATGATGTTGCATGGTAGAATGCAATCACTGTTAAAACTCAGTTTTGGGGACTGAGTCGTGAAATATCACCTTTAAAAAGCAGGTCTGCTTGACATCTCATTTCCTGAGAGTGCAGATTGTTCAGGTTTTAAGGTTCAACAGATCTTGTTTTATATTTCATTTCACTGCAACTTCAAATTCAAACACTTTGAGGGACACATAATTCACATTTATACACTCATACATAAATTTATGCATTTATTTATTTTATATAAAGGGCTTAAAGCTGTTTTGTGTTGTCCTATTTTACTATAATCACTCTTTCAAGTGGTATCATTAGAGGTAGAAAACAATGACTCACTCAGGGATTTGAGCATTGTTGGTTAAGTGTACTGAAGCCAGTGATTGTTGCTGTTAACTGAGGTCAAAATTGGCAGACCCTCCAATCGATGCTGGATAAAAACGGCAGGTTATCTGTTCAGTGCTTCCAGCAAGAGGCAGAGAAAAATTACTTTCCATCCATGCTGCATCGGCTAGAAATTCATCTTAACAGAGGACCACCTACGGCTGTCCAAAACAGATATTTACATTGCTGCGCTAAGCACCACAGTTCTTTAAAGCTGTTTTCGTATTTGTTACCAGGATTCAGGCCTCAGCTCATCAGTAAAAATACAACCATGTGCAGAAATGATGCAGAAATTGTTAAACATGGAAACAACGCAAAAATTACCAAGTGCTTAGTGCCAAGTCTGACATAAGAGGAATGCATAGTTAAACAGGCGGTACTTACGAACATGACCCTCTTGGGAATGTGGTCTGACTCAACTAGAGGATTCTTGTAGAGCCAAAGCTCCTCTGGTTGAATCACTCTCTCAAAGGGCTCCAGAAACTCTGTAAATCTGTGGCAGGGAATAAATGCACATTGATCAGTAACTAACACTTTATGCACAAGTAATAAAAAAGTACAATTTGAGAGATTGCATGACTTTTTAATATGTGCAAAGTACTTCCAGAAAAAGAAGACCCTGTCGTTCTTCTGCAAAAATAACCACAACTGAGTCCATGTGAGCAGGACGTCTTTACCCAAGATCAACTACTTTGTGGTCCCACGTCAATGCACTGCAACACGCTTCAAGCTCCTCGGTTCTGCAAGTGAGCTCCAAGAGACCTCAATTAAAAGTGTTTTTTAAACAAGGACTTCAATAAATCCATCCATTCAATTAATGACTTTAAATCGGCAAAAGCAGCAGATGTTTTAATTAAGCTGAATAGATTTTAACCCTCCACCCCCTCAACAAAAAGTTTAATATGATTAAACTTGTAGCAGTTCTTGGATTTAACAGGCCAACCTCCAGATGAACTGATGCAGCATAGGAAGAAATACCAAGTGATACCATGTTCTCCTCCACAATGTGGGCCCTTCAGCAAAGCATTTATCTACTCCAGTAGACATGCTCATTGTCCAGCGGCAGAAATTGGAGAATATTGTGGATCTCGTTCAGCTCTTCGGCGAGAATTTAACTGTGGAAAGTTAAAAAGGCCATTGGGCTCATGTGTCTTCGGTAAACATTGGCTACATAAGAAGGATAAACAACAAATTTTCTTATTTTCACAGGGAAAACAATTACAGAATTTTAATCTCTCAAGGACACATGCAGCACGTTACACACTGGGCCAAGTCTATTTGCTGGTCGGCTCATAATAATGTCTCCTGATGTTTTTGCAAAGGAGCAGCCTAATCAGTACTTGCTCATTTTACACCTTGCTGGGCCCGTGCGCATGATTCACTTCAGCGGCATTACATTCACGGTATGTGGTTCACAATATATTATGCTGTGCTAATGACACGCAATATGCTTCATAAATTACTCAATTTTCCCAGCTTGTATTCTCTTTAACTCTGTTGTTCAGGTATCGGTGACTGGAAATATAATTTTACTCCCCGGGGATTAAAAGCAGAGCAGTATAGACACACAGTCAAGTGAAGAACCCCCCCCCCCAACTCACCTTAGATACAGACACAAATATACGAACTGAACCTCCATTAGGAGCGCACGCGGCGCTCTTGGATCATTAAATACTGCAATGATCTACCTGTCGCTCTGTAAAGCTTATCTTGCATCCAGTCATTACATTCTTAATGAGTTTTAGGCACACGCTCCCTGAAGATAGCGACACATATTTTCTTTCATGGGTCATGTTAGAATGCACAGCATGCACAGACTTGCTCTGGTGTGTAATCACTTCTTTATATGGGTCCATTAAAGTTTGCTGTTCCACATATAATAATAATAATAATATTAACCTTATACTAACTTTGCATGCTCCTGCCAAATGCATTCATTAGGTTTGTATGGATGTGAAGACTAAGAGTGGTTTGAGATTTGTAACATATCTTAATATGAACAATTTAGAGTCATGTTTTATTTTATGATTTTAAATTACATATGTGTTATGAATTTAAAGAAAGCAGACGCATATGTATGTATGTTTTTAAGGGATGAAAATAAGCTGGAACAAGCTCAGTACTGTAGTTGCATCTCTCTCTCTGCAGGTTTTGTAACTCTCATTTTCATTGTGTAACTTCAAAGATCCCATAATGAGATTTTAAGCATTATTATACCAGCAAGTAATAATTTGTTATATGACGTAATGTACTGGAGTAATGGTGTTCTTAGCAGAGAATGAAGTCACATTTCCTCTGTGTGAGATAGTGCAAGCTTCTCTTTCCAGTGTTTTGTTAGCCAGTCTAATTACTCTTGCACATAAATGTGTGCGAGTCTCCTTCTTCGAATTAGTCACAGACAGGCAGATAGAACTTAAGAAAAACGTAGGCATCAACTTTTAGCTGGACTGCTTAATACTACCTGTCTTGGATGGGCAAAAAAAAACAAAAAACCTAAAGATTGTTTTTAGTTAATGCAAAGAGAAACAGGGTATTTTAAACCAGGACAAAAAATGGTTAATGCATTAAGGCTCATAAAAAATCTTCTTTTGTTTCAGTTAGTTTTTGTTATTATTGCTCCAACCCTGCTAGTCACATGACACACTTTTTGGGAAAGATCTGAGGAAGAAGCCCAGAATACTTGCTTTCTGTTTAGCTGCTTTGGTTTGCTGTAACAGGTAACAGACATTGGTGTACACTCTGTCTGCAAATATTGGCTAACTGCTTACTGTGCTAACCCATGAACACATAAAATGCAAACTGTAAACAAAAATTGTTTACCTTCAAAGTAAAACCTTTTGAAACATGTTGGTTGCAACACTAAGACACATATTTTACGTTGAAGGTGAGCAATCTCCTGTTCCAGTTTATGATACACTTTGCAGAGAAGCTGTTGTCTTCCATGCAAACTACACGTCACCGCTAGTGACCAAATCAATGACAAGGAGTTTTTTGGTGCTCCACCCACTTTGCAACCAACTTCACCTGGTGATTTTGGTTCCATACCACTCTCCAACCAGCTGGGGAATAAAAAATGTGTTCCTTGCAACCAGAGGTGGCCGAGGACTGAGGCCTAAAGGAATCTCAATATTGAACCTGTTGATGGTGCTAGAGTGCTCAGACATGAAACTTGGTCTGATTTCCATTCTTATGTTTTCCACTATCACTAATCAGTGTGTCAAATTGCAGAACTTTTAACCATATGCTTTAGGACTATCATAGACAGAAGAAGACAGATGATGAAGAATAGAAGAAGGCGATGGTGAATAAAAACAATATGGATGCTTGTGAAGTTTTGCCACTCGGTCCCCAGTAATAACTTGACTGAGTTGCATCCGTATTCTGAAACAACGGACAATGGCCAACTCAGTTTTATTATGGCATTGTATTTTCATTGCATTTTTTCCTCTCTCTTCAGTGGAAATGATTGCTTTCATAAGCTCGAAATCAAATGCCTTTTGGACATGTAATATTCCTCTTTCTTTTGGAGAATTTGTATCAAATCTCTTCTAACAAATCAATGCTGCCCACACCGGATTTCCTTTGGCCTGAAATTCAGATTGAATTTTTTGCCTCATCTTTTTCTTTGTTTCCCCAAGTGATAAAATGTATTTAAATGTGAAATTCCAATGTAGTTTATGTGCACTTTAAGGCTCTAGGCTCCAAAAGTCAAACACAGAATTCATTCTTCTTTCTGAGGATAGAAGTACCTGGAAATTAATTTCACCTTTATTGTAATTTACAGACTGCAGCGAACACATTTACAAGGTGGTGATGGAAGGTCTTTTCTGTGTTTGATAAAGGAAGGGCCATGCTGATCGCATCAAGAGACAATGCGGAGAAAAAAAAAGTCCTCAGTATGTCATCCAGGAAAATATCTGCAGGCAAACTGATTCATAAAGTTGTGAAAGAACTGTGGAGAGGGGTGGTGGGCTGCGTCAAAGATAGAATTGGCACATTCAGATGGTCAAAATGTCTGAAAGGTCTGAATTATGGCCTTTTTATTTATTTATTTCTTGTTAAATGCTCATCTTTATTCTGCTCACTGCAAGAAGATCAAACAGGCACTGCAAATGACCACAGGACCTGAAGCTAGGAGGAGACACAGAGAAAAAAGCAGCAGAGGAGCAGTGACAAAAAAGGCCACCACATCAGGAAATGCACCACAAAAAGTTTTCTATAAAAGCAGACTCATCAAGGCTCCGCTGAGCCCACCGACATAATCTCTGGCAAGAATAGACAGCTAAGTGCCCATAAAGAGGAGGCACAGCAAATGCCCTGAACTCAGCACCGCCTGCTGGCTGCCTGGGGAGTACTTCATTTTGTTTTATCAGCTTCTGTTTACCCTCTGTAGGAGCAGTATTGAGCAAAGTGATAAACGTCTCTACAGGGGCCAAAGCATAATAGATTAAGCCAACAACAGACCTCAAGGTGAATATGTAAAGGTAACTATTGTTGGCAACAAACCTTTAAGAAAGATTTAATGGAGGCGGTTAGTCTGATTTTTCTGCAAATTGTGCAATTGTATAGGGCCATTTAGGCTGAGTGGAGACAAGGTATGCTACTAATGTCTACATTATTTTTTCTTTTTGCGATGAAATTTGCCTCGTGCCCATTCTTCATCGTTAAAGCTCTGCATTTGGGCCAATTTATCACCACCGGCTCCTATCCATCTCTCCTTGATGCATATCCCAAATCTGATGAGCGCAGCCACAGCTAAAGAAATGAAGCAAAATTATTTCCCAACATCTGCTCTTCCTCTATCGCGCTGAAACAATTGGGAGATTTAGCATACAACAGCAGAAAGAACAATATGAGCGTCTTATTCGAAAGCGCTTGATTTACAATGCACTGTGGGCAGAATCGTGGCCTCGGGAATACATTCTTCTGCTGCGCCACTGTGACAGAAAGTGATTTAGAGAAAAAAAAAGTAATGGAATTGTTCCTTAATTAGTTATGCAGTGAAGCAATAAGGCACACAGAAGAGCCAAATGGCTTAGTTGGATAAACTTCAGGCAAGTTTCCATTGTCATTTCTAAAAGAAGAGACACAGTGTGAAATGTAAATAAAATCACAGTGATTTGCAAATTAATTTAACCCAACATTTAATTGAGAATAATATAAAGACAGCAAAACAAATTTTGAAAATTTTAACTTTTTAACAAAAACGTCTGTTTCAACATTCGATATGTGTCCTTGGATCCTTTAATGTAAGACAGGGTTTAAATATTCTGTAAGTTATTACATTTTTCTAATTAATTTTATACAAAGCTCCAGCTTTTCTGGAAGTTGAGTTGCAAGTTTACAGCTTTTTGGTAATTGGAAGACTTTATTAAATTCTTTGGTTCGGTTCAACTCAGGCATAGAAGTGTATCTAATGACTTCTTAAAGTGGGTCAAAAACACTTTCCCCCCCTGTTAGAAATAGAGTGAATGAGTAAGCTGAGAGCTGAATGAGATGAATGGTATGCAGATCTGTGAAATGTGCTTTGGCGATGTTTTAACCTACAAAAGTAGAATTTGTAATGATTGATGGCTGAGAGTCACAGTGGGTGAGCCTGGATTTATCACAAATCCACAACTTACACACACTCAACACTGCTGAAAGGGAAAACATGAGTACGGGTTTTTGCTTAAGTTACAAATTTTTATTCCACATAGGAGAGAAAAAAAATCCTGTCTCTGCTATTCCAGCAAAATCAAATCTAACTCCTCTGGCACAGCTGGATTCAAATAAGACAACCGGGTATCTGTAATTTCATATAGCGCTGCTGATGATGGAATTGGATTAGCGCTGGTTCACAGTGGAGAAAGAGCGAAGCTGAACGACAAACTGAGGATACATTCTTGATTTAATTATGCAAATTTTATTTCATTTATTACCAGGGCCTGCACAGCAATCCTGTCTTGATACTTAACACGTGCTTGTATGTGTACGTTTGTGTGTGTGTGTGTGTGTGTGTGTGTGTGTGTGTGTGTGTGTGTGTGTGTGTGTGTGTGTGTGTGTGTGTGTGTGTGTGTGTGTGTGTGACTGTTGCTCACTGACCGAAGGCTGGAAGATAATTGCACTCTTTCAAAAGAGAAGTTTAAATCAGGCTAGCAGCGATCTACCTGGCAAAATTCTGTTGGATATAATGATATTTGAGGCTGCATATTTATTTTTTTAGGCTGCAAAGAGACCAGACAGCAGGGAAACAAGTGGAAACAGAAGGCATTAAGCTTGGAGGCGAGGCTGTGTGACCGGCTATGGCAGGGGGTTTAAAGGCTGGAGTTTGGAGACAGAATTGAAGCTTGGGAAAGTCTTGAGCTGAGGCAACGTTGTGCCTCTGAGCGAAAAAGTTCTTTAACCTTTTCCAGCAAAACAGTCACAGCTTGAGTTTGGATTGGATACACATGACTAAATCATACAACAAAGGTCGTACACCTGCTATGGGGAAAATCACCCTTAATAATATTAATATAGCCATCAGAAGTTCCTATAGAGCCAACTCCATGACTGGCATTAACACTGTCACCTGAATTTCCAAGACATACTAAAAAATTCCAAGTGGCTTCTTTATTTTGCAAGTCTGAATTTGGTGTGGACAATAAGTGTCACATGCCCTCTCTTTCTGTGTCTGTGCTACTGGTTACAGTCAGGGCTTTGGCCAGACGTGTCGAGAATGCATAGCATCAGTCCTGTCACAGGCAGGGAAGAGAGGAGGGGAGCAAAATAGATGCTGAGTGACACTGAGCTAGCGCTGCCTTCCCTGGAGGAATCCCGTCTGAAGTTGGCTAAAGAAACAGAAAATCCTTCACTTGTCACACAAAACCCTGGTGGGGGATACAGTGGAAAACTAGGTCCTTTTTTTTTTTAATTACCCATTGAAGCTGGCTAAATCAAGAGGGTGCATTGAAAAGCTGAGGGCTGGCTTAGTAACACTGAAGGTGTCTGTTCACGATAAAAGCCCCACAGACACTTTTGGAAAGGTCAGAGCCTCACATCTGAGGCAGGTATTAGGAAATGCAGCCATATGAAGCTGGCAGGACATCACCAAAGGGACACGAAGGAAGCATGGTGGGGTGGGGGCACATGGTGAGATAAGAGTACCAACCCACAATAGGAAGGAGAAGAGCGAGGCTGCCATGTACTGAAGATTTGCCAGAAAGCTTTGCACAGGCTCAACAGGTCCAAAGCTTATATTCACTGAGCATGCTGAGTAAATGCATCAACTTTAACACCCCACTGGTGTTAACTCATCATATTAGTTGAGCTCTCTCTCTCTCCATTGTGCAGAGAAAATTGCCACACTCAGTGCTCCCACATAAAACAGTAGCAACAAGGAGCTGTTCTACAATAAAATGCTGTCGCCTGAATTTCTGACGCACGCAGCTTGTCAACGGCTTTTAATTCCACACATTTCAATGATGGCTTCACTATAACACAGGAATGAAGCAACAGGCATCAGCCTATAAAATTTTTAAAAAAAGTTTAACACATTGGGATATATAATAATAATAATAATAATAATAATAATAATAATAATAACTCCTTTAAACCTAACTACACATCTGTAATCCAATTGATTTAATCCATACAATATGTAATGCAGGTGTAACTACTACGACTGTTAGACAAACAACAGAAATATCCATGTACTACTACTACGATATGTAACAGGCTATTGTTCTTCAAGGAAATGATAAAATTCCCAAAAGCTCTGCTATGTAAGCAGGGGCCTGTCCAATATATTTTTAAAATTGGATTCTAAATTTCAACGGAAGTCAGTGAAAGGATGCAAGGATAGATATAATATGTGACCGCCAGCTAGATTTTGTTAGCAGCCTTGCCGCTGTGCTACGCACCAATTGGTGACAAGCTTTGGAGGACTGAGAGATGCACGGGAAGAGTGAATTGTAATGATCAAAGTGGGAGAAAATCAAAGTGTGTACTAAAAGATGGTTGAATGACAGTAAAGGTTTGATTTTCGCAGTATTTGAAAGATCAAGGAGACAAGACTGGGTGACCTTATCCTGTGTCAACATTGAAGCTACCAGCTGTTTGCTCATCATCTCAGATCATTCAAGTCATTTAAAGGGGAACTCTCGAAGCTTTTAGAAAGCAATTATTTAACAAAGAACACTAGTGGACTAGTTGACCAATCTTTGCTATTGTCACTAGTCGGTACCAAACACACTAGATGTTTAAACTAACCATTTTACTTTTTAATTGATGCCCAGTGCAGTTAAATTGTTGTGTTCTAAATGCTATGCATCCACCGGCCACCAGATGGCGCATCAATGTTGAGAAATACCATAAATCTGTAAATTTACACCTTTTCTGTTTGTTAACACTGTAACTGTTAGTTCTTTAAAAGGCGAAAGGATGAGCTCACGCTCTGTTAGTGATAGGGTGAGGTGTTCAATCTACCAGGAGGGGCTCGAAGTAGGGCTGTATTTATCAGAGGTGTGGACTCGAGTCACATGACTTGGACTCGAGTCAGACTCGAGTCATTAATTTTATGACTTTAGACTTGACTTGAAAAAATGTTCTAAGACTTGTGACTTGACTTGGACTTTTACACCAATGACTTGGGACTTGAATTGGACTTGAACCGGTTTACTTGAAAAGACTTGATATTTTACCCCAAATATAAAATTTAACATGCATATTATATAGAGATTGAAAATGTGACGTCATTCACGGGTAGAACCGCAAAGGATTCTGGGAACTCGTGGCAAGCGGTACTAGCGCACGCAGGCTTTCAATTAAAATCAGTTATACAGCGATAAAAAGAAACACAAAAATGTCAAGAAGCTGTTGTATTATTAACTGCAATAGCCGGTCACATGACAGCCACGGGAAGCCGACGGGTAAAGAGATCGGTTGTTATCGGATTACGTCGTTGAAGAGAAATTGTTCGAGCCATGTTTCCGAAGTAACAAAGACGCGACTGGATTGCAGCCATTCAAAGACCAAATATAACGTCCCAGAACACTCCAGCTCACAGGTTAGTCTGCTCCAAGCATTTACACGAAGGTCAGTGTTTTTTAGTAGTTAATACGTCATTTTCATAACATAATTGGTGATATAGGTTACAAGCAAGTCTGGCGCTGAACAGAAATTGTCGCGCTATGCTCCTTTATTTATTGTGTTTATTGTGCATAAATAGTGAATTGTCCTGACACAATATTGCGTTTCGCTTCTGTTATTATGGTACACTGATAAAAACATATACTTTTATTCACAGGATAAAACAGGTTTTTTGTATCACCAATTGTCCAGTACGATTACAGCATACAGTATTATTGTCACTGCTACATTTCTGTGATGGGTACCAGAAATTATTTCCACTGCTAATTAATTACCGTTGAGCTCAAAGGTCCTATTAATAAACGGTTAAGGAATGTGTATTTATGACGACAATTTGTGAGACTGGTAAACTTATGATACGTACGATGGTCTTTCGTTCTACACGGTGCATTTCAAGGTCCTGCACCCATCCGTCGGTAAACTGTACCTGGGCTTGTTGCAGTGACCTGAAGTTACTAAACTTCATGAGTGTGTGCACTCACTCCAAGAACCGTATAATTATAAATATGCATATAAATATGCTAAGATGAGATAGCTGACTTCATCTAACTAGCAAATGTTGTCCAGGCTACGTTGGTGATACAGTTTTTTTTAATGTGTATGATATTTTTGTCATGCGATTTTAAAGCTGGTCCTACAACCGCATCCAAGAATAACATGCAGCTTATCTCAGAACTGTCGGTGAAAATTATTCTTGGAGCTAGGTTTAATTGAGCTGCATTTTAAAGAGGTGCAATTTCACAATTTGTGTATATTTTCTAAGTTCACTATTTTGTCATGTGTTGAGAAAAACACAGATTTAAAAATTACATGGTCTAATATTTACATTTAGCATAACTGCAACATTATTTTTTCTTTTTTTTTTTTAAAGACTCGAAAGGACTTGAAATTCAAAGTTTCAGACTTGTGACTTGACTCGGACTTTTACACCAGTGACTTGAGACTCGACTCTGACTTGCCTGACATTACTTGAGACTTGACTTGAGACTTGAGGATAAAGACTTGAGACTTACTTGAGACTTGCAAAACAATGACTTGGTCCCACCTCTGGTATTTATATCGTACAACGGCAGGTTAAGCAGCATGAATCATTATTGAAGAATGCAATTAATTGTTTCAAATGCCTTTATTTAGAGAGTTTTTGACATTTTCCAGTAAACAGTTCTCCAGTTTAAGTTGATAGCAGCATCTTTCTAAATTTTAGACTAGTTGGTTAGTTTATTTTTTTCCCCTTTGTTTAGTCTTTGAAGAAATTAGTCACCCAGGAATATCCCTACTAACAGCCACAATGCTTAACAGGCAAAGCATCAAGAAGCAAAAAGGTGTGTGACCATCAATGTTATACAGTCTTTTTGTTCATACCAATATCTTTAATGATGAGTTAAAGATATTCTCCCTTTAAACAGGCTCTGGTTCCAGGCTCTGTTAAATACAAAAGATTTGATTTGTGGAAATGGAGGTGGTATACACAGCAGTGCATAATGATTAACATGCACTACTATGAATAAAAACGTCGGCCACACCTTTGAGTTCAGGTGTTTTCACTTCCACTGTCACAGGCAGAATCAAACTGCCTTTACAGACGTGTGTCAAAAAATGGGTCGTTCTAAAGAGCTCACTGAATTTGATTGGGGTGCTGTGATAGCCGGAGCCCCACTGTTGCAACACATCAGTAATTTCACTTTCTGAAATTACTTCCTTCCAAGATATTCTACATTATTATTAGTGTGGTATTATTGCAAAGATTAAGAGTTTAGGAGCGACAGCAACTCAGTCAAAAAATTGGCAGACCACATAAAATTATAGAGTGAAAAGTGCAGCACTCAAAACATCCTCTGGCATCGACATCAGCACAAAAACCGTGCACCAGGAGCTTCATGGTAGAGTTTTCCACGGCTGAGAAGCTCCTTTAAGTGTAACATGTAAAGTGTAACTATATACATATGTGGCTGAGTAAGTATTTTTCAATAAACAGTGGGGTACTGCTGGCCTTAACGTAGTAACCATAAGTTTTATTCTTTAAACTTCAAAGAATATGTTTAGAAATAACATATTTCCACTATGTTGACAAAATGTTCTTCTTTTTAAGCCACTTGCTACTGGTGATTCTTCAAAATCGCTGCTCTAGAAAGAAGTGTAATTCTAGCCAACATTACTTAATGCTTATCTTTGATGTTTCAGAAAGACTGACATGAAAATAACCTTTTAAACTTAATGTGGGACAGAAGGACAGCAGGAAGAGTGAAAAATGAGTACATGAGAGGGACAGCTCAGGTCGAGCGTTTTAGAGATAAAGATAGGGTGGCAAAGCTGAGATGGTTTGGACATGTGCAGAGGAGGGATAGTGGGAATATTGTGGAAAAAATGATATGAATATAGAGCTGCAACTGTGGAGAAAAAGAGGAAGAGCACAGAGGAAATTCGTGGATGTAGTGAAGAAGGACCTGTAAAGGGTTGGTGTGACAAAAGAGGACGGGGTTAGATGGAGGCAGATGATCCACTGTGGCAACCACTAAAGGGAACAACCCAAAGAAGAAGAAAAAGACCGATGGCTGCCAGGGAGTCTTTGTAACTTTGTTACATTAATGAAAAAAACCCTAGCCCTTAATTTGGCCCTAAAAAGAAAAAGAATAATAAAATTCATATCTAATGTACATCTAATAGATTTTTATCCAAGCAACTCTCACTACAGTTCTATATAATTATCCTGTGACCTTTGGTTAAACCACAGCCACTGATGGGTGAATGTACATAGGAATTACGTGAGTGTATTTATCAGCCAACCTTGAAATGTTTTAATATAAAAGGTTTCACTGCATTCTTCTTTGAATCTGATGGTTATATGTATGAGAAAAAACCTATACAGACACATCATGAATTTAGCAGGCTGAATAGCTGCCATTGGCAATCACCTCAGAAGTTAATAAGTTTTGTGCTTAGTTCAGACAATTTGTTAGGTGTGTGTGTGTGTGTGTGTGTGTGTGTGTGTGTGTGTGTGTGTGTGTGTGTGTGTGTGTGTGTGTGTGTGTGTGTGTGTGTGTGTGCAGAGCTTATTAAGTTAAGCATAAAGGTAACCATGCTTGGAGCATTAGAGAAAAAGACAAGGGAAAAGGGAGGGAGGTGGAAAGAATTCGACAGAAATCGCTCACACAGATTGGACACAGATGTGGGATTGGAACACACAGCTGACATTTATCCCTGTTGTCATGCTTATTGGTTATTGTAGTAAATGTTAAAGTTGACAGCAACATGAAGGAGAGTGCAGCTTTTTTGCTCATTCAAAGGAAGAGTGAGTGTACAAAACCCTTGCAAATACCACTCAGTGTGAAAGCATCGGGAGATGAGGTCCACTGCTTGTACAAACATGGATACACACACACAGAGGGATGCCGCATTTTTATGGATCTGAAGGATAATAATGATACATCTCCTATCTGTGAAGTCTATATATTCAGTGTTATCACACTGTAATACTTTTACTTTGCTTTCTCAGATTTGTTTAATAATATTTCGTGGGTATTTTTGTTGTTGTTTTCTGTTGTGAATCTTATCTTCAATGTGATTTTCTTTCCACTTCAGAAAAATGACTTTGTTTTTCATTTTCTTGAAGATTGTTATTGTGGAGACCCTGAATAATATATCATGTGCAGATCTGAAAAGTGAAACCAATGAAGAAAAATGCTTTCGTTCTAGTGGCGAGCGGGATTGTGACTCCACTTGTTGCAAAAAGAAGTCTGACAATATAAAAATCTATGGATTATTTATTTGTTAATTTAATAAACATTTGTCCCAGGACTTAGTGAATACAACATGATTTTGTAATTATGGTCCCGATTAGTGTCAAGAAGGATGACATGCTTGGGAGGGGCAAATTCAAGTTCCTGTTGTATGAGTTTGAGGAGCCCAGCTGTAGTCAGACCATCCATCTGTCATCATGTCCACTTTCAAAACAACGAGATGCTAAGCTTGAGGCTTCAAATCAGGAGCTGTTGAAATAGCTCCATCCATCTTTTATTTAGAATCAATGGCCACGTACAAGAAAATGGAGTCACTTCATTTTTTTTTAATTTCCAAACAATAGCTGTGGGTTCCTACTCGCATTCAGGAGTTAATCATTAATCCTAGTGAAAGGTTTTCTTTCCTCTAGTCAATGAAACTCTGATAAGGAGAAGCTAGGGCGAACACAGTGTTATTGACCGAAATGCCTTTTATACTGGCCATTGACGATGCTATTTTTAAACAAAAATGTGAAAGTAAGGGTTGGATTTCCTTGCTTACAACAATTGAGTGGAAATCAATATGAATCCTATCCAACCATCCAGGATTGAAACAAAGCCCATGACACACCTTGAGCAATATAATCAAGAGAAGTGGGAACAAGACACAGCTGAAACTGTAACTGAATGGAGAATCACATTACAAAGAGGAGGCAAGAAAAAAGTTAACACAAGGAATCAAATATTAATAACCCACAAGAACACAAAAACCTAAAAACATACATTCTAGTGCTGTCAGCGTTAATGCGTTAAAACGGGCTAATCCGCATTAACGCGCTAACGCAGATCAATCCGTGTAAGGGTAAGGGGTTACACACGTTAACGCTGTCATAATGTTTAACACGATTAAATATTTTAACACAATCAACCCATCTGGAGCACAGAATGGACAAACTTTGGACAAACTGCCCGAAATGCGTTGACAGAGACATTTCAGGGATTTTGAGTCAGTCTGCGCTCCAGATGGGTTAAATGTTCATCACATCAGTCGCGATGACGCGTTAACACCGACTAACCCCTTACACGGATTGATCTGCGTTAACACGCTAATGTGTATTAGCACGTTTTAGCACGTTAATGCATTAACCCTGACAGCACTAATAAATTCTAAATAAAATTACTAAATTACTTACCTGAATTACCAGAAATACAAAACAAAAGGAAGCTAAACCCCAAAATATAAACACTTCAAATGGCAAAAAAAACCCAAACCCACAGGACATTTCATATTGTGCATTAATAAGGCTATTAAAGACAGCGAAGCAAACAGGGAGTGAGAGAGATGCTGATCAAGCATGACTGCACACACACACCAAGTCTGGAGAAGCACTCTACACTCTAATCAGCCAAAATAATTGGAGCCACTGGTGGGCTTACTCTGGCCTTTAACTGCTGTCTTTTGTTTGGATGTCATTTCAGATGTACTTTCATTCTAAATAATTATATTAAATTATTTTGATCTTAGGTTGCATTGATGTGTATTACAGATACATGTAGGTGTGTTAGGGTTAAAGAACCCTGGCTTTCTGCATCCTGGTTCACTGGCATTAATCATTAAAACATCTTTGATTACTAGTACCTGTAATTGTAGGTCCTGTTTTGACAAACAGAATATCAGAAGAGTTAAAAAGGCTAAGTTCTTAGGTTTGGCAACAATATTCAGTTCCTACACTTCATGATGGTTGAACTACTGTATGTATATGAAAATGCCACCTTAATTTAGCTACTGAATATACTGGAAACACAGAGGTCAGAACTTCATACACATTCAGTCTCACTAATTAGAGTCAAGGACAATTCAATCAAGCTGTCTTTAACCTCAAAGTCTTGTGACAAGGTCTAATCAGCATAATTAATTGAACTGAAGCACCTTGGTGTGCAGCATTTACACATTAAAAGGTTAAGTTAGACTGAGCTTGAGTCTGTTGACAGCTGGATGATAAACTGCATGTGATTTTTAGCGTAGCTGTCTCGATCCAGTCATTATCGATTAGTCCTATCACCTTTACAACAGAATTATAAACCAGTATCTGTGGGTATCCTGTAATTCTGCGATATAATAATAAGAGGGACTGTCTGAAAACAGAAACTCAACTGGAAAAGTAGCTTTATGTATCTCAAGTGTGCAGAATATTATTGCATAATCCAGTTCATTAGATTGTAATGCTACAGTTTGTGCCACCATTAAACCTTATTATACAAATATTTGTTTTTCTTTTGTGTTCACCACAGTGTTGAAGAATAAAGAAAGAATGAAAAGATTAAAAGAAAAGACTTTGTTTATTTGTATTTCTGATCTAGTGAGCTGGAACGCAGTGTTATTCGTTCTCTATTCATTCATTATTACTTGGCTTTCTTTTTCTTTAACACTTAGCAAAAAGGTTCTCGGTTCAAATCCATGATCTGGCCTTTCTGTGTGGAGTTTGCATGTTCTCCCCATGTCTGCGTGGGATCACTCCAGGTACTTACCACAGTCAAAAGAACCTAAATTAGTGTGACAGACTGCTGACCTGTCCAGGGTGTACCCCACCTCCTGTGCTACGGTAGCTGGGCTTCAGCCTGCCCGTGATCCTAAATTGCATACGTGGAAGAAAATGGGTGAATGATAGAGTTTATCATTCTACTTTAAAGTTATGACAGATTTCAAAATATACATGTAAGTTTCTTCCCTTCAACTATGACACGCACACTGTCCACAAATTCACCTTACAGTGGCAAAAAGTGAGCAGTTACTCTGCAGTATTCTCTAAAGGAAATCACAGAATACTCATCAAGGAAAAAGTGGTCTGACAGCAAAAGCTTGGGGCTTGAGGGACACACACACACACACACACACAGACGTGATGAAGGCTTCTCCAGAAGGAGAGGAGCATGCTTGTTATATATTTTAAGATTTGGGCCAGGAGACTGCCAAATGTGCTAGTGTGTGTGTTGGCGGGAGGCTCTTTCATCTTCTCAGCCCCTCATCTGTCTTTGTATATAGATAAGAGTATGATGCTGAAAATGACAGTAATACAGAGGAGGCTGAAAAAAAATCACCTAAGAAAGGGGCAATAAAACGATGAAGTGACAGGGGGAGGTATAAGAATAGAAACGTCGTGATGGGAGGAAGTGTAACTCAGTGCAGGGGACCTTCCTCTCCACTCTGACAGAAGCTGTCACTTCCGCACTTCCACACCTCAGAGCGCCACAGCACTGCCCCTCATCACAGCCTACATCTACCGAGCACCAGTCATGGTTCAAATACTTCTAAAATAATGGGGAAACTTTAAAGTTTTAGAGAACATGTTCAGATGAACAGAATGGAAGCACAAAATGAACAAATAATGTGATGCAGTTTATCTTCATAACATCATTACAGCTCCATCATTTGCATCCTCTGAGCTTCAACCTGATTGCTGAGCCGCTTTATTTTACAAAAGGAACAGTTTTAACATTAAGATTTGTTTACGGCTAGAACTGAGATTGACATTCATATTTTACAATGGTGAAATTGCAATACCAGAACACAATACCATGTTGCAGTAAGAGCTTTTCCCTAAGAATAAGAAAATATAAAAGCTCATAATTCTGAACAGTGGTTACATTCCAGTATTTGTTTTGTTTTTCCAGCTGAAAACGCCAGATGTAAAGCACAATCCCTGCTGTTACTGTAGTTTTTACAAGATTCTTCTTTGACTTTTAAGACCCCCCCAGTACAATGATGGAAACTGGTTAAGTTTATTATTTTCACTGTGTAATACGAGCAGTGGGAAGGCTGGGAATTAGATTTGGGAGGAAAAGTGCAACTCTGTGTTATATGATAAATTATTAAGGCGCATGACAACAACATTGAACTCAGAGTGGATGTAAAAGTTGGAACTGTTTTCAGATGTCGTAAATTCACGACAAAAAATAACTCAAAAATCTGTAATCTGATTTATTGTTAACTAGAATAAGGGTTTTTCTGCTTCTCCTACAGTAATGTGCAAAAGTCTTGAGCCACCCCTCATTTCTTAATGTTTTCTTTCCAAGAAGCCATATTTGTTTGTAATTCTTTAAAGTGCACTGAAAGAGGAATAGTTCTCCAGGCTTTCTGAAGGTTTTCAAAAGGTTTTCTTTGGACTTTGGTGGGTATTTTGCTCCTTTTAATTCCGTGTACTTGACTATTTTCAGGCAATAGTTTTTTTCTCTTTCTTTATTTTGTTTTGATGGGTTTTTTGTTGGTTTTTTGGCCACTTAACACTGACCTATGCATCCAAGTGAACATGAATGTGTTAGCTGCCTCGTCTAATAAAAGCCACTGTCACATCACATAATTTTTCCAGTTTATTTAGCTGAATCCATGAAACGTGTCAAAGATGAGAGTTTGACATTCATAAAATATTGTTTTTTTTATTCATTTTCAGTCCTTGTACCTGAAGTCCAGGCAATATTTTATTGTTTGTTAATCCTCTTTTAACACTGTTACGAGCATAAAAAAGGCACCTAACTCAAGGGATGAAGCACAAAACAGACAACTTAGCAAAGAACCAATTTTAGCCATTGGTTTAGGCTATAGGGAGAAAATGCTAAAGTATTTCTAATTACAGAAGAACTGGAATGTTAATCAGTTAAAACAGGTCTTATGGAGTGATGAATCCAGTAAAACACTGGAGGCTGTGTCATGGTCATGGTGCCAGTGGATCTTGATGGAATTATGAACACAAGAAGTAGCATCAGATTTTGATCCACCGTGCAGTACCATCTGAAAAGCATCAGATTCAGAACATCTTCATTTTGCGGCACTACAGTGATTCCAAACACACTGCCAATGCAGTAAAGGCAAACCTGGACAGAAAAACACCTGAAAAATACTTGTTATTAATCTCTGTCTCTCTTCCACAGCATGACTTTTATCCTGTCTTCCTTCTCTCTCCCCAACCGGTTGCCACAGATGGCTGCCCCTCCCTGAGCCTGGTTCAGGTTTCTTCCTGTTAAAAGGGAGTTTTTCCTTCCCACTGTCACCAAAGTGTTTGCTCATAGGGGGTCATATGATTGTTGGGTTTTTATTTGTATGTATTATTGTAGGGTCTACCTTACAATATAAAGCGAGCTGAGGCAACTGTTGTTGTGATTTGGCGCATAATAAATAAAATTGAATTGAACTGAATTGAAAAACCATCATGAACACTATCAGTCATGGATTTGGTCTCCCCAGAGCCCGGACCTCAACTTTACTGAAGTAGTGTTGAATCAGCTTGACAGAGAAACAAGGCCACCTAAGAGAGTTCATATGTGGTCAAACTAAATATTCATCTTCAAGCTCATAAGAACTGTACAAACCCAGTTTTTTCCTTTTATACTGTATCTCTGTGTATGTTTGCATGTGTTCTGATTAATTTTCCTACCAGAAAATAAAGACATGAAGGGCAGCTCAAGACTGTTGCATAGTACTGTTTGACTTTTTTTCTTACAGTAAATTTCCTCTAACAGGTAAGTTGACCCACAAGGCAATCTTCACAAAGCGACTTGCAGTACCCGTTTAAGGCAGACTGGTGTAAAGGACACACAGAGAGTAACTGAGCAATCTGCTACCCATGGAGGGATAAAGATACGGGTTTGGAAAAATGACAGCAGGGACAGCAAGACATAATGAGCTGATCAAACGATTGTGGAGAATGAAATGCCAGAGTAGCTTAGAGCGGTGACAGACTGAGCTGTCAGGGATTCCCTGGTCTTGGTGTGAGAGTCAGCTGCCTCTGCTCTCGCTGGATTCATGGATATTTTTGCTGCAGCATCTGCCTCGTTTGCTAATAGAGCTTTCCTTCTGCTAATCTTTTCTCAAATCTTCTCACACCACTCAGATTCCCAATTCACCATGGTCACTAATCACAATCACATCCAAAATGTGATTTCTTTTTAAAATTACCTCACATAGTCTGACGTTGTCTCTTTTGTATTTTCACTCATATAGTTTTTTGGTTTAATTCGAAACTGTTGAATAAACTGCCACTTTATTAAACCTACACATTTAGGGATTAAGTTACTGTGTCGAATATAGCTTATACAATCAAGCACAACATTGGGTGCTCTCCCTGGGCTCTTCAGACAAAGATGTACAAAGGGAACACTACTGAGGTCACACTGTTTCAGTCACCGCTTGCTGACTCGGTCTGTTTGTGTTATCGAGTCAGGAAGTATTTCAGTGCCTTGTTACAGTCAGTAGTCAAACATGCAATCTCAATTCTTTCTTCATCTCAAAGATAATGAGGGTCACAGGTTGGATGACCCGTGACTCAGTGCTTCAAATGTGGTAGCAGGAAAAATTAAGGCGAGGAGAATATATTATAATTATGAAGACGGGTATTATGAAATTTACACAAATGGCAGATGACTGAAGACGGCAATGTGTCAGTGTTGAGAAGTCATGTTTGTCCACAGCCGAACATAATAAATATGTATACAGGCAAATAGTACAACAGCAGCATCCCTCTGGAGTCCTCTTTCTCACCAGTCAACGTTTGCTACCCCAATTCTTGCTTGTCTGTATTTCTAGTTCAGTCATCCAAATTCTGAACACTGTATCTGAGTCTAAATGCTCCACACTGGACTTAGTGGACTGCAGAATTTACTCCCTCTCTTTGCCATTACCCACTGTGTACTGTGCAGGAGTGATCTTGTTTACTTAGAAATTTTGCCCGTGGGGAAAAAGCGTTTGGACTAAACCATATAGACAGATGAATAAAACGAAGAGCTGAAGGCTGCAAAGCTGCAGACTTACTGTGTCTATTTTGGGGGTCGGCTCTTTCTGATTACAAGGATTAAAATTCAGCACTTTATATTATGGCTTTGGCACTCACACCTGTGGCCCTCTGGGTAAAAATCTCTTTACTGACATCTTATATTAAAATAATTACACTATTTCTACCGTTTCTGTGAGTGGAGTTCGGGAGAAAGGCCAAGAATATTTTAGTGTCCACACCACTTTAAAGTTATAATCTTTTATTACATTAATGCTTTCATGATCTCAGACCCCCATTTTGATTATAGCTTTTTTTTTCAGCTCCTTTTCATTTACATTCTATAATCACTCTTGATGTAATGTAATGTTTGTTGGATGCAACGAAAAGACCCGTGCAGAATTTAGATTTTCCAAGCACAGAGGGTATTCTTGCACAAGAAAACTATGCATGCATGTAATTAAAAACAAAGAAAAATTCTCCACACCACTGATAACAGCCTCGCCGTCTATTGTTATTTCTCTTCAAACGAGGACCAGGAGACTGCCAAGTAAGAGTATTAAGCTACTGCTAATGTAAAGAGAATATGCTGCCTCACATTAAAAGCGTTGGACTGGCAAAACATGAGGGATTAATTATGAAAGATTTAAAAACTGCAATGTGTTTTGCACTGAAGTAAGTGCTGACTATGACTGCTTATCAACAATCTTTTTTTTCTTTTTTTTTAGCGGTCCATTAAATTTTTAATGGAACGAGACGGCGCAGGCACAGTTAGAGGAGTGGTTAGATGAAGAGCTGTAGGTGACTGGCTGAATCCTCCTCTACAGGGTCATCATCGGCGCTGTGATTCGCTGTGCACAACGGCTCTTTGTACTATGTGCTGCGTGAGATCAGATCCAGATCAGATCAGACATCTTTATAAAAACCAAAGTGAGCTAATTGCACTAAAAACAGAGTCACCTGTATTTCCACTTGTGTTTGATGTTTAAGGAATTATTGTTGTATCATTAAACTGCAGTCATGGTAATCAACCAGGACTAATTATATCAGGATTACAGCTTAGTTTAAACTCTGCATCGCTCTTTTTTTTCTGTCTCTCTTTTTAACCATTAATCCGATAACACGTTCACTTCTACACGTGAAAGATCCCTAGTTTATAACTGGCAGGAGAAATAAACCCAGCCTCAGGGGATCACAGGCCCAGATAAACGGGAGGATAGCGTCAGGAAGGGCATCTGGTGTAAAATGGTGAAAAATCTCTGCCAAATCAAACATGCAGATCCACCCTCGGGAAAATATTGAGCAGCTGAAAGTACCTTTAATCCAACAGACGTGTTGACTAAACAATCTGTTTATTCTCAAAAAGTCCAAGTTTCTTTCAAGACTCTGCTCCTCCCCATCATCTCTGAGACTGGCTAACGCTCTGGGCTGTATCTCGCTACTGCCTAAACTTTCCTCTGAGATGGGGAATGATGTGCAGTCACTGTTTTGAGGGATGAATTGTGTTATTTCAATACACTTGCATCTAACCTCATTTGACAGCAACTACAGTGCTGTGAAAATGCATTTTACCCCCTTCCTGAGTTCTTAGTTTTATGCATATTTGTCACACTTTCATGTTTCAGAGCATCAAACTCATGTTAATATTAGACAAAGATAACCCGAGTAAATACAAAATGCAGTTTTTAAATTATGATTTTATTTATTAAGGGAAACAAGTAATCCAAACCTCTCTGGCCCTGTGTGAAAAAGAAACTGCCTCCTAAATCTATCAGCTGGTTGTGATAACAGGCTATGACTAATTTTCACGTCACTTTGGCCCACTTTCTTTGCAGAGGTGTTTTAGTTCTGTTATATTGGAGGTTTTTTGAACACAAGGGGCCTGTTTAAGGATCTCAGATTTAAATCTGTTTAATAAACCAAGTGTGCTTGAGCTTCAGGGGATGAATTGATGGTCAGATATTCTTCTTCAGGATTTTCTGATAGAGAGCAAATTTTTAGAACTATGGTAAGTCTTCCAGGTCCTGAAGCAGCAAAATTGCCCAGATCATCAGACCATCAAATGCTATATTACAAAAACCTTCCAGAAAGTTCAACTTTTGTCTCGTCAGTACAGAGAGCATTTTCCCAAAAGTCTTGGTGATCATCAAGGACTTTTATTGGCAAATGTAAAACAAGACCTCTGACCTTGACTGAGGCAAGTTAGGCCTGCAGGGGCCTGGGGGTGGGCACAATCACGGAGTCCATATTACCATCAGGGTGTACACCTCACCCCTGGCGTCGTTGCCCACCTCTCAATTTTAAATACACGTAGACATTGAGGGCTATCAGGAGGGACTATGCGCTTACCTGCTGCTCCTTGGCAGGTAGCTCTATGCCCTCCTGGGTTTTAATTGCACCTTAGAACACACATGCATCAACACTACAATGAGCGGGTGGAGGGAGGTTTGGAGTCTTCTCTCACCCCCATTCTCTGCGGCCTGCTGGAGCGGGGGGGCTAGGAGGAGTTGGCCGTCCGACTGCGGTCTGGAGTGTGGGGCCTCCCTGCTGCTACGGAGTCGGGGCGGTCTGCCTCTCCCCACCGCAGGGAAAAGGGTAACACCACCTGGGTCTGGGTGCAGTTCCCCCCTCCAGGGGCAAGGGTACCTAGACCCGGTTTGTAGAGTACGCTTGGGGAGTGTGATCGTGTGTACAGCGTCTCTTTATGTCTGTCTCCACGTTGGTTGAGTGTGGAGTGAGTGCATATGAGAGCATGAGGGGGGGAATGGATGTTTGTATCTGTGTGTGCCTGTATGTCTGTGTCTATATGTCAGGTTGGGTATCAGACACCACCTCTCTGGGGACACCTCAGGCCCTCCAAGGTTTGGAGGCCTATCTCCACCCCTCCACCACTTCCCCTGCCGGTGGCGGACTCCCTCAGGTGTCGGTGCGTTGGTGGTTCTTTGTGTCTGGGGGTGGGCGTCCAGGTACACACCGGCTCACTCCTTGGCGGCCGCTTATCGGGGCCTGGAACCTGGGGCTCGCTCGGGCCACTTCGGAGGTGGGGTGCCCCCGGCCTCTCGGCCTGGGGCTCGGTCACTCAGGCACAGCTGGCTGCCGGCGGAGCTCACGGGCGCGTCACTGCAATTCCCCCTGGCTTCTGCTCCGCGGCTGCTGAGTGAGCCCTCATCTGGGACTCTCCTCAGCTCTTACTGGAACAGTGGCGCGGCTGCCCCTCTGTTGGTCTTCTATGGTCTCTTGTGTTCTGGGGGCCTCTGGATGTCTGGAGTTTTGATCTCCTCCATACCTGCTTCATACCCTGGAGGACGGGGCTATGCCCCCCCCCCCCCCCCCACACTCCCTAGCAGATCGTTACATGGAGAAACCTTTGGAATACAAGCGCGCTGATCCACACAGGTATGCACACAGGTGTTCACTGCTCGTAGACTTAAATTACACCTTTCTTGGCTACTACTTCGAAGCACATCTGTCCTGCGTACTGCACAACAACATTGAATATTTAGTATTTACTGCTGTTTACACTTAGCTAGATTAATGCGATGGTGTTGTGTTTAGTATGTTGCTTTGTTTTTTTTTGTTTTTTTGCTTGTTTTCTATTCTTCTCTCAACAGGTGATCCAGGAGATTCTTTTTTTTTTCTCCCCCCCTTTCTCACTGTCCCTCTCCCCTTCTGTTTTTCCTTTCCTTCCTCTTTCTTTCTCCCTTTCCTATCCCTCACTCATGTCTGTCCCATCTGTAACATCTGAAAATAAAATATAATAAATAATAAAAACAAAGATCGACCAAATGGACCAATACGGCAATGCCACGAAGATCCATTTGGCAAAGTAAATCCATTGGGTATCCTTGTTGGTCTTCAGACAACAATTCTGATGGCTAAAGAACCAAATGGGACAGGCAAAAAAAAAAAAAAAAAAAAAAAAGGATCTCAGATTTAAATCTGTTTAATAAACCAAGTGTGCTTGAGCTTCAGGGGATGAATTGATGGTCAGATATTCTTCTTCAGGATTTTCTGATAGAGAGCAAATTTTTAGAACTATGGTAAGTCTTCCAGGTCCTGAAGCAGCAAAATTGCCCAGATCATCAGACCATCAAATGCTATATTACAAAAACCTTCCAGAAAGTTCAACTTTTGTCTCGTCAGTACAGAGAGCATTTTCCCAAAAGTCTTGGTGATCATCAAGGACTTTTATTGGCAAATGTAAAACAAGGCCTCTGACCTTGACTGAGGCAAGTTAGGCCTGCAGTTCTTTAAATGCTGTTCTGGGTTCTTTTGTGACCTCCTGGATGAGTTGTTGAGTAATTTTGGTAGGCTTGCCACTCCTGGGAAGATTCACTGCTGCTCCAAGTTTTCTGCATGTGTGGATAATGGCTCACACCATGGTTAGAGTCCCAGAGCCTTAAATACTGGCTTCGTGACCCTTTCCAGAGTGACTGTTGTCAAAGTTTTTGTTTCTCATCTCCTCCAGAGTTTCTTAGATCATGGTTGCGTTTTGGTATCTTTTAGCCTACATCAGACAGATTCTGTTTAAGGACTTCTTGATTCAACGTGCCTGGCAGTAATCAGGCCTGTGAGTGACTCAGCTTTCCAAAAATTGTGGTTACGCAGTTATTTCATGATTTAACACGAGGTGGCGGTTACTTTTTCCACATATGAATAGGGGGGTGTAGACAGTTTCTTTCATTTAAGAAATATTTAAAAAGTGCATTTTGTATTTCCCCGGATTATCTTTGTCGAATATTAAAAACCTTTTGCTCTCAAACATGTACGTGTGACAGATGTGCAAAAAATACTAATGAAAAATACTAAAAAAATAAATCAGGAAGGGGGCAAATAGTTTTTCATGACACTGCATATCAAAAAATGATCTAATGGCTGATGCCAGCTTCAGATCACACATTAGTATGCCTCATTACCAATGCATGCAATTAAGAATAATCCTTTTTTATCACCATAATTTTCTTCAATAAATAAGTAATTTCTGCCTGGTTCCAAATTGTTGCTTCTGGCACAAACAGATCTACTCTGTTTTGCTGTGTATGACAGCCTGTAAAATAGCAGCCATCTTCTCTGGGCAATCAAGAGGCTTTTAGATTGCTTTGATACGGGTTCTCACGGTTGTTATGGTGCCTATCTATTTTCTGAGCCTCAGGTCTTAATCTTGAAAATCTCTCAACAATCTAGATCTCCCTAACTGTGTGTCCTCCATCTTATCTTCCTCTTCTGTCTCTTTCTTTTTGTCTCTGTCTTTCTTGCTTTTGTCGCCTGTTCTGCTTGCAAGCAGTGTTCGGGTATTTATGGGACGTGCTTATTCAATTGTCCGACTATGAGCTTCGGGACAAACACACTGACAAAATTCAAGCTTGTATTGCTTGATTGAGGACACGAGCTCTGTCACACAACCACTCAAGGAAGAAATGAGTCCTTGGTATTTGTCTAAGCTCTTGCTTGTTGCGCTCTGGATTACAAGGAAAGGGAAATAAGACCAATCTCATTATCCTCTCCTTCTTTGCTAATCATTTAACTAGAGATTTTTTTTTTTTTAAAAAAGGACTTTATCTTTGTGTTTATTTGTGTTTCTCTTGTTTTATATTTTGCCTAATGTCAGAGATCATATCCCTTTAGAATAAGACATGCGTGACTCCTGGGGTGCTAACCTATGATGACTGCATGGCATTAGTGGTTTCATAGCACAGGGCCAACCCAAAGTCACACTTTCAGCCTCTCACTAAGGTCACTGCATCTCCCGAGGCTTGGAACAGACAGCAGCTTGGCAAGCAAGGGCAAATAGAAAGTAACGTTCCCTTAAAGGCAGGCTGTCTTTGGAAAAATTTGGATGTGAATAATGCAGAGATTTCAAGCCTCTTAGGATTAAAGTCCACTGTTTGTGTGGGTGGGCAGTCAAGCAGAGAGGATAACTTCCTTGCCACAGTCAGCATTATTTAATCAGAATCAAAGACAAACCGAATTACCAAACTTGCATATGGGAAAGACACCTCTGATGCATTCATATCTGCTCGTTAGACCTACTTCAGGATGAATTCATTCATTTCCCCTCGGTACATGTTCACAATTCTGAAAGAATATGAACAGCAAAATGAGCAAAAATCTTTTCTTCATTTTCCTTCCAGTTTGTCAAATTCAAGAGTGAGCTGCAGAGGAAGAAAACACCAAGTTGTGAAACTAAATTTAAGACGACTGGTAACTCTCCCTGGCAAACATGCACAGATGAGACTGTCGTTTTCTTCCCAAGATAAAAATACAGTGCATTACACCTACACCAAGCCTACACCGCACAGCAGGCACGGATAGCGGCAGCCAAAACCTGTCCTCTACACCTTCAGCGGAGAAAACAACAGAAACTAGTTGACCCCAATTATCCTGCCTTCACCACAGTCTTTGAGGTTAGATACGAACAGGATCCGCTGCCCTTCGAGGCCAGAGGGCGACTCTATCTGGTCTGCTGAAATAAAACTTGTTCGATACAACAATAACTTTGAGCCCCAAAGAAACGCAGAAGATCAAATTCTCCCTTCTCTGAATACACGATTGAAACTTGCTCTTAAAATTTGGCACTCTGTATCCATCAAATCAAAATGAACAGCAAACAAAGGAATCTGGCTTCTATGGCTTCTTGGTTCACCAGCTTTGTCACTAGTTAATCCTATTTAATCCAAGGTATCGGTATCAAATGTAGCCCAGCAGGAAAGTAACAACCTTCCCAAAGCTGAACAACATGCAGTGCATGTCTGTGTGTGTGCACTGTCTCATAGAAGAACGTGATGCTCGGTAACCATCCTGCTCTTAATATCCTATTAGGGGTAGATCAAGTGTACTGATGGGGGAGACTGAGTGTTATCAGAAGCAGATTAAAGCTCTGTGCAGTGTAGAGGGAATATGGGGAGTAAAACTCACTTCATTAAGGTGATCAAGTGCTTTGTGGCTGGGGCTTCTGTGCTACAATACAACACTTGCCTCGTGATGATGATGATAATGATGATGATGATGATGAAGATTGTATTGTGTGAAACTGCATTTTTCTTTCAATGTGGCACAGATTCACAGAAGCAAATCCTAGAGCCTAGTATCACATTCAAATATACAAAGGGCATATCCAAGATACTTTATGCTTTTTTTTCATCTCTCTATCTGAGTTTATCCATGTCAAACACAATCAGGACACACCATCAGGCTCTTGTTGGCCGGATAATCCGTCTGCTGTGAGAGCACACACAGAGTTGGACCACTTAGCCAAGAGATAGATATTAATGACACACACGGAATGCACGCACTGTGTCTACACACTCCAAAATGAGAGGAGCGTCTTCTTCTTTTTTTTCCTTCTTCTTTTATTTTCCCATAAATGGAAAAGATGCAGCAAGGGGATGCATTGTAGATATCGGGACTTGTAGCTCAACTGAGATGATATCGAGCATAAAAATAAGCAAAATGGTAAATGATAAAATCATGATGCACCTGGAGCTTAATAGCTCCAAGATAGACAAACAATTATAACCTATTTATGTTAGTTTTTGCTTGCGAGGAAGAAGCTTCACAGAAAAAAAGGGGGGCAAAGTATCATTTCATCATTGTGTGCTTAGTTAGATTACTGTGTCGTGTCTGGTGAAACGGTCAGATGAGCTGTCGCTGCAGCTCTCTAACCGGCTGTGATCCAAAGAAACTAAATACTAGTTCTTTCATAAGAGTCAGTACAGAGCGCGCTCATAACAGAAAGTCTATTCTGGTGGAGATTTAAGTTGTTTTGTTTTGTTTTGTTTTTTGCAACCTGTTAACCACAGCGTCGGTCTGCTGCTGGTTTGACAGCGGTCTGTCCACGCTGCTGAACCGCAGCTACCGCCACACACACACACACAAGCACGGGGACCTGTTCGTTCAGCACCACACCGCGGCACATAAACCTGAACACAACACTTCTGTGTCGAAATAATGGAAAGGCATATGTATAACATCAGTGACGAAAATGAATGTCATCGCCAAGACGCGCGTAGTTGCCAGGCAGTTTTTCATTATTATTATTTTTGTTATTAATTTGAATGTTTTCGGTGTTTCTCAGATAACTCAGCTGCTGGAGCCTTTACTTACACGAAAACTCCGAAAAGCAGAACTCTGATGCCAATCTCCAGAGCCAATTCTCGCATGTTTTTCCTGCGGTCTGGAGGCGACACGTTCATGATTCGGAGACAATCCGTCAACTCAAGCAGAAAAAAGGCGGTCCCGGTCAGTTCTGGAGGCTTTTTCACTTTTGTAATCCACCTTAACAAAAGCCCAGCGCTCCCTAATCGCGCATGCCGTGCACCTCCATTGCAACTCGGTCACCTGAAGCAGTCTTCCTCTCTTTTTCGCTCCTTCGCCTGTCTCCGCTCGTCCCCGTCTGTTTCTGTCCCCCTCGGGCGATTTTCTTTAAAGCAACTCTGTTGCTGACAGCTGCTCTTCTATCGAGTGAAACTCTTCCTCTTCCACTCCATCAGTTTCTTAATTTAAGATTGGAGTTCGGGGCCAGAAGATATCAGCCGATTTGGGAGAAGGTACAGGTGTGGGTCAGCACAGAGAGGGAAGTGATGGGAGGCTGCAAAGTAAAAGGGAGATACTCAGAGCGTCAGCGAGCTCGTGTGGTGTGGGTCTCGCTCTCTCTTCTCTCTCTCTCTCTCTCTCTTCCTCTCCCTCTCTCTCATCCTCTGCGTTTGACTTTGGAGATTCAGATGACTAGAAGTTTCTGGAACACCACACAGACACTCATGGGAGGAAAAGAAAGGCTCGAGTGCTCATGTCCAACACTCCTCCATGTTTCTTCTTGTCTGCTCTGCACTAAAGAGACCTTGAACCAACATCTCTTCACAGACTACAATGACCCACTGGCTGTAAAAGCGACACAAAGCAGGGCGACCCTCCGCTGGCACAATCTGGGCAGGTGTTCATGACCAGACCCTTTACAACTCTAGTAGAACTAATCCATCAACACCGGTATCAGGCTTACCTGATATTACTGACACATGATATTGCAATCCTGGAACAAAAGAAGACCACTTTGGGAGGGGCGGAGGGACTTTCTCTCTGTTGGGCCTTCCACATACTGTCCAATCATACCCTATGACAAATCTAGCACCTCAGGGTCTAAGCAGTCAGGCAGTGATGAAGAAGCACAGACAGCAGCAATACCTGTGAGCCAGGAAACCTTGCCAGCCTTTTATAGACACACATGAATATTTTATGCCCTCTAAAGCTGGCCTTCCTGCATTACCTGCCAGTCTGAAACGTGCCGCTGTGTGCATTTGAATGCGTGTTATAGGCCGTGAGGGAGAGACCACTGAAGAGAAAGCCCCAGACCACAGATTTCTTTCTGGGTCACAAGCTCTGCAACCTGGGACGAAATAGAAAGTCTGCATCTTGCTTGGTTAACAAGGCATCCCTTTAGCTATGTGTAGCTAAGATAAATAAATGTAGGCTATGGGTGCACGCTCTTATACACGCAGATGCACAGCAGAGGTTTTGATGTATTCCCTTTTTTTCATACATTTGAATTCTAGGTGATGTGCCTGGAGTCTTTGCCAGTTCCCTAATAAGAACAAAACAAGAGGAGAAGCGAGATGGTGGTAGGTTGGTAGGTGAGCTCCAACTTCAAAGCTTTCTGCCAGCCATCAGAGTTTTCAGCTTTTAGAGAACCTGGCATGTTTATTACAAGCTATCAACATTGTTTTTATCTCGCAGCATCACAGGACTTGTGATTTAGCTGATTCACTCGTGCCAGACAGGCTTTACAGACTTTCCAAGCATCAACACAGGGTGACATAAAAATTATTGGATAGAGAAAAAAAGAAGTTTGTTCTGTCTGGTTGATGCCATGGTGGCTTTTTGTTGCCAAAAAGCAAACATTCGAGTTGTGTAAAAATACACCGCTTTCCTTTTTGTTTCAACTTTGCTTTTTCATTTTCTTTAAACACAATTCACACTTTCATTTATGTGTTTTTGTGACCCATCTCCAAGTTTTCCCCCTTCCACTTTTCTGGAATGTAGACTGTGAGTCACATTCCCTGAGGTTCTGGTTACCCTTCAAGGTTAGACATATAGCGCACTCCAAAACAGGTTGTACTTCAATAAATCAAAGTTGAAGGCATCATTACAAAGTGCTCCTAATCGCTTCCATGGGTATGGGTGCATATTCTCTGAGACAGAGTGACTCATCACGCCACACAGAGATTGGTTGAATCAATTCCCCGAGTTCTTCACTTTATTGAACCTCACTTCTCATTACACTTTTATTGTTTTAAAAAAAAAAAGTCTGGTTCATTTGCACACAGAGTCATTTTATTACGTGGGCAGCATTTACACATTCTGATCTAAATATGGACGTCTGAAGTCTGATGCTGTTTTTCCAGCATTGTGTACTACAGGGCTAAATAAGATGTGCATTTGAAAGCATGTCTTTTCAAGGAAAGTAAAGCTGAAGACTCTGTGAGGAAAAACATCCAGTTTTATGTTTTATTCTTGGAGTTCTATTATTAGTTCCCCGAAATCTGAATGAGTTGTTGAGCAGAACAGCCAACTGTGAAAGACAATTCAGCTACTCCCCAAAGTGAAGACGCATATTTCACGGCTTGGTTAGCATCCTCTATCAATTACAAAGTAGCATTCCACAATAGAAGAATGATTGTTTCAGATAATGAAAACTAGAAAATGGAATACTCTGAGCAAGAGAAGCAAAGGTTTTCGAGTTCAAGACTTCCATACATGTTCATTCTCTGCTTATAACAGCTATGAATTTCAGCAAATGAAGCATATGTGTAAGTTCAATGAGGAAAATCTATAATCACTCATCTGCCTGCTTTCCTCTTTGTTCCGCCACTAGTTTGTTCATTACATCACTACCACTTTCCCACGCTGTCAGTCTCATTACTGACATCATTACTCTAGTCCAATCATCTTCTTGCCTGGATTCTTTGAGCCAGTCAGACTCCACTCTGTGTGGTTTAAATCTGTGCTCTCTGTCATTCTCACTTTCAGACTGTCCTTCATGCAACCCACCTGTCCCCATCTCCACCTCACCATAGTCACAAGCTTCATCTTCACCACCATCAGTGGCTAGATTCCAGCCTGTCCAGTCCTAAATCCTTTCACCACTGGGATTTTGTTCTGCCGTGATGGGTCATCAGAAACTCATCAACAAATCAATATCTCAGCAAATCATGTTAAATTCTGCCAGTCTCTACTTATTGAACTTATAGATTTGTATGTACAGTATATCTGTTAATATAACTCTTTTTTGCAGTGGATTGAACTGAACACAAGGGATGTCCCACTTTGCCCTTTTTGTTTTGCTTCACAACCAGATCCCAAGCTGGTCCTGAAATGATCACTAAAGTACAATTTACAAAATAAGGGGGAAAAGAATATCTTTATTGTTGCATGTTAAATGCAATCCTGTTTACCTCACCAGGTTCCAGCAACTACTGAGGACGAAAACATTCAGTGAGGGCAAATTTCTTCTGAGACGAACTTCTCTGCAACATAGACTTAATCGTAGACATTTGTTTTTACAGTATTAAGGGGTCACAGATGTGAATCCCTCCATTAAATTAATCAAACTTAACCACTGAACTTGTCTGAATAAAGATGACAGAAAACTACACCAAGGAGAGGAAATGTTATTATCGTTTTCATACTAGGCTCCATTTTAATTACTTACCGTAAGTGGAATACCTTAGGTAAATATTATGTAGGATTCAAAAGACTATCCAGTGGAACTGCGTTTCTTCATGACCAGTAATAATAATAACAATAATAATAATTTAACCAATCAAAATCAAGCTAAAACTGAACTTTTCACATACAGTAAAACCTGAATGTGCAAACAGACAAAAAAGCAGAAGAATAAAATAAAATACTACAAATAAAAATATCTGTAAAGGTTAAGTCCAACCTTACATCACATGAAGATATTAACAGCTTATTTAGGCCAAAAGTACAGTTTCTGACTATTGCTTTATACTGTCACGGTAAAAAGAAAGTGCAGCCTCTGCAGGCTCTAAGGTTTTGCATATCAGGGTAAAAACCGAGTCCTTAATAGGTCTTAATATGAGGTGTTTGTGTTGACTTGCTGTGTTTGGTTTTCATTTGCTGTGCGCTTTGCCAAACATAACATACTTTGGTCTGTCAAAAGAACATTGTTCCAGAAGCCTTGTGGTTTGTTCAAGTTTGCAAGCCTGAGCTGTGCTGCCATGTTCTTTTTAGAGAGGAGAGGCTTTCTCCTGACAGCTCTTTCAAATAAGATGTACTTATTCAGTCTTTATCTCATTGTACTATAATGAACTTTAATAGTTAGCATCCACTTCAGTCTGAGATGGCACGGTGGTTAGCACTGTTGCCGCACAGCAAGAAGGTCCTGAGTTCAATTCCACCATCAGGCCGGGGTCTTTCTGTGTGGAGTTTGCATGTTCTCCCCGTGTTTGCGTGGGTTCTCTCCGGGTATTCCGGCTTCCTCCCACCGTCCAAAGACATGCAGCTTGTGGGGATAGGTTAATTGGATAATGCAAATTGCCACTAGGTGTGAATGTGCGAGTGAATGTGAGTGCGAATGGTTGTCTGTCCCTGTGTGTTGGCCCTGCGACAGACTGGCGACCTGTCCAGGGTATACCCCGCCTCTCGCCCTATGACAGCTGGGATAGGATCCAGCGCCCCCCACGACCCTGAAAAGGATAAGCGGATGCGAATGGATGGATGGATGGAGGCTTTCTCCTGACAGCTCTTTCAAATAAGATGTACTTATTCAGTCTTCATCTCATTCTACTATAATGAACTACAGTAACTATGAGCATTGATCTGAGACGTCTACTCCTAGGAAGAGTGGCAGCTGTCTTGTCAGTAATATTTCTCAGTGTAGAATGATGGACTTCAACTTGTTTGGAAATGGCTTGACAATCCTTCCCAGACCAATGGGCAACAACAACTGTGATGACAGCTCCTTTTCACGTTGGTGTTAACTCACACCTAAATGCTCCAAATTAGCAGACTGTCATAACTTTCTTTAGAGGTCAGATCCAAGATATTAGACCTAAATGACCTAAATGACTGAATTCATTTCATTCAAAAACAACACGAATAATGTTTACTTGAAACTGATGAAAACTATAAGTGATACCAGACTCAAAGGATTGTCTTAAAAAAAAAAGCTTTTCAGTAATAATGCATAATGTACTTGAGATAAAGCTGAATGTTTTATTAAAGAAAAGTATCGATTTTTGTTTTATAAAGTATTCAAATTAATTGTACCATTGCAAAAATGATAATTTAAAAAACTGTATTGTTTTTTCTTTACATGGCATGAATTAAAATACATTTTGCTTTTATTATTTGTTATCATTACAAGTAAATTATTCTTGGGGTTCCCAGGCACCAAGTTTGGTTTATGAATGTCAAATATTTTGGGAGGATGAGGGTTAATTAAGTCGATTGGATTATCAGTACCTGGCTGCTATTTACTCTCTCCATTCCTATGAAAGCAGTAAGGATCCTTAGTCCTTAGTTTGTCACACACTGCTTCTGCATTTTATTTTTTGGTAAATAAATAATGACACCGCGTTGTATGTCGTATTTTGTATGTTGTTGTTCATCTAATTTTACAAAGAATGGACCCTATAAGCAGACTCGGACAACTGACGTACAGTTTAAAAGGTTTATCAGGATGAATAACAGACCGGGGTTTATCAGGCGATGGCTGATAGTGGTGTTCAGGGTCTGTGAAGAGGGGGACCAGTAGTTTAACAAACGCCAGTTGGGAGCAGAGGGCGGCAATAGCTCACTGGATTTACGCTTAGGGTCCTTACCTGTCAAAGATGAATGCTGAGCTGTGAGAGGGGTACCTGGTGGGCAGGCTGAGGCTTGGAGATGAAGGGAGGAAGTCAGTAGAGGGTGAGCAGGCAACTGAGGTAAGTCCTTGTTTCCGAAGAGATTCAAAAACCCGAGTGATGTTGCTGTACAAGTATTGCTGTGGGCCTAAGACTCCAGGAGGGACTCCAGATAGGAAAGTTTCTCAAACAGTGAGGAGGGAACTCCAGGAAGATAACGAGAAAGCAGACGAGACCGAAAGGTTGCTGATCAGAAGTTGCAAAAGTCTTACAAGTTGACCAATGACTTGACCAATTTACCATCATAATAAAGACAATGATCTGGCAGGGAATCATTGCCACAGCCAGTCCTAAATACACAGCACTGATGAGTTGCAGGTGTGTGAGAGTAATCCCGGGAAAAGACAACCGCCCACGGGCAGAAGCACAGATAATCCACCCACCTCCCCACCTAAGAGAAAACAGAAAAAGAGAGAAAGGCAGAGACAGAGAGAGAGAGAGAGAAAGGAGGAATTTAGAGGAAGAAGCCCCGGCCTGCCCCAGATCCTACAGTAACAGTACTTTGTTTTTGCCATGACTGTATTTCTGGTAGTATGCTGTGCAGTTCTTTTTAGCGACACCGGATCAAACACACGTTATACCAGGACAAATTTATTTTTAACAAAAAACAGAGAACTCGAGGCCACATGACAGTTGTAAATGAGCATGAAAGCAAAGACCTGTTCAAATTAAATATACCCTTCATCTACTGCATCTGAAGCTTGGACAGCCCGTTGAAAGAGATTTAATTGAAGATGACAAACATCTTCAGTCGGCGAGACGGTGCTGGGATTCAAATGTCAGCTGTCAAAACTAAAATGAAACTTTCATGAATTGCGATGCAGCAGGTCACGGTTAGATTTCTCTCTGGGCTCATGAGCAAAGTTTATTGATTAGCAGGAGCAAAAACAAGGAAAAGCTACAGAAGGGCTTGACATGTGATCGATTCTAGGTCAAAGTTTCCTGAAGATTAGTTTCAGTGATCTGCAAGTCTGGAAACGCAGGTGTTTTATGAGCACTTTTGCCAGTAATCTGCTTTTCCCATTGCATTAATTCCAAATTTTCCAACCAGCTTAATATACAAGACTTAAGGTTAGCATTAACCCAAATATCACTTATAAAAGAATTTACAATAATCCGTGAGTGAAACAGGGCTGATTTGTTTCTGCTGTGTTACTTTAGTGAGACTTCATTGCTCAGAGCAAATGCAATTAAATATACGAAAATATCTTTAGCTGAAGGTTTTACTGTCTGCTGAGTTTCGTCTGGTGATAATGCATAAACAGGAGAATTTAGTGAAATGCCTGTCATGTCACTGTCCTCTATTTTAGCACTCTTACAGTGTTGCTGTGGGTCTTTGAGCATAATACAGCTTGACTAATCTGATCATCATCACACTTATCAGTGCTAATGCCATCAGTGAAATTAGTAATTAATGTCAGAAATTAGTTCTGCCTTTGAAAATGGCACACAGCGATGAAATATTAAACTGCGACAAGAATAGGAATGAGCTCTTTTTGTCTGGTCGAGGCCTACAGTGGTTTTATTGATCACTCTGTCACAGTGTCATCCATTTGTCTTATTGTAATGCAAGTTCTCAGACAGCTACAGCGGAGAGGGATTTACTTTCGGGTGGATAAATCGTTGGTTTATGAGGGAAAAAGGAAAAAGTGATAGAGAGCTGAAATGCCAAACTTTTACACTGTCGTTTCATTTGTCTGCATGTTCTTGCAGCATGCATGAAAAAATGCCTATATGTCTTTTTTTTTGCAATGATATTTACAAGTTACATTTATACACAGCATGCATACTGGGATGCAGACATACAGAGCGTGACTGTGAAGTATTTTATTGTCTCTGCTCATAATTGGATCAGATTCCTCAGCTCCACAGATAAGCCAATAGTTTCTTGGAATAAGAATCTTGTCAGTGATTAATCTCTCAACCACTGAAAGCAGAAAATTGGTGGAATTTTAAAGTGGCTTTTCAATTCTTTCTTAAAATGAGTGCAAGATAAAATACTTCGATTAAACTCTGAGATGTACTTTCTTGTTGAGTAAAGCAAATCTATTGATTTATCTTGGGTTTGTACTGAGTACACAGCCTCCTATTTGGAGATGGTTCTGTAGTTCAACCACCTGTAGAGATACAGAATCATCCCCAAATAGGAGGATTGTATGGGACACAGAAGAGGCCTGAGGGGTGAAGCGAAGAGTGAGTATCTTCTAATTATGGTAAGCCAGATGAATAGTTTAAGGATATTTTATGTGTTAGAAGCAGGAAAAATGGGCAAACATAAGGATTTGAGCAACTTTAACAAGGGCCAAATTGTGATGGCTAGACAACTGGGTCTGAGTATTTCCAAAACCTTGTGGGGTGTTCCCACTAGACTGACCCGTGTGGTCAACAGACAACAGACAAGCTACTGTAGCTCATTAGTGCTGGTTCTGATAGAAAGGTGTCAGAATACACAGTCCATCATAGTTTGTTGCATATGGGGCTTCATAGCCACAGACCAGACCAGTTGTACACCACCAACAGCGTCAACAATGGGCACGTGAGCATCAGAACTGGACCACTGAGCAGCGGAAGAAGGTGGCCTGGTCTGATGAACCACGTTTGATGAAACCTTGGCTCCTGCCATCCATGTGACTGTTACTGTGACACGTACCACCAACCTAAGCATTGTTGCGCAGCGTGTACACCCTTTCATAGAAATTCTAATCCATGATGGCTGTGGCCTCTTTCAGCAGGATAATGCGCACTGCCATGAAGTAAAAATGCTCAGGATGGATTGAGGAGCACATAAGTGAGTCTGAGGTGTTGACTCGGTCTCCAAATTTCCCAGATCTCAATTCAGTCGAGCATCTCTGGGATGTGCTGGGGAAACAAGTCTGATAGGTCACTACACCTCACAGCTTACAGGACTTCAGGGATCTGTTGCTAACATCTTGGAGCCAGATATCACAGCACAGTTTCAGCGGTCTAATGAAGTCCATGCCTTGATGAGTCTGGCAGCAGACGATGGACCAACACAACCTTAGGCAGGTGGTCACAATTTAATAGCTAATCAGGGTATAACGTATACCCATATATAATGTATATTTATACATCGGTTTGTTATTGTAAACATACCACTTACAACAACAATCTGTTTTACATGTTACTTTTTAAAAACAGTGAATGTAAAATACTGGAAATTATTTATGTATAGTTCATTAGCTATTTGGTATTTACTGGATGCTTCTGACTGGCTATTTCAACTAACTTGGCTACTAGATTACATACAAATTACATACACTTTTAATCTTGTGCATCAGCATTATATAGTTTTATGGATAAAATTCATTTTTTTATTTACAGCAGATCTTTGTATATATATTAGGGGATAATGGCTTATATAGCTGGCTCTTGATTACTTTGATCTTTTAAAGCTCCCTCAAAGGGCAGATTCGTTTCTGTCTAATCCTTTTCTGTCTAAGCACAGCTTTTGAAATAGCCACCTCTTTATCTTATCCCTTTGAAGTCCCTACACAGCAGACCCCATGCACACAGATGTTTTCACTTAATTCACTTGATTAGCTCTCTTCTCAGGAGTGTTTGAACGAAATGGTTTGATTGTGTCTCCTAGAAGTTACATGTACTTCATTACTAAAATGTTTCCAATTCAATTTTGGTCACTAATGACATGTATAATCACTGGTTTATGCCCAAAAACTGAATTTATAAATAAAGCTGATCTGCGTCTGCCACTGTTGCATTAGCTTTTATTGAGTATGATCAGTATTCAAAGCATATGCTGTAAGATGCTGTAAGATACAAAGATCTCACTAAATTAGATACTAGTCAGGAATTTATAAGCTGTAATCTCCTCTCTTCCGCCTGCTGTTACAGACGTAGATACTAGACTTCCTCATGGACTTCTGTCAAGGGCTGAGGTTTAGCCCTAGAATGTCTAAGACTTCTATAAAATGCTAAGCACAGTTAAGACTCTAAATTTAAATAAACAGTATTAGATGTTTTTTTTAAAAAATGTTACCTCATCCATACATGTGACGCATGCCATGTTGCATACTGTTAAGAACGTTTCTGTTCCAAAGCGCGAGGGTGTGGAGGTTTGTCTGCGTCTGTCGCTCTATGAACTGTGGAGGCAGAGTCATTCACCTACCATTTAAAGGGTTAGTGGTTTGCTCCCTGGCTCACACTGAAGTGTGGGTGTAAGTTTCACTGTTGTAAAAAGACATTTAATATATGGCTTATTGTAAAAAGTGCTATATTTGG
This sequence comes from Rhamphochromis longiceps, assembly GCF_057381845.1. Lineage (NCBI taxonomy): Eukaryota > Metazoa > Chordata > Actinopteri > Cichliformes > Cichlidae > Rhamphochromis > Rhamphochromis longiceps. Next base: position 25,630,633 of record NC_140569.1, read on the forward strand.
GGCCAAACCTCAAAGTCTCTGTTGTAAGTTGTAACTGTATCAATTCTGATATCAGCTATTAGTTCCATTAGTTGTATTGGTTACATTTTATAACCTCCTCTTTAGCTTTATGGTTTTCCAGAAGTATCTATATTTAGATAAAATGGGGATGTAATAAGTTATTAGCTAAGAGCAGACTCAACAGATGTTGTGTACCACACAGCAAGCCATAGTAATAGTCAGGTAATTTTATTAAAGATACTCGGACACCCCACGGAGCTAAAGCTTAGCAGAAATCTGTCTGCTGCAGCTGCTTACATGGATACACCTGTCACTCAAGGGAGTCACATCCCAAAGAGGGAGGCTTTTAAAAGCAAACAATGACTTAAAAAGGTCTAATCAGTCAGAAAGTTTGTGTAGGATTATTAAAATATATTCTCAAGTGTCAGGATCAGGTAGTCTGGATGGGTTTTTTTCCCCCCCATTTCCTCTCCAGGAGGGTTTTCCTTCGGATGAAGTAACCTTCGGGGCCTTCCTGTTCTCTGCACCTGCAAGATTTATTCAGGAGATCTGTACTATCTACCATGGTGGCTCTGTTCTTCATCTCCTTTGTACTCCCTTCTGCTTCTCGTCTCCTGTTTAGAATCCCTGACCCACAACCTGCTCACCCACTACAAGAACCCTCCTGTTTACTCAATACCCCCTGGACTGGCATCTGCCCACAAACTCTCCACTGCACTCGTTATCCTAGCTCCAGAACCCAGCCTGCCCGGAGACTTAGTCCCTCACTTCCTTTACTCTTTCAACAACAAGCAAGGATTTCTAATTCAGTCACTACAGACACCATACCCATTTATTTCTATGTTTGCCAGGCGTAACATTGTTTTTACCTGTCCACAGACCCTCCCTGACCCCCGACGTGGTAACGGCCCTCTGCCCGCTCACTTCACTTTTGCACCTTGTAAATAAAAACACCTGAACACCAACATTACTGTCTGTATCTGCTTACTGGGTCCAGTAAAGGTGAGATTGTTACATTAAAGTGCTTTTCCAGTTTTTAATTCTAAAAATATGAAACACTCACAAGCAACAACTCAGGGTGGATCAGTACAGATACTCCCATAGGACACTGAGACACACAATACAAAATTAAAAATTAAAAAGTTAATATTATAGTAATATGATGTTAATAACAATACCTTGCCTCACACCCAAATTAGGCAGAATCAGCTGTCGTGCTTTCAAAGTTTTTTTTCCTGTTTAATCGAGAATTTAAACAGTTAACTGAACAACGTGAATCTTAATCGCGTCTTAATATTGCAAATCTTAATATTGCAAATCTTTGGTAAAGGTCAGCACTGGCACTATCATCTTCAGTCTGTGACTCTGTGTTTCCCCAGATTTCCTCACACATGGTAATTTCGATTGCATAACAAAGCCATACACTCCAGTCCTATACAATCCTATTACAATGGTAAAAGAAAAAAGAAAAAAAAAGAATACATACTGACAGAGATAAAAGAACAAAATTAAAATATGACCAGCACTGTGTTTGGAAAAATGTCCAATTAAAGTTATTACCAAAGAACGTTTCTAATTCAAACTCGCCAGTGACAGTGAAACTCCATTAGGTGTGGGATCCCTGCACAACTGTAATTAAGTAACGGAGAAGGAGAAGTGGGTTGAGTATCAAACACAGACAGCTATCCAGCGTGTGCTTCTTCTGAGCAAATTATGCTCTCTCTTTTCATGCCATTCTGCTCTCTGTAATTTAATTTTAATACGATTCTAAGAAACAAGCCAAGGTCTACCATGCTCCTTGTTATTCATGAGAACTCAGCCTACCATCTGTTATCGCAACTAAGTCTGTCAAAAAAAACCAACCTAAATGTATTACACTGTCGGCTGCGATGTGTCGGGCGCTTCTGTTTTTTGGATGCACAACAAAAGTAGAATCATGTTACTGCCCTTTATGCTTTTTTTTAAAAAGCGATTCATCCCCTGTAGGCGCTTTAAAACCTCATCAGTTACAGATGTTTCCAAAACTGAACTCCTTTACAGTCTGCATCACATTACAAGTGCAATCAACTGTAAAAGGCGGTAAGTACATTGGCAATTACATCCCTCCAATATAGACTGGCCCCTAGGATTTTGAACATTTAGTGAGTGCTCAGGCTTTCCTTTTGCTAAATCCCTGTGCAATATGTAAATGCATATTTTGGCATGGCTAGAGGTCTAAGTTTTAGGTTAATGATATTTTATTAATTTTTTGTGGAAATAATTCATTCTGTTTAAGAGTGAATTATTTTTAGGCAAACTGGTTACTCTCCACTGACTGAGGGAACGAACAACGGTGATGCCAAGTTTAACAGCAAAACATTGCAAAGTAATCAGATGGGAAATTATATGAAGTTTAACTATATTACTTGTTTGATTCTACTGTTTACACTGCATGATGTTCTGTTGTGCTCTCAGTTGCTGAAAGTGTCTTTAGAACATCACGATTTTTTTTTCTTATCTTTATCTGACTGGCTAGCCCGGAGCAATTCCCCTTCAGCCTTCTCTCTAAAAACATGTTATAACTCACAGAGGCGACATCCATTCTTTGTCGTTGATCCTTTGTATCATATCTTTCCATCACAGATACTGCAATGGCATCCTAAGGTAAGCTTTCATCCTGTATGTAGCTGACAAGAGCAGCTGTGCTTCTAATGTGCATCAGCCTCTCTGTGGAGTAGACAGAAAACACACCTTTGGCAAAGAAGAATGATGGGACAGTAGCGGCAATACTGAACCCAGAGCTGCTTGGCATGGCCTTGCTGTAAGTCCTTCCAAAGGTGTTAGGTAACCCCTACTAACAGGGCTGCGCATTAACCTGCAGCCCAGCAATTGTCTAGGTGTTCATGACTGCCAAGGGAAGCTGCCTTGGAAATACCAGCGTATGATAGACTGAGCTGTCTGCACCCTCCTGCCCATTTTGGCACCAGCTTCTTCCAGATGACAGCTGGGAAGTAATTAGCAAACTACCACATTCTTCAAAATACAGAAGGACCTCTCTCTGTCGACATATAAAGGCGCAACCGCTCGATGTCAGGATACAAGTGCTTCCCCCTGAACTATGTGAAAAACGATCAACTGTTTCTGCAGGTTCAGCCTAAATCTTTTCATTTTGAGCTGAATGCTAATAATTTAAAGGCCGATGTAGCTCTAATAAAAATGAGTGTAACATGAGTAAATGAATCTATCCCCACTGTCAAAACACCAAAATACAGCATGGATACCTCCAAGTAATAGTTTCATAAAGTGGTAATCGAGGTGTGATCTAGCTTCTAAAACTAAATAAGAACAATGCAAGTGTGGCCCAATAAAGCATTATACATATTAAAGTAAGCAACACATTTGTTTAATTTTACAAGAATAGTAATCGCCCACCTTGTCTAATGCGCATATTAGCATAGCATGGAAACACAGTTGCTATTAATCACGTTAATTAAAGCTTTGTGGCTAAACTCTGTTAATGTCATTAGTAACACCTGTGTTTAAAACTACTCTTTTGCTGTATGTTTTTACTTTATGGACATACTCATAGTTTATGGAGCACCTCTTCAACCTGAGCCTGAGGTTAGGAAGAGTCCCACAGCTCTGGAAAACCTCCTGTGTTGTACCAGTGCCAAAGACTTCACGCCCCAAGGACCTCAACAGCTACAGGCCGGTGGCTCTGACATCCCACCTGATGAAGACCCTGGAGCGGTTGGTCCTGGCTCAGCTTCGGCGCCTAATAAGCTCATCACTGGACCCACTTCAGTTTGCCTACCAGCCTGGCATTGGAGCGGATGATGCCGTCATTCACCTCCTACATCGTTCCCTCGCTCACCTGGAGACCGCTGGAAGCACTGTGAGAATCATGTTCTTTGATTTCTCCAGTGCCTTCAACACCATTCTTCCCTCGGTTCTAAAGGACAAGCTGGTGAACTCTGGAGTGGACCATCACCTCACTACCTGGATCCTGGACTACCTCACCGACCGACCACAGTATGTGAGGACTCAGGGCTGTGTGTCGGACAGGGTCGTCTGCAGTACGGGGGCCCCACAGGGAACGGTTCTGGCTCCGTTCCTCTTCACCATCTACACTGCAGACTTCTCCCACAATTCCACCCAGTGCTTCCTGCAGAAGTTCTCTGATGACTCTGCAATAGTCGGCCTCATCACTGATGGGGACGACAAGGAGTACAGAGGTCTGACCCAAGACTTTGTGGACTGGTGCCAGCTGAACTACCTCCAGATCAACGCCAGTAAAACCAAGGAACTGGTAGACTTCCGCAGGCACAAGCATTCTCCACTGCAACCACTGAACATCCAAGGTATGGACATTGAGGCTGTGGACAGCTACAGGTACCTTGGTGTTCATCTGAACAATAGACTGGACTGGACTCATAATTCAGACGCCCTCTACAGGAAAGGGCAGAGCAGGCTGTACCTGCTGCGGAGACTCAGGTCGTTTGGGGTGGAGGGCCCACTCCTGAAGAAATTCTATGACTCTGTTGTGGCTTCTGCTATCTTTTATGGCGTGGTCTGCTGGGGCGGCAGCATCTCTGCTGGGGACAGGAAGAGACTGAACAGGGTGATCCGAAGGGCCAGCTCTGTTCTAGGATGCCCTCTGGACCCAGTGGAGGTGGTGAGTGACAGGAGAACGGCGGCTAAGCTGTCATCCCTGATGGACAACATCTCCCACCCCATGCAGCAGACTGTGACAGCACTGAGCAGCTCCTTCAGTGGGAGACTGCGGCACCCACGGTGTGGGACGGAGAGATTTCGCAGGTCTTTCCTCCCCACTGCTGTCAGACTCCATAATAAAGACTTTAACTGATCAAGCACACACATCCATACATATGCAATAATACTAAGTGCAATAATCCTTTCTGTCATCGTTGTATTTTTACTCAGTTGTATATAGTATTTGTATTTGTATTCTATTTTTATCTTATTGTATATTTATTTTATTTTATTCTACTGTATATAGTATTTTATTTTATTCTATTCTGTACAGTTGTGTACTGTATTTATTCTTATTGTATTCTAATTTTTGCCTCATAACTTTTGCACTGTCCACTTCCTGCTGTGACAAAACAAATTTCCCACGTGTGGGACTAATAAAGGTTATCTTATCTTATCTTATCTTATCTTATTTTAATGTCTTGTTTTACTCTAGGTATATGCTACAACTTGTTCATTCAGAGAATGCTACACACAGTTTAAACTGCACTCTAAGCCTCTTGTATTGTTTACAATGGTGTCATTCCGGTTATACCTTAGAAGTGTGCGTTTCCACTAACATGGCTAACTTGGAATGTAACACAAACTAACAGCCATCATCAATTTTATTTGTTCAACTGTGATAGTCTTGGTATGACAAATAAAAATGGCTGCCATAGAAAGGACATGCTGCTAATACTTGAAATGCCTTCAGGTTACAACAGTTCCTGTTTCTGAAAATGTGTTAAAGGTAAGCGTGTTATCATTCTGGCAAGGATTTGTTTTTGTAAGAATATTGGATTTTTATTTCTTCCTTGGCTCATACTTGACGCAGTGACTCGGGTTTTCTTGGCCTGTGTTAACCACGTTAGCAATATTGATCATAAAATAAAAGTGTAACTGGAAAGCATTAGCATGTGTTTTCATTAGCATCAGTGTCTTGATAAGTGTTATCTTGGTCAGATATTTGTTAGACAAGAACGTGATGGGAAAGCTTAAAAAGGCATATTACAAATGTTGAGACTGCCTGTTCAATAATAATAACAATAACAATAATAATAATAATAATGATGATGATGATAATGATAAAAAATAATAATTTTGATTTTTGTGGCAGTCAAATTGAAACAGCAGAACATTTACTTTAAGTGTAGTTTTGCAAAATGGTCACTAGAGAGCAGCAAAATATCACTGAATCCTAGTTAGAAAATAGTTGAAACTGTATGTTTCTGTTTTTAGGCTCCATGCCTGTATCACTTGTATTTTAAAAGAAAAACAAATATCCTCAGAACAGCAGCATATTTACCTGAACACAAACAAGCAAACTCTAAATCACTCCCAGACTGGTTTTCATGTGTGTTTCCTTTTGGTAGGACACAAATAAGAAAGTTTTATTTATTTGATATCTATCCTGAGGCATTTGATCCTCAATAATCTAAAGTTCAAAATAAAACACCTGCACACACAACCGGAGGCACTGTTATGATAGTCTTGTCATGTCGGCACAGTGCAGTATTGTAGATGCTATTGTCCAAAAATACTATTGATAGAAATTCAGAAATAGGTACAGAGGGTGTAATAAAACACAGGCAAACATAAATTAAAATAAAGCATATATGGCAAAGACTTTTCAATTCTAAAGAGATTAAAAGGGGAAATTTGGTAGGACCACCTTTGTTTTTAAACACAGCCTGAACTCTCTCAAGTAGTCTTCAGGAATAGTCCTCCAGGCTTCCTGAAGGACACACAAAGCTCTTCTTTGGATGTTGGCTGCCTTTTGTTCTGTTCTCTGTCCAGATGATCCCACACTGCTTCAGTAATGTCGATGTCCCGCCACTGAGGAGGCCAATTCATGACTGAGGGAGTTCCATTGTTTGTTTACTGTCCAGGTAGGCTTTCACTGCACTGGCCGTGTGTCTCTGCTGACTTCTCCAGTCCACTCCATAAGAGTGATGCCACTGATTTTCAGTCTAGTTTTTGTGTATTTTGGCATACCTGAGCCTTTTGTCTCTGTTTCCATTTGTTAGGAATGGCTATATGATGGTCACTCTTCCACTGAGAGTGGAATCAACATTTCATTTGATCTGAGGTCACATTACAAGTCTTTGATGTAGACAGTTTCTTTCACCTGCCACTTCTTATTTTGTCTTCCACCCATCAAGTTTCCTCAGATTTTTTTAAAAAATCTACACTGCAATCCATGTCAAAATATGCCAAGTTTTCTGGCTAATAGTTCTCTGGGAATCTGGGAATTTTATGGCTGTCGAATTTTCTATTCAGCTAAAGAAATGGGAAAAAAAATAAAATAAAAACAGAAATTCCAGAGAGGCCGATAGTAACAAAGTGCCTAAAGATACAATTTAAAATTGGTTCTTTGCTGTGTTCATCCATTGCATTAGGTACCCTTTTTGTGCTTGAATGACTCAGGCAGTGTTAAGTGTCTTAATAAATACACTTGACCTGAAAATGGTGAGGTAAAAAAAACTTCACAAAGCCTGGAGAACTATTGCTGAAGACCACTTTAAAAATGTATTAGAAAATCTGGCTCCTTGGAAGCAAAATATAAAAAAAATGAGGGGTAGTTCAAAAGTTTAATACAGTCCTATATTTGCACAGGTACAGTGTGATCTATAGCCCTTGTGTAGTCACATGTTGCAGTGAATTCTGCAGTCTCTTGATGGAGGCAAGTGTTCTATATATCACCGGCCTGGTAATAAAGGGGTTATTCTTGCCCTTGGCTAATATACGCTAATATATGCCATATTCATATGGCATATATTAGCAGAACCAAGTTTCAGCTTCTTTTTGGCAGGCACCTGCTAGTGTTACTGATTTCAGAAAAGCTGAAACACATCACATATTTCTCACAGTTTCAGTTGCAGCTCTTCCAAGAAAGTTAAAGAAAATGATCAAAGACATCTATTTACGTTACATAGCAAAATCCATTCAAAGTGTTGTACAGACAAACTAATTAAAAATGTGAGAGTAAGTTAGTATAATGTAATAAAACTGTGAGAGAAGGAGATTGCATTAAAATTTTCATTTAAAAACAAATCTTTGATATTACAGTTATAATTCGTGGAATTATAATTTTAGGGTAAAAAAAACCCCCTCTATAATACTAAAGAGAGAAACCCAATAATTTTCTCATGTAGGTGTCACAGGTTGCCTTATTTCGACAATTCTTATAATATGTAATACGTGTAATTCCTATAATGTACACTAGGTGGTGGTATCGCACTGACTATTCGCCTCTTATCAATGAGCTCTGTGATTAACTGATATCAAATTTAATCTGTGCGATATATCAGCTCATGAGCTTATGTAGAAGCTCATAAACAGATCTGTGTAATCGCACCAAATTCATTCTGCTTTGGTGAAGCGCGCAGATGATTTTCAAAATATCTGTTTAATACGGTGGCCCCTAGAGACAAAGCACGTACAAACTCCAAAACACTTACAAAATAAAAAACACATGCAAAAGACAAAACACGTACAAAATATAAAAAACATGCAAAATACAAAACACGTACAAAATACAAAACACATGCAAACTCCAAAACACGTACAAAATCCAAAACACATGCAAAATACAAAACACGTGCAAAATACAAAACACGTGCAAACTCCAAAACACTTACAAAATACAAAACACATGCAAAATACAAAACACGTACAAAATACAAAACACGTGCAAAATACAAAACACGTACAAAATACAAAACGCGTGCAAAATCCAAAACACGTACAAAATACAAAACACGTGCAAACTACAAAACACATGCAAAATACAAAACACATGCAAAATACAAAACACGTGCAAAATACAAAACACATGCAAAATACAAAACACGTACAAAATACAAAACACGTGCAAAATACAAAACACGTGCAAAATCCAAAACACGTGCAAACCCCAAAACACGCGCAAACTCCAAAACACATGCAAAATCCAAAACACAACGGAAGTGCTCCAGGACGCTAGGGGCAGTGTTGAGCTTTTGTTACCTAGTAACTACACAAGCCAGGAAGTACCAATGACCGGATTTGGGGTCTGCAGCCTTAAAGGCCGCATTTTAAGGCCGATTATGTCACAGCGACACGACAAAGACTGTCCCAATTCAAAGGCTGCTCGAAATGCGGCCCTCAAATGTGTCCTTAATTTCCCTGAATTTTAAGGATGGGTCTGTGTAGCCTTCATGGCCCAACATATCCCAGACTTCATAGCGCGGCGGTGGTTTGGATAATTTTGCCGGAAAAAAACGGCGGAAGCGGAGCGGACGAAGAGTAAACTTCCAGAAGTAAGTACTGAATATTATGTCACTTATTTATGCGCAAATGTTTTTATAATGAAGAACATTAAAACATTACTGTTGGCAACATGTCGGGAAAGTTATGTGACATTAGCGACGTTTGTACTAACTTGGTTTTAAAGCCTTCACTTCAAAATATTCGCCGTTCAATAGCTGACTTTAATCTTACAGAGAATGTGATGATTTTATGCGTAATTAAAGTCAGTCATGTCAGTCAGCTGACGGTTCACTCCTTAAGCTGAAAGAAAGATGCTTTAATCACAGGAGTCACACATGTGTCCACTGTACCATCTGGGAACTCTTCTTGTTTAGCACTCGTAATGACACAAACACTAAATCCTCCTTCTCTGGTGCTGTTTTGTAGCAGTGTGTACACCTGAGACTGTCACCTGTCTGTCTGTCCTGCACTCTCTCTCTGTTTCTTTCTCTCTGATTGTGGAATAAAAGTATGAACATGTGTTTATAAGTCACACTTGTGTTTGAATCCTGCAGCTTATCACACATTTGATTTCTATGTGTGACACCTGCAAGTGTCCAGAGTGAGGACAGACTGAGGGACCCACTGCATTACATCATCTGTGAGGCTTTGCACCCCTGATGATCCACCAGGACAATCTCAGCAGTATGTGAGGAAGAGGAGGAGGAAGAGCCAGCAGCAGCTGACAGATGGAGAGAATAGACAGACTGTTCCCTGTTTGTGAAGGACTGCTAGAAAAGTTTAAAATAACTAATTGTCTGTCCTGAATCAGTCTTATTAGGTAATGTTCAAATAATTTTATCATTCCAGTGTTTCCAGTGTGGGAGAAAGTACTCAGGGCCTTCAAGTTACGCACTATGAAAGGCAGCAACAAGTTTAATGTTCAGAAACCTAAAGTCTGTATCAGCAGCAGAATGGAACTAAAAATAAATGTTTGTTTCAGTTCTATGAAGCTTTGAGTATTTTGGATCAGTAGCACTGCTGTGTTTGTTGCATCATATTGCTGTAATTGTTTATATGCTTTATATATTCTGAGGTAAGTTGATCTATAGTGTTACATCATATTCTATAAGGATGTTATGTGTTTGTATACTTTCTGCCCAGTTTGACCCATTTAGCAGACGTCAGCCTGTTTAAAGCTCTGATATCTATTCTGTATGACTTAAAGCAGTTATGACATGGTCTGATTTTCTCACCCAATAAAGGAATATTTAATACATCAGTCTACTCTTCATTTTATCAGAAACATATATATACTATTATATATTGTACATATATTTATTAGTTTCAGATGTAGCCATTCTTGTATTTTGCTTGTTTACATTATTGTATTTTGCACAACTCTGTTGCTTGTGAAGCTCGCACACAAGAATTTCACTCACATGTGCTGTACCAATGTACCTGCACATGTGATGTGACAATAAAAGTGATTTGATTTGAAACAGCTCACAGCTTGTACATTTTCTTTTTACACATGTATGTAAGCATTTGAGCCAAATTTAGTAATGCCAACATACTGAAGGAACAACATTTGTCTCTTATATATGATACACCTATGCACTGTCAATATACATTTTGAACCAGCTGCAGATGTCAGAGTAACAACTGACTGACCCCCACATAAAGTGCGTTACAGTAGTCCACAGGGGAAGAAATAAAAGCATGGATCACGGTTTCAAAGTGCTGCCTAGAAAGAAACGATTTCACTCTTGCCAGTCGCCTTAAATGATAAAAATGGACTGGTCCAACTTAAAACCAAGGGCAGTAACAACAGGTTTAAAATAAACCTCCAGGGGTTCCAAATGAAAAGAAGAGGACTCACAGGGGCCACTGGGTCCAAACACCAACAAATCTGTTTTCTTTTCATTCAAATTTAAAAAGTTTAGAGCCAACCAAGCTTTAATGTCATCTAGGCATGTCAAGAGAGGTTTTATTCAGATGCCATCCTTCGGCTTCAGTGGCAAATAAATTTGGCAGTCATTCCTATATACTTGTCTTTGAGTGAAGATTTAAGGTGGTAAGACATGTAAATAACTGCAACTTGAATCTGTACTGAAGCTCAGTATTTGACAAAGAGTTCATGTTCACTGCTGTAATACCTAATAATGACTAATATAATAACCATAATATTGGCCATATTATATTTACATTACCAAAGTGATATGACTTTAGTCTCATGAACAACATTAGCTAATTGTTATTTACTAGCTAATCTTAAATGACTGTTCAGTACAGAAATGAAGCCCAAAAATCATGTTTTACTGTCCTGTGGTCTCAGCCTCAGATACTTATCAAATCACACAAAGCTCTTGTAGAAACAAACAAACAAATGAAAAAAAATATGTTCTCCTTCATTTCTGTCAAAAAAAATTGTATGACACGTTTCCAGCTGTTAGTATCATAGTTGCTAGGCAACCTGGGAAGCGCAACGGAGACTAGAGCCCATGTGTTTGCAACAAACTTGCCGTTTATTTTACAAATCGAGCTCAACACTGCCCCTAGCGTCCTGGAGCACTTCCGTTGTGATTTGGAGTTTGCATGTGTTTTGAATTTTGTACGTGTTTTGGATTTTGTACGTGTTTTGGATTTTGCATGTGTTTTGAATTTTGTACGTGTTTTGGATTTTGCACGTGTTTTGGATTTTGCACGTGTTTTGGATTTTGCATGTGTTTTGGATTTTGTATGTGTTTTGGAGTTTGCATGTGTTTTGAATTTTGTACGTGTTTTGGATTTTGCATGTGTTTTGGAGTTTGCACGTGTTTTGAATTTTGTACGTGTTTTGGATTTTGCACGTGTTTTGGATTTTGTACGTGTTTTGGATTTTGCATGTGTTTTGGATTTTGTACGTGTTTTGGATTTTGTATGTGTTTTGAATTTTGTACGTGTTTTGAATTTTGTACGTGTTTTGGAGTTTGCACGTGTTTTGGAGTTTGCACTGTTTTGGATTTTGCACGTGTTTTGGATTTTGCACGTGTTTTGTATTTTGTACGTGTTTTGGATTTTGTATGTGTTTTGGAGCTTGTACGTGTCTTGGATTTTGTACGTGTTTTGGATTTTGTATGTGTTTTGGAGTTTGCATGTGTTTTGGATTTTGTATGTGTTGAGGAGTTTGTGCGTGCTATTTGGAATTTGTAAGTGTTTTGGAGTTTATACATGCTTTGTCTCTAGGGGCCACCGTAGTTTTACATTTTTCCATTGACCTAAACGCAGCAGCCGGGCCATTCCTGTATGCTTGCTTTTGCAAAAGAAGCTGCAGTCAGTCAATGCCCCAATAAAAGCATAATATGCAAATCATGTGGTGACATATGGGAAAGGATTTGTGCTCGAGGGCTTATGCGAAAAGCAGGTGAAAAAATGTGAAAGAAAAAATATTTAAAAGTTATGGTGCCTGTTGGAGTGCTACCCTGGCTATGGAGCAGTGGGTATAACGCTGGATATTATGGGAGCTTCGGAGAAGAGATGATTTATGCTGCGCTTGGTGGGTTTGCAGTGGCAATTTTGAACACTGAGATTTGAAATTTGCAATCACCGGGGCGTTGGTGGTGATAGAGTAAAGCTAACGGGAGAGACACGGAGAGAGAGAGGGAGAGGGGAGAAAGGAGAGAGGGAGAGGGGAGCAGATACTTGGTAACGCATCACAGCAGGACAGGCAATCGAGTCTAAAGGCGCCCAGCCAGCGACGGACACGGACGAGGAAGGTAGGACAATATGATAATGACATGATCACACAGTTATGAGTTTGTGGACACAAAGCAGAAATGGAGTGATGACTGCAACAGGGGAGAGCTTTCCACATAATCAATAATGTTTTGCGTGATCTGCTCTAGCACTTCACTCACCATGTGCCGCAATTTGCGACTTTTTTATGCTCACATATGTCTCTGACTTCGGCATTTGGTGAGGCAGTGCGTTTTCAATTTCCGCACAAAGAAGAGTTTTGGAACTACTTGCCTGGTGATGCAATTAATGTTTTAATGTGGTCAAATTTTACAGAAATGTTGGACATTAACCAGCACCTGCACTTCATTCAAGTTGGGTCGTTTTCTGGAATGCCTCCGTCCAACTGTTGCTGCTGTATCTTCTTGTTACGTTATTTTGTCAGAGTAACTAAAGAGTCCGTACATGTGAGGTAGGGTGCATTCTTGCGCAGAGGTGTCAGGTGTACGGTGTTATCTCAGGTAGCCCTGGCGACTCTAGAGGTGCCTGCTGGGAAGCGCCCCGGTGCCCACTTACTTATTCATGTGTCACCTGAACACCGCTGCGACGCAACGCTTACTTAGAACTTTTATATATATAAATGCGTGTGTGTGGATTTGCTTCATAAATAGGTGATGCTGCAGCTTTGCATAGTAGCGCCTGTGTACTTGAGGTTGTTATGAAGCTGAATGACATCTTTATATGCTTGCCTCTAGCAAAGTGAAATATGTGACTATGAGGAAAGAGTAGCCCAATCAAGTTCTTTTCAAACTGTAAACCTGATAAAGTGGACAGAAATCCACTTTATATGTGTTTTCATGTATTTATTTATGTGAGCAAGCTTCTTACCAAAGCAGTAATGAATCACTTGCGATCAAGGCTAATATAGTAATATCTTTTTGCCTTAAACAGTATAATTCAGATTAAACATTGTAACCAGCAGCTGCAATTTTAATCGGGATTAATTAATTAAACAGTCACCAAGATTTTTGTGCCTCTGAGAACTGAAAGAGTGTCACTACTTTTATTGTAATCCACTGCAAGATCATTTTGGCCTTGGTAATCCCATATTCTGGCTTAATACTGTAAGTGCAAATATAATTGTTATGCTATTGTGACTTTGGTTATAATGTTAAAATATACCATAAAAACTATATTTGCTTGTTTCATAAGCCTTTAAAACGATTGTTAGAACGTGACCTTCTGTTCAAAGAATCTCATGTTTTATATTCTGCGTGTGATAAACTGAAGAGAAACTATTTCAGTGTTTCATGCATTATGTGGGGAAAGCACGCATTTGACAGTTGCCCTTTCTGAGTCACTGTCATTCTTTAAGTTCAAAAATAGGAGAAAAAAATAGTGAAACGGAGAGTCCATATCTGACAGACGCCTTGACTGACAGCCTCAAATGAAACCCAATATGAGGGATAGAGGAATGAATTGCAGATATGGTGACTGTACTGGACTGTTGTATGAGGTCTCAGGCAGGAAGCAGAGCAGAGGATAAAGACAAGAAAAAGCTGTAGTACTGTAAAGTTTAAGAAAGGTAAACTTGCGTAAGAGGAAAAAGTGGGAAGATAATGAAGAGTGTGGAAAAGTGATAGATATTAAAATGAGGCAAGTCATTTTGTTCTGTGGTGTTGGCATAATTGCTGCAGCTCAGCTAATCTGTGGAAATTGTGAGTGGAACCATTGGGAAAGGGCTGCTGTTAATTATCAGGTGTAAAAGCATCTGAACAGGCTGTGTACCTGCTCTTGAGTGACAAAGAAGTGATGGCTGAGTTGGTACTAGTTATTGGTATGTTTGTTTATTTTGAATTAATAGATTTCTAGAAGTCAGAATTGAGTTTAACAGATTTTTTTAAATTGTCATCTATGTACAGTGCACATGTATATTAAACACAGCGCTCTCCATATGACAGCTTTCAGCACAAAGCTCACAGATGAAAGGTTTCCGGCCTTTTGACTTTCAGTTTTAATAACTACACCACATTCCCTATGATTATAGCCATTGCATGTTTCCCACTTTTCCAATTTCTGCACCAGCCTCTCTCCTGGTCCAACTACGTGTGGTCATTAAATCAGCCAAGGCAGTCGGGTAGAACTGAAGAAAACAGGCTGGAGAAGAGGAGAGGGAAGAGGAGACGATTTAGCTCAGCCAGTTGTTTTACAGGTGCTGCCATCCGTACGGATGTGAACACAGTGAAGGAGATGGCTAAAAGAGTTGGTTGTAAACCCAACAATCCACAATAATCCTGTTCTGGTCTATTGCTACTAATCCTTGTATTGATTCTTTATTGTGTAAGTGTGAAACCATTATGAAGGAATTTAGAAATTGAAATTTCCCTACGGAGAAGACTGAAGCTTTTTATTCATTGTAGTGAAAACACTGGGGATTCATATCTAAGCCAGTAGCATTTACCATATTGAAATGCGTTCTCCCCTGGAAATAAACCATGCCATGTAAAACAAACAAAACAGCAATTTAATGGCAGCTCTGTGACAAATCCTTGTTGTTGGTATTTATGCCTGGAATACTGCCCTGAAGTCGGAGTGGAACAGAATGAAAGATGATGGAGGGGGAGGAGAGACAGGGAGGGCGAGGAAAGATGGGAGGCAGGACTCGTTGAGGTGAATGGTTGGGATGCAAAGGTCATCTGTGTCGGAGAGGAGCTGCTAAATGTTGTGTTTTAATCTTTCAAACAGAATAGACAGTCAAGTGCAGGCAGAGTAGCATGACTGTATCCTAACAGAGACAGAGACAAAAGGAGATGAATGAGTCTCTACAGGCTATCGGCTGCCCTGTGACACAGCTGTCTGTGTTTATGTTGTCTGATATACACTCGGGCCTCTGCTGGGACAGCGTTACCAAGCTCATCGCGGCGCATGAAGGCCAAGTGGAGAAAGAGCCTGGTGACAATACAGGCGTTTTATGACTGACATGAAAATTTGGGAAGGAAGCAATCAGTTCAGATTATGAGGGAGTTAAATTTGTTTAGCGTCACAGAATCTGAGCGTGAAAGAAAGAAAAATCACAGGTTAGCCCTGAATTGAGGGAAATTTAGTGTATATTGAAATATTTCTCTGATTATGGTATAAAAAGAAGGGAAAGAATTTAAAAGAGCTGTTTTAGGGTATCTACTGTATGGCTGACAGGAGTGGAGATAAAAAACATTGTGATCGAGTAAAATGAAAGTGGAGTTGAGAACAACAAGGACGTGACAGTATATGGATCTTGGCTTTTTAGCAGTAGATGGATGAGAGGAAAAAGTCACCTAGTATATCATTATGTTCACA
The DNA here is from genome assembly GCF_057381845.1 of Rhamphochromis longiceps. Classification (NCBI taxonomy): domain Eukaryota; kingdom Metazoa; phylum Chordata; class Actinopteri; order Cichliformes; family Cichlidae; genus Rhamphochromis; species Rhamphochromis longiceps. The sequence continues at coordinate 25,646,647 of NC_140569.1, forward strand.
CCACATACTTATACCACATAAAAGCCTAAAATAAGAGCATTAAGATTGCGTTGTCACTGTGCACTTAGGAAAAAGGAGATGACAGGAGGAGATACAGCTGTCTGACTCTGCCGTGGTGTTTTAAATGAAAGTCTTATGAGACAACGAGCTGTAATGTTTATCTTTTTTCCCCACACAAAAGCCCATTATGATACTTTTTTTTGTGCATCATTTTGTGTTTGTTTTTCACTGCGTCGAATATGGATCTAGTCAACTGTTCTCACTTTTTCTGGGAAATTAATATTAAAGACATTCCTTCAGAACCGTTCTCGGCTTTCATAGCGTACATACATCATCATCATTTATCATCCACGCTTAAGCATTCAATCACCTAAACATTTAAAAGACTTGTATATCCACAAATGTGCTCCTTTACCATACTGTAATAACACATGCCTACTCTGTCACAGGTGTTGATTTTTGTTCCTGTGCTCTTTAGCCCACAGCCTCCGTGATTTCCCCAAAGTATTCGAATTTTGATTGGTTAGAGCACTGGATTTTCCAGAGCTTCATCCCAGTCTATCTTAGATGAGCTCAGAAGGCAGCAGCTTTTGTGGATCTATGTTATATGTTTTTCTCTTCTTTGCATATTAGAATTTTAGGTGTGTGTGAATGGGTGGATGACTGAACGTGTAAAGCGCTTTGGGGTCCTTAGGGACTAGTAAAGCGCTATACAAATACAGGCCATTTACCATTTTTAACTCTCAGTGCATTTGTAGTTGGAGTGATACACTGTCTTTGCTAACAGTTCACTAGACTTTTAAAAATTATCCCTGAGCCCATGTAGGGATTTTCACTGCAGAACCTTTCCTCTGAGGGGTTTTTATTGGTTTTTGGCCGTAATGCTGTTATTTCATATTTGTTAACCCCTTAATTCTTTGAGTATCATATTTGATGCAGGCAGTTTTTTGTGAGTCTTGGAGACTTCTGCATCATCAGTGTGATCCCCCCCCCCGAAAAACAATACATTTTTGAACAATAAAAAAATGGCAGCAAGTAAGATGCAAATTAACCGTTAAATATGGAAATTAACATTTAATTAATTAATTTATTTACAGATTTGCGAGATAGTTCAATGAACTCTCAATTTTGTAAGAAACTTGGATTTCTGGCAATCATTTCATGGTTAGGCATTTCATTTTTTAGATTTTTCCATGTAAAATCCCTCTGGGATGGTAATTTTTTCTTATATTGAATCATCTTGTTAATTAACTGAGTTGTGAAATATTTCACCAGATGTCTCTTTTAAGCACTACACTATTTTTGCACTCTTTCCTTGCCCCTGCTCCAACATCCTTGAAACCCTGTTGTTACTGTTATTATCCCATGTAACACTGAACATGCTGAGGACAGACTCTTGGGTCACGCCAGTAAGACCATAATTGTTTTATTAGTAACTGTAATGTGATCACTGAATTTAGGAACAGCAAAACCTTATTATACATTTGAATGTGTTGCACCCAGTGCTGATGGTAACTTGCTTTTCACACGTTGTGGCGTTGGTCAACACGGGACAGGGTGTATCAATTGCACCTTTTCAAGCGTTTTGTTACAGGCTGCTGTAATGATGCGCCATTCAGTGCTCCCGTGCTGTTCTGGATAATTACCATCTCCTCAGGTTCTGTGTAAGCTGCTCCCTCTCCCCTACCGTGTTTTGCAAGGCACTACTGTCAGCCCATACAGGATCAAAGCCGATACAGGCATCTCCATTGGAAGAACAGTGTTGTCTTGGCATGTGATCTACAGTCCCCCATATCTGCTAGTGGGGAGTTAGTGATCTTTTATTGAAGGGAGGTTTCACTCCAGCTGCTTTCTCAACAAGCCAATCAGCAGGGACCAGCTTCGGCTCATCTGAGAACTGGAAGCTGCTTATGTTATGTTTTCTCCAGTTCCTTAAGGCTTGTGGTTATTTGGAGTTTGGTGTGCATATATACAGGGAGTGCAGAATTATTAGGCAAGTTGTATTTTTGAGGAATAATTTTATTATTGAACAACAACCATGTTCTCAATGAACCCAAAAAACTCATTAATATCAAAGCTGAATGTTTTTGGAAGTAGTTTTTAGTTTGTTTTTAGTTTTAGCTATTTTAGGGGGATATCTGTGTGTGCAGGTGACTATTACTGTGCATAACTATTAGGCAACTTAACAAAAAACAAATATATACCCATTTCAATTATTTATTTTTACCAGTGAAACCAATATAACATCTCCACATTCACAAATATACATTTCTGACATTCAAAAACAAAACAAAAACAAATCAGCGACCAATATAGCCACCTTTCTTTGCAAGGACACTCAAAAGCCTGCCATCCATGGATTCTGTCAGTGTTTTGATCTGTTCACCATCAACATTGCGTGCAGCAGCAACCACAGCCTCCCAGACACTGTTCAGAGAGGTGTACTGTTTTCCCTCCTTGTAAATCTCACATTTGATGATGGACCACAGGTTCTCAATGGGGTTCAGATCAGGTGAACAAGGTGGCCATGTCATTAGTTTTTCTTCTTTTATACCCTTTCTTGCCAGCCACGCTGTGGAGTACTTGGGCGCGTGTGATGGAGCATTGTCCTGCATGAAAATCATGTTTTTCTTGAAGGATGCAGACTTCTTCCTGTACCACTGCTTGAAGAAGGGGTCTTCCAGAAACTGGCAGTAGGACTGGGAGTTGAGCTTGACTCCATCCTCAACCCGAAAAGGCCCCACAAGCTCATCTTTGATGATACCAGCCCAAACCAGTACTCCACCTCCACCTTGCTGGCGTCGGACTGGAGCTCTCTGCCCTTTACCAATCCAGCCATGGGCCCATCCATCTGGCCCATCAAGACTCACTCTCATTTCATCAGTCCATAAAACCTTAGAAAAACCAGTCTTGAGATATTTCTTGGCCCAGTCTTGACGTTTCAGCTTGTGTGTCTTGTTCAGTGGTGGTCGTCTTTCAGCCTTTCTTACCTTGGCCATGTCTCTGAGTATTGCACACCTTGTGCTTTTGGGCACTCCAGTGATGTTGCAGCTCTGAAATATGGCCAAACTGGTGGCAAGTGGCATCTTGGCAGCTGCACGCTTGACTTTTCTCAGTTCATGGGCAGTTATTTTGCGCCTTGGTTTTTCCACACGCTTCTTGCGACTCTGTTGACTATTTTGAATGAAACGCTTGATTGTTCGATGATCACGCTTCAGAAGCTTTGCAATTTTGAGACTGCTGCATCCCTCTGCAAGATATCTCACTATTTTTGACTTTTCTGAGCCTGTCAAGTCCTTCTTTTGACCCATTTTGCCAAAGGAAAGGAAGTTGCCTAATAATTATGCACACCTGATATAGGGTGTTGATGTCATTAGACCACACCCCTTCTCATTACAGAGATGCACATCACCTAATATGCTTAATTGGTAGTAGGCTTTCGAGCCTATACAGCTTGGAGTAAGACAACATGCATGAAGAGGATGATGTGGACAAAATACTCATTTGCCTAATAATTCTGCACTCCCTGTATGAATGACAACTCACATGGTTATTAGAAGACTGGGCTTAGGTCACTGTCATAAAAACAATAAAACAGAAATATTTTAGAAAATCAGTCAAAAACCTGATTAAAAGTAAAAAATTACATTTTTATTCAGTAAGCAAATAATAAACAGTATTCACATTTTTATTCTCAAATTTGAGCCGGCACACCTGGACTTCTCTGAGAAGTATGAAACTAATCAAGCATAACATTTAACCACTAAAGCTAGTTTGTTCTGTTCTGGACTGAAAGTACACAACTGTAATTTAGCATCTTAATAAAAAAAATAACACCTTTTAATTTTCAAAATGTTATTTTGTAAAACAGTAAATTTGAAAATTCTGAGCATTAAAAATATAATTTTAATTTAAATGCTTGCTCACACTGGTGGATTTAACCATTACAGAAGCATAAAAAGTGATTTTGATTATTACCAATGCTGTTAGGTACTTTGCTGGACATGTGTTGTTTTCCAGGATATAGTATCTCAGTGGCTATTGGCTTGATTTTCTCCAAACTTTGACGAAACCAGTTCACTCATAATCAGGGATCTGTGCCAGTTTGATTACAATTTCTACTCAGAAAGCACTGCATGCCCTGCAGTCCAAATGGCATCCTGTTTACACTGCACTCTTGTCATGTAAGTGAGGTTTGCTGACTAAGGGTTTCAGAAAGTCATGTCATATTGGAGATGAAGAGATCAGGAGGGCGGGAAGGAAGACATTACTCAGCTCATCAGAGCGGTGCTGCCCCTCCCTCCTCCCTGACAAAGCCAAATGTCTGCTAATCTGTCTGTGATCACTGTGCTAATGAGTGATGGCTTTTTTATGAGCACCAAGGGCAAGCCGAAATCACTCATTGATTTGCTGTAATAACCCAGATTTGGCTGCCTGCTGAGGTCCAACACTCTCCCCTGAAAACGGTGCCTTTGAGATTAAAGCAAGTCAGACACAATTGCCATGTAATCAATAATATTGAGTGGTGTAAGCCAGGAGACACCATGTGGGAAGGCAAGCCTCTTTGGACAGAACACACTGGGTTCAGACATTACTCTTAACTTTATGGTGCCTTAAAGGTATATCACTGTCAGATAAACTGTGGGGTTGTAAACCATTACACAGACATGGATCACCGCTATCCTAAACTTTACCACCACGACGTGTATAAAAATGTTTCCCTAAATATTAAACAGACAGTAAGTGGACTATTGGACTTAAATTGTGGTGTGCGTAAGTGTGAGAAACTTGTGATCCAACATTTACAGGTAAAGATAAGCTCCTTTAACCACAACAAGCAAGTCTCAAGAACAGCCCAAGGTTCTCCTTTTGAAGTGTAGTTTCGATGAGATGTACTTACCCACAAATAAAAAGAGCACGGCCCTTAAAAATATGTATTTGTTGTGTTGCTGATCTATATTTTAGTAGATATGATTTCTTCCAAAGCTTAGCACAGCGGTCCTCAAACATTTTCTGGACTACCCCACTTCAGAATCGAGTTGCGTGGTAAATCAGAAAAATGTAGAAAACACTAATAGCAGAAAAATGTGATGACTAAAAAGTGAAAAACATGGAAAAGACAGGTAGAAAAAACAGAAATGGGAGAAAGATGAACAGTAGCTCTGACAGAAACTGGGGAGCTGGTGGTGAAGGATTGATATATGGTGACAGTATTACCAGTGGAGTGGGACGGTGCTGGAGAAGGACCCAGGTTAGTTTGAGGACCACCTCCTGCTGAGTCATGTCCTCTGCAGTTTAATTGGCACATTTTGAGTTCAGTTTTTAAAAACTTGTTTAATATTAAAAACAAATATATTCTTTAAATCTGTGTCTTTGATTATACAAAGTTGTTTTTTTTGTTTGTGGACACATATTACTTGAACATGCTTAGAAATATTCTCCAGTTTCGCTTTTGTACATCGTTTATACAAAGTCTGCTATCAAAGAATTGGTTTTAGGTTTGCAGTGTGTAAGACACGTGGCCATGGTTAGTGTTCCCGTGGAGCTATGCCGAGTTTGATTGCAACCCTTCACCTTCCCACACTCCCCTACTGTGAAGTGATTGCAGTGATACATACTGTATGCATGTTGAACTGCACATGTTCACACAATAGGCTGAGTTAAATACTTAACGAATCTAATTACCATTTCATTTTCATTAATGTTTCAAGCTGCACTACAACCTAACAAGAGTGGTTGGGAATATGTTGTATTTCAGACTAATTGGCTTGTGTGATAAGATCACATAATGTGATAAGATCACATTATGTGATTAGATCTTTGAAAAACTGATACGTTCTCAGAAACTTAAAATTAATCCATTAAAAAAACACAGTTGATTTGTGGAAGCGGCCATGTTGCCCTGCCATCTTGAATACAGTATACATTTATTTATGCTTCTTTTTGCTAAATTTATAATATAATGTGTTTCAAAACAAGCATTAAACCAGTCAATCAAACTGCAAACCTACACAAGCATTGCTGAAATGATTTTTTACTGAGTTTTCACTTTCCTTCTTTTTGTTACGTGTCCAAAGCTTGGATGCAGCATTTTTCGTTGGAACACAATGCTTCAGTTGTGCAGTCGGCTAGTGTTTGACTTTTCCTTCATGATGTTTCCATGTTACAGACTGGACAGGTTAGACTCAACACACATGGTGTTACAACAACATACATAATACACATAGTGTGACTACACACAGTAATATGTTTTAAAGGGGAAAAAAAATCACAGAATTAACAAACATGGGGCTTAAGTTCTAAACGCTGGTTTTGACTTATTTTTGATTCATTTCTCATCCTTATGTGTTGTCAGATAAAAACAAAACATGTAAAATCATCCTATTTCTGATGCCTACAGTTTAATGAGGGAGATTGTCCATGTATATTCGAAAGTAACTTTATTGCTTTGACCACAGACATGTTGTCCATCATATGTAAACATGTGTAATATGTCTGTAATAATCTATAAAATTTTCAAGGTTTGGAAGCCAAAAGGCAAAATGTATCAAAACCACATTAATCTAAAAGAATCACACCGCAGATACTGTAGACGCTGAGGGGCAGGCAGAGGTGTGAACATCAGACAGAGAGTCAAATCTTCTTCTAACAATGAGGCCAATACTGTCATAACTATGTGAGATCATAAATGGCCATAATTCACGATGGAAAGAGAAAGTGAAAACGGATCTGGCTTCTGGCATCTGCTGCTGCATAATTCTCTCACAGCTGGATGAATGACGAGAGCCCCGCAAGGTGCAGGAGCAGCTGAGTGTACCTCAGCACATGCTGACAGCAGTATGTCAGTTACAGTGTATTCGTTTGATGGTTCACTAACTGTCTTGTGGCTCATATGTTGGTATAAAAATAGGAGTAATCAGTGGCTGATGCAGACCGTCATCTTAATTTCTGAACAGGAATTTTGAAAAATAGATAAAAGTTTCGAAATACTGCATTATTATAAATGTTGTTACTGTTGTGAGTGCAGCTAATCATTAAAACTTTATCACGCTTCCTAAACCAAAACCAGTGTGTGGAACAGGAACTCTGGTGCCCCGTAGCTGTTATCTGCTCTCCCTGGGGAGCACACTACCCAAAAGGTTCTAATAATTAGTTCCAACTTGCATATCAAGGCTCATCATTGGCATTACGTGCTATGACATGGGGACTCAACAACAGTCTTTACAGTGCAAAAAGCATGCAGGCTCCAGGAACAGGAACATAACCAAGATTATCCTTGTTGTTTTTGAGGATTATGCGCCACGAGTTTGTCCCCTAGGGTCAGACTGTTATCATAGAGTCATAGCATGTCCTGAAGGGTCTGAGGTAAAAAAAAAAAAAATTCTGGAACCAACCTGAGCTGTGGTGCATCACACTGTTCCAGTGTGTTTATGTGTAAATTTCTTTGGCTGGACCAACGCAGTCGTTGCTCATTACCAAGCCTACTCATCGGATTTAGCTCGCGGCAACTTTTGTCTCTTCACAGAAATTAAAATTAAGTAGAAGGGCCACAGCTTTGACAGGAAGCATTCTTAGCATAGACTGGAGAACTAGAAAAAGTGTGCTCCTGCAGAAGATCAGTGCATAAAAGTTGCCAAATTTAAATAATGCAGTTTTTTACTTTTTACTGAATTTTTAGAGTTAAGTTATTATGAATAACTTTCAAGTTTGTCATTTGCTCAAAGCAGTACTTAGCAGCTGGTTACTTTGCTTATGCCTCAGGCAGGCCGTGATAGGAGCCTGGAGTGATAGGCACAATCCAGGTTACACACATAGATAAAACAGGAGGCAGGTCGATGTGTGAGATTCCCTCGTCCTCCAGCTACAGCATTGTCCATCTGCAACTTTTGGGGGAATGCATGTTTGTGAGAATGTTTAATAACGAATCCACCTGCATCCAGGTCACAGCAGCGATGCTGATGCAGTAAGACTTTTTTTAATTTTCCATGGCTGCTCCCGACGCTTTCAGATCTAATGTGTCAGTCTCGACCAGTATCCGTCAGTCATATTCACCCATTTGTCATCTCAGAAATGTCCGTTAGCATTTGGAGGATGGCTGAGTAAGGGTCTGGATTATATGTGTGTGTGCGTGTGTGTGTGTTTGTGTGTGTGCAGGTAATGGACTGAGGGATCTGTTTCAGACAGCAATGTAAATATCCACCATTAATATGTAGGACAGGGTAAATAAAAATGATTTATATTGCACAACAGATATTTAGTACAGCTGTATTGTATTTAACAAGTTTGACACATTGTGTCAAATACCAATTAAGACCAGTAACAATATTTGCTGATTCAAATATGTGATATTCTGATATACTATTAACCGCCATTTTTTCTATCGGACATGTGAAACATAAACGGATTTCCCTAATAATTTTTATGTGTAGTTATTTACTTGACTGTAGAGTTTATAAATACTTTCGTGAGGGGTCATGAGTTTCTTGTTCACACTCTCTGCTTGGATCAGTTAGTTGTTGTGTTCCTGCTATTCTACACCTGTGTTACCAACAGGGAAGTTGCAGAGTGCCCTCTGGTGGACAAATTCTCCCACATTAAGATGGTTGAAGGGTGTTTCTTCCATCTCAATCAAATTTTAATTTATCAGCCTTTATAAATAATGACACTGATGTGTTTTGTTTTCAGTTACTGTTTGGTTACATTTATCTAGTTCGGTTGTCATAGGAAACCCCCTTTCACAGCATTAAAGGACTTCTGTCCTACATGGGGAAATTTGTTGCAGTGAAGAATTGCCCAGTGTGTTCAGATGTGGCAGTAAGGGGTCTTGTCTAAATGTCAGTATTTGGCGGATTCAAAACAAAACTCCCCTGAAAGCCAGGTGTTCAGGGTCCCAGAGAGATAAATTCATGTGAATAAAAGAGGGGGGAAGGAAAGGATGAAGGGATGAGGTAAAACAAATAATAGTGACAGCCATACAGACTGCATTGTTACAGGAATTGAAATAAAAATAATGCCGAGGAAACTAGAATCCAAATGAAAACAAATGTGCCTATTGAAAGGGACACACATGCATAGCTAAAATAAAGACATATACACATACAAATACACTCACACACATATTTATACAATAAGCAATGACAGCCTATTCTTTACTTGAAATTTCTTTCTCACTCACCTGTAAATTTTAGCTGCCTTGCTGGAATTGAATCCACTGCATACAGAACACCTTTAACGGCACCACAGCAGTATTTAAATTGTATATCCATGCTTCTTACGCTGGTGTCTCTTTAATCATTTGCCATTCTTCGCTATTAGATACGTGAAGGAAAAGCAGCCCTATATTTGCACCATTTTTACTGTGAGCAATGGCACAGTGGGCTTCAGGAAGGAGGAGGATTTGGAAAGATAACACTCAAAAATTAAGTTGTCACCAAATGAGTTTGCCTACCTGTGAGGCCCTGCTGAAACAAGGCACGGCATATGGACATAGAAGTACATTTCAAAATACTTGGCTTAACATAAAGTTTAACATACAAAACGAATGTTCAGAAGTGCTCAGTGTGTCCCCTGCACTGCATATGTCCATACGATAGTCAAACTCGCCCCATAGTTTTGCGAGCATGTCTGGAGACACTGCAGCCGCTGCTGTTGTTATGCTACCTACTGTACCAGCAACCACATGAAACTCACGAAAACTGTCTTTCTAACAGTACGTGCGGTGATCGTTACTGGTGAATTAAAGGACTTTGAAATGAGTTGATTGTTTGTGATATACCCTGTGCTTGTGTTGGGGTATTATATGGCCAGAGAGCTCCAGCAATACTTGTAGTGTACAGGACAGCTGTATTATTTGACACACACATTTCAGCTTGTGGGCTTCACCAGGTTCACCATAAAACATACTGCAGACACCATTTGAAATAGGACAAGTATAATGAAAAAAAAAAGCTAAAGCACCAGTCATATAATTCAAATACATTACACCCACATGCCATTTACATACAGCCATATGGGTTCAAGCTATTCATTGTCCTGAAGCAGTCCAATAATAATAATTATAAACATTTAAGTGGTAACTTAAATTGGAGCAGTATGTATATATATACATATAAAAAATTAAAAGCCATTAAGAACTTCTGGCTCAATTCATCTGGAAATAAACAATGAAAATTGGGCTTAACCCAAGAAAATGCTTGTAAAATTGAGGATGAAATGTTGTTTTTCATTGATATATTGAGGATCAGGCCTAGTTTTGGTAAACAAAATGATCTGTCTGTATTCTGTGTTTGTCTTTTATCAGGTGCAGGTGATGTCGAGGAGTGTGGGTTTAGATGGCAGGATGGCAGTCGCCAAGCTCCTCCTTGCCTTCCTCTTTCTCCACTCTTTCTGTGAAGGTAAGTCCTGGCTGCGAAGAATAAGGATCTGTAAATCCACAGACTAGACTTTCATTTTGTCGAGTGTTGGTTATTAGGGAAAGGTCTTTATGCTGCATATTTTATACAGTTACCATAAATCCCTGCAGTAGTGGATGCATTTCAGTTTGATTTATGACCGTGGATAAAAAGTAGCAAATTGTGGTTTTAGTTGGCAGCTATTTTTGTGAATATGTAGAACAGTGTGAATTTGAAACTGAATAACTGAAAAGGTTTTAAATCAGTCAAACTTCCCAGAATAAAAGGCTTTAAAAAATTTATGTGGTGTCAACATTTAACTGCAGATCTACCTTTGTTTGTCAAATAAGGTATCACAAATAACTATGGGTTTTCTAGTATCTTTATCAGTTACTAGGCAAAACAGGAAGATGCTAGTTTATGTTAATTAGGTTGATAGCAGGAGTAGTTGTCCTGCTTCCTTCTCTGTTTCCTGCGCTAAATGATGCTTTCCCACACTTTTTTCCTGGCCTGTGCACCTTTCAATCCTATTTCCCATTTTTTTCTCATTATCATTCCTTCGCTCACGCTTTCCTTCTCTACTCTCCCCCACTGTCTCTTGCATAATGTCTCACATTATTAGTGTTAAGCCATAAGCACCACCAAGAAAAAAATGTCTGGTTTGCTTCCTTGCTGAGTATGAAGGCTTTTGGGGGGGGCAGATAAAGCAAGGGAGAGCTCAGCTGTTGTGGAACGTCATGGTAACTGTCTCTCAGTGACAGGCAGGAGACACCTCCAATCACACGCAGCGCTGAAACAGCATGGAAAGTTATTAAGCGATTGTCACAACCTCTTTCCATCAAGCGCAATGAGTTTATCAAGATCTTCTTTCTCTGGAGTCCTCCAGTCTCTCACTTCGCACATTTTCTTTCCGTGTTGCTCCCTCTTTCTTCTCCTCACCTTTTAAATCCCTCTCTTTCTCTTGCCTCTTCTAACTACCCCATTAGCACACTGACCTTGTGCTTCTCTTGAGCATTACCTCCCTGATCCAGCAAATTGGATTTATGATCATCATTGTGATTATTTTGTAGCTGTAATCAATCCGCATTACTTTAACCAAGCCTGGTGTAAACCACAGGTACGGACAGGAGCTTATTAACCCTCACCCTAACTATCTTCAAACCCTGTCAAGCACGCTCCATGTTCTTGGCACTTGAGCGCTAGAGGCAAGCCAGAGATGAGCATCTTCTTCTGCACAGACGGGCACATGACTGAACAAAAAGCTCGTACTTTCAAAGCACCTATTCACTCTATCAAGCACTCTCACTTCAAACAAGTTGGCCTCCCCTTTCTTTTGCTTCACTGTCTCTGTGGTCTGCCGGCTTGTTCAGCTGATCAAAGACCATCAGCTTTGTTCGCTGATCTTTCCCCCTAAAAAACAGCTTGTATTGCTCTGCCTTCTGACATTACAGAACACTCGCCAAACACGGGACGCTATTAACCCTTTAACAGGCCCTTTTAACCTGTTGTGTTGTAATGGACAATCCCTCCCATACGTAGATCTTCCTACTTTTGTCTTTGCAGATGGTTTTTCTGTTTGTTAAATTTAAGCAGTTGTCATTAAAAATTAATACAAAGAGAAGACATCAAAGATAAAGCTGCAGTGGAGCTTTATCAAAGATAAAGCTCCACTGCTCCACTACTTTTTAATTCCTTTATCTTAAAGGAATTAAAAAGTAGCTCATTTTTAAAAAGTGCAGCTATTGACGCATTTTATACCACAGTACCTACACGTTGCACTAGATGTGCACCATTAAAATTAAAAAAATATTCATGTAAAGTTTTTATAATATTAAAATAATAATAAAAAATTGTTATTTGGGCATTTAGGATAGGACACCAGGAGTCTAGACTCTGGTAGCGATTGTGGGACAGGTGGTAGACATGTAGGACACAATATGAACGATTCACCATCAAAGACCAGGGAAGAGAAGCTGATTGGATCATAAAAGGCAGGCGAGAAGAAAATTGGATGAGTGACGATAACAAAATCAAGGATGAGGAAAGACTAGCCCTGTGATAGACTGGCGATCTCTCCAGGATGTATCCCGGCCCACATCCATTAACAGCTAGGATAGGCTCCAGGTACCCAGTGGCACTGAGAAGGATAAGCAGTTGAGAAAATTGAGGGAGAGATTTGGGAAGCGAACACGGACAGAACAGCAGGAAAAACCCAAACACCCAACTTGCACAAAAGCTTCCTTGAGGTTATTAAAGAAAGCTTTGATTACAAAATCCAAGATAAATGGTGGGAAAATAGAAAATGTCCAAAGTTTGATTTTGCAGTCAAATCAAAGTTTAATGCTGCCTGCAAGACTAACATCATGAACTGAACACACAGCTGTGGTGCAGTTTGATTTATAGACATTCATATTATGATGTTTGCTGTATAAATATTTGAGAGGGAGAGAAATCAAAACATGCTGTTGCCCCTTTTTTTATTTTAACAAAAGCAGCTATGTGCAAAAATATTACAGGAAGACCAATCAGAGACCATGAGCAACACTTGCTATTCATGAATTCTCAAATTCATCAAAGCACATTATTATTTTTTGATAAAAATGCCAAATTGCAGTTATTACTTAAATTCGTGAACATTAAAAATGCTTTTAGTGGTAAACTTCTGACTTCTGAGAGAAGAAGTTAACCTGGGATTAAAAGTTCAAGTTTTTAATAGATTTCTAAAATATTCTTTTTGTTGTTTTTAGGACAAGTTTTCTAAAAAAAAAAGTGAAATGTATCTTGAATTGTTCTGTTCTCCCCAAAGGCTCCAACCAGCCACCACGTTTCCTGAACTACTTCTTCTCGACCTACCTTCTCATCTATGAAGACACACCTATTGGTGAGTAGATTCAGCACACATCAGTACATTTTTATACTTCGTATTTTGAAAATGTACTTTTTGTGACATTTTTGTTTGGCAGTGTGATTTTTCTAATGTAAAATATGTGCTGTGGCTCCAAAAGGCTGGGATACACTGTTATGTGTGATGCGTCTACAAGGTCTAAAGTAAGTTAGTCTTTGTTTTGGCTTCGTCACTGTACTCGCTGCACAGATATGTTCCGTCCTCTCTTCCTTGAATACAAATCGCGGAAGAAAAAGCAAGTCAAGAGGAATGTCATAAAAAACGCTGACAGTGATGGAAATGGATGTCCGTTATCATGATGCGTGTATATGTATGAGTCTGGTTGTCTGAATGATTCTTTATGCTATATAATATTAAGCTTGCACAACAGCTCCTCTTGATGTTGATGTCTGAAAGAACTCGTCCACATCGGGTACCTTTGTGTGATTATAAGCTTGTTCATTACGTGTCCCACTAGTTTTGGCTCTATTATACCCTGTATTTATTTTTTTTTTTTTCCATGTCATTTCTGTTGGTTGTGGTGATTGACAGGGCAATTTGAAGATGTCAGGCTTTTCATCATCTCTGAGGGTGTCAGTGGCTTGGAATTAAAATCCTTTATAGTGGATTGATTTTCTAGGAGTTTGTTTTTTATCACATGACCTTTACACTCTACCAGTCTGTCAACACTCCTAGTCTGAGTCTTAAATTGTTCACTTATGTCTACACCCTGAGAGCTGTTTTCTGCGAGTGGTTGCATGTCACGGGCATTGTCTTGCGTTTTTAAAATGCACCATCAAGCTGTCAATGTCATCTCCAGTGTCATCATCTCAGTTAAATGTTTTGTACTATAGCCAGGACAGACTACTGTATCCCACAATAGGACCTACTGTAAATCTGCATAATCATGACCTCAAACACCGTTGCCCTCAATAGTTGCCTGGTGTGCCATATTTATCCAAAAGGACAAAGTCGGTTCTGGCGGAAGGCCATCTCTTCATAAACTCAGCTGCTGTTCTAACCAGTGAAGGGCATGGATATGTTAGTGGGTGGCATTACTAATTTCCCTAACTACTCCATTCCACATTCCAATTGCTCTTAGGCCATGAATTATTGTCCTCCTCTCAAGCAGCTGGACGTTGGTACAGCAACGCCCTCCATTGGTTTAGAGAGCTGTCAGTCATGTCCTTGGCCCGGTCTGTAATGGCTTACTCAGTAATGTGATTGTGAAGCCGGCTTGAATGATCAGACAGTGACAATTTGTCAAGATTATCGTTTATTAGCTCAGCAGATGTCCTCCTCTAGGAGGCCTTCCAATTCATAAACACGTAAACACACAAATGTACTCACACAACCACACGAGCCTATGAGTCAAATGTTGGTGTGTTATGTGAGGAAAGGATGTGACCTAGTGAATAATAGCTTAAGATTCTTTTTCAACCTAAACACCTACAAGTGTAGGTGTACAGAAGCAATTACAGCTGCACTGGATTGACGTTACGCTTGCTTTTCATTTGAATAAAAGGCCATAATGAAAAAGAACCCGCATATTTTCTCATCTCAAGGTTCGGTGCAAAGATTGTGCAAAGAATAAAGAAGTGTTAAATTGGCCTTTCAGGGCACAGTGGAGGCGATTTAATCATATTCAAAACTTAATATGTTCCTCTGTACTTCATTAGACCATTATTTTCACACAAATTTGATGAACGTAAATGAGCACCTGTCTGGCTGACTGGAAGCCAAACTGCTCAACTTGAGCGCAATGATCAGGTTTCCACAGCCACAGTGATTGGTTACATTCGGTTACCATGGAGGTTGCTGGATTAAGTCATTGTGGTGGTGTAACAGTGGTTCGTGTGAGCGGGCTGTCTGAGATGACACCAAGAATTAGTATAACAGGTACAAGAAAAACAGCCTGGGAAAATTGCTGTACATGGATACTCGTGGAGACACTTAAAACACCTTTTATTTGGCCTTGTCTTTTCAGCAGATCGGTAACTTCAGCACATGGCCTCTAAGTCAGTATCCTCATGCCTTCGTACACCATGCAAAAACCCATTCAATACAATATTTATCAGGCAGATGAGGGAACACATCCAAACATGGATATTTCACTCACTTCTCTCCTCCTCTCAGCAGCAAGGGATTTGATTTGGGAACTGGCACAAGTTGTTTGAAGGATGCTGCGCAGATGTGTGCTGAAGATGCATATGTAACACAGTGGGATTACGCTGTGACTTGGTGTGAACTCACACAAGTGACATATACTGTATACTGTCAACATACTGGCTGGTCAAATGACTCCGGGGACAACGGCTAACTTGTGGGCGCTTCCAATATAGTCGGTGAGCCAAATCTTCCTGCTACGTGCTCTGACCATTTTGAATAAATAAAATTTTGCTTTTAGGAAGCAAAATTGTGGTCAGGTGATAGACAGTAGTTTTGAGATTATATTTCAGCAACTACAGTTCTTTTTGCACCAAACACAAACGCATGACTGGTCAGCAGAAATCAGTCTGCAAGCAAACAGAAACCAGAAAGCTTGTTTCTTTCCTACGCTTTCTTCTTCAGATTTCTCCTTATACTGATTATTTTGAGTCCAACAGAGGTTCCATTGTTTTTCATGCCCAAAATAAGAACAATTTCAGTTTAAAACACGAGTGAGGAGGACCCAGGAGAAATCTTTTGCCCACCCTGGCATGAACGATGCTTGTGATTATGTTGCATTAGTGGTCTGCTGTACACTGCAGTTATACAGTGATACATGTTATAACATATATTTTAATGTTTTGTTTGGAACCAAATCCTCTCCGCATTTATGTTCAGTCTCTGCATGTCCGTGTGTTTGTGTGCGCATCTCTGTTTAGTTCGAGTCTACATGTGTTCACATTCAGTGACTTTTATTCATTTATTTATTTTGTCACATCCAGGCAGTGCGATCATTCAGTCTTGGAGGGGAGGGCAGCTAAACAGAAGAGCTGGTGTTTAAATGCAATGGCAGATAACAGTGTGTGTTGTGTCAGGAAATGGGATGTGTAATTAGACAGAGAGAACACTTTGATTAAATGCTCTCATCTCCTAATCCACTTTGCCCTGATTCGGCAGATTAAGCTCTCTACTATGTAATTAACTTGTGGAAACACAACATTTGTCGCAAAAACTTCCACACTCTGCTGGGAAGGTTGATGTATGTCTTGTAGTTTATGCCAATTAAGCAAAAGGCTTTGCTGCCTCGTTCTGTTCAACAATTTGGCTCGTGCTTTAACCTCATGCCAACCCATGATCATTTATGTGGGATAAGGTTTTTTTATAATCATTCAAAATAATTTCTTTTCTTTTCTTTTTTTTTTTTTTTTTACCAAGGAAGTGAGAATCCTCAGAGGTCCAAGAAAACAACAGGAGATAAGCTTCTGTGTGCTGTTTGCATGAATGTAGGAGATGTGTTTCTGAAGCAACCCTTTGAGTTATTGTAAGTTGATCATATTCATCATCAACCTGAACAGAGAAAAAAGTCTTTATTTCCTATAGATCACATAATGGACATACATGACTGGCATATATGATATATATGCCAGGTTTTTTATTAGCCAAACTAGATCTTCCTATCTTACAGTGTATTTTCTTCTTTCTCATGTTTTCTGTCTGATTTTAGAAGAAGCTAAACGAGACCTGAAGCATGGCTCTTCGAGTCACTTTCCCCCCCTCCCTCTCTCCTTTAGTCTGCATGAAGGATGTACAGCCATAGCTGCATCTCCCATTACCAGGACACTATTAAAACAATTAAAATAACAACCTTCTGTCAGAACGTCTTCCCTCTCCCGTTTCTCTCTTGCTCTCCTCTGCACCCTCACATTCCTCGACTGCCACAGTAAATACCTTGCACTTTTAATTAGCTCTGTGGCGTACCCAATTCAATAATAATTAAAGAGCAAGAGGTAGCCCCAAGGAAGAACTTATTAAAGTGTTCCCCTAAATGTGTTGATAATGTCTGTGTACTCTCCCCAGCCAATTCCCCACTGTCAAGCATGCTCTGCATTAACTGTGGCTCGTCAACTCTCTGTTTTCTGGACACTGTCTCTTTCTCAGCCTTCTAATTCGGTCGATCGGCTCTGTCAGCTTGCCCGCATGCATTGAAAAAGCGGTATTTATAATTTTTGTGGGTTGTTGTGGGTTGATGGTGTCCTAATGTGAATGGTTTTTATTTTTACTGGATCAATACTTTTTGATAGAGTTGTCTTTATCTGACATCTAAAAGCAAGTGTTTGAACCGGCATAGACAAATTTGGTATTAAACAGGTCATGGCAGGGGCGATTGTGGAATCAAGCATTTAGATTTAGGGGAGCTCAGCCCCCAATCATAGTGTGCTTGAAGTTAATATAAAGGGTTAAAGGGAATATGCTGTTGGCACATGTTGTCAACTTTCTGCAACCTAAATAGTTGTATTACCTATTATAGTGTCTCTGAATCATTCAGAAAAATAATCCCAGATTTCAATAACACACCCGTTTTAGGGTGCACCCTTATTGTCAAACCTAAGACAAATATCATGTTGACAAGAATTTTCTACAGCCAGTTAACTATTTGTAGTAGAGGAGATGCAATATCAAAGGAGAAACATGCACAACATTATACCAGTTTCTTAACCACATACAGGCACTCAACCAAGTCATCAACGCAACATTATTCAGATATTTTAAAAAAAACAATCTATCATAAACCTGGACTTGTTCAATTTTGCAAATCTTTATTGTCAGGTTGTCCTAAAAAGTCCCAGTGTAATGATATAAATATAGTGAATGTGGTCAAAACAGAAGATACTTTGGATTTATAACTATGCGGTTGATTTTGACTCTTACTTCTTTCTTTTTGCTCTCTCTCTCTTTTGCTGTCACCATCCTGCTCTCATTCTCTTCCTCTGTGCCCTTGTGCTGTCAATAAAAAGATAAATGTAACACTGAAAAAACATTCCAACTCAATAAAGGCATAATTTGATTCAAATCAACGTATGATAATATTCTAATTGAATTTGCTGTTGGCCATTAACATATGAGGTAGCCTTCCGACCAATGTTCCCTCTAATTTTTCACGTGTCTGAGCGAACACACAAACTCCCTGAGCGGTCCCTTGGACCACTGTGAGCGACATCAGACGCGTGCACTGTGGTCACGCCGGCATCTAATCCATCCAAGTTACATGGTTTATTAAAATAATCAAATTACAGCATTTACATTTATGTTAGACTACTTTTAATTAACTGCTTTAGCCCACTTACAATGAAAATTTAAAAAAAATCTAGTCATTGACCTGTGTAGTATGTTAACACTATTGGAAGTAAAAATAACTTGTGTTTTCAAAATTGGAGTTCAACTTTCTTTCTTTTTTTTCTTTTTTTTTTATAAGGCTCTGACTTGTAATATGAGTCTGTGGTCTGGGAGAGAATCTGTAACTCTCTGTCTCCAAAATACAATATATAATGACCAATGTTGGGCAATTAATTATATAGTTACTTCTTCAAAAAAGTAACTCAGTTTGGCAAACAACAAAGTTTTTTGCAGCTATTTTTTTTTTAATGCAGCCAAGGCATTTTTAAATAAACATTTCAAACTATTTACAGAACAATCAGCTGATGCCACACCAATTATTTCTAGTTTCTGTCCACTATGAGATAAAGGAGAACAACAGCCGTATACCTGCAGGCCTGACAACAGGAGATGTATCACTCCTGTAACACCTGTAACATTCAGTAGTCGCCTCATTGTTCTGACACACACAATAAAACTATTGACTACACTACACACTAACTGCACAAGATTTGCGCTAAATTGCGCAAATCTCTCATATCTCAAAGCACCGCCGTCAGTCCTAAAAATTCACCCCGTTTCTTAACAACTAGATGCCACATTGCCATATCATTTTTTGATTGATCAACATGGTACTTTTTTGGACGAATAGGAAAGGAAGAGGGGGGTGGGGTTTGTTTTTGCTCATAGGCGGAGAGAGCTTTCGAGCCTTTTTTCTTATAAAATGCCGTTTTTACCGTTTCTTCCCGCAGTAAATATAAACAACGATAGTATTCAGGAAGAAAACCAAACATTGCATATTTTTGTTTATCATAACTCTGGTTTTACGTGGCCTATCAACACAATTTAAAAACTGGTATAAAGTCCACACTTTTTCCATCAATTGTTCCGTCTGTCCTGCTCACATCTCCAATGGTTGTACACGTTGTCATTAACGTGGCTTCACTCCACATCAGCCACGCCGCTTTGCTAACTAAAACACCGGTGTCGGCACATAAGGACGCTGTCATAGCCTGTCAATGACGTTGATTGGCTGCGTATATGCTTTATTGGCTAAACTATGGGATAAATTGGCATCGTTCTAATCCCAAATGGGAGCAGCCAGTCACTCTACCAAAATCTCTCTGCCCTGCCCGTCGGGCTATTGTAGGAAGGAAAAATATATGTCAATGCTTTTGCATTCTTTCAGAAATGTAGCTGGGTAATTATGTCATTGGCATCGGTGAGCCACTGTCAATATGTGACATATTGAAGTCGCGTTTGAATTTGCGCTTGTTTTTTTGCTTTCACTTTGCAATCGTGCGAACTGTGTATAGAGAGCGACAGCACTGATCTGTGAGTGATGATAATTTGTGCACCAATTCCTCTGACATCGTCTTATTAATCGTTAGCTTACTATGCAAACATGACAAGTGAAATCTCCCTCAGCTTAAACATATGAGAGGTTGATCGCGCAGAGAATCGCTGAGCTTATGTGAGTGCGTGTGTAAAAGCAGCAGGATATATATTTTAGTTCTGCTGAGCCAAATAAGACAGGTCAGGGTGAAGAAGTGACAGCCAAAGAAAAGCTTACCACAAAACGGAGAAGTTGTGACAAATCAGACTATAAGGCAAAAAGAAAGTGCAGCTTTATGGTTTCATGGACAAAAGAATTTCTGTGGCTGCGATATGACGAGCTAAATAACCAGGGCTGCACATAAGTGGTCCGCAGGTGCGCATTCGCTGTCAAAATAAAAAACACGCACAAGGGTTAGGGTTAAATTTAAAAACTGTACTTTTGAGTTAAAATATATATTTATAATTTTAATAAATGACAAATTAAAAAGGCATGAACATTTTTTTTGTATCGAAAAAATATCGAACCGTGACACCAAAGTATCGAACCGAACCGTGAATTTTGTGTATCGTTGCACCCCTAATATATATATATATATATATATATATATATCTTTCTATCTATCCATACATATATATATACACATACACACATATACACATTTTCAATAACCCCAGTAACACCTCAAAGGATACACAACCTACAGATATATATACCCATACCAACATACCCGTGCACCTGCACACACATGAAAATATTGGACAAGAACACCCCATCAAATCTCTCCCTCCTCCCTGTACCCTGCAAAAACCATATCCTTAGACCGCTGTTTAAACTGTGCCATGCTCGGACATTGCTTCATCTCTTTACTTAGTCTGTTCCACAGCTTCACTCCACACACAGAGATGCAAAAATATCAGTTATTTTTAGAGTCACTGAAACAGGATTTAGGCATGCATGAATGCCCTGAAAAAGGGTGTAAATTTGCCTATGTTTTATTGACACTTCAGTTGTCTTACTTATGTTACATCAGTACAAATTCTAAAGTTATCCTTTTAAAGATTTTGTTGTATTGAAGTTGTATTGATGTTTAGTCAAGTGTGCAAATGACTTTCTTTTGTTAAGATTTGTTGGAAAGATAAGACAGACTTCAAGGTCAGTTGTGCTACCTTGAAAATAACATTTTCAGTGTAGCACTATAGTGTTTTGAACCATATTTCTGCAGCAATGAAAATCTCTCGGGAAGCAGACATGACTGATTTTAATGTTCAGAAAATGACTAAAGAAACATGAATGCTCCTTTGAGGCTTTTCTCTTCCTTGAGAGGCATTTGGAAATCATATCTAATTCCCCATTTGTTGCACCTGGCTGCAGATGAGGACTGCTTTTTTTCTGCTGCTGATCAAATAATTGGCCAGACTATTACCTGCTTGGAGAGAAAAACCTCATACCTGGCTGACACTACTGGTGTGAACCACTGACTGAGGTACAGACTCCCCCATCTTTGGCTCTGAGCTTCTGCATCATCCAGCAATACATTTTCTCTCATTTTAAGGTTCCAACTACACTGTGGTAGCATTTCCTAACACTAACACCTGCTCCTCCTACCACATAGATGTTATATTATACTGTATATATACTGTATATTATAAATATACTTAAAATGATCTTTGCACTACTTTGATTTGACCTATGTTGCTGTCCACCAAACCGCTCTGTTTTGGTGGACAGCAACATCTATTTTTGAACATGCAGGAATCTAATATGTGTAACATTTTAAAGATGAAATGTTTTTAACAGTTATGTGTGAAATTTTTTAAACCTGCTGAATAATATTAAACTTAAAGTTTTGTCCCATTCTTGCAGAAAAAAATCTTAAGATCTCACAGTTTTAACACACGTTTTCAACATGGTGCAAAGAGCTCACACGTGCTCTAAAGTAATCAGCCAAACATTCAATCAAAAACTCAATTGTCACATTTTTTGTCACATTTAAATATATTTAAATATATATTTAATATATAAATATATATTTAAATATATAGAAAAAAAAGCAAAACACTGAGTTCAAGAAAGTTGCTATGTTTTCAAGTATTTAGTGTTAGCCTTGAAAGGGTCTATCTCTCCCTGAATCTTTTACTTGCTCATCAGGAAGCATAGTCAAAAGCATTTAGAACAATTGTGAACCCTTAATTTTTTTGACATATTAAATACCTCAACACACTGGAGGGCTTTAACAGGACTGGAACATGCCCAGGAATCTTTTGCCCGTCCTTTGTGTTTTCTGTGGACAAAGGATGTTGGAACAGAACAGAAGACATAAAAGAAGAAGTAAATAAATATGAGTAGTGATTTTTTTTTTAAAAACAGAAAGGGTAATTAGGGTACTGTCAGGAGAAAATGACAGGAGAAGTTCCTCCGAGTGTTTATTTAGTTGTTTTTAGCATATCAGCTGGTATCTGGGACCGTCTCTCGGCAGCATGCATGCTCTAGATGTTTGTTATTGTTACTCCTAGCGGGGCAGCCCATTGGTCTGTTTTTACTCCCACGTTTAGTCCTCATTTAGCCAAATCAGAAAGCTGTGTATGTGTTCTTTTTGAATCTCTGGCAACTGCTTTTGCATCTGTCACTGTGAGTTTGAGTTGGTGGATGTGCTTTGTGCACGACAGTGACTGTGTCTCTGGCTGTGCATGCGTGTCTTGGTTTTATAAATCCTATCTACCAGCTGCAGATGTGAAGTATTCCTTCCTGCTGAGGTTTGAACCATCCGATCTCGGCAGGAGATGAGTCCTAACATGTCCGGGAGATATTCTTAATGACTGGAAGTTTTTCCTCTCCACATGAAGAGTCTTCGCCTACCTCAGTTTAGGAAGGGGATACACTTGATCTTTTTACATCTTGTGACAGCTCGCTGCTGTCATTGAGGTGGTGCATTGACTCCCACAATGGCTTACCAATAATGCCAGCAGACTGCCATCCAAGAGGGACCTCTGTTTTGGTTTAGTCAATCATCCCTTATCTCTCCCCGGTGGTGCTTTGCTCCCCCTTTCCTCCCCCAGGAAATAATGGGGTCCACAGTTCAGCAGTGTCTGCAAACACACCATCCATCATGACGCTGTGCTGTGCTATATTGTCTGCGCTTACCTAGCACGTGATATGTTAGTGCTATTATGGCCCGTGCAAACGCTTAACACACAGGTCGTCATTGCAACATTGCTTCCGCTTTTTCTCGAATGCTAAACATCGTGAACACGCTTAATTTTCACTCGTCTTTTTTCTTTCTAAGTATCTGACTTTGTCATTGCTTTCCTGCCCGCACGGTATGCTGTGTCTTACTCAGTTTGGAATGATAAATGATACTGGTGGTGTGGTGGAGTGAAATGTTACCCACAGTATGCATTTCCAATGCAGCCTTTTGGCATGTTTTCCAGGAATGTGCCCTCCAAGCCACTCAATATTTAATTTTTGTCCAGGAGAAAAGTAACATTTTCACCACTCAAATAACAGTTGATGTACAGTAATTTGATATATTTCATTGTCAAACTGTAGTCGAGACCAGGTTTGGAACAATAGCTTTCAGCGTTATCTGTAAATATAAGAGCTATATATTGTGGAATTGTTAATCCATAATAACATGTTACGATTGTGTTTTTTAAAAAACATGTCATTCTTAAAGGTAACAGTTTATTACTTCAGCCAACCACAAAAATTTCCCCCCAAATATTTCCAACATCTATTTCTGAAAAGTGCTGCATGAAGCGAAATTATTATGAACTAACTAAAGCAGTTTTAGCCTTAGTTAGCCAACTTAATCCTGGGCACATCTGTCATGTTCTAATGTGAAATGTGTTGCAACAACATCAACCTAAAAAGAAAAACCTAACAAAATCATTGCAAGTTTTATTTTAAGATTTTTTAACCATCTGTCATTTTTTCTTTTCAGTGACTTCTTTTTCTTGTCTGTATATACTGCTGTTTAGCAGCAGTGTCATGCGTTCTGCATGAAAATTTTCTAAAGCAAACGTTATACCTTTAAAACTATCTTTCCAACAGTGTAGACTTTTTCTATGGGTGGTATTAAACTGAATCTATGCTGCAGTGTAAATGTTAAATAGACTGGTTCTCATATAGTGCTTTTCTACTGTGAGCTCCCAAACTCACACGCCTCATTCACCCAATCAGACCAGCACGTTTTTATATACCCAAGTTCCTGCAATAGCTGGGGAATCAATCTACCAACCTCCTAATTGGTGAACAACCTGTTCTAAATGCTAAACCATCATATCAAGAAAGGGCACGTTTGATTGGCTCTGATATGTCACTTTTGACTTGAATAACGGGAACGACTCGGCAAGCTCAACTGTAATTTTTCATTTAATTTCACTGCCTGATTACTGTTGACTGTTTATAATTTTGTAGGTATTCCTGGTCATTTGAGGCTCACCTTGAAACAGGTCTTTGTGGAGGTGATATAAAAGTGTTTATTGTCATGCTCTGAATCATCTTCACAGGTCAGCAACCTTTTTAAGGTTTGTTTAGCTGTAATTCCTCAGAGTTGGACTCTTAGACATTTCAGAGTGTAGTGATCTCTCTTTATCTCCCTATCTCCTTTAACACATACTGCTTCTGTGGTGTGCCCCGCTCCATACAGGGTTACTGTCACGGCGGGGTGCGCCGGTGTGAGGAATGAGGTAGACCCAAGAGCAGACACGGTGGAGACAGAACTAGGTTTCCAAAATAAGGCAAGCCTTTATTGTGGCTGCAGGCATAACAAAAACACTAGGGGACACTGAAACTGGGAAAACTAAGAAGGCTAAGGCACTCTGTGAAGGAACTATGGAAAAAACTATAAACACAGAGTAACTAAGCAGGCTATGAACACAGTGTCACAATAAGGGAAAATACGAGGTGAGGATAACAGACGATCTGACACTGACACAAAGACACACTGGGCTTAAATACACTGAGGCAGTCATCAAGAAATTAGAGACAGAAGGGGAACACAGCTGGGAGGAATAAGACCTGATAAGACAGAAGGAACAAAGCTAGAAACACTGACATAAGACGGGAACATGAGCCTTCAGAGTAAAACAGGAAACAAGACACCACTAAACAAACACGCAGACACGACACAGAGAGATAGACTAGACACTGAACTAAACCTGCAATAAACATGAGAACACAAAAACCTACGAACTAATCCCTAAACAAGAATAACCGAAACATAGAGTCATAATCATCATTATCATCATAATAAGAAAAGAATCCAAAATGCAAAACACACCAAAAGCATAATTCAAAATACTGGGTCAAACTGACCCAGAACCGTGACAGTTTTTTTGTCTTATGACCAGACAGTGTAAGAACGTTGAGAAAAATACAAAGGCGGCGGAAGTGTGAATAACTGTAGGCTGTTTGTGAGATCTTTCTCAGGGTTGTAAAAGTTAATTGAAATTGTCTGTGGGAATGTGCTGCGACACCAGGTTGAGCAGCGCTGCCAGTGCGCCCAGCGCCCAGCTGACAGGCCTCACCGCGACGGTGGCAGTTGTTAGATTAGCTGACTAATCGAAGCTGGGCTCTCACACCGTGATAATCATATTTAGACCCCAAATGAAATTTAGGTTTGAATGAAATTCATCTGTATGCGGGTCTCTAGAGTTTGAAGAATATACAGCACAAGAATTTAGACAAACTAATCTGTGTCACTGGACAAGACACTTACTTGTGAGCTACTTAGTTTAGAGTGTGAGATGGGGGAACATCAAAATCATCAATCAATACCTGAATATATCAGCTTTGGTAAAAAGTTCAGTCTGTTGATCCGTTTGTGTGTGTGTGCAAATGAAATGCCTCGGATTTAAACCCAGTTTAATCGCAGTGGTATCCAGAGGAATTGCCTTCCACCTGATCAGTACTTATGCATTTATGTAGTTTTATATTTAGCTTCTTTTTTTTCATTCTTTCTCCTCAAACGTACTTATTTGTTCAGGTTTTACTGTTTTGTTTACTTATGCATTTGAGCATGTGTATGTGTTAGTTGTATGTGTGCACATGTTACCCCATTCTCCTGTAGTGAGGGGTGCATTGCTGGATGGCGGATCAGCTTCTCGCAGCTGCTTATCTGGCCCAGGTGGGTCACGGCTGATACCTGCCTGAGCCACGCAGAGCAGCTAACCTGGAAATTGATGTTTCACATCAGCGACCACCTCTCTCTGCTCCAGTGCAGGAAAGCTGAGGAGGAGGTATGCATATATGTGCGCATTTCTTTCCATGTGTGTGTTTGTGAGAATGTATCTGTTGCTGTCTCTCTTTGCTCCTTTGAAGATGGACATGCATATGGCGGTTAGTGTCGTGACTCAAATGCTGATACAGATAGGCTCGGGGTTCTTTTATGCATACGGAAAAAGGCCTTCTTTTTAATTATAAAGAAGATGTAAGTTCAAAAAAAGAGAAATTAAATGTCATGGAAAACTCTTAATGGTCTTTGAAACTCAGAAGGTCTCAAATACCACAAGAGATGATTTTCAAAAATCGCTTAACGAGGTTGGGATAATTTTCTGAAAATTACCCGAGCATGATAGAAGAAAGTGAGTTCCAGCTGAGGCAAGGACTTGAGTTTAGTGCACATTTTTTTTGCAACACCTCATTTTTGCCATCAGCAGCATCAAAGTTGCGATAGTAACAATACTACGTTTTTGTTTGCTTTACATATCACAAAAATGCGATTGCTTCTGGAGCAAGATATTTGCTAAACCTTCAAATTATTGTTTGGATGACATGCTAGATCAGCCTATATCCTGCGGCTTGCAGTGTGTAATATCACCGTTGGGTCGTCAGAGGCTGGTGTGCATTCTATGAAGAAAGGTTATCTCGTCCTTGTCTTGAAAGCTGACATTTGTTCTCATAAAGGCCATTGTGTTGGTGCCAGATGGAATTAACTGACATGTGGGGTGCCTGCACTCTGTCCCTCATTTTGTGGACCAGTCCCTGGCTCGAATGTGCTTCCTTTGATTTATTCTATTTTAATAATTTTGGTCTGATTATGTTCTCAGTATACTTACATTCACATGCAAAACCACTACAGCCTTTTCAGAACACGTTCATACATTGTGACTTTAGCGGTAGCTCTTTTAAATATGTGCGTGTTTGCTGTAAGCTCCGTAAAAGGCCAAGAGGGCATGTGAGTGTGTTTGTATCTGTATCCTGTAATGTTTATGTGGTTTTTCACGTTGGTGCAGTGGTGAGCTGGAGTGACTGCAGTATAATAGAACTCGTCCCTTTTATCTCACAGCCGAGATGATGTGTGACACAAGGCCTACTTAGAAGTGCGGATCACTTTTTTAAGGAATTAGGCAAGCTTGTCTTCTCTGCCTTTCTTTTTAGCCCCCATTTTTGGTTGGTTGGTGTTTTTTTTGTTCTCTGCTGCTGTTTATTTATTTTTATTACAGATTCTGAGCTTTTCCGCTGTCAGTCATTGTGTATTGTAAGGTACCTGCATTCACGCCAGCACAAACTCGCACACTTACCATACAAAATACGAGGTTGTTTGTGCTCACTTTTAACCCACACCTGTCACAGTTCTCGGGTGATAGTGATGACAGTGCGTCTTGCTGAAGGAGACGCTGTTTTGTTCATGAGTTTGTTGTTGTTCGCGAGTTTGAGGACGACACGGCGGAGGGGGGCGGCGTCGCAAACCGATAAACCAGAGCAGCTGTCATTGTCCAGATCTGTCCTGTTTTTTTTTTTTGGGGGGGGGGTTATGCCCCCCCTCATCACTGTGTCCCTTTCCCCAGATTGACCAAAGAGGTCAATTGCCAATTTGCCAGTGCCAATGTCTTTGTCAGGAATCAATATTAATTTTGGCTAATTAGGACCTAAAGCTAATGAGCACTACAGATAATGAGCTCATTTATAATCCATAAAACAACTGCGGCGTGTTATGGGATGGAGGGAAAAAAACTGTGATGGTGGCAAATTCAGCTGCAGCGTAACAAACAGTCTGGACATATGCATTTACACACACACACACACACACACACACACACACAGGGCATCCTCTTCAACACACTCATGCTCTCTCCTTTTCTTTCTAATACACAGACACTCACATACATGCACGCACACACACTTAAGGCTCTGGCATGTCTGCATTGCAGTCCTGTACTGGTCAGCTTAATATATTTTCAGCCAAGCTTTTCAGACAGTGACCATCTCGTCCCCTTTATTTTCTATGTGCATCTCCTCCCTTCTCTCTACCTTTGTAATTCCAGCTGTTACCTGTCTCACACAGAAAACAGTGGGAGTTCAGATAGGAAATGTGATGTGGAGGGAAAAGAAGAAGAAATGAAAAGAAAAATTGGGGGGGAAATATCATGGGAGGAAAGTGCTGGAGGAATATTGAAGGAAAAAAATGAAAAAGAGAGAATGAAGGATTAATGGAAGGGAAGAGGCAGGCTGAAGCAATAAGGGGGTGAAGGAAAACATGGATGTGAAAGTGATACACACATGGAGAAATTGGAATAGATACTGGCAAAGGAGGCAATGAGAGCAAGAGGGCTTCACAGCAGATGGACATGAGAGAGAGACAGTGGGAGAGGGAGAGAGAGCAAGAGAGAAAGAGAAGCTGAAGATAGAGCTGTGGTTGTACCTCTGCCCAGCCAGACAAAGTCCAGCTGGCGTTGACTTGGCCAGTTAGTCAGCTAAACCTAACTGAGCTGGAGCTGACCAGGATCAGACATGCTCGGGCGGCATCCAGACCAGAGTGTCGTTTTGCAACTGTTACGGTACACCTGTCTGGTGAGGCCGAAGTCCCAGAGAGATTCCCGAGCTTGGCTGCTGCCGCTAAGTTATGTTAAGTTTCCAACAATAAAATAGGAGTAATGTGATGCTATAATAACGTGATCCAGGGGTGTCAAACATAAGGCCCGGGGGCACGAATTGGCTTGGCAATTACCGTAATTGTCGGGCTATAAGCCGCTACTTTTTGCACAAGCTTTGAACCCTGCGGCTTTTAGTCAGGTGCAGCTTTTCTATGGATTGTCCATGATTTTTGTGATATCGTAAGACGATTTGTTTTGTTTGTTCCGCTGTTGTACGGCACTACGTTGCCTGGCGGAAGGATCGGGGTTCAAGAGTGGTATGTTAGTCACATGTCCGTCCGCCAGGCAACGTAGTGCCGTACGAAGTAGCGCGAAAAACAAACTTCAAAGTAGCGGTACGCGTTCAGCGGGAGGCGTGGATGATGAGCGGCGATAAACTTGCGAAAAGCAAGTTATGCTCAACTCCACCGGTGGATTCTGACAGCGTGGAAAAGTGTGAAAGCATCCACGATCACCAACGGATTTCGAAGGGCTGGACTGCTGCATGATGGAGAGGAGGACACCGCCACGGCCCTTCAGAGGGTGTTCGACTCTGACACTGACAACGAGGATTTCTTTGGTTTTGAAAGTGACAACGAAGGAGAGAAGCGGAGAGTGGATGACGAAGCCATCCTGAGCCTGTTTGTATCCGACACTGGAGGAGAGGACTTTGGTGGTTTTAGTGCGCAGGAAGAAGAGAAAGATGGTGAATGACTGACTTTTCTTCTTGTTAAAGCCGTGTCACTGCACCTGAGCCTAAAAGGTAGTCCGAATCTATTTTTCTGGTGTGCTGTAGGCTACTGTTATGTACTACATGTGCAAATATGTACCCATAACTTGTTTTTCAAAATATTAATAAAAGGGGTGTGTCTCCAAACAGCCATCTCTTTCCTGACAATTCCCTTTGTGCATATTCTCTTACATATGATAAGTCAACATTGAAACACCTGCGGCTTTTAGTCAGGTGCGGCTAATGTATGTACAAAACAGGATTTTCCCCTGATTTTAGCTTGTGCGGCTAATATTCAGGTGCGCTTTGTAGTCCGGGAAATACGGTACTCAATCTGGCCTACTGGACAGCTTTGGAAAACATGAAGAAATGCATAAAATTTGGACTTTTAGCTGTATTTTCATAAATTTTACAGCTTTCTCTTTACTAACATGGCCATTCTTGCTGCACTAACGTTCATTTGATTTTTCATCATCTACTGCAGAAATGCAATTTTTCAGCATTTCTTTGTCACATAGAAAAAGTGAGACACATTGTTGAAAATATATAATATATTTAATATATAGTTAAAAATTACAAAATAAGTATTGAAAACATCACCATTTTCCAAACTAAATATATTTCTCAGGGTGCTATTGACATTTCTCCAGGTGTCGGTAACAACCCATCCAATCCATACATGTCGGTGGCAACTTGTGAAGTCGACAGTTAGCAGCATGGACGGTCAGCATCAATGCTACTTCCAAGATTTCCAATTTTGCTTTGAGAAAGTTGTGTTGTTCCTTTGCTGTTAAGAGATATCTGCGACTTGAGAACTTGCTGATAAAAACAGAAAGGTTACCATTGCTGTCTGAAGCATTTCAGCTGGAACTGTTCCTTAGACAAGGCGGGACACTTAGATAGACACTGAAGTGGATACTTCAACACCATTTTCGGTATTTTCAGTGTTAACAAAAAAAACAAACATTTATTTCCACAGACAAGTCTCCATTAAGCTGCTTTTTATAAAACTTGAGAAGAGTTTTATAAAATAACAGGTGTGTTTTACTGTCTTTACATGTAGCCCTGTTTTACTGTGTAATCACTCTTTTGTAAATGTATATAGTCTTGTCTTTGTACATGCAGTGTTCCTCATGAATCCTGTTCCTTTAGGTTCTGTATTTTTTGCTCGTACCTTTTGGACTGTTTCTCTCATTTTTGTGCTTTGCCAGTAAAGACATTTCCTCATTACCTCTCCAGACTGTGTCTTGTACTTGGAACCTCTCTTGAACATCATGCCACATAACAGAGGATGACAAGTATTTATTGATTGGCAGCTTTAGTATTACCAGTAATAATTACTTTACTGACCTGAGGTGCTCAGATAGCTTGGTAGTTATTTAATAAATATTTAAAGCATGGGCATTTTGTAAGCTTTCCAGGAACTAGAATGCACTTCAGTGCAACTCATCTTAGTCTACAACATGTCTCCATGCAGTTCCTTGCAATATATACATAGAAATTGCAAAAAGGCCTGTAGAGTTTGAGCTACAGACTCTACAGGCCTCAGCTGAATGTTGCCTCATGTTAAATGTTAAAGCTGTTGACAGTACAATGAGAAAAAGACTGGACAAGTATGGCCTGTTTGGAAGGGTTGCCTGGAGAAAGAAATCCTCTCTGAGCATTGCAGCACGGGTTGCAAGCTTGCATCTAAACAAACCACAAAACTTCTAGAACAATGTCCTTTGGACAGATAAGATGTTTGGTTTTCTCCAAATGTGGTGCTGTGCATCATGGCCAAAGACAGCATATCAAGACAAATACGTCACAGTAAGCATAGTGGTGGAGGGATGATGATTTGGGATTGTTTCACAGCCAAAAGGACCTGGGCATCCTCTTTTGTACACCACAGTGTTCTAAAGTCAAACATGAGGCCGTCTTTCTACTGGATCATCACTCAGTTTTTTCACACACTTCTGCATTTTGTCTCAGTTTTTGTTGTTCTTTTTTCTTTTTATTCTTTGTTTTTTTTTTTTTAAAAGAATAAGCAGGACATTTTTTTTTTTATTTCAGAAGGGTTCCATATTAGTGACAACAAGAACTTTAGCTCACCTCTCACTTGCCAGAGCCTCATTCTTGACCCTAGCTCCTGCCTTACCCCCAACATCTCCATCCACATTCGCAGGGCTGACAGAAACAACATCAACCTTATATTTCAGCAATACAGGGGACAAATGATAAACATGTAAACGGGAGAGAAAAGGTCAAAAGGGAGAAGCTTTTGTTTTAGTGTGGATGTGTTTATGTGTGTGTGGCTTCACGGTGAAAGTGGCATGTTCCATTACCCGACCATGATTTAGCTTACTCTGAGGTAATAGTCAGTCCTGGAGGGGTCAGCAGAGGGCCAGTGTGGGAGAGGAGGGCATGTAGGGAGAGAAACGAGAGGTAAACAACAGAATAAGAACTGGCTTGAAAATTGAGCTTAGCAAGAAAAAACAGATGAAAAGAGCAAGACATGAAGAAAGAAAGAAAATGAAAAAACTGGGCATTCTTCACAAAGTGCCGTTGTTGATGGACATTTTGGCATATTGGCAGGAGTGGTGCGGTTTGGGTTGGATGTGTGTGTTTTGGGCAGGCATTTGCTTTTGTGACAACGACAGGCCAGGCTGGCTGAGCCGTCACTCCAGAAGCCTTAGCAGCACACAGCCACCTGTCCACTCCTATCAGCGCTGCCTGTGTCCCTCTGTCTGGCCTCCACAAGCAGGACGGAGCGTGACGAGAGGATGACAAAAAACGAAAGCGAGAGAGAGAGAGAGTGGGGGAACAGCAAGACTGTGATGGGATGGAACAGAAAATAGCAAGAGCAAAGAGCTTTACTGTGTGATCGGAGACCGAATGGAGCTGCGTGTGAATTTGCAGTGACAGGTCTGTCCCCCTTCACCAATGCGTGGGATGACTGTCCACTAATGTCCTTCACTGTCCTCCAAGTTTCTCAGCGTGATTGGTTAGTCACAGCCTTGTCAGTCAGTGTTTTCATCACTTCAACATTTGGGTGTATTAGAAAGCCAATCCTGAGCCGGACATCCAATCAAATGCCTCTTCCTCAGATCGCCGTGCGATCGCTCTTATCATACGCAAGGCAACCAATGATTCGTGTCTGGACGGAAGTCAGCTTCAAAAATTATTTGCTGGAGTTTCTAATGGTATTCTTTTATGTGAATTATTTCTTTTTGTCTTTAAAATATACTTAAAATAATCAGAGTGTTAGGATGCCTGGGTCGTTGACACAGGGTTTTTGAGTTTATTATATTATTTATTATTTCTAGTCTTTGGTTTCTTTGAGTTCTGTCTTATGGTTTATGTCTCTGTCTTCTCTAGTTGCTCTGTCTCCCCTGTCAGCTGTATCCCCTTGTCTAGTTCGCGTCTCTGTGTATCCTTAGTTGCTATATCCCCGTGTCCAGTCAGTGTCTGTGTCTGCCCTGGTCCCACGTCTTTGTTTCCTCTGTTGCAGTGCGTGTGAGTCTGTGTCTTTAGTTCAGTCTGTGTCATGTTTCCTGTTTTATTCTGAAGGTCCTTGTCTGAGGTTAATGTATCTGGTTTCGCTTCCCCTTGTCTCGTTAGGCCTGATTTGCCCCAGCTGTGTTTCCCTCCTGTTACCCATTCCCTGATTGCTCCCTCTGTGTATTTAAGCCCTGTGTTTCTCTGTGTCTGTGTTGTGATCTACCGTTTATTTTGCTGTGTGTTTTGGCTGCCTGTATAAGTTATTTGGATTCTTACTTTTGTTCTGTTTGAGTTCAGTATTAAAGCTGTTTCAGTTTACGTTTGTCTCTGGAGTCTGCACCTTGGGTCCTTTTCCTGCCTGCACACAGCCGTCACATAACACAGAGTTGCAGTTCCCTATGACATTCATCATTGTGCACCTTAAAATACACAAAAACCTTGATGCCTCTTCTTCTGGAATCTCAACAGGAAACAAACAGATCACTTTGACTTTGTTCTGTTTTGGCAAGGTTACAGCATAATGAGGAAGAATTTTTATTTTAAGCTGTGAACAGGTACCCAAACCATTTGTTTCCAGTACACTTCGCCTCCTTTTTAAGCTCTCTAATAGCGATTGCCTCCTTTCTATAGAAGACAGCCATGAATCTGTACACTACATATGCTACATTCACAGTCAAACTGCATGTTTCTTTGTGCTTTTCTCAGACATTTCATTAATCACTTAAACAGAGGTTCCACAGGAAATGTATATCAATATGAGTACTTCTACATTTTCATAGCTTATAAATATGTTTATCTTGTGTTACTGAGTATGTTCAGGCTGTACACAAAAGTTATACGCACAGATGTTGAGTGTGTGCTTTAGGAGGCGTGTATTTCTCTCAGGAGTGGCTAAAGAAAAGGCAGAGGGTGTCCGCTCATCCGTGACAGATTTAGTCATAAATCTGTCGGATTAATACACAGCCTCTCAAGGACTCTTATGGTGTATGTTGTTGAAACACAGGAGTCACTTAAAGCCAGACTCAAGGTACAATTTGTCTTTGGCTCGATTCCACATCGCAGTTATTGATGTCACCAACACGTGTGTGAACACTTAAACATAAGTACACGTGCATACAGGAGAAAGGAAGCTGAAGAAAAGGTGAATGAGAGGAAGATGAAATGGAATACGGCAAATGTTTTGTTTCAGAGGAACTTTTGGGAAGATTTTTGTGTGGTAAATCTACTTTGTTTTGCAGCAGCAGACAGATATAACATCCTTTAAAGGGTTCTAGCTGTGATTTGTGTCCACTACCCAACAGGAACATTGTAGTCCTCTGCAGTTTTCAATTTACAAATGGGTTGCATTTGTTTATTTGAGACATAAAGACTTGGAAACATTATTGGTGAGCCATTTTCTCTTTTTTCCCATCTTTTTATTGTTAGCTATTTAACTGACCACCGTGGGGGAAAAGGTTTTACTGTCAGTCTCCGTATTTATTTTCATCCTACGGGGATATAAACTAACAGCATGCATCCTTTTTTCAGCTATTAAAGATGCCTCCCAAACACGTACTTCTCTCTTTATATGGAAATGGAGGTCCAAGCACTTATTTTCTGGCCACCACACTATTGTCATTCCAGGTAGATCTGTTTAGTTTACTTCTACGTCCAACTGGCTTCCCCGAGGCAACCTGTATCTGTAGACGTTAACAAAGCGCACAACACCGTGGGCATAGAAAGCAGCAATGAGTTGATTTTAACTCATTTCCATCTTATTTCTAAAGGAATAGAAGAAAGATTCATTTGCTGTGTTTTTGACTGGTGGCAAGGGTGTAACTCATTGCATATGCCCCCAAGAGGTCTCTTAAAAGCATGAGTCTGAAACTGCTTAAATCCCTTGATGGAATCTGACTCATAAATTAGTCTCAAAGTGTTTCACATGAGCCAAATTGACTGATGGAGTTAAGTTTGTACGTTGCTATGACTGCCGAGGGTTTTAACTGAGAAGTGCATTGTGCTTGATGCTTGAGAGTCCATTTCTGTCTCTTCACTCACTCAGGATGTGTTGTGAGGATCTCACATTGCACCTCACCTGTGTGAGGTGTGGAAAAGAGCAAAAAGTTATTTTATTACATCCAGATCAATTCTTTCCCCATATCATTGATCATTTATTGTAACTAACAAATTAATACCTCCCTTGTTTCAGAAATGCTCATATGGATCCTGCTGCTGTCTGATGCTCCAGATATATATAATGAATTCATAAGAAAGACAGCTACAAACACATGAAAGTATTAAACATATCATCTCTACAGTGCACAACAAGACTAGAAAATGCAAATATTTTAGAAATTACTCCAAAATGTGTTTAAAACTTATATATTGTTGTTTATTTAAACTTTTTTCTGTCCGGAAATGCAGGTAAATAACCGTAATTTGTTGATTTAATCAACTACTAGTTTTTGTAAAACGGTAAATGTCAAAATGTATGCATACCAACAAAAATTATCATTTTGATTCAAGAGATTGCACACACAGGTGGATTAACCATTAAAAACATGACTGTATCATGAACCTTACATTGGGAAGTGGTCTAAAAAAATTGATAAAATTATTATTGTTGAGTCTCAATATCTGATTTGGGGACATATTCTGTCCTTATTTCCGTATTTTTTATATATTTTTATATATGGTGAATATAGAAATATTCCACATGCATGTGAGGTATTCTGTGATTTCAGCTCACATACTGACACTGGCCAGAAATTCTTTGTCCACATCTCAGCACCAAAACGGATCTTCTATAAAACATAAAATATAAATGACCAGAATATGCAGAAGTCAGGTTTTGCATACCTGATTTCTTTAAAATCCAAACTCTTTTCATCTTGATTTTGTCTCTCACACTTACCTCTTCAGTATCATGTCCATGACAGACTGAGATTTTTCTAAAATTCAGTGTCACAGTAAAGTATTTACCTCAGCTAAGACAAAGTCAGTAATAGGTCAGATTAACAAGATTCACCATAGCACATATTCCATATACATGAACAGGGACTGGTGCATTGGGGTGTGCATGCTCTGTTACCACACTGTCAGATATACCACAAACAGAGACTGCTGATAGCTATTGCAGCCGAGTATATTCAGTAGAATTTCCTTCTGTATGTGTGTAAGTTTATAGCACAGCTTTATGGAACAACATTATCGGATATTACCCTGTTGCTTCATTCAGGTTACTCTATCGCTCTCGCTTTTTATGATATGAGTGTTTGCGTCCTTGCATTGTGCTGCAATGGCATATAATTTGCACATGCTCTCGTTTGCTTTTGTGCTTTAGCTCTGCGCTTGCTATCTGTGATGCTGAAAAGTGTACGGCACTGTAGCTTGGAGTCACACTCTCATAATCACAACTGTTCTGTTTGACAGATGTGAAATTTATTTTTGCTTCTCACCACAATCTGTTTTCAAATTTTCTTCACGTGGTAATCTATAAAGTGGCAAATGCTTCACTTTAAAGTAGAAGTGCGCTGTATGAAATTAGCTCATGCTGCCAGTTAACTTATGACAGTGTTTTCCTGTGTGAATTTTTGATGGCAGTGATTGATGTGAGGCAGCGCGGCTTCAGCTTGGCATTGCTGATGTGTTTGAAGGCTCTCTTTGTCAGCGGATAGACAGTGCAGTAACATGAGTGGCATCATACTGACTCATCAGCCAAGTGATTGCATGACTTCAGTCTTACTGGCCCTGCCTCAAGACAACCCATCAAGTATTTATACAGAGCAGGTAAAGATCAAGATTCTCTCCAGCACCATCCTGCACAGTCAGTCAATCTCATATAGTTCGAGGTGGCTTCATCCATTCTTTCTTTTTTTTCTTCTTTTTTTTTGTTTGCCCCTGCTGGTAGACAGCTGAACATTGCCCATATATCCATTAAGCCTCTGTGCTCCATAAAATTTAAAGCTATAATTCACTGCATGCCTGAAATTGCAGTGCTGACAGTGCCTGTCCCAGTGAATCAGAACTCAGATGAACGAGAGGTCTAGAGATGTCACCAACATAATAAACAGGGCTTTGGCCTACAGCCCCTTTCCTTTCCCAAGCCTGAGGCCCCAGGGCAGGGCCGAGGCTAGTCCCCGTCTAACGCGCACGACTCTTATTGATCCAGCAGGGATTGATGTCCTCCAGCGGCTGATTTAGCTCCCCCCACGGGCCCCCATGCCTTTTCTAAAAGGTTGGGCTCAGTAAAACATCCAGGTGTTGCTCTCTATAGGTTAGCAAGTCTTCCTTGCTTTTTTCCTCCTCCTCTTCTTCCTCAGTTTCAGGATTATGCCTATAGTGGTAGTGTGAATTTCAGTCCTGACATAGTGAAGCAAAAATGGTTTGTCTTTACGAACTCATGCTTTTGGAAAAGTGCTTGCAGTAATGGGGTGTACAGTGGGGCAAAAAAGTATTTAGTCAGCCACCGATTGTGCAAGTTCCCCCACTTAAAATGATGACAGAGGTCAGTAATTTGCACCAGAGGTACACTTCAACTGTGAGAGACAGAATGTGAAAAAAAAATCCATGAATCCACATGGTAGGATTTGTAAAGAATTTATTCGTAAATCAGGGTGGAAAATAAGTATTTGGTCAATAACAAAAATACAACTCAATACTTTGTAACATAACCTTTGTTGGCAATAACAGAGGTCAAACGTTTACTATAGGTCTTTACCAGGTTTGCACACACAGTAGCTGGTATTTTGGCCCATTCCTCCATGCAGATCTTCTCGAGAGCAGTGATGTTTTGGGGCTGTCGCCGAGCAACACGGACTTTCAACTCCCGCCACAGATTTTCTATGGGGTTGAGGTCTGGAGACTGGCTAGGCCACTCCAGGACTTTCAAATGCTTCTTACGGAGCCACTCCTTTGTTGCCCGGGCGGTGTGTTTTGGATCATTGTCATGTTGGAAGACCCAGCCTCGTTTCATCTTCAAAGTTCTCACTGATAGAAGGAGGTTTTGGCTCAAAATCTCACGATACATGGCCCCATTCATTCTGTCCTTAACACGGATCAGTCGTCCTGTCCCCTTGGCAGAAAAACAGCCCCATAGCATGATGTTTCCACCCCCATGCTTCACAGTAGGTATGGTGTTCTTGGGATGCAACTCAGTATTCTTCTTCCTCCAAACACGACGAGTTGAGTTTATACCAAAAAGTTCTACTTTGGTTTCATCTGACCACATGACATTCTCCCAATCCTCTGCTGTATCATCCATGTGCTCTCTGGCAAACTTCAGACGGGCCTGGACATGCACTGGCTTCAGCAGCGGAACACGTCTGGCACTGCGGGATTTGATTCCCTGCCGTTGTAGTGTGTTACTGATGGTGACCTTTGTTACTTTGGTCCCAGCTCTCTGCAGGTCATTCACCAGGTCCCCCCGTGTGGTTCTGGGATCTTTGCTCACCGTTCTCATCATCATTTTGACCCCACGGGATGAGATCTTGCGTGGAGCCCCAGATCGAGGGAGATTATCAGTGGTCTTGTATGTCTTCCATTTTCTGATGATTACTCCCACAGTTGATTTTTTTCACACCAAGCTGCTTGCCTATTGTAGATTCACTCTTCCCAGTCTGGTGCAGGTCTACAATACTTTTCCTGGTGTCCTTCGAAAGCTCTTTGGTCTTGGCCATGGCGGAGTTTGGAGTCTGACTGTTTGAGGCTGTGGACAGGTGTCTTTTATACAGATGATGAGTTCAAACAGGTGCCATTCATACAGGTAACGAGTGGGGGACAGAAAAGCTTCTTACAGAAGACGTTACAGGTCTGTGAGAGCCAGAGATTTTCCTTGTTTGAGGTGACCAAATACTTATTTTCCACCCTAATTTACGAATAAATTCTTTACAAATCCTACCATGTGGATTCATGGATTTTTTTTCACATTCTGTCTCTCACAGTTGAAGTGTACCTCTGGTGCAAATTACTGACCTCTGTCATCATTTTAAGTGGGGGAACTTGCACAATCGGTGGCTGACTAAATACTTTTTTGCCCCACTGTATTTGTTACTCCCTTTAAGAAACATCATTGTTCTTCCTCCTCCCTTCCACTAACATCTACCCTCATTTTTCGCTGTTTCCTTATTGTGGCCATCTCACACTCCAGCCCAGACATTTAAACCTAAATGCTCTCATTGTTTTCTTTAAGCTTCTCAGTTAGGTATCCGTCCTCTTTGATTCTGTAAGCAGGTGGAAAGTGTTTTTATTTAACATTCATTCAACATCTTTATGGAACCATCACAGCTTGAGTGAGTAATCTGAAATTTGTGGGGTCTTAAGAAGAAAGTCTCAGATACTTGATCTGCAAATCTAACAAGATGCGGTAGCTGTTTCAGTTCAGTCCCTAGATGTTTTTGTGGGCTTACCTTCCATTGCTGTGTTTCTGACCCACTCATTCTCATTCCTATGCTGCCAGAAGCAGCGGATGTCACAGAGATATGCACAAGGTGTCCCTCAGGATCTGTGCTGTGATTCACTGGTTGCAGCAGTGTAGGATGCTGTATGAGAGGCTAGATTTAATTTAATTTCGTTTTGTTTGTTTTTTTATAATTGAAGTCTTTATTTGTTTTTAACATTTCACAACACAAAAACAAACAAAACAACCAACAAACAACAACAGAAAAAAAAAACTCAAATCAGTTAACTCAAATCTTTAAGTCTAATTTCGGTTTTTTTTAATGTTTTATGCTGTTTAACTTTTTTCTCTCTGATTGTTAGTTATATTTACACACAAAGCATCTTGATCAAGTTCATGATGGCAGTTCTTGCTGTCCTGGTAATGACGATGTCTCTGACTTTGTGACTTTAGTGTCACTTTACAAACGTGAATACAACCAAAAAGTGGAGAGAAAAGTGAGGAAGTAAGAGGTTCCGAGGACAATCGTAGAGAGAAAGGTGAAGTAGAGAGATGGTTCCTCTCGCCCATTGCTCTTGTCATGAATGCAGTGTTGCAGACTAGAAGGGATGGGGAGGGGGCAATATTAATGTGCACTGTATCATTCATAACAGTAATACTGGCATCACTTGCTGCTAAATAGCATCATTTGTCAGGCGAAAGGGCTTGGTGTCACAGTGTTAGAGATAAGCATTAGAGGGATACCTACGCTACACACACACACACACCCAAACACAGCTGTGTATATGTGACTTTAGAGGACATTGCACTGACTTACATTCATTTTCTTTACTCCAACCTAAACTATAACCATTAGTTGCCTTACGTTAACCAAAACATAACATTCACCTTACATGTTAATACTTCAACCTAAATCATGACCCAAAGTATTTTACACCTTTTTTCTTTACCCACAATCCTGAAAATGAATCCTAATGTTAAACTAACACAGCATAAATAACTTGAAATGAAAAAACACAGTGTTTCAAAAATCTGTAAGAAAAAAACCAAAACAAAATGATACAATTAACCACTTTTCTACAATTTGTCGTTTATTGAAATGTCTAAATCTTTTTTCTACCTTAATTTATGCTAAGAATGTCTTTCACCAAAGTATAATATCCTAATACCTCAGAAATTTCCATATTTGAGGACAAAATAAATTATGTCGATCCTATTGTCTTTATCTAAGTACACCCATTTTGCTCTGTTAATGTCTATAACCTTAGGCAAGGTTAAAAAAAATCTGTTAATAAAACAAAACTGACCCACAGGAGCCAGAAAAGAAGTTCTCAGGCAGTGTTATTGGTCTCTGCACTAAATCTCTATGTAAAAAATTTATTTATTGCAATAATATATAACTGCACACATATTTGGTGATATAATATATTAGCATCTAGAGCAGCCCTTCGTTTGTCTAATCAGGGCAGAGAATCTAACTCATATTCTCAGTAAGTTGGTCTCGGTTCATCTTTCTTCTCAGCAGTAAGAGTTAATCTTCCACAAGACTGTCTCTCATACATAGTCTGAAATGAACATTTGTTATCCTTCACTCAAGTGTATGTCTACCCACGTGGAGCAGACAATTCGTTCACAGTCGAGAGGGCCAAAAGGAGGAGGAAAAAAAACAGTTATTATTGATGACTATGGGGTAAAATGCTTAATTTGCATCGTCTTCAACCAAATTATAACTCATATTGAAAGCAGCTGAA
This sequence comes from Rhamphochromis longiceps, assembly GCF_057381845.1. Taxonomy (NCBI): domain Eukaryota; kingdom Metazoa; phylum Chordata; class Actinopteri; order Cichliformes; family Cichlidae; genus Rhamphochromis; species Rhamphochromis longiceps. Next base: position 25,687,754 of record NC_140569.1, read on the forward strand.
TTTGCATAAATCTCATTAGACTGCAATGAGAGGGGTTCATAAATCGTTATATTAATTAGTCATTTTTGCCACCCTTTCATAAGAAAATGGGGTGTATTAATAAAACGAGAGGGGTGTGTGATTGTGAAGCCTAATTGGTCACTGTATTAAGCAGTGTGGTGCGCAAGTGACAGATTTGATTTAGTTTGGCTTCACTTCTGTTGTCTGGCCAGGGAGGGGGGACAAGTGTTTGTGTCTGTGCAATTATTGAATGATCTGTTTATTTTCTCTTCTGTCCATGCACTCATTTTAAAAAAACAAACCTGTTCCTAATTAACAGTCAAATGCTTACCTCAGCATATATCACCCTGAGGTCAAGAGGCAGTCAAAGAAAATTACACCCCAGATTAAGTTTCTGTGTTTCCGTGAGGTTATCCTGTCTTGACATTTAGGATAAATTCTCACATTTTTGAATTTACAAACAGCATTTTTTGCATTAACAGTGTGAGCACAAATAGCAGTTACAAGGCAAAGATAAGCCCACAGTGTTTTGGTATAGTCTTCTTCTTCTTCTTCTTCTTCTTTCGGCCGATCCCTTAATCTCCCTCCATGTCATCCAACCCGTGACAACAATCCTCCGCCTTTGTCTTTGGCCAACACAAGCACAGTTTCCACCGGCACCCTGTTGGCCAACAACACTGAGGACGGTCATTCTTAACCTGGACCCCGACCGATCATTGATGAGCCGTGTGTTTGATTTGGCAAAGATTTTTGCCGGATGCCCCTCCTGACATAACCCACATTTATCTGGGCTTGGGACCAGGGAAATACACTGGCTTGGCTGGGTTCTCGCTCTAGTCCATCCATTCATTTTCCCAAGCACTTATGCAGCTAGTGAGGAGGGTGCTGGAGCCCATCCCAGCTATGATAGGTTGAGAGGCAGGAAACAAACACGGGCAAAGTCTGTCACCGGACAGATCAGAGGCACAGGGCAGAAATGAATAGGAATTTCAAACTAGGTATCTGTGAAGTGACAGTGACTGGTATCTTAAAGTATTTTATGTACTGTATGTTTTGGACTTTAGTGAGGAAAACCTTGCCTCTGATATTTGTGAAAAAGCTTCTAATCCTTCCCGGATTCATATATTTCTTAATTTTTTTAATATATATAATATTATTTACAATGCTGTGCACAGGCAGTTTGACCCTGGAGGGTAATGAGCCTTGCCAACCAGCTTGGAGGTCTTGATACCGTCTTCTGTGCCGCTCTTAAACACAGCCTCATGATACATCTGTCCAGCGTGGCGGATTAACCTGCATGATAGCACGCCACCTCTGGTTTTGATTAGCCAGCTTCTACTGTTTATGATGAATGAAGCCCGTGAGCTGCTGCAGCTCCAATTAAAAATCCTTTGCTCCTGCACGCTACTGCATTTCTTTGTGCTGAGCCTTTGTGTGTTTTCAAGTCGTCTTCAGCCGTTACACTACCAGGACATCTGGAGTTTTACAACATATAGTTGTTGTGGTTCTCTCTTTTTTAGTAGGTTTCCTTGAATATAATGTTGAGAAGTCAGAGTTTCTGTCACAATCATGGTACCTTGTTAACTCTTTTGCATTTTATTTTGATGTATTTATTTATATATATATATATTTTTTGATCAATTTTTAATGCAAGGCTAACTTTTACATGTAACATGCAAATTGAAAATTCTGATAGGACAACTGCATTTGTGTGAATATTCAGGAATTGCATGCTCTCACAAATCAGCGCTTTCTAAATTGGCTCAGTCATTAAAAATTTGTTGATGCCTACTTTGACTTTGCAGGACTTCTGACCTTTGACTCTCTCGCTGACAGGTTCATCGGTGGCCCAGCTGAAGGCAGATGATCCTGAAGGCGAACCCCTCATCTATGGGGTTTCAGGAGAAGAGGCCATGAAGTATTTCGCTGTGACCAAAGAAACCGGTGTGGTCTGGCTTCGACAGCAACTCGACCGTGAGGTACAAACAAACAAACTCGTGCACACACATACTAAATGCTACACACACGCTCATACATTACCAAAGCAAATGCACCGGGTACAAGAAAAGACACACAGAACAATTTTGAAAATAGGATACGCGGCGTAAATTATCAAATGATGAAAGAGTCCCGAAAAGTGCAAAACAATGTGAGGGGAAAAGCACAAAGGACGTCGAGCTCAGAGTGGCTTCTGTAGCTCCTTTTTGTTTTCTGTCTCTGATTTTCTGCTCTGCTCCTTTGCTTTACATGTCTATGCAAATTTTGTGCTGATATGGATCTCTGTCTCCACCAGACCAAGTCAGAGATGCAGGTTGAATTCTACGTGAGTGACAATCAAGAGGTAAGAGACCGATTTGCACTGCGTTCATAGTTGTGACACATTTCTTCACACGCTGACATCCTGCATATAGCCTGACCTCATATCACACAGAGGCCTTGCAATCTGTCTCTTTTTCAGTCTCTCACTTTTACACTTACCCTTATTTCTCTTCCTCACATGACACCTGTCCGACTCAACACAGTATAGTTGCTGAAACAAGTGACATTCCACCTACTCTCCCCAGCGAGAAATCTGTCACACACCTGTCCTGTTTTCTTTGACTCTGAATCGTGGCTTTGTGTCACATTTACATTGACTCTTTGTCAGGAAACGTGTGGCAGTGGCTTTGGAACTATTTAACCAAGGTGTTTCTTTCCCCAGGTGGTCAAAGACACAGTTAACATCCAGATCGGAGATGTGAACGATAACGCCCCAAACTTCCACGGGCAGCCATACACTGTCAATATTCCAGAGGTGAGGATGCCCGGACATTATTTACCGATTGTACTCGAGTGGAAATGAGACTGTGATTTTATTCATTACTCTGGTATACATGAAAAAGAAAAGTCATCATATGCAAGACAATTTCTGTATAATTTGCTGGTTTTTTGAACATCAAAACAATGTCAAAGTAAACAAAAAACTTTTATTTCCAGTAGAAGAACATTTTCCTCTGGAATCTGTACTTCAAACTGATGAAAACTTTGGAAAACAAAGAGCTGCAATGAATTTTCAGAAACACTAAGAAAACATAAATAAAATTCACCTCACCGTCATGCCTATTGCAACAGCTGTATCTGCACGGTGGCTACGTCTGATTTATGGTGATCATCTCCTATTCATAGTGCATTTTTGTCTTTGCCATGCTGGAAATAGCAGTGTTTTGCTGCACCTGTGATCTTCCCACGATTTCAGGAGTTGTCTTCCAGCTAATGTTTAGAGAATGTGTACAGCCTCCTTTGCAGGGAAAAGAAAACTCCAGTGCAAACCTCAATCTCTATTCTCTCCTTTTTCTGTCCTCCCACTGAATCGGCTACCTTCCTTCTCAGCTCTCACTTCTTTCCATCTTTGTGTCTCGTCTATGCCCTCTCCCTCATCTAATCCTTGATATGAAGTAATACTTCAAACAGGGACTGAAATCCACACACACACACACACACACACACACACACACACACACACACACACACACACACACACACACACACACACACACATCCACAAGTCTTGTTGTGTTTATATTGAGCACATACCCCTTTGTGAGTCTTCACCAAATCTTCAAAGCCACTGGCTTTTTCTCTCCCAATCCATAAAGTCAGGCAAATAAATGGGAGAAATAAGGACTGTTTAGACGAGGCTGTTTAGATCACCCACCAGGGAAGATTCTCTCAGGCCATTGCATTGAACCGCCGCTAAGTTGTGTGGGACTCACTTATAGTCCACATGCAGACGTTTCAAGCTCTGCAAACAACAGGATTCAGTTTAGCCTTGAGAAAGCCATTAAACAGGGCTGCGTCTGACCCTCAGTCACTCACATACTGTTAGTTCCCTTGCATCACTTACTGAATTACTACTGCTGTCAATCCTGGCATCCTATTGATTAAAAAATTTAAGCTTATTTGTTTGAGGCTATAGAGAGTGGAAATAAATCAGACTCCAGTGTAGTCCCAGGCAGTACATACATCCGAGTTTTCCCCAGCATTTCTTTACATTGGAAATAGTGTAAGCCTGTAAAGTGAGCCATCGCTGAAAAGAAAACATGCAAACCATGTGTGTGTGCAAACACAATGTTAGACTAATGCAAGTGAAATATGTTTTATCACACATCTCAGTGAACTAAACTGCGTACTTTGCTCGACAAAATGAGACACTGCAATTTCATTCATATTTTCACGACTGCGTTGCAATCACAATGCAGCACACAGTCCAATCTGTACGCACAGAGCTCTTTATTAAGCCGCTCTCTTTTCCACTTAAATCCTTTGCCAGTTTTGGCAACTGTTTTCCTTCATTTCAAGTCAGCCTCTTCCTCATTTTGCCCTGTTTCTCCTTCCTCTACCCTTTTCGCCACCTTATATTATTTCTCAGCAACTTTAGTTACCTGCATTTTTATGGCCTCATTACTTCCGTGACCCTAAGCGACCTTTAGCGGGCAAAGCAAACATGCTGCAACATCACTTCATCATGCTGTCACTCACTGGACATGCCACAATGACTGCGGGTTAAAGTGCCATCAGCGCATCAAAGGAGAAGATGGGAAACGGCGATGAGTGTGGAGGATGAAAGAGTGGCAGAAGTAACAAAGCAGAGGCGACAAACAAAGGAGTCAAACAATGAGATTTACCGCAAGTGACAGAGAACGCAGGACGGAAAGAAAAGACCAGAAACAACACAAAGATTCTCGTGGGTTTTTCGAAGAAATAGGACAGGAGGTGTTATGAAGTGAGGCTCGACGGCACTGTCCAGATGAAGCAATGTGAGTGGCAAGGTGAGCAGTGCAGGAGGCAGAATAGCAGAGAGTGTGTGTAAATGTCATTTTAATTTGTAGAGCCATAAAGAGGGTGAAGGGGAGCAGGTGGGCTGCTAGCATTCCCTCTGTCAGTGCTAATGAGCTCGCCAGATTTACAGCATCCACACAGTTAGGCAGCCAGCAGCAGAGACCGGATACAAAGAGCGACAACTATTACCTAAAATAATGTTTTGATGGAACAGCAGATGGGCTACAACACAAATCCATTACTGGATGTGTCACGGTCTGGGGGGCAGACCGTGGGGGATGTTGGAGAAAGGACCCAAACGCTGGACTTAATGAAATGAACAGTGGGTTTATTTACAGTGAGGTAAATGTACACCACACATTGAATCTCCAAAAGTGCTCCCTCGACTCCCGTGACGTGTCTTCTCCCAAGTGCTGGTATCCCGTGCTCTCTGCCCCTGTGCCTTCACACACCCCGTGTGTCTTGCAGTCCTGTGTTCCACTCTCCTGAGGAAAAAACACAGACACAGCCGTTATGGCACCAACTCCAGCAGGCATACACTGACCAGCACTACAAACACTGACATGGAGTCTAACTCAACGATCCTGCGCCGGAGGAAGCTCCATCGCTCTGTTAAGTAGCTCCCCCGACGATCCTGATCAGAAGCAGGTGTGTGGTAAGCTAGGCGTGACCAGCAGCTGGCAGGGCCACACCCATCAGGCCTGCAGGTGGCTGTCCTTCATCCTCCAGCCTCACACACATACACACACCAGCATTGAACACAAGAACACAGTGCAGCAAACATACATCCAATACACTAATAACAATAAAGGTCCACACTGTTCACGAACCCCGAGTCCCCGGAACCGGGTCCGTGACAGTACCCCCCCTCTAAGGGTCGACTCCCGACGACCCCAAAACAAAACCACAGAACAACCAACCCAGGGCGGGTGGCGGGGGGTCCAGGACGGAGGGCCCCAAAACCACTCCGCTAAACAGCCACCACAAAGCAACAAAAGAAAAACACAGGTCAACAGTCCAATCCCCCGGTCCAGTGGCAGCAAACAGTTCTGGCGGCCGATCTGCAGGACGGCAAAACAAGCGGGACCCGCTGCGGGTTAGGCAGTGGCGGCAAAAAAGTTCAGGTGGCCTACCTCTAACCCCGTGATGGAAGCAGAACGCTTCAGGCGGCCTGCCACGGATCCGGTGGCAACGGCGTTGCAGCTCCGGCGGGCGGCCACGGGTCCGGTGGCGGCAGTGTGACTGCTCCGGCGGGCGGCCACGGGTCCGGTGGCGGCGGCGTTGCTGCTCCCGCCTCAGCACCACCCACGATTCCCGACGTGGCGGCCGGGCTGCAGGACGTGGCGGCCCCTCCGGCACGCAGACCTCCAGCTCTGGCTCAGCGGATCCCTCCGGACCTCCGAGCTCCTCCGGTGGCAGCGCGGGCTCACCAAGCTCGCTGAGCTCCTCTGCTGGCAACGCCGGTCCCTCCGGCTCGTTGAGGTCCGCCAGCAGCGGTGCGGGCTTCTCAGTGGGTGGCTCGCTGGGCTGCTCCGGCTCACAGTGCTCCTCCGGCTCGCCGAGCTCCTCCGGCATTAGCTCGCTGGGCTGCTCCGGCTCACAGTGCTCCTCCGGCTCGCCGAGCTCCTCCGGCAATAGCTCGCTGAGCTCCTCCAGCATTAGCCCGCTGAGCTCCTCCGGCTCACAGTGCTCCTCCGGCTCGCCGAGCTCCTCCGGCATTAGCTCGCTGGGCTGCTCCGGCTCACAGTGCTCCTCCGGCTCGCCGAGCTCCTCCGGCAATAGCTCGCTGAGCTCCTCCAGCATTAGCTCGCCGAGCTGCTCCGGCTCGCCGAGCGGCTCCGGCTCGCCGAGCGGCTCCGGCTCGGGCATGCTGAGCTCCACAGCTGGCGACGCGGGCTCCTCCCGCTCGCTGAGCTCCTGCTCGGGCATGCTGAGCTGCTCCTGCTCGCTGAGCTGCTCCTGCTCGGGCATGCTGAGCTCCTCCGGCATTAGCTCGCTGAGCTCCTCCGGCTCGCTGAGCTCCACAGCTGGCGACGCGGGCTCCTCCCGCTCGCTGAGCCGCTCCTCCGGCTGCGACGCGGGTATAGATGGTCGTTGATCCCGAGGTGAAGATGGCGATGCGGAAGCTGCAGGTGGCGAAGATGACGGTCGAGCGGGTGATGTGGATGGTGAAGTCGAGAGTTCTGCGGTCGCTGCAGTCTGATGGGACGCTGGTGGAGAAGTAGCTGCAAAGGGCGGAGGTGATAATGGTGCGGCAGCTACTCGTGGTAGACTGGACAGCGATGTAGAAACAACAGGCGGGTGACATAATGGCAGGGTAGTTCCAGCAGGCATATCAGCCTCCAACTGAGGATGAAGACGAGAGGCTGACTGGACTGGCTGTGCTACGGCTACAGGCTGGGCAGCTGGCTGTGCTACGGCTACAGGCTGGGCAGCTGGCTGTGCTACGGCTACAGGCTGGGCAGCCGGCTGTGCTACGGCTACAGGCTGGGCAGCCGGCTGTGCTACGGCTACAGGCTGGGCAGCCGGCTGTATAAACATAGCCCCAGAATAAACAGTTCTAGACGAAACGGTCCTAACTCCTGGGTCCGAAGGAACATCAGGAGCACAGTCTCTTGAACCAGGAGGAAAAAACTCGTTCTCAAAACTAACATTGTCATCCTCCCAAACAGGAGAAACACGAGCTCTAGGGTTCACGGAGCTGGCATTCACAGCCTTGGGGGAAACAGTCTGTTTATCCCTAGGCACGAAAGGTGAATGAAGGGAGACTCCGTCACTCACCCTAGGCGGTTGTTTGAGCCGAATCCCTGGCTCCTGCTGGAGCTGTGAGTGCTGGCTGCGTGTTCGCTGCCTCCCTGTTGAAGAGGGAGCGTCGCTGGCGGAATGTGACGAGGGCGGATTCTGAAGTGGCTGCTCCTGCTGTGATGTGGAAATGCTGGGTGAGTCAGGTGGCACGATGATAATTCCTAACATTTTGTAAAAAGCTTGTGCAGGTGTAAGCAGATTGCTGGCAGGCTCGTAGTAATCCTCCCGGGACCGGCTGGAGCGTTTTCTGCGAGACCGAGGCGTCCGCGGGGAGGAAACAGACGAGTGGGCCGACGGGTAGGCTGCCAGCGAGGAACGGCAGCACGGAGGCCCTCCAAGCACTAGTCGGGTCCCGTCAAAACGGGAGCTGCGCTTCCGCGGTGAGTCCGCTGGGTCCATAGTGGCAGGATCGTTCTGTCACGGTCTGGGGGGCAGACCGTGGGGGATGTTGGAGAAAGGACCCAAACGCTGGACTTAATGAAATGAACAGTGGGTTTATTTACAGTGAGGTAAATGTACACCACACATTGAATCTCCAAAAGTGCTCCCTCGACTCCCGTGACGTGTCTTCTCCCAAGTGCTGGTATCCCGTGCTCTCTGCCCCTGTGCCTTCACACACCCCGTGTGTCTTGCAGTCCTGTGTTCCACTCTCCTGAGGAAAAAACACAGACACAGCCGTTATGGCACCAACTCCAGCAGGCATACACTGACCAGCACTACAAACACTGACATGGAGTCTAACTCAACGATCCTGCGCCGGAGGAAGCTCCATCGCTCTGTTAAGTAGCTCCCCCGACGATCCTGATCAGAAGCAGGTGTGTGGTAAGCTAGGCGTGACCAGCAGCTGGCAGGGCCACACCCATCAGGCCTGCAGGTGGCTGTCCTTCATCCTCCAGCCTCACACACATACACACACCAGCATTGAACACAAGAACACAGTGCAGCAAACATACATCCAATACACTAATAACAATAAAGGTCCACACTGTTCACGAACCCCGAGTCCCCGGAACCGGGTCCGTGACAGGATGAGAAGGCAGAGTGAACGTACAACACACTGAGAAGCATTTTTTCACATTCCCTAAACTCAACAAATAGTCCTCTATAAAGGGAGCCCTCTGTTGACAAGCTCAAAAGCTTTTGCTGAGTGTGCGTCTGTGCAGCACCGAGATCTGAGCAATTTGGAGCCCATCCGTTATTTAAAGACCAACCTTCCCAATACCTCACACACTCCTCAGCTCAGCTGCCTGACCCTTACACTCACCCACCGGGAGCCGGTCAGTGCCACTGAAATAATATCAAACGCCACCAGAAACAGCTTCTGTTAAGTGCGCCCAGTGTGTGCCACCTCCTGCTGTTCAGACAATCCTTGTTCTTGAACACAGTTTCCTTCTTTTTTATTTTTTTAGTCATTTATTCTCATCTAATCCTCGTTCTCTCCAGCATTTTTTTGTCATTCTCGCTTACGCACACACACGCACACACACACACACACACACACACACACACACACACACACACACACACACACATATATATATATATATATATATATATATATATATATATATATATATATATATATATATATATATATATTAGGGGTGCAACGATATTCATATCGATATTGAACCGTTCGATACAGTGCTTTAGGTTCCGTACGCATATGTATCGAACAATACAACATTTGTAATTTATTTTATCAACTTTCCTTCTGACGATGCTGTCTGTGTTGAGCGCTCAGTGAATCTGCGTTCGACTACTCCGCCTAGGCTGCACTGTCGAGCGCAGATCTACTGAGCGCTCCACACAGACAGCATAGTCAGAAGGAAGAGCGCAGGGCAAGCTAGCGAGACAGAAGTTAAGCTCTCCTTGCAACATGGACCTCCCCCACCCTCATTTAGATCTGGCGTTTGGAATTATTTTGGTTTTCATGTGACGTATGACCCTGAAGGTAAGCGAGTCATGGACTAAAGTAAAACAGTATGTTGGATGTGCCATGCAATGCTCAATTACATGGGTGGGAACTAGTGTGTTAGCGCAGTTAGCTCGTTAACGTGTTGGCCGTCTAGCCCCATGCACGGAGCGATCGGCGGTAGCTCGTTAACTGAGATTTGCCATGTTGTGGCGTTAAGGTCATTTCAACGAGATTAACCTGAAAGCACTAGTGGGAACACAACGAATATGACTGCACATTTACGCCGACATCATCCTAGTGCAAAGACAAGTGGAAGCAGACAAAAAAAAGCAAGCATGCTACTAACTTTAGCCGAGTCATTTAGACAGCTGTTAGCACATGATTCTCCTTATGCTGCTGAGAATATAGCCCAGAAGAAGCGGATAGTATAGCTTTTATTTTGGAAAGAGACATTTCTCTGTAATAAACTCTCTTTTCCAAAGATGAGTGATTCCTCAATCAGATACAGGGCTTGCAATATCGCTAGCCCGACGTCCTGGGGCTAGCGATTTTTTTCAGTCGGGCTACCAAAATCTATCTCTTCCCTGCCCGTCGGGCTATTGTAGAAAGGAAAAATATATGTCAATGCTTTTGCATTCTTTCAGAAATGTAGCTGGGTAATTATGTCATTGGCATCGGTGAGCCACTGTCAATATGTGACATTGAAGTCGCGTTTGAATTTGCGCTTGTTTTTTTGCTTTCACTTTGCAATCGTGCGAACTGTGTATAGAGAGCGACAGCACTGATCTGTGAGTGATGATAATTTGTCCACCAATTCCTCTGACATCGTCTTATTAATCGTTAGCTTACTATGCAAACATGACAAGTGAAATCTCCCTCAGCTTAAACATGTGAGAGGTTGATCGCGCAGAGAATCGCTGAGCTTATGTGAGTGCGTGTGTAAAACCAGCAGCATATATATTTTAGTTCTGCTGAGCCAAATAAGACAGGTCAGGGTGAAGAAGTGACAGCCAAAGAAAAGCTTACCACAAAACGGAGAAGTTATGACAAATCAGACTATAAGGCAAAAAGAAAGTGCAGCTTTATGGTTTCATGGACAAAAGAATTTCTGTGGCTACGATATGACGAGCTAAATAACCAGGGCTGCACATAAGTGGTCCGCAGGTGCGCATTCGCTGTCAAAATAAAAAACACGCACAAGGGTTAGGGTTAAATTTAAAAACTGTACTTTTGAGTTAAAATATATATTTATAATTTTAATAAATGACAAATTAAAAAGGCATGAACATTTTTTTGTATCGAAAAAATATCGAACCGTGACACCAAAGTATCGAACCGAACCGAACCGTGAATTTTGTGTATCGTTGCACCCCTTATATATATATATATATATATATATATATATATATATATATATATATATATATACACTTCACACAGATACATTTATTCAGAGTTTATAGCCATTATCTCTACTCAGTTTCCAATGACCCCTGCAAAGCATCACTATAGTAAAATGTGCTTTTCTTTATTTTGGTTGAGCCCTCCACTCACAATATTGCAGAATTCAGATAGCATATCTTTTTCGTCCTCTAGTCAATACTCTCATTCACCCCTCCCTACAGTAAATATGCAATGCAGTGGAATCCTGTCTTGGATAACGCAGTAATGATGAACATGAGATTGTATAGCCGACTTCTGACCAGCGCTGTAATGCGGTGCATAGATGGATTAAACGTATTGGCAAACAAGCAGACAGGCAAGAGGCTCCTAGTGATATATACCCAAACTTTATCTGTTTACTGTCTCTCAGGTATGTCAGGCAGGTGAGCAAATCCCTCCTCAGCCTCTATTTTCTATCAGCCATATCTCAGTGTCCCTCTCTAACCTACGGTAATCTCTGATGAACTATGGCTGATGATATAAAGCAGAACAACCCAAGGTGGAAACCCTTCAGGTGAAAGTCAGACATCTAAAGAAAGAAAAGCCCTCCATTCTGGCGAGTTGCTGTGCCTGTTTTTGTTTCTTTTCTTTTTTATAGAAATATACTATTAGGACTCATTCTTAGAAACTCTAGCTAGACAAATATCTATCTGCTTTCTCATATTTTTGATTAATTAGAGGGTTTTACCTGTTTATGCGTTTGTTTTATAAACGTGTGGAATTCAAATCTTCATTGTTTTAGCTTTCCGTTGTTGGCTACTACTTTCTCCCACAGGTTTGAGATGGATAGCATGAAGACATTTCACATGCTAAACACACAAACACAGAGGCAAATGCACTCATATTTTAGATAATATTGGCAGAGGGTGTTTGAGAGCTCCTATTATGCCTGCGAATGAGCTGTTTAGTGCTTGATGTAGGCTTTGGCAGCAAAGCAGAGGCACCTGCTATTTGATGTGCCCTCTGTCGCTGTCAGGTAGAACATAGACAAATCTGTTATATTCCTTTCTTCTTTGCCTTTGTTCACTTCTGAAAGCTGAAATTCAATCTCTACTATTTTATCACCTTCTGCCCTGTATCTTAGCGGGTTGCAGCATCTGAAGGTAATTTGTTTACCAGGTAAGAAAAAAATATCTTAGCCTAAAAAGCAAATACAGTATATGGATGCCTTATATCTTTACATTTGCAAGGTTGTCTGAGAACTTGAAAACAAAAGTCTTGCTTGTTGTGAAATACATTTCTTTTGAAATTATCCTCATGAAATATGTGTTACTGAGTGTTTACATATCCCACATATGCACTGCACGCAAACACAAACACACTGCACAGAAACACACACCTGCTTTCGATATGAAACTCGCAAACTCACTCCCTTTCTCTTTCATTTTCTCCCCCTCTCTCTCTTTTTACCTCCTAAAAGTCGGATTTGGCCCATAATTATATTAGTATCATCTCTCCTGGTCTCTCCTATGGTGAAATTGAATCTAGTGGTTACAGAGCTGAGTGGTGGCTGGTTGACAGGCGCAGGCCTCGAAGAGAATTCTGCTTGACACTAAGACCCTGAGCCCCATAGGGAGGGATGGAGGGATTTATGAAGAAAGAGGAAAAAAATGGATAAAGTGAGAAGGTTAAATGGGAAGCAGTCAATATTTTACTCACCTAAGGCACCATTTATAACTTTCCACTTTCTACAGTTTTGGTGCACAGAATCTAATCCTAGGGAAACGTTGTACGTCCCCATTTTTGGAGAAGAAATGGGATGCTGTTCGAAATGTAGAGAAAAAACAAAAATGATTTCTAACCACGTAAAGCCTTTGGCGCAAATAGTATAAAGTCCGCTTGAAAATCTCGTAACTAATTAAGCAGAAAGGCGATGAATAATATGACTGGCAGTGTTGGGGTAATTGTTACTTTTCTTAAAAGTAGTGCAGTACATTACCTAATTACTCACCAGAGAAAGTCATTCATTACACTGCTCATTACGTTACTCTCTTGTTAATCTATAAAATGACCTGAAACACATTGGCTCATAATGATGTTATACAAACAGACTGTCCCAGACCCTATCGTAATGAGGACACACATAGGACCTATGAACACAAAACCGACAATAAACCGACAACGCAACGATCAAAACCAGCCTAAAGACACTTCAGTTGACACAGTGGTTCTATTTCAGAAACATAAACAGGACTGCTCGTCACTGCTGTTTTTTACCTGTTGAAGTTCAGGCTCTGGCTGCTGGGCCGGGGTGGGAATGCACTCATCTTTATCACTCTGGGTTCTTGGCTAGCTTTGCGTTAGCTCGCTGTCTGTGCAAATGCTTTCAGCGGACTTGAGTTCTGTCAGCAGTATAATGCAGTCGTCTCCATCTTGAACACAGTTTGCGCTTTACCATCACTCTCTTGTCCTTAAAGTAAGTCCATATCTCTGCAGTAGACTGCTCCACCATTTATTTTCCTGCCCTCACACACATCTGACATCAGTTGACTGTAGCACAACCGCGCAGAAGAAAAAAAACGTGTTTTTTAATTTGCCCAATGTGCAGATAGGGGCAGAATCTTTGTTACTTTGCAAGTAACAACATAATTGTATCTGTAATGTAATGACAAAAATTAGCACGTGGCACATTAATACGCCTTACACCCAACACTGAGGACTGGGTGTGGGGAGTGGAAAATTGAGATCTATGTTTTGTCCTCTGTTGTCAGCTAACAGTTTACATCATGCCTACTTTTCTGAAGTGTTGCAATAGGTAAGCTGAACTTCATGTCTGCATTGCTCATTCTGAATGGAATAGGTTCTTTTCTTTTTTGACTGATTAATTTTTAGACTTCAGTGAGCCTTTCTGGACAAAATAGCTACTTAAGGGAGTTGTCAGAGAGATTGTCGAGCCTGTACACCAATTTTTTCCCGCATCCTTTCCAGTCCAAGGGTTAACACAACACATACTGCCAGGGCATCACATACTCTGCCATTCGTGAAGGTAAATCACCTTCTCTTCCTCTCTTTATCTTTCTGTCATTTACTTTATCCCGCTGAGCATGAAGAGCACCTTGATTTGTGTGCTACGCAGAGATGGGTGGAGAATTTGTCTGTCAAAAAAAGGGAGGGCTCATGTTTGCGAGTGACCATCGGAAAGTGTATTTCGGGGAGAGGGAGACAAGGGGAGAGAAAAAGCGAGGAGTAAAGAAAGTAAGGTGAGAGCGCACAAGGAAAGCCTGGAAAGGGGCAAGATTGAAGGGAGAGGGAGAACGGTGTGCACTCCCAAAAGCCATTAAAGTTTGATTCACCCACTCCTCACTCTTTGAATAAATCAACCTGTCGTTCCCTCTCTCCCTTTCTTTCAAGTCTGTGGTTCCCACCTCTCTGTGCCCACCCCCACCCTGCCTTTGGCACTCTCCTTCTCTCTAACACTCCGTTAGCAGAATTGTGAATTCTGACGAGTTTTGCCAACATAAAAGACAGCTACGCATGTTGTCAGTCCCTCCATATTTTGTAGCTGCTTGTGTTAATGTTTATGTGTGTATAGGAGACAGAGGAAGATAGAGTGCTAGCTCTCATGGCACTTTTGTGTTTTTTAGACCTTTCAAATACACGATTTAATCTGACAGCATCTGTACGTGTTGGCTACATGTATGAATGAGCACCCCGGTGTCTTTTCCATAAGTACTTATCTCTTTCAACACAGCACATTTAACGGATCGGCACAAAAGATTAGACCAGTCTGATCTATAATGGGACGTGTTTGTGTGTAGTGAGCGCTGATGTTTGTTGTCACTTTTGAGTTGTTCAGCTCACTTAAAAGTTTGGTGAATAGGATATGCCGCAGAAATATGGGAAAATATAGATTTTTGTCCATCATGTAGTAAGAAAATTTTTACTTAATTCAACCACATCATTTGTTGTACCGTCTAATCTACGGTGTATGACAAACGTTCTCCATCACTGGCTGAATGAAACTGTGAGACACATTGCCGTGAAAGTCACCTACAGAGTTTGGCCACCATGTGCCACGACGACAGCGTCATTACACCTCTCTGAAACTCTGTGTGTGTGTGTGTATATATATATATATATATATATATATATATATATACTAGGGGTGCAACGATACTCATATCGATATTGAACCGTTCGATACAGTGCTTTCGGTTCGGTACGCATATGTATCGAACAATACAACATTTGTAATTTATTTTATCAACTTTCCTTCTGACGATGCTGTCTGTGTTGAGCGCTCAGTGAATCTGCGTTCGACTACTCCGCCTAGGCTGCACTGTCGAGCGCAGATCCACTGAGCGTTCAACACAGACAGCATGGTCAGAAGGAAGAGCGCAGGGCAAGCTAGCGAGACAGAAGTTAAGCTCTCCTTGCAACATGGCAAATTGAACCTCCACCACCCTCATTCAGATCTGGCGTTTGGAATTATTTTGGTTTTCATGTGACGTATGACCCTGAAGGTAAGCGCGTCATGGACTAAAGTAAAACAGTATGTTGGATGTGCCACGCAATGCTCAATTACATGGGTGGGAACTAGTGTGTTAGCGCAGTTAGCTCGTTAATGTGTTGGCCGTCTAGCCCCACGCAGGGGTAGCTCGTTAACGGAGATTTGCCGTGTTGTGGCGTTAACGTCATTTCAACGAGATTAACGCTGACAGCACTAGTGGGAACACAACGAATATGACTGCACATTTACGCCGACATCATCCTAGTGCAAAGACAAGTGGAAGCAGACAAAAACAACAAGCATGCATGCTAAAAACTTTACCCGAGTCATTTAGACAGCCGTTAGCACATGATTCTCCTTATGGGGACCTGATATGTTTAATATTGTGGCGAGCTCAGACAAGGAGGAGACGGAGGTATTGTTTGGTCTTGCTTCCCGTGAGCTAGCCAGGGAGCACAGCCGTTTATTGACATCTGCAGAAGAACACTGCCGCTAGCTAACTGCTCAGCGCGGCAACCGCACAGCAACAACAACACACAGGGCGCCCTCTGACCCCGGAAGGACACACCGTCGCAGCGAGAGGGCGTCACCCGTCACTATGGCAACATAAACAAAACATAACTGTACAAACAGAACCCCGAACAGCCCTGACCCGCTACATAGCCCCCCACCTAAGGGGTCAGTCGTCCCCGACGACCCCATTGCCCTACACAAAGTCCTGCAAATGTCCAGGTGCCTTCTTTTGGGGCACCGGCCGGTCACGACCGGCGGGGGAAAAGTCACTCGGGTCAGAACATGGGGTGCCACCATCATCCCACTTCTGACACCAATGTGGCGAGCTCAGACAACGAGGAGACGGAGGTGTTGTTTGGTCTTGCTTCCCGTGAGCTAGCCAGGGAGCACAGCCGTTTATTGACATTGCAGAAGAACACTGCCGCTAGCTAACTGCTCAGCGCGGCAACCGCACAGCAACAACAACAACAACACACAGGGCGCCCTCTGACCCCGGAAGGACACACCGTCGCAGCGAGAGGGCGTCACCCGTCACTATGGCAACATAAACAAAACATAACTGTACAAACAGAACCCCGAACAGCCCTGACCCGCTACAATATGCTGCTGAGAATATAGCCCAGAAGAAGCGTATAGTATAGCTTTTATTTTGGAAAGAGCCATTTCTCTGTAATAAACTCTCTTTTCCAAAGATGAGTGACTCCTCAATCAGATACAGGTGTTACCGCGCCAGATCCGCGGCCCCGAACCGTAGTAAGGAAACCTCTGGCAGTTACTTGAAGGTTCCGTAACTGACTCGTAGCCGGCAACAGCTTACTATACAGGTCAACTCCGCTAGCAAAAAGATCGAAGGAGGCGTAGGAAACTGCTTCACCGAACTTTATTTCTTCTCTAAGGCACGAACACCGCGTACAGTGGGCTGAAACAGTTTACTCACAGCGAGCATCGCCGACACAACTCTGGCTGTCGAGGGAGTTATTATATTCCTTTTATTTATTTTCTTTTCGTCTCTTCTGTAGCTAACCGTTACTTTTCCCCCTTCTCCGCTTTCTCTCTTCACACACACACCAGGCAGTCCCGCTACACACATCCCGAATACATTTCCCATCAGGCTTCATCCTTAAAGGGCCATGCCTGTAACACAGGGCTTGCAAAATCGCTAGCCCGACGTCCCGGGGCTAGCGATTTTTCCAGTCGGGCTACCAAAATCTATCTCTGCCCTGCCCGTCGGGCTATTGTAGGAAGGAAAAATATATGTCAATGCTTTTGCATTCTTTCGGAAATGTAGCTGGGTAATTATGTCATTGGCATCGGTGAGCCACTGTCAATATGTGACATATTGAAATCGTGTTTGAATTTGCGCTTGTTTTTTGCTTTCACTTTGCAATCGCGCGAACTGTGTATAGAGAGCGACAGTACTGATTGGTGAGTGATGATAATTTGCGCACCAATTCCTCTGACATCGTCTTATCAATCGTTAGCTTACTATGCAAACATGACAAGTGAAATCTCCTGCAGCAAGCTTAAACATATGAGAGGTTGATCGCGCAGAGAATCGCTGAGCGTTATGTGTGTGTGTGTAAAAGCAGCAGGATATATATTTTAGTTCTGCTGAGCCAAATAAGAGACGTCAGGGTGAAGAAGTGACAGCCAAAGAAAAGCTTACCACAAAACGGAAAAGTTATGACAAATCAGACTACAGGGAGTGCAGAATTATTAGGCAAGTTGTATTTTTGAGGAATAATTTTATTATTGAACAACAACCATGTTCTCAATGAACCCAAAAAACTCATTAATATCAAAGCTGAATGTTTTTGGAAGTAGTTTTTAGTTTGTTTTTACTTTTAGCTAATTTAGGGGCATATCTGTGTGTGCAGGTGACTATTACTGTGCATAATTATTAGGCAACTTAACAAAAAACAAATATATACCCATTTCAATTATTTATTTTTACCAGTGACACCAATATAACATCTCCACATTCACAAATATACATTTCTGACATTCAAAAACAAAACAAAAACAAATCAGCCAACAATATAGCCACCTTTCTTTGCAAGGACACTCAAAAGCCTGCCATCCATGGATTCTGTCAGTGTTTTGATCTGTTCACCATCAACATTGCGTGCAGCAGCAACCACAGCCTCCCAGACACTGTTCAGAGAGGTGTACTGTCTTCCCTCCTTGTAAATCTCACATTTGATGATGGACCACAGGTTCTCAATGGGGTTCAGATCAGGTGAACAAGGAGGCCATGTCATTAGTTTTTCTTCTTTTATACCCTTTCTTGCCAGCCACGCTGTGGAGTACTTGGACGCGTGTGATGGAGCATTGTCCTGCATGAAAATCATGTTTTTCTTGAAGGATGCAGACTTCTTCCTGTACCACTGCTTGAAGAAGGTGTCTTCCAGAAACCGGCAGTAGGACTGGGAGTTGAGCTTGACTCCATCCTCAACCCGAAAAGGCCCCACAAGCTCATCTTTGATGATACCAGCACACGCGCACAAGATATGAAGTTGCAACGCGTGTTTGCATACATAAGATTTTCTGGAGGAGGACAGACATTTGTTTAAAACTCTTAAAGATGTCGAAGAAGCTCCTTTAAGCAATTACTTTGGTGTTCCTCTACCTCCAAAGAAATGTCAGAAGGAGTCCGAACCACAAAAGAAGCACGTATTCTCGGAAAAGTGGTTGCAGGAGGTGAGCTGGCTTCAAACAAATGATGAACGCACAGAGATGTGGTGCGGAATGTGCCGTGAAAATCCCACTCTAGCGGACAAAAACAGTGCTTTTTATATGGACGCAAACGCGCGTTGCAACTTCTTATCTGGTGCGCGTCTTTTATTTTGACAGCGAATGCGCACATGCGGACCACTTATGTGCATCCGTGTAAATAACATAATGTTCTGCCGGGTGTGTTGTTGGTTTTCTCTCGATTTCTGAGTCGACAAGCGCCTTTGTTACTGGGACCAGTCATTTTAAGAAAAGCCCCCATTAGAACCCATGAGAAATGCAAGAAATGCATTATTGCTCAGTCTGCAATATCTTTCCCAGAACAAACACCAATTGCAAATAACATACTAAAAATAAACCTGAAAAATCTGTTTAGAACAGCGTACTATGTTGCAAAGAGTGAACTACCACTGGCAAAATTTAGCAGTCTTTGCAAACTTCAAAAAGCAAATGGCCTAGATCTTGGTTCCACTTGTCTCTTACCCGTGACTTCAGTGGAAATTTCAAATTCAGGATCTGACACAGACTGATTCATGTCCTACACAGTTCTTACAAGTTCATAGAAATTTCTGTTCAGTTAGAACCAAGTATTTGAGTTGATGACTGTAATTTTTATACAATGTTGTAATTTGTTTTTCAACAATTCTTTGATTAATGTTTTGTTTCCTTTACAATATTATACTTTAATGTATAATATTGTAAAGGAAACAAAGCAGGAAACAAAACATCAATCAAAAAATTGCTCTCTTTTTTATTCGGGCTACTTACATTTATTTTGGGCTACCAAAAACTGAAGAGTCCCTGCCCGAAGGGCTACCAGGGATTTTGAAATTTTGAGAGCCCTGAGATATATTTATTTTTTTTAATTACTTTTGTTTCAGCAACATTAAATTTAAAAACTGTACTTTTGAGTTAAAATATATATTTATAATTTTAATAAATGACAAATTAAAAAGGCATGAACATTTTTTTGTATCGAAAAAATATCGAACCGTGACACCAAAGTATCGAACCGAACCGTGAATTTTGTGTATCGTTGCACCCCTAATATCTACATATATACATGGGTCTTTATATATGTAGAAAATCTTTCACAAGTGTTAGTTAGCTTGGGTTCTGGGGTCTGCAGTGTGCCACAGTATATGATTTACATCATTTTCTTTGAAAAGACTGTCACCCTAGAAGAACCTTCACTGTAAGGGGCCAAAACATTGACAGCAAAATTTCCCCCAAAGCGTATGACAGCCACAGTAGTTTCTATTTTTTCGTCTTTTGCCACTCATCTGTATGCCTGAATGACAAAAAACTGTCACAACTGTCATAACCTGATGATATGCATCCTATATCTGAATGGGGCTTATCATAGAATAGTTATTAAAAAAAGAGTTTTACTAAAAAAGGGAAGAAATTAATGTCTGAAAAATATTTGTTTAGCTCCAATTAGTGCCTTTATCCTCACCATGGCTCCATTCAGCATTATGCAAAATCCTCAGTGACTCTTTCTCTCTGTCTTCTTTTGTGTTTCAGAATCCCCCTCCCTGCCTACACATTTGTTTCCCCCCCTCCCTTTTATAACCTTTCCAATTTTTGCAAATCTGTTTTGGTTGTCACTTTCACTGTTGAAATGGTAAGGATAGAGGGTCTAAAGAAAAATTATGCATATAGTGGAACTATAGAGGAAAGGAGAAAGAAGAAGAAGTTGATCGATAACAATAATGTGAGAGTATTAACAGACTAGACTAGAAAGGGATCAAAGACCTAACAGTACCATCATTTCTCAGTAGAGCAGTTCACTCACAGACCACAGGTTTACTTCAGGTTTCTAGAGTTTCTAAAAGTAGAATGGGAGGCTTCAGCTATCGAGGCCCTCTCCTGTGGAACCAGCTCTCAGTTGGGGTTCAGGAGACAGAAACTCTTTCTACCTTTAAGATTAGGATTAAAACTTGCTTCAGGATCAGGTAACCCCGAATCCTCCATCAGTTATGCTGTAATTGGCTATGGCTGCTGGGGGAACTTCCAATGATTCACTCAACCCTTCCCCTTCAGTCACATTCAGTCCCTGTTTATCTGTATCGCTGCATGTCGGTAAAACTATTGACTACGCTCTCCCATAGTTTGTGTTTTGTCCTGTTTGTTGTTTATAGTCTCTTTATGCTGCTTTTATCTCTTCTCTCTCACCCTCATACACAAATAGCTGCCCCTCCACGAATCTAGCTGTGCAAGGGGTCCCATCCTGTTCTTTCTCCCCATTGACGCCAGTTGCTTGCTCATAGGATATCATCTGCTTTTTAGGGTTCTTTCTCTAATATTGTAGACTTTCTACCTTGAAAAACAACAACAACAAATGAATAAAATTTACCTAGAGACTGGTGTTATTCTAACAGTCGTGTGAGTCACCACATACAAGAACAAGGGATGTCTGAACCAGCTGGCAGGTGGGGACTTTTGTGTGTGACATGCACTCCTCATAGGTTTTGTCCAGGTTCCTCCCGCAGTCCAAATATGTGCATATTAGGTTTGTTGGTGATTATAAATTATCTGTAGGTGTGACTTTCTGTGTTACCCCTGTGATAGTCTGGTGGTCTGCCAGTGGTCCACCCAACCCATCCCTGCTTCTCACCCAGTGCAAATCGAATAACAGGTTTAGAAATACTGTACTTACATATGGTACCTACAGTCTCCTCCTCCTTCATAGTCCTTCATGTCCTCCACTATAAATGTAGCATTATGACAGGGTTAAGTGTTTATAATCATGCACATTGCGTTAACCACATGCAAGATTGCCATTTTTTTTATTTTTGGTGCCATTTCTTCTGTGTATTTAAAGTTTTGATTCCAGGTTTAAGCGAGCTGTGTTGCAGCGGACATGCACTGCAGTAACAAAAACAATTCTTTAACTAATTAAAGTGACAAACAGATGTTTAAGCTCCAGCTTACAGCCCATGATTGTCAGATATCTGCTTCATTTTCAGGTTGTCATACTAGTCACTCAGATATGTCTAGTATCATCTTGTCTGGCACGTCCTCTTATTGAGCAACCCGCCACCAGCAGCTGAAAGGATTAAGTGATAGTATTTTTCTAATGTAACTAAATGTTACTTGTTTTGTTCATTCTTTTGAATCACCAATCATAGCATTGCTTGATCATATGCCCCAGAGGTTTTAGATTGTATATCGTTGCAAGAGATTTGCCCTGCGTGTCTTTGTTCCTGGAGGGCATAAACTGGTTTTATTTTAATTTTACCACTAGCAAATGTCATATTTCATTTACGCTCCTAGTAGAGCTGTGAAAAGGGATATTAATTATATATTGTAAATAAGCACGTGCTGGTTTCTAGCAGGTTACTTTTCCTTTTTGGGGATTTTTTGATTTAATCTTTAAACACACCATTCACACACCATTCGTTTTCTTATTTTCTGTCAGACTTCACTGTCTCAGTATGGCACTGTGTTGTTTCTGTGATCATTTAGTGTTTGTACATTTCAAAATTATATTCCTTCCAGTGATTACAGTTAAAAGCTCAGCAAAAAAACCCTTTGTGTCAAACTAAACGAGCAAGAAAGGACAACGGGTTGTAGGATTGCACATTACTGAGGTCTGGAAGTTGGAAAGGAATGCTGCACACTGACATTGTATAATTAGGTACCCAAAGAATAGACCACTCCTCACTTTTAATGAACAAAAGATAATGTAAAAATGTACTGTACAGTCATGAGGAGTTTGTTATTCTGTAACAGTTTGCTTTTGTTTGCTTTGTTTAAAGTCAATGAGCTGAATGACAGCTCAGACAGTCTTTCAGATACAAATCTTTGGCTTATTGCATTTAGATATTTTGTGTTATAAGCAAGTTTTGCCCGTCCCCAGTGAACACTGATAATAGCAACAGTCACCAAGATTCCACTTCATTTTTGTGAAACCCCTATTGGCGACAGCCCCCTTCTCGTCTCCATATTGTGTGATGTGCCCAAAATAAGAGCTTTGATGTATAACTGAACAGTGCATTCGCCCACTCCTTTCCCCCCAGTGCCCTGCCAGGACTTAACTTATAGATAAAGCACATGTGGGGAGGAAAACCGAGTCTCTAGTTACCATGAGGTAATATAAGATTTCCTACAAATGAAATAATAAAATGGTGTTATGAAATGCTGAATGAGCAAAGGAGGCTGAGACAGTTAAAGACACAGACAATCCTTGACACTCCACTTGCTGAGCACTCCATCACTGGTGTCACGTCTCATCAACAAGATGTTAATTTAATTTGACAACATCACATTGTAATAATTGAGATTAAGATAGAGCGAGGAGGAAAATGAGACAATGGAAATAAATGGTGGAGATATTTGCTTTGGAAGTACCAATTTTCATCTAATGATCCTCTTAAAAAAAGACAGGAAAAGAAAAGGGAGATGATTATATGTGTTGCCATTCTGTACTGGTGTTATTAGTTCTGCCTTGCTTTTTAATTAGCTATCATCATGTAATATACACAAAGCCCACCTAGTAATTCTCAGCTACGTTTTGCTGTAATAAAGAGGCTGTGAAAGTGTTTTTGTCTCATTTATGCCCATCTTCTTCCTACATGCAGTACTTTTCTTTGCTCGATTATCTCTCTGTCCCACTCTTCTCTACTGCAGAGCTACATGAAGTGATTGCAAACGGACCCCGGTAGTGCAGTGGTTTCTGTGTACTGGCTGTCAGTCTGTTCAGATCTGTTTGTCTTCCCGTATCTGACATTTACATTTAGTTTCATCTATTTGCATCTATTCCATTCTATTCTATTCAGGCAGATAAACAGAAGGTGCGATTGCAGGACCACTGCTATGTTTACTTTGCAGCACACTGCTGATGTATCATCATACGTCTATCTTATTCTTCTTAGTCACGAGTGCTACATACTGACACGTCGGGAAATATACTGCAGCTCCATAGATAGTTATGTAGGACAACTGAGTGAATTAAAAATAGGCCCATTTCCCTTTATGCTGATAAGTTAGCTGCATCTGTTGCCAGATTGGGAATGCGTCTACTGGACAGAAAAATGTTTTTTCTCACATTAAAAAAATCTGTTTATTCTGAGTGGTCTAATTCACTACAGGACAGAGGACTATGTTATATGTAGATGTGCTTCTACTAGCCTAACAATGCATTTTCTATACTGACATGACAGCAAATTTCTATGAGAACCCATCATAGTATACCACCTGAGTGGCAGAGGTGGCAAACTATCTGTGTTTGTTTTCTTAGTTTTTTATCATTTCTACCAGATACGTCTGCTTGCCGTCCTTGCTGCCTCCTGTTTATAAACATATCAATAAATGCAATGTCCCTTGAAGTTGTTAAAATGAAAACTACATATCTCGTAAAGTCCCTCAGCTGATAAGAATACCCATCCAATCCAAAGAACACCCTTTTTTTTTAAAACTTTTTAAAAAATATTGTGCTTGTTTGGGTCCCTGCTGAAAATCAAAGCTTTCCTTTGGGGAGTAACCACTGGCCTTTTAAAATCCTAGAATAATGCATGAAAATGAAAGGGGTACTGGGGTTCATAGTGCAGGAGAAGGACAGTCTGCTTATATGTGGTCAGATGTGTCTGCAGTTGCTTGAAGTCTGTGAATTATGCATTGGAAAAAGAAGCATGTAGATTTCTACTGGTGTCTGTGTGAGTGGGTGTGTGCAAAGAGACACCTGAGACATTAAGACTCATGGCAGTAGAGCCCCCTTATGCCCTCGTGGTACCCCATGCCCGAGGCTACAGATAGAGAGAGTTGTTGATATAGAGTGCAGCGTACCTATAGGACCAGACTACAGAATGGAGAGATTCAGGGCTACAGAGTTCAGAGTGAAGTGAAAACACACAAAAAGCTTGAAATCAAGAGCACACTGGGAAACAAGGCGAGAGTAAAGAAAGGCACTGGGGGAGGGAGAGAGAGAGCAGTGTATCTTTTGAATAGCACAGAGTGCATCAAATCCCGTGTGCTGTTTAGATGAGATGGCCTCAACAGCAACCCTGGCATCGCAGTTCGTTTGATAATGGCATGTGTAAAGTGCAGCTTCCCTTGGTCATCAGCCTTAAACACTAGCACTGTTGCACATGCACGGTGAATTCCACTTGTGATTGTTTAAATATTACTTTAAAACCAAAATGTTTCCACTGTAAAAGAGTGGTGGACACAGGCCATGCAGGGTGATGAATCAGAACATGAAAATTGCGATGCGAGGTCAATAATATCCTGGGTAAAAGCATGAAATAGTAAAAAAATTGAGTTTTTAGAATTGTAGAAGATTCCTTCGATCAGACATGAGTATGTGGGGGGCAGGGATAGAAACGCCTATCCAACGCTCCGTCCTTTCTCTAAACTGCTTATCATCATTGCTGGGGGCTATCCTAGAACAAACTTAGTGAGTCATAGATTGGACAAGTTTTCAGTCTTTCAGCATCATCACTTTTAGACAAGCATGCGCACCCTCAGTCAGAGCTACCGGTTGCCAGTTAGTCCAACCTATCTGCGCACTCTGTCAAGATGTTTTAATGTTGTGGGGATGTCATCTTTTTGTGCCAGAGGCAGAGAAATGGTGACAGGTGGATGAGATCAGAACAGTTATCCAGACTGTTGTTAGGTGACCAAAAATATATAAGACCTATTAACCTATTAATTATGTTTTTTAAGTCCTCTATATCTACATCATCAGCTGGTTTTTTGTAACTTGAACCAGCGGTCCCCAAACTTTTTTCCGCCAAGGACCTGTTTATGTCTGACAATATTTTCACAGACCAGCCTTTAAGGTGTCGCGGATAAATAGAACAAAATAAAACCAGTGCGGCACCAAAAAACAAAGAAGATTTATTCCTAACACATGGGAAAAGACCTAGGGAAAATGAGTTAACGATAAAAACTATGAAAAATAATGATAAAAACTGATAAAAGCGCTGAAAACCATAAATTTCACACCCGAGCCTCAAATCTCACAGCCCGGTACAAGCAACTCACGGTCTGGTAACTGGTAACGGTCCATGGCCCGGGGGTTGGGGACTGCTGACTTAAACCCTTAGTTTGTTTAAGTTAAACAAACTGTGAGCAATTAATTTCACAAAAACGTTGGATTTAGAAAGAACTGATACAAAATGAAAACACACATATGCAAGTTGATATGCTTTCTTTTGGGGGGGGTCAGAAGGTTCAATAAACTCCAGCTTTTTGTTTTCTTTTTTAAGTGAGTTTCATAGTTCAGGCTTTACACGGTTAGTTTCCTTGAACCCATTGAGAAACGGTAGAAAAGAAAACGTAGCCCTTTGCTTAAATAGTGAAATTTGTGTGTCAATACTGACAAGATAAATATATCAATCACTGATGATTTTTAAGAGAAAAGTAGACTTATGGTCACGCTACAAAGAAACTACAGCAATGAGAGGACTATACTCTGACCCCCAGTAGGGGTTTTGAGACATCTCATTAAATGCATGCAAAATGTTAAAACCTTGAAATGTACCCCAAAAACCCAAATAAGTACCACAAATCAAATTTTGAGCATCTGTGTTTTTTTTAACAAATTAGCAAATTAACAATTTTTCAAGTGAAGCCCCGCCCTCACAGGTTTACATAAAGATACCAAGTCTTAGCATCCAACACACGTTGGATCCAACAGCCCGTTTGGAGGTCAGTTCCCAAATTTTAAGTTACAAGGAATCTTTAATCTGCAGGTCTTTGCCTAAATCCTTTCCCACTACTTCACTTCATCTCTCCCCTCTATGTTACTTCTGGGTAATTACCCATTTACAGTGTTTCCCTCACTCCCAGTGAATTCAAATCAGATCACTTGCACTGGTGGGTGACTGCAAACATAATCCAGCTGCCATAAAAAGCCTCTGGACCACTATGTAAAATTGCCATTCACTACTGGATTATGGGGCTTTGCGTTATTGTTCCAGCTGTGTACCTTTACAGGTGATCGCGCTCACCTGTAAAATAAAACATCAAGAGCTAATTGAGCAGTGTGCAGAATGAAGCTGTACAGGCGTACGCTCTGCTCTTGGTCACATACCTCCCATATGCACACACAGAAGCGCAAATACAGGCTGCCCACACATACACAGAAATGCGCGCCTCCCTTCAACCAGTCCCAAATTCCCCTATGTCTTTAAAAGAAAGTGCAGACTGATTAAAGTCAGAGTTTTATGGGGAACTGTGAAGAATATGACCAAATAAATAAATAAAGCCAGAGTGTCTTGCCCCCTAGGCAACAGCCGTTTATATGATAATCAGCTCTACTCTAATTTGCATTTAATTCTATTTTAAAAAAATGACTTCTTAAAAAAGGGAGTTGGGGAGGACAGGAAAATTGTGTATGAGAACAAGATGTTCAACAGTAGGAAAAGGAAACAGGATTCATCATCTTTCACTGTTATCCATTAAGCAGTCACTGGTAATCTGGTAATCACTGATTCATGTCAACTACATTTTTGCATGAAGCAAATGAAGCTCATTTATCTTGTTTGATCGTTTTTATTATTCTTGATAGCAGCATTATAATGTTATCTGGACACTGGGATGCTAACACCTTCAGCATGCCTCTTATGTTGTAATAGCAGCCTTGAAATGGAAAGCCATTAGTTGGGAGCTCGGCTTATAACATGAATAACATGAATTAATTTGCCTAAAATCATTAAAAATGCACTATGCTAAAAAGCAGAATTTACTAAACTAACCAATTAGAGAAGAATTTAGAAGTATAAGATCTATTTGCAGCCTGACAAATACCAGAAATGCATTATGCTCTGATGTAGACTTCAGGATTTAAGAATTCGCTCAACTAGTTTGTCTGATCTCTACCTTAAGAGAGCATAAATGAATGGCCTCAAGTCTCAGAGGACTGAAGCAATGTTTCACCCGTCCACACACAAACCTTTGTAGAGCTCTAAGTTAAGTTAGTCATGAATATAATAGCTCGTGTCAGCTAATACGAGCAGCTGTATGACATTTTAACTGGCAAAAACCTCCGTGAGTGTGAGCTAAAATTGCTGCTACCCGAATGCTATGTACACTAAGCTGTCCTCACGAGACTGTCAAAGTCAATTTTAAAATGTGCATTCCATCTACAAACTTTTGCATTTGAATTTGAGAGAAATTTAAGAAAAAGGAGCTTCCCTACCTCCAAGCAGCAATAGTTTCAACCACAGCTACAGGTAACTGCTTTAAATAAGGCAGGAAAAATGAGTTGTACTTTTAGTACTCTAAACCGATATGGATAACTTTCCATAACAGGTAAAAAAAAAAAAAAAAAGGTTGCAGAGCTGGCTGATGTGATTTGGCCTGTCCTTGTACCCTT
Source organism: Rhamphochromis longiceps (assembly GCF_057381845.1). Lineage (NCBI taxonomy): Eukaryota > Metazoa > Chordata > Actinopteri > Cichliformes > Cichlidae > Rhamphochromis > Rhamphochromis longiceps. The sequence goes on from NC_140569.1 coordinate 25,715,759, forward strand.
CCCCTGGGATCTACCCATCTGTCTCTCTCTGGCTCTGTGGATTCCTGCAGCATGCTGGGCCTGATTACCTTTACATTTAAACAAACAGCTCCAGCTCTTTGGAGGCAGTCAGCCATGAGCTTTGACAGGGGGTTAGGCAGTTTTGGGAGAAGACTGATAAGGAGATAAATATGTTGTCTTTTCTCCACGGAGAAAATAGCCAACCCATACATACAAACACACGCCATCCACTGGAGGCATTGATTCCCTATCTCATAATCCTCTTACTTTAACCATTACTGCTACCTCAAACCTTTCCCCAAACAAAGTCCTACTTTTAAAATATATTATTTTAAATAGTCACCCAAACTTGAAGCAACATAAGACTTTTCAATTAATACTCCATTATTGAAAATAGTAAACACTAAAATTGAAAAATATCAGCCAAACAAAAAAAGCCCCTCAAAAAGATCTAAATGGAAATTACAGGAACACATCATGAATCCTTGACACTCACACGCTCTCACACACACTGGGAGGCTGTCTTTGCCTTTCAAAAGTGGCCCCTCTCCCTGTCTGCTGGTGTGGAATCATTTTGTTCGGCTGAGTGCTTCTCCAGAAAATCGCAGACGGACCATAGAGTGGAGCGAGAGAGAACAAGAAGGAATAAAAGCAGGTTATAATGTAAGACACTTTTTGGACATCAGTTCCTGTATGGTACACAAAGACTTGCACCACATTACTGCAGCGTATTAGGCCTTACTGACTAGTTTAACAGAGGGGGGTCAAACGATTTAGAGAGGAAAGACTAACTGCCATTAGAAAATGACTGATAACTGTTAGAGAGGCATGCCTATAAAATATTGTCAGTATATACATGGTTAGATGGCTTCAGGTCAGTCTTGAATGTGTTTAATCCAGAGAGTCTGGTGGCTCATGCCAATCCAGCCCATTATTATGTTGATTTAATTTGTCTCCAATTCAGCTTGAAAATGTTTATTTGGGTTGTGATCTGGAGGTCAAAGTGGATAAAGATATGAATTGAAGATAGATAGATAGATAGATAGATAGATAGATAGATAGATAGAAAGAAGGCTTTCAAAACAAGCTACCAGAATGACAAATTCTTGTGGTCAGAGTTTTCAGATAAGTGCTTCTTCTTCATCTTATAATGTACAATAGTGGTTTAGCCCAGTTACTTTCATTGATAAAATTAATTTCGGATCTTGATTTTAAGAGCACAATGTTTTCTCTTCTGCTTTGTAAAGAAGAAGATGACTTAGATTTACAAGTGTGTGAGGGGAAATATTTTTCCTCCTATGGTCACACAGTACAATAAACTGCAGTAACAGAAAAAGAAACTTTACACAGGACTGGTAATTCTGTTGCCCTCAAGTCCTGCATAAGTCTTATACATGTACGACTCTGGGGCTAGTGTTAGGATCATCAGCGTAACTTTGTGCTGAACATTGGGGGGGTGTCAAGATCTCTGTCTAAATAAATAAATAAATCTGGGTAAATTCCTAGATGATTAAACGTGCAACTATTTTGCTGGTAATACCTGAAATGAGTAAGGAAAATCAACAGCCTATTTATGCAACGTAATTCATAATTTTATTGGGGGGGGGGGGGGGTTATATATTAGTTGGGTCTTATTATTGGGGGGGGGGGGGGTCATAACCCCCCTAACCTCCCTTGAAATTACGCCCCTGGTTAGGATGGCCATTGGTTTGGTGACTGGGTTGAAGTGGGATCCTTGAGGCAGAGATAAGGTGCCGACCAACCAGGGATTTATTCAGCAACACTCAACGACACAGAAAATCTAACAAAACAAAATAAAAATATGTTGCCCACCAGTGACTTGTGGTCCAGCAGCAGACTCCAGACTTTTATTGACTGCTACTAATTGAGTCCTAAGCCATATCTGATACAACTGTATAAGGTTACATATTAAACTAAACTAAAGGCAACACACAGCTTGCATAACAGTCTTTATTAACATTAAATCAATACAACAGAAAAGGCAGCAACTATTAAATTCACATTTCCCCACTTGGCCTACAAGCTCTGATCTAAATGAGAGCAGATATGCCTATCAGGTTACCTTTGAATGACACTCAGGATGGCTGGGAACTCTTTTGGCTCAAACACACAGGTAAAGAAAACAGTCTTGCATTTAAAATCTTTCAAAACTTTAAAACTATTTTAACTTTAAAACTTTAAAACTAATGTATATTTCTGTTCCTAGAGCAGACTTTCACCAGTACCAGCTGGAAGTCTATCCACAAGGAAGCAACTACAGAAAAACATCAATCAATAAAAGATATACAAATAGTATCACAGTTACTCATGTGTAAACGAAGACAACCTGCATTACAGCAAAGTCAATCTTGATTATTAGATTATAGAGACTGTTTGCAGGTGATGAGTTACACCATGAAATAATAATGGTAGCATATTTAGGTAAATTTAATCTCAGCTATTTCGCTCTAAAAGACAGTCAATAGTTGTCCACACTGTAAATAGTTGCACTAAAATCCTTAACAGTTAAAACACCCACATCTTTCTGATGTGTGTTCTCTTAAAGGATCCCACATTTAAACATTCAAAACACTTTGAGAATTGATCCAAAGCAACTGGAAATGTTCTTTTAGACAGATTTCACTTTCTACTTCTACTCGACAAAGCACACTTAGACAAGTACAGGCAGTTGGCTTATCACTGCTAATTCAGTGAATTATGAACAAAGCACACTGGGTGTCTGCACAGTTTCCATCCCTCATGTTCAGAGTTGAGCTCACTAACAGTAATTATACTGCGAGAAAGCATCATACCTGCAATTGGAGTTTGCAGTAGACTCCACGCTGTCACTCACGCATTCAGTCTCTTAGCTCAAACCTGGCTCAAGATAACACTCAATACTCTGGCTGAAATGATGGTATCAGACACGTAAGCTTTACAAGTGGGTCTCCTAAGGTTAGAGGGCTTTATGAGGTGGGTTTCCCATTTCCACCTCAGCCCCAAGTCCAGTCTCCATCGCATTATCACAGGTACATACTACTGCTCACTGCCCCTGGGAAATCACGGGCTATGAAGGAAGCCCTGTCACAACATTTACCATGAGTGGAATTGTAATTACTGACATATTTTTTTATGAGACGGGCTGTTTCATTGGTTTGTAAATGTTACTGCCATGACATACAGTATTTAAACTTGCTATTACCTCCCTTGAGAAGTGGGCTTGTTTTGCTACATGGTTTCATCACCGACCTTATTCACTGAGTTTCTTTGCAATAAATAATGAATGTTAAGCCACAAGCTAGGTTTCCCGAAGCTCGGGATCCTGGACATGTTTCTGGAAACTTACAGGCCACCGTTATAAATATAACACGCAACATAGCCATGAGATAAGTAATGTGGACTTAAGTCATAGTTGAACAAGTATTAGTCACACAAACAGAAATAAGGGTTAAAAATCCCAAAGTTTTAAAGTAAGATGAACCGCACTCTTTTTGGCAGGGTATAAATCATTTTTGTATAATTTTCCTCATTTGCTATCGAAACCTCGCAGATGAAGGACACTTTATCTTGTTTCAATACCAGTGAATTATTGATAAGCTAATTTCAAATGTGAAATATGGTTTTGTGTGTCACCTCTATGATTAATTTAAGTACTCTTGTGATTCACCTGCTTCAGCATCTCTGCCAAAACTGCATACTGTGAAATTATTGCCAGCTCATGGCCTCACCTATTTATATGAGAAAGTCTTACATACTGTATATACCATGTAACTGTGCAGTTCGTGCCTGTATTTTTTCAGGATCTATTTTACTCACTGACCACTTTATTCAGTACACCACTGCTTGTAAGTGCCCATATCTAATCAGGCAGTAACATGGGAGCAGCATATAGGCATCGTCAAGTTGAGCTGAAATTCAAACTGAGCATCAGAGTGAGGAAGGTTTGGGGAACTGTCTGGCATGTTAGACAGGCAGGTCAGAAACTGATGATCCACTGAGAATTTCCCACACAGCCATCTTTAGGGTTTACAAAGAATCGTCTGGAAAAAAAAAAATATCCAGCAAGTGGCGCTTCTCTGAGCAAAACTAGCCGAGCTGTTTTGAGCTGATAGGAAGGCAACAGTAACTCAGATAACAATGAGTTACAACCAAGGTATGCAGTAGAGCATCTTCGAACACAACACACTGAACCTTGAAGCAGTGAAAAATTGTTAAACAGTTAAGAACACCAAAAATGTTAAAAATGTTGCCTGACCTGAAGAGTCTGGATTTTTGCTGTGACCTTTGGATGGCAAACTGGAGGCAATAGAGAAAGAAGACTGTGGGAAAACGAGACACAGTCGAGCAGAATCTAGCTAACGAGACAAAGAGGAAGCAAAAATGAACACAATGCACACAAAGCAAGAGACAAACAAAATAAGACAGGAAGTAACTAAACACCTGACACAGAGATGAAGAAGGAAAAGGAGGAGGAAGAACAAAAAACAAGAAATTGATTATGAACTATAACTATTAGCAGAACCCAGATAACTAATCTTAAAAAAAGTCTGAGAATATAAATACTAAAAACAGAGAACCAAAAAAGGGCTAAAGGGCACTTAAATCTTAATGGACTAAGGAAACTAAAGACTAATATACAATGAAACTCAAATTATAAGCAAAATTTGGAACTAATAACACAACTAGAATAAAGAAAAGACAAAACTCAAAGCACTGAGTCCACGACCCAGGAACCATGACAGTTTACATCTCTCCACCTTGAATCTCTTCCTCACATGTTTCTCTCACATCCTTGTAGAGATTAGCTGAGATGCAAGGAAGGAGCAAAGGAAGCAATGAGAAATGTTAGCATCACACAGCACAGGCACTGTTCTCAGATTGCCCTCTAAATGACTTTAAACAGCTCGCCTAACGTCAGTGTGGACGGCTCCTGTTTACTTGTCTCATATTCTTTGACTAAGCTGTAAAGCACTTTGTGACACCTGCATTAGAGAGGACATTTTTTTGCAAATTTTTTCCACTTTGTGGGAATTCCCGACTGTTTTGTAGCATAGGTTTCAATAAAAATATCATGTTTGAATGCAAAAATGTTGCTTTATTGTACGACAACACTGACTGTTAATTTTAGTAATCAGCATGGCGAGATCTTGTACTGGCTCTAAGGCTACGTTCACACTGCAGGTCTTAATGCTCAATTCCGATTTTTTGATCAAATCCGATTTTTTTTACTGCTCGTTCACACTACAAATAAAATGCGACAGCAAACGCGCTCTAGTGTGAACGCTCAAAGCGGCCCGCATACGCAAAACAAGATGTCACACACAACGCGCTCTGTTTAGACCCAGAGCAAACTATATTGTTTGACTGATGGCCCTTAATATAAAGACTTCGGACTTCACGTTTCCCAATTTTTGCTTTAAGTTATTTTGTTATTTACATAATAATGTAAATAACCTAATAATGATCCTTATTGCTGTTTAAGAGAGGAGCGGTGCTTCAAAGGATAGCTGCAGATTTCTGTCAGAATCTGCAGATTATACAGTACAAATAAAATGTTTACGTTGTCTTCCCCACAGTTTCACTGACATCTACGCTGGATGGCCAGGAAGCGTTCGCGATGTCTTCTCGGGCGCTTCTCTGGCGCTGATAATTGGCTTCAGTCTTGTGTCGGTGACGTAAAAGGTGGATTTAATGCGACTTGACCGTTCAAACAGCAGTCGCTTTCTAAAACATCGGATATGTATCGGATTCAGTACCACATACGAAAGTGACCCAGATCGGATTTGAAAATATCGGATTTGCGCCGTTCACACTGTCATAGCATGATCGGATATGGGTCGCATAGGGTCAAAAAAATCGGATTTGATGCACTTTCGCCTGCAGTGTGAACGTAGCCTTAGTTTCCTGGTAACATAGCAATAGTGCTTTTTATTCTTCTTACCTGGAGAACTGGACCATTAATTTTTAAAAATATGTTTTAAACCGTTAAGTTGTCACACTAACAGGAATCAGCTAATCAGAAACCAAAGCCATGTTTTCTTGGTCAAATCATTTACCCTTTTTTGTAAGGGAACATCTGTCTGCCCTGCAGTTCTGCACTTTCTCCTCATTTGAAATACATTCCCTCACATAGGTCGGAATAATGTCGGGGTAGTGTGACAAGGTGCCACATGTGGGAGGCAGTGATGGAGGGACAGAGGTTGTGCGAGGCAGAAAGTGAAAGGGCGAGCTGAGCTGGTACAATCACATGCCTGCTGGGTTGCAAGCGGAGAGCAGACAGCTGGGGAGGAACTGAAAACCTTCTGAGCAGTGTAGGTGTAATCATGGCTCTATTGTAGTGAACAGTTGGGCCTCTGGCGCTGCGAGCAGCAGGGAGCCGAAACCCAGGCGCTGCCCCTTCAAATCACCATGTCTTTAACATTTCTGACAAAATAAGAACAAAACATTGTACTTAGAAGTCTGTAGGCTGGCCATCGGCTTTACTAGGTTGGATAAAAAAACTTAGCGTGACTTTTATCGTAGTGATAGCATTTTTAACTTACAAGTTACTCGCTTAATCGACGGGTCGCAGATGGATTTTTGGCCGACAGCAGCAGGGCCACACATTTGGAGTAGTTGGACGTTCAGTTAGTTGCTTTCTGTCAATCCATTTGTCTTATTAAGTTGGGTTTTTTTTAAGATATAGTGAATCACATCGTCATACGGTTTGAAATGACAAAGTTTCATATTTGTTCTGGCTTTACTCTGCTAGGATCTAAGGTGACTATATGTCACAATCAACTGTTGAAATTTTTTGCTAAGCCTGATTTATAAATACTAATTATTATAAAATATCCCTTTCATTAAAAAAAAAGTCGTTACACTTTTCTCAGATATGATGTTTTTTTTAAGGTTTGTTTAAGTTGCATTCAGGTGCTCTACTCAGAAACATTGCAAAAACTGTCATGTTGGGCAAGAGTGTGGTTTATTCAGCTTGTATACCATCATTAAAAAATTTTCACTTACTTCGAAGCTTCTGCCACCCAAACATGTTAAATAAGTAGATAAATAAGCTCCAGCTGACACAGGCCCAATCAATAAAACATTTAAAAGTATTTAAAAGAGCCGCATCTTTTGCTTATCACCACTGATCTCTAGACCATGTGGCTAGAAAAGCTCACACTCAATACACCTGTCTTTTCTGAGCAGTGAAATCAATGCAGTTTCTGTGCTGTTATAAATATCATAGATAAGTAAATCCCAAGCAAATGAAGCACTTAAGAAGGAAGAAGCATGGTGGCGTGAATCCAAAGTAGCATCAAGGGCTTCGGGTTATTTTTACAAGACGAATGAACTTAGACTTCGTCAGAAAATGTATTAAACATATCCAGTATGTGCTAGGAAGAATACTAGAAGAATACTAACTAGCTGTGATGAAACATTGTTTATCTTGTTCAAAAAATACACGCATTATGGCATAAATTCAGGGGCTGATGGAGACCAATCTGCATTTCCTCAGAGAGAAGCAAAGTGCAAAGTATTGGTGCTGTTTTTGCAGTCTTTTGTTTAATGAGCAGCAGCGATATGCTACCAGCTTTAAATGTTTAACTTTATATATTTTACTTGTTTTTCTCCTCTTTAACGAGCGCTGTATTTTCTTCTGCTTTGTAAGAGCCGTGTTTAACTATTTGTCGAATTAATTGAATAAATAATAGAGTAATTTGGAGCTTTTAAGCTCGTCCAATTGAAGAGCATAATTTACCTTTACACAACAGTGTGAATGAATTTGGCTCCATACTGAGAGTGACACACTAATGAATTAACTAAGTGCACTCTTGGACAGAGTCTAATCTCGTTGTAGGGACTGCTCCCTCAAGGACTCCTAGAGGAGACCGCTGACATTTAACCAGTGGAATCCTCACAGGTCCAGCCCTCAGGGGATTCAAGCCCTGTTAAAGTCCGACAGAGAAGCTGCGGCGTGTAGTCCTGGTCCATCCAGCTCTGACTCTCTGCGGCCTCAGAAGTGCCGCTGCCATTAAAAACCGGAAATTTTAAACATGGAGGACTAGTAGTGGAGAAGGCAGGGCAAACACACCGTACGATAAAGCAGAGGCAAAGTTAAAAGCGAATGGGGACCCCCTTCTTTATTAGAAATGTCTCATGGTTGTTAGTGACAGGCCTTCAGTTTGATTTCCTCATCTGTATTCTCTGTCTTCCCCTTCCTTTTATCGCAGTCTGCGTTCTTTCAGTCTCCTTACAACTTGTAGTCTGTTTTTTCGTGTCACATTTACGACCTTCTTCATACTTTTGTCTTTGCAGAGTTAAGATGAAACACTGAAATAGTACGTTTTCATTTGCTTTGGAGTAGAACTTACACTGTTTAAGGTTTATTAATTGATATTAATTGGAAATCATTCCTAAGAAATTCTGCTGCCTATGTTAGTCAGAGGACTTCACTGAGCACATCAGAGGTGTTCAGCTAATCTTGGACTGTTCGATTTTTCAGAAACGGTCCCAGCACCGTCCTCTGGGTGTGCATGATAGGATGTGATCTGAAGTATTTTGGTTAAGTGTGTCTTGCATAAGCTATTTATTCTCAAGGATTTGTCTCTGTCCCTGATAAGAATCCTTGGCTACTGCAAACTGTGCACAACATGCTTGATAAGAAAGGTGATGTACCAAGAAATTCACCAGACGTATATTGATATTATATACATTATCTATGACATAGAGTACTCTTCGTCCAGCGCTTTGCCTTTTAAGTGCTGTCTGACAACTGGCATGACTTTCTTTTAGCCACACTTCTACAGCCTAATTGACGTAATGCTGCACAGGCAACTGTCCAGCATCTATCTATCTGTAGAGGATCTCAGAGGTATTACTGTAGTGAGCACTACTTTCTTGGTCACTTGCCTTCCTTCCTTAAACTTTTACTGAGTTGGCTGAAAGGCCAAGTCAGAAATGTGCTTCCTGATTTCTTCCTTTTCACAATGATGCCCACAAAGCTCCTGGGAAGTTTCATCGATGCCGCAGTTTCTCTCACTCTTTCATTGATCGGTGCTGCAGCATAATTGTATTTTGAAATTTTTTGGACTATAGAAATGTAAGGATACTTTTTTTTTGCTCTGTTATTAGGTTAGTAGGTTCTGTAAAATCTATCAAACTGATTACAATAACACAGGTAGCAATTAAAAATGTCTTTTTTTTTTTTCATTTTAAATATTAGTAGGAGTATTTAGTGGGAGCACTTTTGCATTTGAGGGTTTTTTATGTTCATTTTTTATGCATTTCAGCGTTACTGTGACACAAAATTAGTATTAGCTCTCAGTTAATATTTGAATTGTACCATAAACAGAATGCTCCTCCGTCTCTATCTTTCTATATATCTCTGCTGTATGTTTCTCCTTCTTTCATAAGTAGCAGTTCTCAGAGGGAGAAGAGTGATTCCCACAGTGCACTTCAGATAAGACACAGCAGGGAACTGTCTTCATCCCTCCTCAACCATCTCTCCACTTAACATTCTTCTTCCCAAGGAAATAGCCCCATTTATTCAAAAGCTGCAAAGCACTGTCAAGGCTTATATGCTGGAATATGTGCCGTGACAAACCAATTGGCTTTTGCTCTTTTGAAGATATAGGTAGTGACACATACATGGTTCTCAACTAGCATTCAGTAGTATCCAGTTTAGCTGCCAGTGCTCACCCATTCTTGTGTCCTTGTTGTTTACTGTCTGTCTCATTTATGGAGAAATGATTGCGTAGTCTTATAGGTTAATAAAACCAGAATTATTCACTGCCTTGTATTTTGCGCCTGGTCACTCACATCGACTTCACACGAGTCCAATCAATAGCCCAATAGGAAGGGTACTGTGACCAATTGGAAAGGAGAAAAGTGCTAGTAGAAGACAGTATTGTGTAGTGGCTGCTTAGAGAATATTTCAGGCCGTGGAGCTCTCTTTAGTGTTGGACTGCTGGAATGCAGAGAAATCCATCAAGAGGAGCTGACGATCCAAGGAAACTCTTTAAATAGGTTGCTTTATTGTTTTGCTCTTAGTATTAAAATGCACCGTTTATGCAAACTGAGCAGTTTGACCTTCAGAGACTAAAGGGAAGCAAGAAGATAAGACTGAATAATGTGACTGGTTAATGTTCGCATTCAGTTTTCAGGGAGAGATTCAAAAAAAATCGAATAGCGGCTCAGACGCGAGTTTCACCCTCACGCAGGCGAGCCCGCTAACCTGAGCAGCACCACACTGGCACACTGACACATTCTGCTGAGAGTTGGTCATCTGCACATCCTGGCAAAGCTTTGAACTGTTGTTGCTTGAAGTGCTTTGAATGCTGTGCCTCTGTCAAATCTGAGAGATCAAAACTGGTGCTGGCGTGTGCGCGCGTGTGCGTTTACATATATGAGCGTGTTGCGTTATTTACCGAACCTTGCGGCGTTTGACCCTGGCGGTGTTTATGAGTTATTGTTTCACAGGTTGCTGCGCAAAGAGAGATAGAAGGTGGCATGCTTCAGGGGAAGAAAAGGATACATCAGATCACATTCTTTATCCACACACACACACACACACACACACACATTTAGATATCATCCTAACACTTTTTCCAAAAAGTGCCACACACACACACACACACACGCACACACATACATGCATTCACCCAACACAACACTTAACCATCAAACTGCCTCCTTGACATCAAAGCAGAATTGATAATGTCGACATCCATTCCACACACACACACACACACACACGTTACATGCAACAGTATTTAATTAATTCACCTAGAGTTTGATTGCGTATATTTTCATCCAATTAATTTGTTGCTGTGCTCGGGTGTCGCGCTGCAGGCTGTGGGGTACCTTTAGAGGTGTTTCCAATTTCCTCCTAAGCAGACAACTTGACAAACATATTAAATATATCAGAGAAATGCAGCTTAGATGTTTATTCAAATGCAGTTATTGTTGTGGGGGAGTGGATTAGTAACTCTGTTCCTTCACTCGGCAATTGTCAGCCAGGTTACACTCAAAGTGATGCAGCAGAGCTTCTCAGGGACCCAAAAAGAGAGAGCAGAGCATGGAAAGTGACTGAAAGCTGTCAGCTCTGGTTGTTGTTCTCAATTTTTAAAAATTAGTTTTTATTTTCATTTTTTTCTAACAAGAAATAGATTTTCTGCTCTTCCTTTTTCGCTCTTATTGCCACAGTGTCGTTCCCTGTAGTCAGAGCAACTGCACTAAAAGAAATATAATGTTAACCCGAGGCCTCCGATTACATCTGAGCATTCACAACTTTCAGACCTACTTTAAAAAAAAAAAAAAAAGTAAATTATATTAATTTTCACTACATAAATCTGAGAAACGATCCGGGACCCCGTCTGCATACATTACACAACACAGCGAGGATTCCAGGCAGAGGTGGGACCAAGTCATTGTTTTGCAAGTCTCAAGTAAGTCTCAAGTCTTTATCCTCAAGTCTCAAGTCAAGTCTCAAGTAATGTCAGGCAAGTCAGAGTCGAGTCTCAAGTCACTGGTGTAAAAGTCCGAGTCAAGTCACAAGTCTGAAACTTTGAATTTCAAGTCCTTTCGAGTCTTTAAAAAAAAAAAACGAAAAAATAATGTTGCAGTTATATGCTAAATGTAAATATTAGACCATGTAATTTTAAAATCTGTGTTTTTCTCAACACATGACAAAATAGTGAACTTAGAAAATATACACAAATTGTGAAATTGCACCTCTTTAAAATGCAGCTCAATTAAACCTAGCTCCAAGAATAATTTTCACCGACAGTTCTGAGATAAGCTGCATGTTATTCTTGGATGCGGTTGTAGGACCAGCTTTAAAATCGCATGACAAAAATATCATACACATTAAAAAAAACTGTATCACCAACGTAGCCTGGACAACATTTGCTAGTTAGATGAAGTCAGCTATCTCATCTTAGCATATTTATATGCATATTTATAATCATACGGTTCTTGGAGTGAGCGCATACACTCATGAAGTTTAGTAACTTCAGGTCACTGCAACAAGCCCAGGTACAGTTTACCGACGGATGGGTGCAGGACCTTGAAATGCACCGTGTAGAAAGTAAAGACCATCGTACGTATCATAAGTTTACCAGTCTCACAAATCGTCGTCATAAATACACATTCCTTAACCGTTTATTAATAGGACCTTTGAGCTCAACGGTAATTAATTAGTAGTGGAAATAATTTCTGGTAGCATCACAGAAATGTAGCAGTGACAATAATATTGTATGCTGTAATCGTACTGGGCAATTAGTGATACAAAAAACCTGTTTTATCCTGTGAATAAAAGTATATGTTCTTGTCAATGTACCATAATAACAGAAGCGAAACGCAATATTGTGTCAGGACAATTCACTATTTATGCACAATAAATAAAGGAGCATAGCGCGACCATTTCTGTTCAGCGCCAGACTTGCTTGTAACCTATATCACTAATTATGTTATGAAAGTGACGCATTAACTACTAAAAAACACTGACCTTCGTGTAAATGCTTGGAGCAGACTAACCTGTGAGCTGGAGTGTTCTGGGACGTTATATTTGGTCTTTGAATGGCTGCAATCCAGGCCATCCGTCGCGTCTTTGTTACTTCGGAAACATGGCTCGAACAATTTCTCTTCAACGACATAATCCGATAACAACCGATCTCTTTACCCGTCGGCTTCCCGTGGCTGTCATGCGACCGGCTATTGCAGTTAATAATACAACAGCTTCTTGACATTTTTGTGTTTCTTTTTATCGCTGTATAACTGATTTTAATTGAAAGCCTGCGTGCGCTAGTACCGCTTGCCACGAGTTCCCAGAATCCTTTGCGGTTCTACCCGTGAATGACGTCACATTTTCAATCTCTATATAATATGCATGTTAAATTTTATATTTGGGGTAAAATATCAAGTCTTTTCAAGTAAACCGGTTCAAGTCCAATTCAAGTCCCAAGTCATTGGTGTAAAAGTCCAAGTCAAGTCACAAGTCTTAGAACATTTTTTCAAGTCAAGTCTAAAGTCATAAAATTAATGACTCGAGTCTGACTCGAGTCCAAGTCATGTGACTCGAGTCCACACCTCTGATTCCAGGGGTAAAAAACTTGCTCTGTTACTCTCGTTGACATGGCAGTCTAGCTTAATGTGGTTGGACAGACCCGTTTGCGATGCTGTTTATGTTTGCATGCAGAGACCACTCCGAGAGAGCAGAGCACACATTTCATTACACAAATTACAAATGCGTACACACATATGCCCACGCGAGGTCTGATTCTGCTCATACTGTCTACCCCCTCTAACCCAGGCGTTCACACACAGTTACACAGTTTCATGGACTCTGACACACCACTATTTACACACACACACACATGCACATGCAAATAGGCTTCTACACTCCCCTGACACCAGTGCAGACAGACTGTGGGGTCAACTGCTCTCTTACTGTGTCACTTTAGCTCTGGCTCAGGGCCCAGCTCAGTTCAACACTATGACCTCCCCATGTGGTCACACTCTGCCCCTGCGATAGACAAGACCACACACACACGTAAACGTAGACACCCATACATACACACACATACACACACACACTCTCTGGTCTGTGTCTACAGGTCTGGTAAACAGGAGGAGAGAGTAGAAGACCTGTGCAAGTGGATTTTATTTTTCTTTTTTACTGTACCTGTACACATTCTCATTTCTTATTAATCGTGCATGTATTTGTGGCTGTTTTGAGATAAAATTCCAATTAATGATGCCGTTGTTCCACAGACTTTTCGGGCTACCTGGAAAATGTGTGTCTTTATACAGCCTTCTCTTTTTTTTATTTAATTTTTTCTTTTGTTTGTTTGGTTTTTTATTTCACACATGACCCTCTGGTGTAGCATCTTGCAGCCTTTCTGGGCATTTCATATATCTTTGCTTTTAGCTTTTTGATACCCAAGACCATTTCTGTGGGCAACACAGATAGGCAATGCATATATTTACAGACAGCAAAGCGCAAGAAATACTTTCTGTTGTAGGGATAGATGCATTATTGTAACAACAACAGTTTGCCTTACCCCGGCAAGTTGCTCTTTCACTTGCAAACAAGAGGGTTAAGTCTGCCATAAATTTGTCTTGTGTGCCTGATCTCCACGGACAACTCAAAACCAACGTTGGGGTTATTGTTTCACATTCGCGTCAGTTTAGCTGTATTACTGAAATCATTGCTTTTATTTATCCAGATGGACTACAAATACTTTGTTATTAGATGTCATTATTCATGGGAAACACTGCTGGGGATCAATCGCAATCACAACCAAATTGTTTTGGATAATAATAATTATTAATTAAGTTAAACTGCCATCTGTTGCTTTCGTAGTTAATAAAACCTGTATCTGCTTCATTCTTTATTTTTCTCTGACTTTTAAATGTAATTATAGGAGATATGTGGGCGACCGTGGCTCAGGGGGTTGGGAAGCGCATCTGTAACCGGAAGGTCGCCGGTTCGATCCCTGGGCTCTCTGTCCTGGTCGTTGTGTCCTTGGGAAAGACACTTTACCCTACTTGCCTACTGGTGTTGGCGCGACATGGCAGCCTCGCTTCTGTCAGTTTGCCCCAGGGCAGCTGTGGCTACAACTGTAGCTTGCCTCCACCAGTGTGTGAATGTGAGAGTGAATGAATAGCTTTGGGTGCCTTGAAAAGTGCTATATAAATCCAATCCATTATTATTATATCTTCCTGCATACACTTGGGTTGTTGTTTGTATATATTCACTTCTCTGTGTGTCTTCTTTGATGTGTCTTTCAGGACACACCAGTGGGCAGATCCATATTCATGGTAAACGCCTCCGATCCAGACCAAGGCACTGGGGGCAGTGTTCTCTTCTCCTTTCAGCCACCTTCTGCCTTTTTCGCCATTGATGGAGCCCGAGGCACTGTCACTGTGACCAGAGCTCTGGACTATGAGACGACGACAGCCTACCAGCTCACCGTCAACGCTACGGTCAGCACACATACAGTATCAAAACTTAGTCTCTGTTAGCAAAATTGCATTAGCGCTGTTAAATGTATACTGTGTTTGTTTGTTTGTGTTTTTTGGTTTCTGAAAGGATCAAGACAAAATCAGACCTCTGTCACGGCTTGCCAGCTTGGCTATCACCATCACTGATGTCCAAGACATGGATCCCATTTTCACCAATCTGCCCTACAGTACCAACATAGAGGAGGATGTTCCCCTGGTCAGTAATACAGTCCCACTTTACATCTCACCACCACAGTGTGTACCCTCTTCAAGCAGCTTTCGTCTTTTCTTTCTTTCCATCCTGCTCTGATGCCAGAACATTCAACTTATATTTTACCTCATTTCTCATATCCCGCTCCTCCTGTCTCATGCTCATGTTGCTCTTTGATTATTCAGTAGGTGTATACAACTCGTGCAAAGAAATATGATTAAAAACAAAGAGTTTCTAAAAGCAGAATGGGAGAATGAGCCTTTAGCTTTCAGGACCTTCTTCTGTGGAATCAGCTCCCAATCTGAATAGGATACAGATGGTTCGTACTTTTTAGGTTAGGCTTAAAATTCCCCCTTTTGATAAAGCTTATAGTAGATCAGCTGACCATGAATCCTCCTCTAGTTAGGCTGTAACAGGTCTTGGCTGTGGGGGTTTCCCATGATGCTATGAGCATTTCTCCTTCACTCACCTCTATGTGTTTACAATTGAACTCACAGTGTGTCTTTTGTCCTGTCTCCCTCTCCTCACTGCCAAGTCTGGTTCTGCCAGAGGTTATTTCCTGTTAAAAGGGAGTTTTTCTTTCCCACTTTTGCCACGTGTTTGCTCAGAGGGGTCATTTGACTGTTGGGGTTTTCTCTGTATTATTTTTGGGGCCATACCTTACACTATAAATTACCTTGAGGTGATTGTTGTTGTAATTTGGGCTCTATGGTAAATGGCCTGTATTTACATAGCGCTTTACTAGTCCCTAAGGACCCCAAAGCGCTTTACCTATCCAGTCATCCACCCATTCACACACTGGTGATGGTAAGCTACAGTGTAGTCACAGCCACCCTGGGGCGCACTGACAGAGGCGAGGCTGCCGGACAATGGCGCCACCGGGCCCTCTGACCACCACCAGTAGGCAACGGGTGAAGTGTCTTGCCCAAGGACACAACGACCGAGACTGTCCGAGCCGGGGCTCGAACCGGCAACCTTCCGATTACAAGGCGAACTCCCAACTCTTGAGCCACGATCGCCCATCTATAAAAAAAACTGAATTGACTCTAATTGAATGACGGCATGATATTTCACATCTTATCGTCACTCCTGAGCCTCCAACACTGGAAATGTTGGAAATGCACCCAAATTCAGTCCAGTGCCCCCATATACAGCACTGTGGTGGTTGAAGATGGTAATTACTGTTATAGATTTACAATCCTCATCCATAGATGCGAAGCCCCTGCCAAAGGTCACAAGGGCTACAGGATTTCTGGTCTTATGCGCTCATACTGTGGCATGTGTATGAAGTCTGGGTATAACATGAAGTACATTAGGGACTCAAAATGGCCGTAGCTTTGTTTCAGTTTCAAGTAGGTTTATAATGGGTATGTGATACACTAAATGTCTGTTTCTCTGTACACCATTATGTTCACTCTCCTGGCTCAGCTCTTAAACTCAGTTCCCAGGTGGCTAATGGTCCAGCTACTGATGTTTCCACTTGTAGAGAGAGAATTACACACAGGGGCATAACACTGTCCGTCCCGATTGTGGTTTCTCACTCTATCAGTTTTCGTTCTGTCTCGTCCCCAGTCTCTCACCCATATCAGCCCCCCGACTCACACAACAACCCGCACGTCCCTCGTTCCCAGCCCGAATGCGCTGTAGTAGAAATGTCAAGTGCTACATTTGCATGCATATTAACGGGGCGTGACGGAGTCGAAGCCCGGTGTCTCCCGGACTCTCTGATTCATCAACTGTCACCAGGAAGGTCACAATAGGAGGAAGGGGGGAGGTGTGAGGGTATGGAAAGAGAATAGGATGTCGGGGTGGAATGAGAAAAAGGTGACCGGAGAGAAGAAAAAAAGCCAGGTATAAAGTTAGATGAGGGAATAAGAGGGAAGATTTTTTTAAAAAGAGTCCAATTACATTGGATTGTAAAGTTAACATTAGTAAGTGGATTCCAGATCACAGCAGCTTGGAAGCTTTAATCCTCAGTAATACTGCCTCGGAGTGCCTCATCTCTTACCTCTAACAGTAGGGGGCAGTGTCTAATCCTATTACAGTTACAATGTAAGAGCAGGTCACGGCAGATACACAGCCAAAATCAGAAATCTATTACTTAGCCCTGTTGACCCCACTACAGACACAGGATTACAACAGTGCTTAAAGCCAGACACATAAGTACAAGCCCGCAGCAGCACCACACTTATACACAGACACTCCTTCAATGACCTCATGTGGTATTCTGTGTCATTTCCATTATGCAGTGTTTGGTGGTGATAAGCCGAGGGCGTACAGTGACGGAATGAGTGTCAACTGTTCTCAAGGCCCTTGACATTTACACGTAGAGATATCAAACTTGGGTCCCTGTCATAGGTCATTTCTCAAAGGTGTAAGTGCGCACGCTCTGTTTCTACCTTTCCCTCTCTGGCGGCCTGTTTGTTTCTCTGTTTCTGTCTTTCTTTTATTCCTGGGCCAATCAAGCAGTCATCCAGGGAAAAGTTTGACAAAGGAGTAGAAGAAATGCTTTTTTTTATTATTATTATTTTCAGATGAAATCACAGGGCAGGGTTTTTAGCTGTTATAGCTGTGAATCTGTGCTCGGACTGACGTTTAAGCCCCTTCTAGGACAAACGCAATTTGGCTGTCAACTCAATGAGGAGAAGGAGAGGAGGATGGGGGGGTAATGCACTGTATAGCTAGAAATGAAAGGATGAAAAGAGGGAGAAGAGGTTCAGTGTATACATGTTAGTGTGTGTCTGCATGTGTGTGAAGGAGGGGAGGGATTGTATCTTTGACGCTTGATTGAACATATTGCACTTGTGTGGACAGCTCGAGAATATTGCTCATATTACTTCAGCATCACTTCTCCACACTCACTTTCTCTATTCCTCTCTTAGTATGTCCCTGCATCTTTCTCGTTTGTGTGTGTGTGTGGGTGTGTTTCCCCCTCAGTTTGTGATAGGTGCGAATCAGTCTCTCTAAAAGGCTTGTAATTGATTCTGCTGTAATTGGTCAATGACAGGAGATGCTTTGGCAGAAATGGAGCATAAACACGTCTTAGACACAATTTGCAGGATCAATGGGAGGCAGCCTGCTCGGGTGTGAGTGAGAGGGCTGAGATGGGAGTAAGGGAGGGAGGGAGGAGAGAAGGAAGGAAGTAAGGGAAGGTCTCTCAATCTCACACTGCAGCACAGGGGTTTTTAAGTACCACCGCTGCGTCTGATTGAGGCAAGAAGGCTGAGAAAGCTCAGCGGATCAAAGACTTTTCAAATAGCTTTCTGTCTTTCGTTTTGATTTTTTTTCTTCTCTTTTTTCAGCTGTCACACTGTGGTTTTGTTGAGTAGCAGAGTCATTGACGCAGCAGGGGAACTTCGAAACAATGAAAGGAGAAATAAACCCCAATGAAATGCTAATAACACACATAAAGAAAAAATAGTTTGTGATTTGCCTGCACTTTTTACATTTTTTTCCACCCTCTCCATTGAAGAGATACAAAGGAGGATTGGAAATACGATACTGTTATGCTTTAAAATTTGATGGGCACGTCTTTGTGAGAGATAAGTGGATATTTACGGTTTTGATATGCCTAGGAATATTCTGTTAGCTTGTTGATGCTTTGGTTACAGATATTTGATTCACCGGTATAAACTAAGGTATCCTGTCCTGATTTTTAAAAGAAGAAAAGAGAAAGGGAGATTTCAAACACATTCAAGGCGTCTATCATCCTGTGTGCACATAGCAGAGGACAAAATAGCATGTAGTTGTATTTTATTTAGCAAAAACTGCTAACTGTGTCCCAAGGGTTTGATGTTATTGTTTTTTCTCTGATTAAAGTGGAAACTACTTTTCAACAACTAAAAAAATGTGTCTGTGAAGACTGCATGCAGCTTACAGGTTATATTTGTGCGTGCGTGTGTGTCTCTGCAGGGATACGAAGTGCGGAAGATAACAGCCATTGACCAGGATCTTGGTCGACCAAGAGGAATCGGCTACACCATCATCACAGGTCTGAGTCACATAATCGATCTGACATCCGCAGCACATAGAGGGGAATCGATCACCTCTTATCATAATTCCGCAGTAATAATAGACAAGTCTCATCAAGCACAACAGTCAATAACAGCAGAGAGGAGCGCCTCAGAATTGGAGAATAGGCTTGGCTCTGAGCATTTATTAATCACTGTTTTGGTTCAGTTATGCAGAAGTCAGCTTTCATTTTGTGTTATCATTCTTAAGTTGGCTTGTGCCATCAAAACAGGATTATGATTTGTCAGCGTGACAAATTTTACCTTCGGCAGACGAGAAGGATGCCACGATTTTTCTGTTGTCGTCTCCGTTTGCGGTTTTTTTTGTTTTGTTTTCTTTAAGATTTTGTTTTAGATTTGAGATAAAGGGCCAAAACAAATGACCGCCATATTAAGCTCACTTCGGAAATCCCTGACTTGTGTTGGTGTTACTATATCTGAGAGCTTTACTTTGGAGTTGTACAGCTTGTATGGTGCTGATAAGGATGAAGCAGTGATCCTGCATTAAATACTCAGTTTTCTTACTTCTGCCAAGGATATGATGTTTATGCCTGCCAGTTGCTTTGTCTGTCTGTCTGCCAGGAAGATATCTCACAAACTGAACTGACTTCATGAAAGTTGGTGGACAGATTGACCCTGGGGCAAGGTTGCTTAAAGTTAAACTTTGGTGTTGATCCGTATCTGGGGATAGACAGGTATTTGTAATGACATGAATACTATATTCATCCTTCCGAGGCTCAAGGAATCAAATTAATATAAAGATTTCGTGAAATAATTATTGTTATGAGTACTAACGGCATGCAGCAAAAGCATTGCGTATTAACTCTGCACACACTTTGTAGCTTTGTGTCTTAATCTTTATGCGCCACTGCACCACTTTGCTCTGTAAAACTGGCTTCACATGCTTCGTAATCCTGTAAAACTTGTTGTTAAGCTTGCGCTAAAGGTGCAGATGGATATCTGGGAGAAGTTACAACAAGAGTAATATTGACTGACTATGTAACAGGATAAACTTTAAATGCACCCCAGTATTATGAATATAACTAGATTAAGTGAATGATTCAGCTGTCATGTTTACACCTGTGCCAATTTATCTTACAGTTAGCTCTTAATGCAGGAAGCATAACTCAGAACAGCTTAATGACATAATGATGACAATATCCTAAATTCCTCCTGCTGTAGTCAATTACTCTCTTTTTTAAGATGCTATTATTTTGTAACTACAACTCTTAATCAGTTTAAAAGAAAAGGTATTAATGAAAAGATTTGCTGGGATTAATTGCAATAAATTACCTTTTTAAGACTGAAGCTTCTGATCGAAGAATGGAAAAAAGCATGGAATTAATATTGAATTAATTTCCTCTAAGTGGAATAAGTGGAAGTGAATATTAACATTAAATATAAATAACCCATACTTACAGTAATGTGCAAAAGTCTTGAATCACCACTCATTTCTTTATGTTTTACTTCAAAGTAGCAAGACTGTTGTTCAAGAGCTCGTGAGGCGATACTTATCAAGACTTTCTGAACATCTTTCAAAGACTTTCTTTGGTTATTGTGAGAAAGGCTGAAGTATATCAAATTACACAGGAGAGAGGTGCAACAGTGAGTGTCTGCAGCCCTCTGTAAAACACGGTGGAGGCTCCGTCAAGGTTTGGGACTGCATATCTGCCAGTTCAGCTTGATGATGATCCCAAACACACTGCCGAATTCGTTAAAAGCATGTTGACTGTCTAATATCTCTATAAATTGATGCACTTATCTCCTATTTTCCTATCAAATGATAAATAAATGACAGGTAGCTGAAGGCTTTTGCACAGTCCTGTGGCTTGAATGAATACTTAGTAATATTTATTGAGAGAAATGTAATCATATTGCCCAGTATACCCAGCTAATCAACCTTTTTTAATTTTCTCCAAATCAGTAGTCACTGTGACGCCATCTTGCTTGAGTCCATTTCCTTATTTTAAACTTAAGCATGCTCGTTTTAAGTTTCGACGTTGCCCCAGGGTAATTGGCCTGGACAAATGTTTATAGAGTTAATTACTGGAAGGCAGACTTTTTTTTGTGCACATGGATATGAATGTATTTTCATGTGCCAGAAAAGCAGAACTCATGGAAGTGGATGCAGGCCAGACACAGACAGATCGAGAGTTGACTGCACATTAACTTAATGTTAGTGCTATTTGTTGACATCGTATCTGAAGAGAATGGAAAACAAGTTTACCTGATGACTGTTCCATCAGTTTACCCTCAGCTGTTTCTTTTTTTCTCCTCATTGATGCACATTAACACCTGTTTTGACACGGGGACGGTGAGCCACCTGTGCAATTTACAGAACCCTACACAACTTGTGAAGTGATCTAGCCGTGCTAATTGTGTTCATTTTTCTTTCTAATGTGTCAGATATTACAATTGACTCACAAAAAAGAATGCAGTAATTTTGACAGCACTATTATAAATTATTCTTGACTGTCACAAAGCTTCTGTGAGCAGCAAATAGTCAATTTAAATTATGATTTATATCTGAGTAATTGACCCAGTTGTGTTGCTTGTATGCATCACAGCCGCTGAGCGTATCAGTCAGACTTGTGCGGCCTGTTTGAGAATACAAACCTGAATCATAGTTAATCAGGAGAGACATGAAGCATCTCTATTTCTATTAAGATAAAACACACAAACACTTTTGACTCTGTTGTCCATCCACTGCTGCAATGCT
Organism: Rhamphochromis longiceps; assembly: GCF_057381845.1. Taxonomy (NCBI): domain Eukaryota; kingdom Metazoa; phylum Chordata; class Actinopteri; order Cichliformes; family Cichlidae; genus Rhamphochromis; species Rhamphochromis longiceps. The sequence continues at coordinate 25,737,687 of NC_140569.1, forward strand.
TCTTTAATACCCCTGCAGGGTGTTTATTTCAACCACAATCAGTGTTTCAGTCCTGAAGGACGAACAATCCCTCAAAGATCCTTCAGGACTGAAACATTGATCTGCGTGGTGGAAAATAAACACCCATTGGGAGGATTACAACCGTCTGTGGACTGTATCCTTTAAACTCTGCTTGCCCCCTGTTGAGCCCAGAATGGCCAGGATGGAGGGACATCGGTGCCTCCACTATTGCCAGCTGGCTGATAAGGGCTGGCACCGCTTGATATGCTTGGCACACCATGGGAATTTGTGGTGATAAAGATATTCAGTCTTCTACCATCTGCTGAGTCACTGCGCAATCTCACAGCTGAACGAAGGAATTTGACCCTTTGTCCACGCATGTGCGCAGCCATGCATTATTTGTGAGTGTGTGCGCTTGATAGCTGTATGCTCAGGACAGAGAGGCCACTGCCCAGCCCACTTCTTTACTGAGCTCACCATAAACCTGCTGCTCCCATTCAGTGCACACACCTACTCAGTCTTACTTACCGTCTGCTGCCACATGTTGTATTGTTGTGTGTGTTGTGCTTGTTGCAAAGTTGAGCTTGGCTGAGTTAAGCTCTGGAGGAGAAAAGCATTAAAAAGACATTAATTAGGTGGTGCGATGTATTCCCGGTCGTTGCAAAATCAAGAGTTATAGCACCGCACTAAGCCCTTATGGAGATGGAGTCTGTAGGCTTGATAAAATCATTATAAGTTTGATAGATAATGGAAGTTGAAGGGTGATGTAGTGCTAGGAGATAAAGGTGGGAGGGTAAGGTTATATGATGATGCATTTTGCATGGATATATGTGTGTGTAGCCTCTATATGTGTGTGCTTGTACATGCACGCTTACACATATGCCTCTGTCTATCTGCTCAGATTGGTGCGAGGGCGTGCTTGTTTGCAGACTTAAGTGTGACTCTGCATGACTCCTCTCTTGCCTTCCCGCTCCTCACCCCGAGTGTCCTCTGAGACTGCGGCTCACTCCTGCGGGACTCGTCTCATTAGTTCAGTAATTAAGATAAACGAGGTTTTAATTGCAGCTGTGATTCACGCTAATGATTGTGGGACTCAAGATGAGGATTTCCTCTCCCTCCTCCAATCAGAGGAGTGTATCTGGGATTTGATGTGTACATGAGATAGAATCACAGCAGCGCTCTGCCCGCAGTGTTGCAGTTGTTATTTTTTTGTTATGATGGAGATTCAGGGTAGCGGTTCTGATGGTAAATCCCCGGTCCACAGGGTGAGACTTAGCCCTCTTATTGGACCTCTGACTCACTGCTCTCATTATATATCACTTTAGCAATAGCCCACTGCTGAACTATCCACTGGATTTTTCCTGCTCTAAACATCTGTGGGGGGTTTTCTGACCCAAAATGCTCCAACAATTCCTCAATTACTGGAAATGAGAAAGAAAGGTTTTATCGCACACCTATAGTGGCTGTTGCCTTAAACAAACAAACATATTCATGTATACTCCTGACAGAGTTTTGGTTTTTTTAAGTGTGGCTAAAACACAATCTTTCTTCTGAGTTGATGGTCGGTAAATTACTTAATGCTCATCATTGTCAGTGGTACTAAAGTCGCTCCAAATATACAAGTTACTTTTTATTTCATGCATTTATTACTTAATGATGTTGATTCCTGCATATCTTAAATGGGGCGTGCAGTATAATCATCAAAACAGCTTAAAAGCAGCTTAAAAGCAGCATTGACCATGCAATGTGCCTGCAAACAAGATTAAAAGACAATACTTAATTCACGTTGTAGTAATCATGTTAGCATGCTCCTTAGTGCTGAGAGGCATGCTGAATTGAAATAAAATCAGTCCAGCATGCCTTTTTGCGATTATTGTATTTGTCATTTTTGCAAGGCTTTTTATTTGGGAAAGCTGTGCAGCAGATCCTTATTGATTACTCTTAGTGGTCCTTCTTCCTACTTATTCAGTCACACATCTGCCATGTAATAAAATTTAAATACACATTAAAAACCTTTTTTTAAAGAAAAAGAAGAAGAAAGAGAAGCTCAGTCATTCAGGAGACTAGGGAGTAGATCTGTGGCTCCTCCTCCTTGGGGTAGCTTGTGCTTCAGGTGTTTCTGTATGAAAACATTTGACCTCAGGATGGATGGTTGGATGGATACTTGGCACCCAGATGTCTTTGGAATCAAATATCTGCGTGCTTAGTCTTGTTTCACCGCTTGCTGTGACTCCTGTTCCTCTCAGGAATATCAGATTACATGTTCCCATGACAGTTCTCCTCTAACGCTAGCATCTCAACTTTGACTCAAGTTGTTAGATCTTTGGAAAGATTTGTCAGATTAATCCCTCTAAAAGATAAGATCATAACAGCTTTGCACCTCTGTCATCACTGAGATGATGCTCAGCTATGCTATCAAGCTACAGCAGAGCTAAAGAAGAAACTAAGCACATAAATAAATTGCGACTAAAAAGAAAGGTAAAGATCAAAGAGTACACAAACCCGGGGTGTTTCTGACTGATGAGCTTCTACACCAATGAGCTTCTGCCATAGCATTGTATTACATTATTCACATCTATAGCATTACATCATAGCTTTTGGACAGCAACTCAAGCAATAAACAATCCCAAAACGTCAGCCATCATCTGCTCAAACCCATCCCTGAGGACGACAGGGGGGAAACACAGACAACACTAGTCAGTCTCAATGACACCCCCAATGACCTGAGGAACTATCACTCTAAAGCCCAGATGGACTCATTTTAGCACAATGTCTACTCGCTACATGCTCATGTCTATCTGCACACATATATGCTCGGACAGATCACCTACTTCACACTTACAGACAGATATTAAAGCACAGTATTCATCTTAAGAAATATAAAAAATACCCAATATTGACCTACTGAACATATTTTACCTGCTAAAAAGAACTTGCTTTCTGTGATTTCTATTATAGAGGACTTGAGGCAAGCAGTCTTGCCCCAAAAATACTGCTGTCCGTTAGGATAAGAGTTAAGCTTATGTACAGTTTCTGTAGCCTCTCCTCTGCGCTGTAATAATAGTGTAAGAATAAGCAGAATAAAAGTCAGCCTTGCGTCTCACAGAACGAAAGGACATCCCCCAAGCCTTTCATATCAGCCTCTTGTTTATCTTTGTGTGCTTGGTTCTATCGCTTTTGTCACATGCAAGCACAACTAATCCCACTCTAAGCTCCTTCCATCGCTACACTTTTCTTTCCTTTTAGACCATTCTTCCTTTCTCATTGTAGCGTCTTCGTGCTGGGAAACTGCAGCAAAGATGTTATTTAATTTGCAGCTAAAGTAGTACAGATTTACAATATCATCACTGGGTATTTTGAAGTCTGTCAGGACCACATATTGCACGTACACATTTGCCTATGGACACAGAGACAGAACAGGTGTCCACTGTCCACTGCACTTAGTATTAGGGGGCATCCTCTAGCCTGCCCTCAGCAAAGGCCATGCCATTTCCTGCCTGGACACACTGATAAGTTGTAAAGGCGATTATTTCCCGTTGTCTGTCTTTCCCCACATATCTTTATCTCTCAGTACTGCTACACCCTGATGCTCTGATTCCATGCGACTACTGCCTAACTTGTATCAGCAGACATGTTGTAATATGGACAAGCCTAATACCTGTTATTCTATAGGGAGCTCTTATTGTCACTGTCGCATCACGGGAATTTCTCCTGGTTTTCAATTAGACGCTCTGAGGCTCACCACAGCCCGGTGCTATGTAATCTCTCAGGGAAGGCAGATAGTCTGCGGGATGCTGATTGTGACACAATCCCAGGACTAGTGAAGTCTAGTAGAGTGCAGCAATCAAATGCAATCACAGCCAAGTCCAGGCCTCACTTTGTTATGGTGTGATCAGCCTCAGCTTTACAGCAACTAAAATGTGAAGTCAATAATACTGATCATCTCCTTACGATGCAAAATCTGCTGCGTTGTGAGGACATGATGCTCACATCTTTGTGGATGTTATTCTGACATGTGCTAGCCAACTGGATGTGGTGGAAGAACAAGGACACCCCGCATGGCAACAACCCTCCTCAAAGGCATCAGCCCCTGCTAGCAGAGCAATGCATCGTGAAAGAGCACAAAAACTGCACAGCTGTTCAAATTCTTTTCCACTATTGATCTCAGTTATTGGTCTGTATTTTAATTGTAATAAAAGGTCTATTTTGCTTTTGTTATATTTCCAGCATACACTGGAGGTTTATCAATTGCTGTTCTGTTCATTTACCCTTTGGATAAAGAGGACACCACTGGCCTTAAGAAGTGATATTCTAAGCTATTGGCTTGTGAACAACAGCATTTCCCAATGTCAAATCCAATTTCCTCTTCTGCTGTCTTCTAACCCGCTGCTGTTTTGTACTCTGTGCAAAAACTGACTTTGTGTTGTCTAGCACGCTGCAAAAAATCAGATAATAGGGTAAATCAGTCTAGCCTAGTCTCACTGAGAGACACCGACAAGATTTTTCGCAAACACGCTGCTACAAATACACTTCAAATACACACACTAGCGATAAGACCACACTGCCAGTTCAATACTCAGTTGAAAAGAGACTGTGACGTCTTGGGCTGACAGACCAAATCCAGGAATCAATAGCTGTAAGCCTAATTATTTTTCATGAGACCTGAAGATTGTAGATCGTGGATACATTTATCTGTGACCAGGATGAGAATTGTGTTGGTCTGAGGTTAGGTTAGGTCAGTGGCATCTTGAGCTAAAGTCATTGGAGGAAGCGCACAGAATGTTTTAATGCTGTTTGTTCCTAATAAATATGTAATAAAGTAGGATTTATGCCCTGTCCAAACTGCAGTTGGACACTCTCCCATTCCACCCACACACTTCCAACAATGGTCATGGGATGACTGTGTCTTCAATTATTTGTAACGTTACCAAACCAACAGTATTGTTGTTGGCCAGCAGGGTAGAGGTAAACTGTACTTCTCTTCCTCTTTCTTTTGTTTGTTGTTGTTCTTACTTAGCTGTTAATTTCACTTTTCACACATAAGTCAATAAAAAACTAAGCTATGAGAAAATGTTCAGCTGCAGGTAGAAGAGCCAAAAGCTTGGCCTGATCATGTCACGTCGATGGGTGTGGGATCATGTGCAATGTCACAGAACAAGCAAATTTGACTAGTTCTTTTGGTAGAGGCGCAAAAGGCTAACATCTCATTGGATTCACTAAGCACATTCAAAGATAAGTGGCTGCAAGTGCCTGTTGTAAAATCAAGTCAATAAGTACTGCTATGGAAAAAAATTCCACTGTTGTTCAGCAATCCGCCCACTCGTTACTGGAAAAGCAGCATTTGTCTAAATGTTTAGAGCAGGGGTGTCAAACAAAAGGCCCGGGGGTCAGAATTGGCCTAGCAGAGACTCTGGTCTGGCTCATTTGAGAGCTTTGGAAAATGTGAAGGAGGGCATATATTTTAGACTTTTAACTATATTTTACTAAGTTTTCCTACTAATAAATACCTTCCCCATTCCCATTCATACTGCAGTGAAATAATAGATAAAGAATCAAATGACAGAAAAGTTCTTGTTTTTTCACTATCAACTATAGAACTTTATGAGATTTTATTGTTTGGTTTTTTTTTACAATGCGTCCAGAAAAAGGACATTTTTTGCAAAATACAAAAAAAAAAAAATCTTATTTATAATTACAGCTGTCTGGGCAATGAGCTTTCAGTACTTTTTCCATAAGTTCACATTTATTACTTATCATTTAAGTCATGCTGACAGATTTATTTTATTTTCTACAGCAGTATGTTTTATTATGTACAAAAAGTGAGACATGCTGCTGAATATACTGACAGAAATGGGATGCCCACTTAAAATCAAAGTGGGTTGTATGTACATGAAAGTAAAGCTTAATTTATACATCTGTAGAACCTGTGCAGAGCATGCAACGTAGCCTAGCAAATGGCCAACACCATTAACAGCATTTACACAGGTTGCTGGCAATGAAGGGGACCCACGTCTCTGGAGCTGCACATCAGGTTACAGCATAAGTTAGGCTTTAGGGCTTCAGGTGGCAGGAAGGGTCAAAGCACAAAGACCGCTTACGTGCATCTTACTAGCTGTGTCAACCTGAGTGATCTGTGGTTACAAACAGAAGTCGGTTTCATCTGCCACACATTCTCAGACAATACTTGTCCTTGAATCTTTTCTGAAGAAAAAACTTTTGATGAAACTAATTCATTTAGTATTCATGAAATGCAGCTTGTCTGCCAATGGCATTATCACTTCACATCGCAGACACACAGGAGCACATGCATATGCACTAGTAGCTGTCATACACTAAAGGGTTTGTGTGAATGCACGGATGAGCACGTGCATAAGCAAATCAGTGTAAGTGAGAAGCTGTTCATTTAGATTTTGAAGCGAGTGTAGTTTGAAGACAATAACTAAAACCTCATCATTAATATGAATGCCTGTAGGCGTAATCCTTAAAAGTGACACTAATTTGTGTACATTTAGCAAAGTACACAAAATCTTAGCCCCGAGCCTCTAAGCACTGGCTGCTTGCCATATCACATTACTAGAATGTTCCAGCGCCCCCATGGTGTTGTCACCAACTAGAAAAAACAGTTGTCACTAGCTTAGTCATGGCGATTACACTCGGAGAAGTCCTGTTTCGGCTGTCCTCAAAAGCTCGAGTTTTGGAGAAAGTCATTGTTATCCACACGTCGCACACCCAGTTGAACTCATCAGATCAGATCCTTTATATCTTCTGCTTCCAGGGCAATCCTCCCATAATAACTACACGTGTAAGTTTTCCACTTTTGCAACTTAGAACACGGAAGTCGCCCAGAATCACTAGCATGTTTTCCCCCCTGTGTCTACACTCGCTCCTTTGCTGTTTGTGAGGGAGTGAATTTCAATAACAAAACTGTTCTCAGGAAATAAGCCTTCACTCCATTGTTAATGATGCAAGGGTGTAAATGTGTTTGTCAATACATAATATGAGATCTACACTCGTGTTTTCCACCTATTCTTTGGTAATGCCGAGATTCTTCAAAAGTGGCAAATTATTTGGATTTCTTTTATTTTGTAATTGTAGCATTGGCCATTGAAGCTGTTGAGCACATTATAAATTCCCAGAAAATAAGAGCTGCTTGTGTGAGTTTGTGTGTGTCTCAGTGCCTGTGGGCATTTCTCGAGGTGTGTGCGTGAGTGGATGAATTTGAGTGTGCAGGCCCACTCTAGACAAAATCATGCCATGCTTTCTCATTTTCCAGTCCAGTACTGTTGGTAATGTGAGAGCATGGCTAATCCCCTGGAGTCTCACATCACAGAGTCAAACTCTCCTGGTTAACACTAGATGCACTCTGACACACACACGTACACAAATCTTTGAATTTCTTCTTAGGAGTTTGAAATTGAAACAGCAAAATATTAACACACACAAAACACAAATTGAAGTAACAAATTTGAATTTCAAAATTCAAATAAAGAGTTTATTGCTATTTGTGTATAATTTGGGTGCGTGTGTATCTTTGAACAGCAATTTTCATCCGTTGGGGGTCTAATCACTGTGTCCTAGCAGAGCACTGGAGAACACTTTGCATCAGCAATTAGATTATGATTATATTTTCTTTCTCAGTGGCACCTCTGAGTCACCCTGTGTAATTTCAGTCTGTCTCTCTGGTCAAGCTCAACACAGCGGTGCCTAGGTGGAAGGCCCCTTCAATGGAACCTGAAGCAATGAGTCAAAGCCTCTTAACGGATGCATGCAGAGAGTACAACCAGCAGCCTGCTGTTATCTCGCAAATGTACATTACAGCACGGCACTCTAGAGCTTTTTGTAGATGCGCGTGTTTGTGTATGCACGATAGCCGCTCGGCCAGGTGAGCACCCAGTCGTCCGGGCAAGGGGCGGCTGTTGGAGAAGATTGGCATTCTAGTCAGGCCACTGAAGCTGACAAAGCAATTTAGAGGCAAGATGCCCACACTGAGTGGGTCTAAGTCCCTGATGCGCGTTACCCTCCCACCACCTCTAACAATTGTTGTCAACATCAACTTGCCTGCCTCTCCCATCAGGCAAAAAGAAATGTTGCAATGAATGTTGTGTCAGCTTAGTGTCACTAGTGCGTAACACAAAGTGGCAGTTTTTTTGTGTTTTTTCCCCCCCATGCACACTCTTACAACAACACACTACTACACTTCTCCTAACAAGATACTTGGGTCTAGCGGTTACTGCAGGATTATTACATTGATTACATGTGGCCTTTTTGCAATATTCTGTGTTATTGATCCTGTGTTTCATTGTCTTCCTGCTTCCGATAGTGGTCATTTTCAGTGTTCCACACCTATTAGGACTCAAAGGAGCTTGCAAAGAAAAGCGTCTGGACTTCTTTAAGTTGCTTGAAGATGTTTCACCTCTCATCCGAGAAGCTTCTTCAGTTCTAAGGTCAAATGGTGGAGAGTCCCAGATATAAACCTAGTGGGAGTGACCCCCCACAGAGGGACAAAAGGACCCCCTGATGATCCTCTAATCGCCTGAGCCAAGGTGTGAAACTGGGTGTGGGTCCCAATAGGCCAGAGTTTCGGGTGTGTTCATTGTGAAACCTGGCCCCACCTTATCATGTGAATTCCTGAGGTCAGATGGCCCAGGATGTGAGTGGGCGTTAAGGCGTCTGGGAAGGGATCTCAAAACTGGATTATAGATGGCAGAGAGTTGGTGTCGTAAACCCCCGCCTCTGTTCAAAGATGGTCGCTCACAGTGGACATAGATGGCTTCTTTCACTCCTCTTTCAAACCATCTGTCCTCTCTGTCCAAAATGTGAACATTGGCATCCTCGAAAGAGTGTCCTTTATCCTTAAGATGCAGATGGACTGCTGAGTCTTGTCCTGTGGAGGTGGCTCTTCTGTGTTGTGCCATGCGCTTGTGAAGTGGCTGTTTGGTCTCTCCAATGTAGAGGTCTGAGCATTCCTCGCTGCACTGTACAGCATACACCACATTGTTAAGTTTGTGTTTTGGCGTTTTGTCTTTCGGGTGAACCAGTTTTTGTCTGAGCGTGTTGCTGGGTCTGAAATGCACCGGGATGTCATGCTTGGAGAAAACTCTCCTGAGTTTCTCTGATACACCGGCTACATAGGGGATGACAATGTTGTTGCGTCTGTCCTTCTTATCCTCCCTCGCTGGTGTCTGGGCGCCCTAAACGCCCTAAATGGGCGTTCTTAAAGTCAGCAAAGAGGCACAGAAAAGAAGACCAGACACCAGCGAGGGAGGATAAGAAGGACAGACGCAACAACATTGTCATCCCCTATGTAGCCGGTGTATCAGAGAAACTCAGGAGAGTTTTCTCCAAGCATGACATCCCGGTGCATTTCAGACCCAGCAACACGCTCAGACAAAAACTGGTTCACCCGAAAGACAAAACGCCAAAATACAGACTTAACAATGTGGTGTATGCTGTACAGTGCAGCAAGGAATGCCCAGACCTCTACATTGGAGAGACCAAACAGCCACTTCACAAGCACATGGCACAACACAGAAGAGCCACCTCCACAGGACAAGACTCAGCAGTCCATCTGCATCTTAAGGATAAAGGACACTCTTTCGAGGATGCCAACGTTCACATTTTGGACAGAGAGGACAGATGGTTTGAAAGAGGAGTGAAAGAAGCCATCTATGTCCACTGTGAGCGACCATCTTTGAACAGAGGCGGGGGTTTACGACACCAACTCTCTGCCATCTATAATCCAGTTTTGAGATCCCTTCCCAGACGCCTTAACGCCCACTCACATCCTGGGCCATCTGACCTCAGGAATTCGCATGATAAGGTGGGGCCAGGTTTCACAATGAACACACCCGAAACTCTGGCCTATTGGGACCCACACCCAGTTTCACACCTTGGCTCAGGCGATTAGAGGATCATCAGGGGGTCCTTTTGTCCCTCTGTGGGGGGTTACTCCCACTAGGTTTATATCAGGGACTCTCCACCATTTGACCTTAGAACTGAAGAAGCTTCTCGGATGAGAGGTGAAACATCTTCAAGCAACTTAAAGAAGTCCAGACGCTTTTCTTTGCAAGCTCCTTTGACTACGATGACCTGGATGACTGAGAACCTTCACAGACCTATTAGGACTGTCGGCCAAAGAAAAATAAGAGCATCTGCCGTTTTAGCAAATGGCCCAAAATGATTGTTGGTCAAATTAATGTTGGGAATCATTTTGGTGATCATAGGAATTATTAATGCTGACCATGAGGGGCTGTTTCATACTGATGGTCTTGTGTTTCTTTGGTTTGTTTTAATCATAGCGATTGCCTCTAAAAAATTTGGGGGGTTTTAAGTATTATATTTGACTTAAGGCAAATAAGCCACTAAGTCTAATGTTAGCCAACAGCTTGGAAAACATCAGACTTACTGGCTTATTGGCTCACTAGTCATTGTGCAGTTCATCAATAAGGTAGTCTCGAAGCTGAAGGATAGGTTTTATGATGGTTTTAATCCTTGTCAGCATCTTTATATTTCACCAGACAGACAGACAGACAGACAGATAGATAGATAGATAGATAGATGCCACTTGTCATCAGTTACATAACTAAATTCATTATGTAGGCTGGATATGATCAGCAGTAGTTTCTGTGCCTTCTACATCCTACTCTCCACCTTTTGGCCTCAGTCCAGGCCAATTACCCCAAAGCTTTGCTCTCTTTGCTAGCTTGGCTCCTCTCCTCAATGTTCATTCTTCTGTAGTTTCCCTCCCTTCCATTCCAGACTAGATATAGGGCAATAATAGAGTGCCGACTGGGGAGTGGGGAACACAGGCATGGGTTAATCTGTTGACCCCTAGCCGTTGTATACTATAGACTTACCTCAACATGTTTCTCTGAAGTCTAGACCTCAGCTATTACTCTAACCTATCTGAAAGAGAATGTTTCTTAATCCCGCTCAAAGTGTAGCTCAAGGTTCACAGTGTTCTTACTTGTGAATGTAGGATTTCAGAAAAAGGGAAAATAGCATTTATCATGTCATATAGTTAAAGGAAGTTAGTTTAATCATGCAAAAGCTAATGAAAAGCAATCATGTCTCAAAATGTAAAAAGAAGAATAAAGTAAAGTAAAAGAAGTAATAGTTGGTAAGCTACAAAAACTATGACTGATTTATATTATTAGGACAAAACCGGGGGATTAGCTACAACAAATTTCTGGCCAGAACTTCAAATAGTATTTCAGACAGATCTGTTTCATTTTTACTGAATAGACCTTAAAGTAAATCCAGTATACATTTGTTTGTAATCTGCCAAAACTGGAGTAATGTTAGCCTTGAAACCAAATAAATTCAAGAGCTCATTTTTTATTTTTCTCTAGGCCCTCTCCTTCAGACACAACACTGATGTGTGCCACAAAACACCCTGCCATATGTGCAAAAGGCTTCAGTATCAACTATGGTGAAGTGTAACCACACCTGTAAATGTTTAGCTCTCGCTGTCATTGCCACCAAAAGAGTCCCTCTAAGTGTGCGTACTGCAGCAGGTGCTTCCGACCATCCGCACAGGTGCAGACTGAACGATCAGTTTTCTGCATGGAAATAGCAAAAGAGCATCCTAAACAAATGCTTTAATGTCTTAATGCTATTGCAAATAACAAACATAGCATTAAATTTGACACAGGAGGCATGCACAGTCCAATCGTGTGAGTGTCTCTCGTTCAGAGTTGTGCCATACTGAAAGCGATACATGTTAAATGTTGTGGTGCTTAAGATTTCAATAACAAGTTTTATGTCTATGATGCTAGCATGTTCAAATTTAATTTTTGAATACAGGTCATTTAATGCAGGCCAGTTGTTGACTGAATTCTTACATGCATGAATTTGGTACACGCAGTTCACTGATGGGGAAATGTTAAAATGAAATTTTAAAAATTTCCCCAAAGCGGGCTAACAGGGACATTAGTAGTGTACGTGCCTTAAACTAGAGCTGGGATGTCGAGTCGTTTTACATCGAATGCCACATACAGCTTACATTAATCTCAAATGGACCAGACTAGTCAAACTCTCCTATCTCAGTATAAGCACGTTAAAATACACATTAGATGTCTCAGATATCTCAGTATAAGAAAAAGAAGTGCAATTTCAACAGTGCGACTTAGTTTTTCTACATTATGAAAAATACTGCTGTAGTAAAGGAAAGAAACCTATGGTGCATTATGTAAAACTTGTTAAAACCAATAAATAAATGTGTCCCAAAAAAATGAAACAAATCTGTCAGCATGACTTAAATTCTACGACCTAAATTGTGTAATATAATTCAAAATGAAAATTTTTCTTAATTCACAATTTAACTTTTTTTTAACTGGAGCCATTGTAAAAACAAATCAATAAAAACTCCATAAATTTCTATAGTCAATAGTAAAAAAAAACTTTACTGTATCTATTATTTTACTGTTGTATGGAAACGTCTTTATTAGCAGGAAAAGCTGTAAAACCTCTGAAACTACAGGTAAAAATTGAAAAGCGATGCCGTCCTTTATATTTTCTAAAGCTGTCCAGTGTGCTAGTCTTTTCCAGGCCAATTCTAGTGCCCTGGGCCTTATTTTTGACCACCCTGGCACGCAGCATAATGGTGTGCTGATGTGTAGTACTCATTTTTGTCAGATGTTTTTGATTTGGTTGCGGCTGGATTATATTTTATCTGTTCAGCATTATTCGATTTTTGATCATTCCCTCACATTAACCTGTTTAACCTGTAGTGTGCGACATCACAGATGACCTGCTGTGGTGGCCGCTGTTAAAAGTGTTAACGTGCTCCATGTTAACACGGCGTAATTGAATTAGTCCTAGGTATGTTTCCCATTCATTCATTGATCTCATTTAGTCTTGTCTCCTCCATTGTTTGCCTTCAGCTGAACAGATTGCTGTAATAACATTCACATTTATAAAGTGCTACTTACCAGAGATTTCAAAAGGGCTATTCACGTCTCATATAACACATCATCGGCGCCAAGGATCACACTGAAAGTGTAAAGGCATTAGCTTCTCTGAGTGAGACTTGAGCATCTGATCTGAGAGAGGGAGATACCAGGCAGTGCGGGGCTGGAGCAAGAGAACATTAAAAGTGAAGAGGTGAGGGCCATTGGGTGTACTTTTGTTTGTGCTCTCCATCTGCTGGGTGTAATTAGCAGGGTGTCGGAGAGAGAGAGGGAGAGAGAGACAGAAAGAGAAAGTGTCACAGAAAAGTGTGAGAGAGGTGTGAAAGTTAACGAGAAGGACGGTAATTTGAAAAGGAATAGAGGGAATAAGAAAATATTAGAAGAGGACTCAAGTGGGCCTCGGTCTAATATTTTAACCTGTTTAATTGAAGTGAATGGATAACACCAGGCACACTTGAACTTGTTAATGAGAACAGTGCAGCGTTCATAATTTGAAATGCTCCTCTCTGAAGGAGTGCATGGAGTATGACAAAGTTAATGCAATTTATCAACCCATGCAAAAAGGGGTGACTGCAGTCAATCTGTATTGTAAGCCTATTATGTTACAGTTTAAGAAATTCTTATAAGAATTATAAGATTCTATTAATACCAAATTATACATCCAAATATGTTCTTGAAGTTCATCTGTGGGTTTTAGTTTCTAAGTAAAGATTGTTTTAAATTCAAACTTAAAAACATTTGATGTCCTACATCCCATCCTTTCTTACTAGCATGCGTCGTCTTTGATGCTTTTATCGCGACTTAACTGCCAATCAGCAGCACAAATGATACAGGAGACCCATGGTGCACGCACAAATGGTTTTATGCCTGCATATGAGAATTCACAGACAAACAAAACAGTAGCCCATTTATTTAATTTTTAAAAAAGTCTCCGTGACACTAACAGTGATAATAAAAAAAGATCTTTCCGATATCAGCCACGATGCTTGTAGTTCCCGGGATGTGTAACTATGCTTGCAGTCAGTTACTGACAGCATTATCACTACATAAATTACAGATGAACTCAATAAAGAAGTGAAAAAGGGAAGGGGAGTGTGACAGAAATAAAGCGGGTTTAGGAGAAGCAGCTTGTGGACAGGTTGGAGGAGGTCAGCCAGCCTAAGGGAGGTACAGAGATAAAAGACAGCACAGTGAATGCAGTATCCATATTACATGAAATAGAGACTTGCACATGGCTCATCCACCACCTTCCCTTCCAAAGGATTCTTGTTGTATCCCAGGAGACATGTTGAATTATCAACTATGCAGGTTTTGTTTCTCTCTCTGACTTTCTTTGGTCTCCCTCTCTCTCTCACTCCATCTAGGAAACACAAACAGTGTTTTTGCCCTGGACTACATCAGTGGATCCCTGACAGTGAATGGGCAGCTGGACAGAGAAAACCCCCTCTACTCAGCAGGATTCTCTCTGACTGTCAGGGTGAGCTGCCGAATGTGGGGGGAGTTATTGTGTGGAGGGACTGTCGTAGGCTAGAGAAGAGACTGAAAGGCTGCTTCACCGCTGGATTAAGAGAGAACTTTGATATGAAAGTGTATTCTATATAGTCTCCAAAGACCAACTAAACAGATCTCTTAGACTGGATATACAGTCTGTCGCTTATGCAGGAAATCAGTTAGAACTAGATATGTATGATGTGCGTGCAGTATATCTTTAGATGCTTTGTCAATATGCTTCTGCACAAATGAGACTCTGACAAACTCAAGTGCTTTTATTGGGCTCATTAGTGGCCATATTCATGCTTGCGATTCTGTGATAATGTCCCCTCCAGAGGCTCGTGCTGAATGAGCAGATATTAGAACAAGGGGAGCAGAGAACAAGAAAGAGGAAGAGGATTTAGAGTCCTCCTTAATGCTGAGGCCTCCTTTGTTCCTCCATTTTTTCCCCTTTTCTCTTGTTTGAAGTAGGTGTGATCTCTGAATCCCTCTATCCCTCCATGAGCCAAGTCTGTCTCGCTTGGCTTTTTAGCATGTCACTCCTTCCCTCTCGCCCCCCCCTTGTCCCCCCACCTCCCAACCCGGAGCCTTGCCACCTTGTCCAGTCCTCCACTTTTGTTGTCATTATTTCTTCTCCTCCACCATTGTACACCGAGTGGTTCCCACAGGGTGTGAGGGCGCGTGAAATGGATTTCCAAGTCCTGCTGAAAGCGGAAAGATTTGTGAACAAAGGCCTCATTTTTCTGTGTAGTTACAATATTCCATTCGTGATCTTGATAGCTTGACAAGTCAAATCTGCCACACCTTAAGAGAAATGGCCTCTCTGGCGTTTGTGCATTTACTGATTTGGCTGCAATTATTGGTAATAAAAAGCAGGTCGCGTGACATTTTTATACGAGAGACCATTGAGATACATTTGGCTCTGAGGTTTAATACAAAAAGAGATTCTGGCAAACATATTCCAGGCTCAGGCTTGTCTTTTTAATTGAAATCAATAATTACTAACCAGAAAAGTAGAATGAGCAAAAAGGCTGGAAAAGAAAAAAATGTCACCCAAAAATTTATTTATAAGATATGGATTTTTCTCCCTCCTCTCTAAATTTTCTCTCCTCTTCTTGTGCTTTCTTAGCCGGTGCTGCTATTGATTGGAGTGTGCCGTAGTAATACAACTAATTTCTCAACTTCAGGCAGCTTAGATAGCACTGAGCACGTGGAGGTGGAGGTCAAATTATTCTGGAGCACTGTTACGAAAGAGGCTAAACTATCTGATTATCCAGACTAGCATGTTGTTTCTGCTTCTCCTCCTATTGCCTGTGACACTCGTTCGTCAATAAAAGACAGTGGTTGCCCCTTTCTATTATTCCCTCCTATTTTTTTCATTTCAGAGGGCAGCCATCTTCAATAACTGAGGCAGGCAAAAACAGAGTGTGTGTAATTGTGTCTCCTCAATTGGACTTCTTTCACCTAAATCTCATTGTGTGTTCATGCGTATGAGTGTGTATGTGTGGATGTACATGTGCTGGCCTTCTCTTGGCCTCACTTTGAGCCTATTTCTGTGATTGCTTTTAGGCCGTCTGTCTACCTTTTGATCCAATAAATGAACAGCTGTAAATACCGAGTGAGATTGCGTGCTGACCGTCTCCATCCAGAATGACATTTTCAGTCCAATCAAATGGATCGCTCACTCTCGCTATGTCTCTCTCTCTCTTTTTTCTGTGTCCCTCTCTCTTTCTCTCTCTGATGAACATTTCCTGCTCTGGCTTCCTGTTAGGCCACCGAGCTGAATGATGACCGCAGTCCATCTAGGGCAACTGTGGTGACCACCTTCACCATCCTGTTAATTGACAAGAATGACAACGCCCCGAAGTTCAACAGTTCTGAATATCGGGTCCGCATCACCGAACTGGCACAGGTGGGCTTTGCCCTGCCCCTCTTCATCCAGGCAGAAGATAAGGACGAGGTGGGTAGATCACATCTTAATGGTTTCCACTATTCACAACATTTGTATGCCCCTGTGCTGACAACAGCTGTAGCGGGAGGCATTAAGTTTTTGGCTTCTCTATTCTCATCAACACCTTTCTTTTAATTACACAAGAACATTTGATCAGACTCAGGAATGAATGCAATATGTCCGGAACATCTGAAGTGACTTTCATGGCATCTGTTGCAAATATTCTCATGTCAGTGATTGAATTTAGCGGTTACAAAACCAGTTTTTGCCCACAACTGAAGACTTCTTAGATCAGTGCTGGCAAAACTTTACACGTCAAAAGTCCTGGTGCACAAAATAGGCAGACAATAACACAATCAAACATTAAAGTATTTCCAGTGACAACTTCAGTGACCTTTCAAAATTATGTCCAAAAAGGAGTAGTAAACAATTTCTGATGAATAACTGCAAATATTCAACACACTTTTTTGCCCCAAGTCCTCATCTAGCAATCCTCAGGGCTGTGAGCCAGGCTCATCTAGGGGTGGCCAGTTAGCCGGTGAAATTTCCCCCTTTAGTAATGCTGATGGCTTACCCACCTGTGGTGATAG
The DNA here is from genome assembly GCF_057381845.1 of Rhamphochromis longiceps. Taxonomy (NCBI): domain Eukaryota; kingdom Metazoa; phylum Chordata; class Actinopteri; order Cichliformes; family Cichlidae; genus Rhamphochromis; species Rhamphochromis longiceps. The sequence goes on from NC_140569.1 coordinate 25,754,630, forward strand.
CCCTGGGTGGATTATGATCAATCGACCATTTCTTGTAAACCTGGTGGGGCTTTTGTCAGAAATGTGGTAATTAATCAAAATGCTACAAGTGAGTATTTATCTATTCATATCATTACTGAACTGCAATAATTTGAATAATGGACACAGTGTGACATCTTCAAGCTAAAAATTTATAGAAAATAAGCAAAGATAGACGAAATCTGTTGTTTGTTTTGTTAGAAATCTTTTAATTTAATTTTGGGGAAACATGAAATGTCTAACTGGATAAAATCATGAAATCATGCAACAAAGACAAAGCATGTCTTTAGGCATTCATCAGTGCCATAACTGAGGAAAATAGGTAAATGTGACAGTATATTTCTTGTTTGGTAAGATACAGACATACTAAAATATTATCATTGATCTTTTGTAAGTTGTCTTTGCATGTGGGATACTGATTAGTTCAATCCTGGCATGCTTTTAAAGATTATATCAGATAAAAGATGCTGTCTTTACCACATTCTAATATTCTGTCTGCCTTAGACCTTTAATTTTGCTACATAGTTCTATTGTACAGTACAGTATGCTAGTGTAAAAGAGAACAAGAGTAAATCAGGATGTGACAAAATGTTAGATGTATTTTTGCATTCCTGCATCATACAAGCAGATCCAATATTCAGTATGAAGAGAATGTGATTAGTGCAATAAATAAACCTGATTGGAACACGCAGAATTGATAGTTCAAAGTTTGTTTTTATCAGATTTCAGACTTTTTACTTTCAGTTGGAATAGATCGGCACTAACAAGCTAACAAGATACATTTTAATCTATCTTGTTATCTTGTTTATAAATGCACAGCCAAAAAAGAACATCAGCCACTCTGTGAAACTATATTTCACTATGTCATGTGGATTGTGTGGATTGTCAGCAGGAGTGTGCTACAGCCTCCTTTGGTTTGCCCGCCACTTCCCATTTACTGTATCTATCAGCCTACTGTGGTGACACGCAGTCACATACACTCAGACACCAAAATATACACAGAAGTCAAACATTTTAGGCTTGCTCTGTCTCACTCGTTTTCTCTCTCCCTCGCTCACATATGCACACGCTCGCTCACACCAGCGCATTGGACTCGACTACAATTTAATTTGCTCTGGAAGAGATGGGATAGAGCATCAAATTATACCTAACGAGGAAAATCGATCACCTAGGGTGCAGATAAGCTGAAAACTAGTCAACTCTGATTGATTCAGGCGCAGCAGCCGCCAGGGTGGAATTTGACAGATAACTGTGAGTCAAGTGGATAGAAAAGAAGGTAGAGAATAAAGAGAAACAGACTTGCGGAGGGGAGAGGAGAGGAGCAAAATCATAAGTCGTAGTAATTGGTGGAGCAGGAAGAAAACAGTCAGGAGAGGAATACAGCACTTGAAAGGAGAGATAGCAGGAATATTTAGCAGCAGGTCTGTTTATCCATTCTAGGGATGGCGTGTTTGCTTCTGCCTGTGTTCCAGCAGCAAGCAGAGAAGAGAGCACTGTAAGCGTGTTGCTGCACGCAGGTGGGGTGACGACCCAGACACCTTGGCATGAGATAACACCAATATCAGCGTTCGCTCAGGGGAGGCTTCCAGACACCTAACATATCTGGGCTAAGATTGCTTATTGCAAATGGGGGAATGGCTCCGAGACGGTTTTAATTTACTAGATTCGCCGTAGATGCTGCATTCGAAAGCACTTACCAGAATCGGCGCATTAGCAGCCCCAGCTCACTGTTAAGTCATCATCATGCAACAAAACAAAAGACATCAAAAAGAGCTTAAAAAGCAAAGTGTCACATGGAAAAAATATAAAGAGAAAATGCAGAAAACGTATTCCGGGGCATTTTAAACTCTACCAGTCTTGCATTGTTACTCTGCTGTGATAGAGCCACGAGTACATCAATTGCAAGGAGTAAAGCCCACGAGGTGTTTTTTGTCTTGCAGTTTTTTATTGCTTTTTTGATCTTTTAAACCTGCATGTCATTGCCGATACACACAAACTCATTCACACTCCACTACACCTGCTCTGTAATCTCACTCCTTCCATGTGTAAGGGATTATAGGCAGACATTTCTTTTCTTAGACTATGACACAAGTGGTAGTTACCTCTCTGCCTGTCGCTGCCTTCATATCCTCTTCTACTTGGCTAGCATCTTTAAAAACTTTTTGCTGCTGGAGCTTGTCACTAAACTTTGTGGCAGTTGCATCTGACAGGATGCTTTTATTGAGGGCTTCTAAAGGCAGAAGCAAATGGACGGGCAATTACGTTTATGGGCAGTTTGAGGTGACATCCCTGCATATTGGATGGTCTTTTAAATAGGAGTCATCAGCCACAATGGTTCTCCCACAGACGAAAACAAAAACAAGGGGGCTATTTCAACTGGCAGCATAATGCCAATTGACCACGCCACCCGTCTTCCTCTGTCTGCCACAATGGCTACATGATTGGCTGCCCTGAAGCTTTATACATCAAGACAGGAAGGACCTAGAGATGGGGTTTTTTCTCCCGCTCAAGAAAGCCACAGGTATTTCAGAGATGTGATGTCACTGGTTTATATTTACCCATAATGCATCTGCACGTGGGGATTTATCTGAGGAAAAAGAAGTGGAGAAGGAAAAGATGAGTTGGGGTTTTTTTCCCCTCCATTATTCCAAATTTCATATATATACTTTTTCATTACACATAACTGCAATGACACAAAACATAGTATTTCTAAATCAGTCTTCATGTTCACATAATCTACATAATCATAAACATTGTGCTGGCAACTTACGCTGCAGTGAGCTAGAAAGCAAACACAAACGAATGTAGCTGGATTGAGGTAGATAGTCATGGTTGTCACCAGGGATCACGTCAACCCCTTTTCCTCTCTCATAAAACACACAATGTGCGCAAAGCATATGGTTTTCTTCTCTGGCTAGGTATTCATGCAGTCTGACTTACTCTTAGAGCTCTGTGGGAAATAAATGGGGAATAAATTCTGTGTATCACTTAAACTGTGACCCAAGTTTTACAGACGGAGAAGTGATGAATCTGTGGTATGGGCTATGATTTGATTCTTATGTCTGATCACAGTTGGACCTTTCAGTGTTACTGTTATTAATATTCTGGCTTGTCACTTTGTTCTTTTTGTACAAAGTGCACTCCTCCACGCCAAATGCATCCTGAAGGAATTTTCGAGTTGGCTTGTTCCGTCTCGATTTAACATTTTCTTCACTGGTGCATTGTTTGGTGTGCCTTTTTATAACTGCTTCATTATGAGCGTTCAACATATTTCACAGTTGTTCTCAGAAAAGAAACATCCTGCTCAAGACTGACAATAAAAAAGCTGCTGCCTACATGCTGATCCTGGTTTTGAAGATCATTTATTATTGTTAATTAAATACAACTCAAAATTAAAACTAGGTGGCGGGGGGGGGGGGGGGGGGGGGACTTTCAAGAAAATAAATGAACTAACTGAAATAATATTGTGTGCTCAGAAAACTAACTAATAAAATACCAGAAATATGAAATATGTTCATATCAAAGTGACCCTGTTGAGGCTGTGTTTGTATTTGGCTATGTAGATTTATATATGATATATGATATATGATCATAATAACCAGAAAAAAAACTAATTAGAAAATATAAAACTCTAATAATCTATTATTTTAAAGTACGAACACAAACATGTGACATATTGAAAGAAAAGTTTGGAATAAAATAAAATAAGATAAGATAAGAAAACCTTTATTAGTCCCACCCATGGGAAATTTGTTGTGTTACAGCAGAAAGTGGACAGTGCAAAGTTACAGTAGCAAAAATTAAGAAAAACACTGGAATATGATAAGATAAGAAGAATAAGATACTATATACAACAGAATAAAATACAGCGTTGTCAGAAAAAGAGAATAACCCTTCCACATCATTCATGCATTTGTACAGGTATAAATTACAAGTATCTCGTGTCCTGTCATCAGCGATACATTAATCTTTAGTATAGCTGCAATTTTATCATTTTACCAGCAAAGACAGAGAAATATTTAAATGAAAACACATGAATATCATACAGTTATTACACTGTTGTTAGTACATGTTATTACCTAACACTACTAGACTATGTGCAGGCTTTTGATATACATCATTCTAGGTACAACAGCCATAAATGCGTGAAAAATATGTATGCTGTCTATCTATCCTGTCGAGATAGATAGACATGTTTTTTTCCCCCTATAATTAAATGTGATTTCTTTTGACTTGCTAAATATACAGTGCCATGTATCGTATACTGCACATTTCTCACTCATAGGTTAGACTCAGTATATATTGCCACCTGACTGTGCTCCATCTTTTAAAAACACAATTTTCTTGCTCTTATTCTATCCTCTCTCTTATCCTTCCTATGGCAGGGGGTGCACAGCATGTTCCAAGTGTTTCTGACAGGAAACAATTCAGAATACTTCACCATCTCCCCCACAGCGGTGCAAGGGCGTGCCGACATCAGGATGAGGGTTGCCATGCCGCTGGACTACGAACAGATTCGCAGCTTCAGTTTTTCAGTAAGTTTTTCAACTTAGTTTGAGTAGTTGTGCCCTGTAGATTTACCTGAGAAACCTGCATCACCCCAACAAAGCATAGCTGTTGGTTTTTTTGATAATATCTATTAAAAAGCCTAAAGTAGCTTAAAGATTTATAATCAATGGAAATGAACTGTGGACCAAGCCAGAGCTGTGAAAAAGAAAATCCGAATGTAACTTCATTATGTTTCTTGAAAAGTGTTTTGATTTGTTTGGACACAAGGCACAGTTAGACTGGAGCAATATCTCTTTCTAAACAGCACCGAGTTGTTTGAACAGTGAAATTGCTATTTTGTCACCTCAGTTTAACCCCGAGTTGTTTATAGAATCAGAGTAGCACACTGTAAATCTTAAATAAATTATTTCAGTAGCAAATTCAGATTACACTTTTTAGAATGCAACCAACAGCCTCCATGCATAATAATCTGTTGTTTTTTCCTTTAATCATTCTTTATATCTGAGGAAACATTCATGTGTCTGTGTGTATTCATTGCTTCTGTTCCTTGCTCTCTCTCTCTCAGCTTTATGCAAATGAATCCATGTCGGATCATGTGGGATTTGCTCGCGTCTTTATTGAACTAATCAATGAGAATGATAACCGCCCCATCTTCAGCAGACCCCTCTACAACATCAGCCTCCCTGAAAACACACCACCTGGTACATCGCTGCTGCGCATCCTGGTGAGTTTCTAAGTGAACCGCTGTGTGGTGTTTACACAGCTGGGAACGTGATAAATTACTCACAGAGTGGGGATTTATTCCTGGAGAGAAACTTAACATGGCTCCAAACAGATTACAATAAAACCTGGCTTGTACTAGTAACTTTTACAGGGCTTGCTTTATTGGGGATGAAATCTTGAAGTGTTTGTTTAGCCCACGTGACCCGGTACTCTCTTGAGACTTTCCCGTACGAGTAAGAATTTAATGTGACCCAAGCAAGGCAGTGCCTGAAACTGAAAAACACAAATGAAAAACGCAGTTACCTTCTCATCTACTATACTGGGCCACAGTTAACCAAATTACTGACAGCACAGTGGTTTAGGGAGAGAACAGTAGTGTGGTTAGTCCATATCATTGTTTGGGCCAGATAAAATTACCTTCAGAATTAAGATTTAAAGTTTCATATTACGCTAAACTTCTTTGATCTGTAACAAATTGAAGCATATTGTAGAAATGCCAGTTCTAATTGGATTGTTGTTATCAGAGGAGGTTAAGGTGTATTGCTTTTCATATTGTATTGAAATTACAGATGTCAATAATAATGGCATGACTCCATACAAAATAATGCAATTTAAGAATTGAGTTTAGGATATTTTTTTTATCATATGTTGCATTATTTATTTCCTCCATGTCTATCATTGTTATGTAGTTTCACATAGCTTGAAGTAGCTTTGTAGCTGCTCCACCTCATGATCTCAGGGTCCCACCATTTAGCACCTGCAGCCACTGCTTTAATCAGATGAGGAAACAAAAAAACAAAAGCATCTCTGACTGTCTCCTCATAAGTCTGCATTATTATTCATTACTAGTCATCGCTGTGATGAACACCCACAATCCACTAGAAACATGTGCCAAAAACCACAGTATGAAAATCAATAGTGTTTATAGACCAGTTGTTCATGAAACGGAGATTGCAGGGCCGTCTAATACCCAATAAGTATAGCTGGTGTTGGCCTCGTGCTGCAGCATGTGGTTTGCCTTGGAATCCTGATATCTGGCTGTGGGGAGTGAGTGGACTGTAAACAGAATGAAATGTGACGGCTTCAGTGAGGAATATACACTGGCATGACTGACAGAACTCGTATACCCTGTTAGATAAAGGTTTCGATTGTCTGACCTGTTATCAAACACACACAAAACTGCACTGATATAGACATTAGTCCTCTGAGATTGAGACGTAACATGCATTTTAAAGAGGCGTTTAATATAGTACACATTTCTAGGTGGGTTTTGAGACTGAGAAATAACAGACACATACACACCTACAGGGTACAGTATATACAGTATTTAATATTAAAGCTGTGGAGCTTATACTTTTGACGTCAGATGAAAGTCCATGACTGTCTGTACTCTTTGACCTTCTTTGGTCTTCACATGGTGCTTGGAAAGTATTTTCTGTTTCAGTTGGGATTCTTTCTTTTTTCTGCACTATGAAATTTTCTTTGCAAAGATGCAGATGGCGTCTCCTGTCTCTACAGAAATGAAAGAGCACTTGTCTCTGGCAAGAGAGGAATCCATTTGGTGCAGGTGTCCAACTCCAGGAAAAGGCAAACAGCTCCAGACTTGAATATTCCCACTGACATGTTGCAGCTCCTCTAAAATCTCTAGTCATCTATACGCTTTCATGTTTAGAGACTTCTACACATAGTCTGATGTCAGTAATACTACTTGATGGCCATTACAGTGCTTTTGCTGACTGGAATCGTGTTTTCTTCATCTTGCAAATTCTGTATCTGTGGTGAAGTTTGTGCTCTTTTGCTCTGTGGGGCCAAGGCTAAGTGGTAACTTTCCACTTGCTTTATTAATGATATTGCCACCTAGGTTTTAAAGAGCCGGGGAAATCTTGTTTCTAAGTTATTAGTTTTTGTTTTGATTCCACAAGGGAAGGCAATGCAACCTAGCCCAAGGACAGAGACTGGAGCAAGGATGTGTTTGGAAAAAAACACATTTTAATTTCCCTTTCGATAATAAAAGGAAAACAATCTGTAAATAGAAGGTAACCTGACTCGATAAAAGTCAATAAAAGTGACTAAAAAGAGTAAAACAGTTGAGCATTAAAATACTAAAGGAAAAGAAACTTAACTTGTCAAAAAAACTTTATTCATAAGATATACACCGGTACATTAAAACAAATGAAATAAAATAAACTACACCAGCCTGACAAACATGCTGTTACAGCATAGTCCAGTCTGTGTTACTCTGTCCAAGATTTCAGATCAAAGCATGATCCTTTCCCATCCCCATATCAAACAGCCTGCCACAGACAGCAAACACACCTCTTCCCTCAACACTGTGCCTCCCTCCTGATACTACAACACTGGGCAGTGCTGTTGGTAAAACAGAGCTGCTGCAAACAACTCTGATACCGACACAGCTCCTAATCCCGAATGCCCCTCTGGAACTCCTGCTATCCCGACACTAGTCTAGCTGCTTTACAAAGAGTTGAAACAGGTTACTAACAGAGGTGTGCGAAGCTCTGGGCTCTGCCCTTTGGCTCCTCCAGATTTGACTATAGCATCTAGCTTTGGGTCTCGTTATGGTCGGTTAGTAATGGCAAGGTGTTTGTGGCAGCACATCTTCTACTTTGGCATCTTACGCTGGCATTCCCCATGTTCCTCTGCTTTAGGCTACTTATAATATCTCTGGGTATTGATCAGATCTCCCACCTATATCTCCATATTGCAGCTACTAAATGTTCCTCAGTGACCTGCCCCAGGCTGAAATCCTTGGCAGCTTTCTCTCACACTCTTTATTTAGGTCAATTTTACAGTCATTAAATCTGGCAGGTTATTAAAACTACACATATATCAATTAAAATCAAGACATCTAAAAACAAATAAAACCAACAACAAGCAGAAAAAAAAAGCTAAAATGCTACAAGCACAAAATAAACAGGCAAAGGACATAAACCCAAATATTCTACCTTGTGACATCCCCCACCCCTTTAATGGTGGTATTTCCTAACACCTTAACCTTCATCAGCAGCTGCGCACCCTATCCCAGGTGGGGGTTGCTCTAAGGCCACGTCCACACATAGATTTGAAAATGGCGTTTTCAAAACGCTCGGCGTCCACACTAGCGTTTTCAGTCATTTTCACGGAGTTGTGCGTCCACATTCCAGTACTGCACATGCGTGAAACGCAAGAAGATTCGACCTGCCTCATTTCTGTCTGCCATTTATTAGTGATGTGCGATACCACTGATTTCCTTTCCGATCCGATACCAAGTAAAATTCAGGGTGGTATCGACAAAAATGTAATGTTTCATTGTATTTCATAATACAATATTGTGGCATGCAGAGGAATCTTAACAAAGAAGCTCACAGAGAGATTGAGCTTGCTGTTCAACCCCAAACTGGTAGGGGGAGCTCTTTATTAAAACACTTGCCGGTGCTACAATGTGTCTCAGGGGTCAACAACAGCACAACAGAACTCACTCATGGTACAGCACTCTCTCTACAAAACAACAACTGTCAGTGACTTCATAATAATGTAACCATAAACAATAAAACAAAAACATCTAAACAGCAGCACATGTCCCAAGGCATGATGGGAGAGAACTAGCTGCTCCCCCAACATGCCACACAGCCCCCACCTGAGTGGTTAGCTGTCCCCAGCAACCAGCATGTCCATAGCAAAGTCTCTGGACTCAAGGGCTGATAGGGTGCCAGGCGATCACGAAGGAGTACGACCACCCTGTTCCATTTGACCAGCCACACCCTGTAGACCACGTCGGACAGCCTCTCCAGAACAGTGCAGGGTCCAACCCACTGGCTCATCAGTTTGGGGGAAAGCCCTTTCTTCCTTTCCGGGCTGTAGACCCACACATGCTGACCTGGCGAGAGTCCTTCCCCCTTGCAGCAGCTATCAGAAGCTCGCTTCTGCTGGGAGCCTGCGTCTCGGAGAGCCTGCCTGGTCAACTGGTGCACCTCCCATAGCCGGGCCAGGAGGTTGTGGAGGTAGTCCAACCCGCACACTGGTCAGGGACTGCATAATAGGCCTCAGGCCACTTAGTGAAGTAGTCCATGGCAACCAGGATGTAGCGCTTCCCCTGGCCAGTGGTGGGGAAGGGTCCCAGGATGTCGACTCCGACCCACTCCATGGGAGCCCCCACCTGATACTGCTGCAAGGGGGCATGAGAGTGTTGGGAAGGCCCTTTCTGAGACGTGCAGGCATCACAGATGGACATGGAGCTCTACATCCTGGCGACACCTGGGCCAGTAGAACCGAGACCGAAGTCGCCGCAGAGTCTTGGTAACTCCAAAGTGTCCTGCCCCCGCCACACCATGGACCAGCTGGAGGACCCTGGACCGCAACTGTTGAGGTACCAAGAGCTGGAAGACCTCATGGTGACCCCCGGGAGCCTGCCAGCGGTGATAGAGGAGGCCGTTCCGGCTTGTGAGGTTAGCCCATTGGGAGTAGAAAGCCTTGGTCTTGAGGTCCAGTGCAGATACTTCTGGCCATGATGGTCTCTGACCGGCCCCAATCCAACACTGAACCTGTGAAAGGGCAGGGTCTTGGTTCTGGTCATGTTGCAGCTGTTTGGGATCCATGGCCTCCAGACCCTCAGTGTGCCCTGCAGCGGACTGGACCTGAAGACTGCTACAGTGCCCACCTGGAACAGAGTCATTCTCATGGCCACCCTGTGGTGACGCTATCACTAAAGTCATGCCCTCCTGGTCCTCCAGGTGTTGGCAGTACCTGCACTGTTCTTCCTCACAAGGGCGTCGGGAGAGGGCATCTGCATTGGTGTGGAGACGTCCCGCCCGGTAACGAACCTCAAAGTGGTAATCTTACAACGTCTCCAACCACCGGGCTAGCTGTCCCTCCGGTTCTTTAAAGCTGAGCAGCCAAGTGAGGGATGCATGGTCTATGCACAGGAGGAACTTCTTCCCGTAGAGGTAGGGTCTGAAATGGCAGAGGCCCAGGATGATGGTCAGCAGCTCTCGACAGCCCCCACGCCCGTGTTGCTGGCATCGGTGTCCACGACAAAAGGAAGATGCAGGTCTGGGTAGGCTAGCACCGGTGCCTCAACCAGTGCAGATCGGAGCCAATCAAACGCCACAGCGCAGTCCTCACTCCAGTGGAACTCTCGGCCCTCCTGTGTGAGCCAGTGCAGGGGGCTTGCAATGGTAGCAAAGTCCTTGACAAAACGCCGGTAGTATGATGCCAGGCCAAGGAAGCTCCGCAACTCAGCAGTATTGCCTGGAATGGGCCAGTCCTTCACAGCAGCCACCTTCGCAGGATCAGTGGAAACCCCAGCTCTGCTGACAATGTGACCCAAAAAAGTCGTCCCCTTTCGGAAGAGGTGGCACTTTTTGAGGTGGAGACGAAGGCCAGCCTGGCGGATAGCATGGAAAACAGCAGTCAGGTTAGCCAAAGCTTTCTCGAAGTCTGTTGCTTGGACAAGGAGGTCATCCAGGTAGACCACACAGCGGTCGTGGGGAATGTAGAACCCTCTCCATTAGGTGCTCAAATGTGGCTGGGGCATTGCAGAGGCCGAAGGGCATCACCTTAAACTGCCATAGTCCCTGACCAATGGAGAAAGCAGTCTTTGGGCGGGCCTCTGGCGTCAGCTCCACCTGCCAGTAGCCACTGCGCTAATTGAGGGAATTGAACCAGCAGGACCCAGCAATGTCGTCATGGGCATCGTCAATCCAGGGCAATGGGTAGGAGTCCTTGCATGTGATGCTGTTGAGTAGACGATAGTCAACACAAAACTGCCAGGTACCATCCTTTTTCCGAAACAGTACGGCCGGGGCTTCCCAGGGGCTGTCTGAGGGTTCGATGATGCCCACCTCTGCCATTTCCCTGATCTTCTGCTCTGCTGCGGCACGCTTGGCAAGGGGAAGGCGACGAGGGCAGAGGCAGATGGGCCGTGCATCCCCAGTGTCAATGTCATGTTGTACCAGCCTGATTTGCATGCAGTCCGCATCTTTGGCTGCAAAGATGTCGGCAAACAAGTCGAGTATCTCCCACAGCTGCCGTTGCTGATCAGCCTGGAGACCCTCGCAGCTCCTCTGGTATAAGTCCTCGACAGCTTGCTTGGTCTCTGTGGACAGTTGCTGTACTGCTGGTAAAGGAGAGGCCCTTTCCACCGCCAGCGGCGACAGGTCCTCAGGCTTCCTGACACTGGCTGAAAAAGTGGAGGCAGGCAGCGGGACTTCCTTGGTGGTGTGGAGCTTCACAGCCTCCGTGCCCAGGTAAAGGATTCCTCTGGACACGTACCCTGTGGCCTCCCATTTGGCCAGCAGGTCCAGACCACTGATGCATTGGTCCTGGATGCCGGCTAGCCAGAACTGGTGGTCCACAGTGCAGTTAGCAACAGTCGCCAGGAGGGATCTTTCCCCTTTAACTTTGGCACGCTCCCCCGTGACTGTGGTGATGTGGAGCTGAGTAGGCTGCCAACCCTGCAGTCTTGGGCTGTCAGTACCAGGGAGGACTCCTGCCTGTACCAAGGAAAGCGTAGATCCAGTTTCTATCAGGGCTCTACAGGTGGTGCCAGCAAGGTCACAGTCCGGATACAGTCCCTGTGTCTGGCAAGCCAGCCAACCCGCAAGTGTGATTCGGAGGACAGATTGGTGGTGGGGGGGCAGTTCTTCCATTGTGCCACCCCGCCTTAGTTTAACGGCAGCTGGGGTGCCAGGCGTGCAATGTGGCCTGGTTCTCCACACCGATGGCAGTTGTCCCTGGATTAGCCACCTGCTGGCCTATTCCCTCGCCGAGATCGCCAGGGTGGTGTGATGGTGGTTTGGAGGGCCATCTCCTCCTGGTTGCTCCTTTTGTACTTCATTTGACACACTCGGTGACTTGTGCCAGGGCTGCGTGCACCTGAGCTGAGCACATGCTCCACTCTTTCTGCCTCAGTTAGAGCTGCTGCCAGGGTTTCCGGTGCATGCAGACGGATGTGCTCTTGTAGTCGTTTTGGCTGGAGACCCCGAACGAAAGCCTGGAGAGCAAGCTCTTCTTGTGCTGCAGCATCAAAACCAGGGTACCGTCTTTGTGCGTAAAGACGAAGGTCGGCAGCATAGGCACCCAGACTCTCCTCTTGTCTCCGTGGGCAGCTGGCAAGTTTATCTCAGGCATCATCTGCATGTGTACGGAGGCCAAGCCTGCTCCGCATTGCTCTGGCAACAGCAGGCCAACTTAAACACTCTTCTGGCTGAAGATCTGTGCAGATCTGCAGGGCCCTGCCTTCCAAGGTGAGGGCAACCTGGACAGCTGTCTCCTCTGTTGACCATCCATTTAGCTGAGCAGCCAGCTGTACCTGGATAAGGTAGGTCTCTGGAGGTGCCTCCCCATTATAGCGTGGCAGCTTCATGCTCCCCCAGACAGGAGCCCCTGGTGGCAGTGTCGGCTGTACTTGGTCCAGGAGGCATTGGCGTTGTCCCCCTCAGCTGCCAGCAATGAGGGTGTGCTGCTCCCAGGCATCACCCTGAGTGGAGGCTGGCTGGCTGCTCGTTGTCTTGGAGCCTGCAGCATGCCTTTGCAGCTCCGACAGCTTCCCAGTGGGCAGGGGTGTGAGGCTCCATCTGGTAAGCCCAACAGATCTTCCCCTGGCTGGTTTGCTGCTGCCCGGGATCTCCCTACTTCTTTGGTTGTGCTCCATTCACTGCTTCCAGGCAGGTGATAAGCTCCTCAATCTTCCTCAGCTCCTCTTCCTCTTTCAAAATAGTGGCCATGCTCTTGGAAGCCCTCTTTTGACACCTATGTGGCATGCAGAGGAACCTTAACAAAGAAGCTCACAGAGAGATTGAACTTGCTGTTCAACCCCAAACTGGTAGGGGGAGCTCTATATTAAAACACTTGCCATTGCTACAGTGTGCCTCAGGGGTCAACAACAGCACAACAGAACTCACTCAGGGTACAGCACTCTCTCTACAAAACAACAACTGTCAGTGACTCTGCACCACAGCGTAAACACAACATTCAAGATAACAGTTAAAAGTAACGTAACCATAAACAATAAAACAAGAACATCTAAACAGCAGCACATGTCCCAAGGCATGATGGGAGAGAACTAGCTGCTCCCCCAACACGCCACAATATATAATTGTATTATGTAATTGTAGTAATAATAATATAAGTATATCGCTTCATAATGATTACAGGACATCAGACTACTGTACAGAATAATCATATAGAAATAAAAAAAAACTTGAAGTTGTGCACTGTTTGAACACGTTGCCTGCCTGCAGCATTAAAGGACTCCGCGAGAGACGCCTGTCTCGCCCTAGCAGCACCTGTCCTCCTCCTCTTCACTTCGCCTCAACATAAGCTCATCATATTCTGTGATATGATTTACTCTGAGGTGTTTGACGAGGTTAGTGGCGTTGCCACAACACCTCACTGTCTTGCCACATGTATCGGAAACCGCGTCTTGGCTGTTTGTGGAGGTAAAATACGTCCACACATGACTCCGTTTACGCTCAGCCATTGTTCTGAGTGCACATGCCAGGGGCTGCGACACATTTATACAGCCGTATTTTGCATATGACTATGAAAGGCGTAAGAGGAAGTAGTTCCTTCAAATTTAGAAGATCCGAATGATATAGTTTCTTTCCACTGTGTTCCTGTTAATGATAAACTACAAATTTACCCCAAAGTACTAAAATATCGATATTTTAATATGAGAATCGATTCTAGAACATAAATTACTAGTATCGGAAGAATCGATATTTCAGTATCGATCCGCACACCACTTTCGTTTATTTACTTTCTGGCTCATTGAAACGTCACTGCAAAATTTTGAGGAAAAGCACCGAGTTTTTGTAAATGGACTAACAATGAGGTGGAATTGTTGCTGCGAGTAACACAAAAGTACAAAGTTGCAAAAGTGAGTGAGAATTAAGGAATTTGAAGAAAAGCTATCTGAAGCTTGTACAAACTGATATTAATCTTTAATAGGGCTGTCAAAATTGAGAGCAAACAAAATTGCTGTATAATGCCCACTGCTATCTTTGTTTAATTGGTCACATGACTGCATCACATTGCTAAAATGCGTCATCGTTTTCAAAAGTCTCCGTTTTCGCTGCCCACACTGCAACGTGAAAGCACCGTCTTCAAATGTATTCGTTTTCAAGAGCGTTTTCAAAACGCTGCATTTTCCTTCGGGGAAAACGTTATCTCAGTGTGGACGGGAGGCCAAAACTGAGAGAAAACGTGTGGACGTAGCCTAAGTTTGGGCCAGTGAAATGCTGAGGTTCTCGTACCGTCTCTATGAGCTACAAAGGAGGAAGTCGTCCAGAAATAATCAAATGTGGCCTGCCTCAGACATCTGCTGTTAAGGCTCAGCCACTGGGACAACACAGAATTTCTATTTCTGTTCATCAGCTACACTCTTTGAGATGACAAAGAAAAGACCTGTGCCTTACAGTCATTAAACTGTTTATTGTGGGCAGCAGCTTTTGCCATCTGCTGTCGAAACATATATATATATATATATATATATATATATATATATATATATATATATATATATATATATATGATTTTTATTTTATTTATTAGTTATTAGTTTATTCGTTTTTGTTTTGGGTCCACAGGGGAGAGCAGCGCAACCTAGCCCAAGGACAGAGATGGGAGCACCAATATTAACTAAAGAATTTATTTTATTTTTCCCCACAATAATACACGAACAACAATCTGTATAAAGAATATATTTAAAGTCCAAAGGGAAGCAACAATTTTTTTTTTTTGAAAAGATACATTTTTATATTAATACAATGAAATGAAATTAAACTACACCAGTCTAAGGAGCAAGATGTTACTACACAATCCAGTCTTTATTACTGTGTTCAAGACTTTAGACCAACTGGCCGTTCCCAAAGCTCAATCCTTTCCAGTTCCCATATCAAACAGCTGAGCCACAGCCAGCAAGCAGTCCTCTGTGGTGCGATGGTTATGTCGGAAATATAAGGAGGCCCAGACGGTTCTGGGTAATGTTATTTTTGTTGTACTAGGGACTAAAGTTGTGCACAATGATGGATGCTTGTGCCAGGATACTGGATCTCTATGATTTCCCATGAGTTTAAATGGTAAGGAAACATGGTGTGACAAGTGGGATAGTATATACCGGCGTTTGGAAAAGCCTGGGTGAGATCGCAGACAATGGAGTTAGAGCAGCTGCAGGGCGTGGATAAGGCCCTGTTTCCAGGCCAAGTGTGACACTCGGCTAAAGCCACCAGAGCCTTTTGACTTCAGCAAACATTAGAAATGGGTGAAATGGAGTAGATAGTTTGAGTGTTTTCAGCAAGCTAGTAATCTCCACACAACATCAGAAGACAACCAGGTAAACATTCAGTCATGTACTGCATGGGTGATGAAGCGGACGCCAAGAGGAGGGGCTGAACTTGTCTGTCAGTATGCTACGGTGAGAGATGGACTCCACAGCTTTTTTATTGGCAAAACAAATGTGGTATATGAAAAATCATCCTTTAACTTGAGAAAACAAGGAGAAAATGAAACTGTGGACTCATCTGTTACTGATTTATATTCTTTGGCAGAACGCTGCAATTATGTTGCATGTTTCATGATGAGCTAATCAAAGACAGGCTGGTTCTAGGATATAAAGATATACACGTGGGTGGGATACTGTGGGAAAAAGAGAGACATGCTTGTTAGATAGCGTTATGAGCAGAGATAAACATCTTCACGAGAAGAAGAAACTCAATAAGAGGGGAAAAAAGCCCAGCCAGTAACATGTATAGACTAGTAGACTGTCTAAATGCTAGAAATGTGGAAAAGTCCCTCAGACCCCAAAAGTGGAGTGTCCAGCAAACTGTTCGATCTGCCATTATAAAAGAGTGTGTGCCTCATCAAGAGCAGTGTATAAGGTTCAGGAAGAAGACAACATATTCCTTGGCATCTGCACTCTTCTCTGCTCAGCATACCTGTTGTTGAGGTGCTAGGCCTGGTAGCTCAAGTAGTTAGTGTCAGCCTAGAGACGCTGAAGAACAAATATTTGAAGGTGTGCAATGGTCTTGGTCTGAGGTAGCACCTATTTACCGTCAAACTGAAACCCAGTGCTATGCTGTTCTCTTTAAAGACCCCACAATGGATTCCCTTATCACTAACTCTGAAAGCCAAGAAAGACCTAGAGTGAATGGAGAAGACTGGAGTAAGGAGAGTTGATGAACCACTGGATAGCAGTATGATGGTGGTGTCTAAAAAGACAAGTGATCCTTACATATGTGTTGACTTCACTAAGCTCACTGAGTCTTGACTGTAACATGGGTCTTTTGTAAATCCCTCTAGCTAAAGAGTTTGCTAAACCAACAACCTTTATGACATCACTTGGCCCCTATTCTAAAAGAGCATGATGTCAGAGGTTGTTGTAGGTCTGGATGGATTAATGTGTCACATAAATGATGTTGTGATTTTAGAGTGTCCACGGGAAGATTCTTGTATAATATATTGGCACAGGCATGAAGAGGGCATACCTGGTCATTGCTGTAAGTTTAAGAAACACAGTCCTCAGTGGTCTACATAAGGGACATCTATGAGTAGCCAAATTCAGGGCACGTGCAGTGGAGTATATGACAGTCTAGCTTGAGTCAGCAACTGAATGAACTAGTTTTGAAAATAAAACTTGCACTGAGGAGCATGCTAACCACAGAGACCCACTGCTCCCGGCAGATCACCCGGAGAGACCCTGCCAAGACCTGGAGGCAGATCTGTTTACACTGAAAGGGAAAATGTACTTGCTGGGAGTGGTACAGCAGATTGCCTTTCACAACTAACTGGAAATACTGCAAAATCTAAGATACTGTCATAACAGGCTATGTTTGGAAAAATATAGCAATCCACAGAACCTAAAAATCTCCTGCCACATTCTTTCTGCTAGACATGCTATGACATCAAATGCAGAGACCCTGGTTCCATGTACTGAAGGGTCAGAGCTTGACCCTTTGGGGCCTGTAGGTTTTTTGGTGGTTGTTCCATTGAACAGGTGTGTTTGCTGTGCATCCTCTTGGGATCTGGGATAGCTAAGGTTACTCGGGTCGTTGGTTTGGATGCTTTTGTGTTCTGCAACACTTTCCTAAGCAGTTCTAGAGTGCCTTGTCCATCATTAGGGAGGCTAGGGATTCAAACACTGTGTTAGGTGGAGTGAGCATAAGTAAAATGAATCTCTTGCACTAAGGTTTCCCAGCAGACCATTGGATTGTAGCAGAATGACCAGGAATTAGTCCCCTCACCTGTTACTGTTTTTCCCCTGTGATTGTATGGCTGGTCAATGTATATATGCATGGACACATCAATCTCTCTGAACACCCTCAAGGTCAACACAAGATGCCTAAAACCAAAGTCCTTATTTATTTTTGGCTCTTCTCTATTTTCTTTTCTGTAAGACTCATATTAATAATCTGTTTGTATAGATTTGTTTACCTATGTGGGTTTGTCATAATGTAGTTAATTAGTAATTTAGACAGTAAGTTAGAGTGGTTGTGATCCAGTGAAAAACACCGATAGTGTTTATTTTCATGCTGGAGTCGGAGCAAACAAGCTTCGTCTGCCTCGCGTGTGTTTGTGTGAATGATAACATATTTATTTTGGCTCTGGCAGTGCATGTATTTATAAAATAAGTGATAATATGTCCAAAGTGAGGCACAAGAAGATGTTAAATCCATCAAGCTGTTGTTTCTGGTTCGTAATGTTCAAAGAGAAAATAAAGGGGAGAAAGGATAAATAAGCTCATGATCCTTTTGTAAAATGTAATGAATCATATGTCTTTAAATGAATATTCTGTTCTGGCCATAAATTTTAAAGTGCAGGAATTCAAAAGTGGCCTAGGCTATATTCATCTTATGCTAGAACACTTCAAATTCCACTGAAGTCGGTCTGTACCAGGTAAAATAATAACCTACCTTGTCTATCACCTGACTGTTAAGGTCAAATTATCCTGATCCCCAAGCACAGAAAATCATGCTGAGATGGAACATTAGTTGTGAATAAATTAATTCATAAAGACCTTTGCTAGTGTTTCACTTATTACATTTTTACTTAACATTGATATTTTATAGCTCTATGCAACTGTGCTGTTAATTGTTGCTGGACTTGTTTATACAGCAGTTGCATTGTCATTTTTCTGATACTCTGCATACCTGTCTCAGTCTTTACCAGCAGTTGCTGGAGTTGTGCCCCTGGTATCACAGTATAACCAGGCTAGACTGAACTCACAGTGCTCTCTGTCAGGTGGCTGTAAAATGCAACAGATGGTGGTCAAATTATGTTTTTGTACCAAACAGAAGGATAACTCCTTCATTCTTAATCAGTGTACCCTGGTGGGCCATCTTCAAAATGCAGCCGCAAACACACAGGCACACATACTTACACACTGTGCTAGAAACTACTGAACACACATATAGGTAAATAAGTGTTTGACAAGATTATTTACTGCATTGTTGGTTTGCATTATTCCCCTCTTGGTCAGAACCAAGTAAGTGGTTTCTCCTTATTTCCAAACTTTAAGATAAAATGAGGTAATCACATATTAGAATATGTGAAAATTAGTACATATGTGAAAAAATAAATAATATGATACCTTTATGTTTTTATATCAGCACATGATTAAAAAAATTGTTTGGGTCTTACCACGTTCAAAAATGACTTAAATAGAGCCGTAGATGAACAACATGACATGTTACAATGTCATTATTTATTTAACAAAAACTAAGCCAAAATGCAGAAGCAGTGTGTGAAAAACTAATTACACCCTAGTAGCAGCAATAACTTGGAGTAATCACTTTCTTTTAATACTTTATTAGGCTCACATTGTTGTGGAGGAATTCTTTCTCACTCTTCTTTGCCACGTTGCTTCAGTTTATTAAGTTTTGTGGGCATTCGTTTATGCACACTTTCCTTGAGGTAGAGGTCTGGACTTTGACTGGGCCATTTCAGCACCTTGATTCTGTTTTTCTTTTCTTTCTTTTTTTCCACCCAGTGGCTCTGTTGTAGATTTGCTGCTAAACTTGGGATCATTGACATGTTGCGTGAAGTCATTTCATCCAAGCTTTAACTGTCGGACAGATGGCCTCAGATTTGATACTAGGGTACTGTGGTATACAGAGGCGTATGTGGTTATCTCGGTGACTGGAAGGTTCCCAGGTTGCCTCTCCATTTTTGTTTAATGGTTGTTAAATAAGTAATGACCCAGTTTAATATGTCATGTGTTGTTATTCATCTGAACGTGTATTTAACTAATTTTAAGACCTGGTAAGGACCAACTGAGTTTACACGTGGTCATCATCTCATTGGCCAGGCCTCGTTGGTCAGGCAGGCGGTGTGGACACGCAAAGTTTTGAATGCAATAACTCGAGAACCAGGCAACATAGGATTTTGAAATTGATACCATAGGTGTGTCTTCTAGGAGGCTGTTGGGTACCTGCAGTGTAGTGCAGTTTTGTTATCATGTATATCATAGATATACCTTAAGATAATCATGTTAAGTGATACACCAACATTATGCCCACCTGCCTAATGTAGCGCTGGTCCCCATTTTGCTGCTAAACCTACTCTGACTCATCAAGGCACAGACTCCACGAGACCCCTGAAGTTGTGTTGTGCTGTCTGGCACCAAGATGTTAGCAACAGATCCTGTAAGTCCAAATGGATCGGACATGTTCGTCCAGCCCAGCTATTCTGTTTCCATAAAAAGGAGCACTAATGTTTACGTAGGTGGTAATGTCAAAAAGTCTCAAGGTAATATTTAAATGGATGTCAGGGCCCAAGGTTTCCCAGCAGACCATTGCTCAATGGTCCAGTTCACGCTACCTGAATGGCTTGCCTTCTTCCCATAATGCATCCTGGTGCCAGGTGTTCCCTAGTAACACACACGCACCCAGCCATTCCCTAGATGTAAAAAAAAAAACATGACTCAGGCGAGGCCACCTTCTTCCATTGCTCTGTTGTCCAGTTCAGATGCTCATGTGCTCACTCTTGGTAAATGGCCTGCATTTGTATAGCGCTTTTCTAGTCCATAGGACCCCAAAGCGCTTTACACTACATTCAGTCATCCACCCATTCACACACTGGCGATAGCAAGCTACATTGTAGCCACAGCTGCCCTGGGGCGCACTGACAGAGGCGAGGCTGCCGGACACAGGCGCCACCGGGCCCTCTGACCACCACCAGTAGGCAAACACGGGGTTAGTATCTTGCCCAAGGATATTTGGCATGCAGCCAGGATGCAGCCTGGGATCGAACCACCGATCTTCTGATTAGTGGCTGACCTGCTCTGCCACCTGAGCTACAGCCTCCCGTGTTGATGCTTTCAACACGGGAACCCCGACTGGTCTGTGGCATGGCAGCCCCACAAACAACAAACTGTGGTACACTGTTTGTTGTGTACTGTCAGAATGGACACTGTATAGTTTTAGCAATCTGAGCTACAGTAGCTTGTCTGTTGGGTTGAACCCCCTGGTTCACCCTTCGCTCCCCATGTACACAAATGAGCCTTGGCTGCCCATGAACCTGTGGCTCATCCATCAGTGTTCTGTCATTGGACTACTTTAGATAGATACTGACTACAGCAGACTGGGAACATCCCACAAGAGCTGCAGTTTTGGAGATGCTCTGACCAAGTTGTGAAGCCATTACTATTTGACTTACTACTTGTGCTTTTGTTTTCCTGCTTTTAAAGGATCAACTTTGAGGACAAAATGTTCATTAGCTCACTAATATATCCCACCCACTAATAGGTGCCATGATGAAGAGATAATCAGTGTTATTCACTTCACCTCTAAGTGGCCATAGTGTGATACCTGATTGGTGTATCAGCCAGCTAATTTACATAATTTTAAGGAACATCATAAATGTCCGAAAAATTCACTGATCCATACAGTCTTTGTATTTGTATCTACCTGAATATGTGCCCGCCTAGGGACTCAACAATAATAATGTTAACCTGGCTTTAAGCATCATTTAAGCTTTTTAGAAAGCTCTTGTCATTATATGACAGCAATGAGGTAATATCATTATACTGAAAAGAAGAAAAGCTTTTTTTTAGACAATCATGATGCCTGGATTAGTATCGGAGTTGAATCTGCTCTTTTATTGGTCAAAAAAAGGCTCATTCAGTTTGAAAACATTTTTGCTATTGCAATAAAGTGAGAAATTACCCTCTGTAATGCTGTAGGACAGTCTGGATCTGCCATGTAGGAACAACAATAACAGGGAGGATCGTCCAGTCAAGATTCATCCCCTACTTTTTTACTACATAGAGACTGATAGTAGTTTCTCTCTTGCTTGTTGTGTTGTTGTGCTTCCTAAGAATGAAAATGTTTTTGTATCTGTGTAGCATATTAATACTGTGCTGAAAGTGGCTTGTATGTAAAGAGGGCGGGTAATTCTTTATACCTATGCTAATTGAATGTATGCATGTTGGTTCCTAGTTGTTTAAAAAAAGAAAAGAAGTGCCAAACAGCCAATCTGAAATGCTTTTTTTGGGTTAATATTCATAGCTCATCTGATCAGAGCTTATGCACAATGTTAGTAAATGCATTACTCAGTGTCCGCTCCTGCATCCCCGTGGACACTTATGCTTAACATACCAGCGCGCACTGATACACAGACACAAACACACACACACATTATATATTTATGGTCTGCAGCATTACTTATCATTATAAATATTTATTGTGATTTACTCTTTTGTCTGGGTCTTTTTCTCTCTCTCCCTCTCTCGCTCTGTTCTTCTGTCTGTTCCTTACCCTGGGGAAACCAAGCAGCTGCTCGTATCAGTGAATCACTGTGATTTATTTTTCCTCTCCTTGGGTTTCAGAAAATCTGCCTTTTTCATTTCTTATTTATCGTATGCCCTCAGTTCTTGTTGTTTTTTCCTCTTTTTCTGTTTTACCATTAGATTGCTAATGGTTTTCAGGTGTTGCTCTGATTCGCTCTGTGATTCTTTGCCCATTTCTGCTTGGATGACGTTCTCTAGTGCTCGTGCTTTCTATCCACCGAGCACTGAAAATATGCACATTATGCATACTGGAGTTTGCCTTCCCCCTTCTCTCCTCGTATAGTTGGTATTAGCGGCTTTCTCCTTCTGTCTTGTAACCTTCCCGTGATGTGTGTTTTACAAGTTCTGTGCAGATGCTCTGCGTTTTAAGGCACAGTGATAAATGCCTCAAGTGGGTGGTTTTAAATTACAGTTGCAGATGAACCCACCGCTACTGTTTAGACAGGCGTTTTTTAGGGTAATAGTCACAACAGCAATTATAATTCATTATTGTAATAAAAGGGGTGAAAACCAGCTCTCTCCTGCTACTGAATGCTCATACAGAGTTTCTGTTAATAATGGGGCCCTCATCATGGGTGTCCTGACATTGTGAAATGGGCTGTGAATGGGAGTCCGGCGCAGAGGGTGAATCGACAGACGCTGAGAGTTATGAAAAGCGAGTGCTTTCCAGGAGTTGGTACACTATAAGCTCCCGTTCCAGTTTGATTTCTATGTTGGCTCATTTTTATCTGGACAATATTGAAATATTTGTTAAGAACTGGAAGCTTTTGGTCACAGGAGGTGTTAAAATTACAAGTGATGTTTAGTCAGAGCATTAGCTGGTCTATAAAATGTGAAAATAATGTATCTTTAATACAAGACTCAAGAAGAAGGTTTCAAATTAACATATTTTTAGCTTAAATTCTATGATGCTCACTTTACATTTATATAAATCACTACTGAAAATCTAAAAGTACTTTTGGTTTGTTTGTTTGTTTGTTTGTTCGCATTTTTCTGCTGTTGCCATTGTCATTGTGTAATTTGTTGACCTCAGTTCTACTACTTTTATTTATAGACACATTTTTGTCTTTCCCTTTGCATACATCACCTTTGTAGAGTTTTCTTTACTCTTTATCGTGTCTCTACATCCTCCCTGTTCTTGTGTTAATGTCATTCCTTCATCACTGAGGCCAGAGGAACACAGGGAGACAGAGGAGGGGAAATCAAGACCTGCTGGTAAAGTGAAGCTGCCAGACGCTGAGAACTGCATTAAGCTCAAACTCTGTCTATAGCTTATGCCCACACTAGAGTCATCTCGTTAAAAGCGTTAAACTTTTATCTCTTTCTCGTTCCCGTTGTCTTGCTGTTATCTGGGTGGTCAGGAGATAATAGAAGCAGGCAGTTCAATCCTGTCGGCAGGCGGCGGTTGCTTTGAGCACCCCCACCTGCTTGTTAATGGTTTGAAGAAATAAAGCAGTCGTAAATGTACACTCGCCATCTTCATTGCACTAAAGTGTCTGCCATGAAAAACACACACAGACACACACACACAGCTCCCATCAACCCCAAGCAGGTGCTCTAGGTCACAGCTGGAGAGAGGAGCGGTCAGTCCTAGTGCGATCCGAGGAGGGGAGGTGTATTTCATTTCAGTTTTGCTGTTGGGGTTTGAGTTTTGTGTCTTATCGCACAGCTTCGTGTGTCCGATATGAAAGTGAAGAAGAATGTATAAAATTCACTCATTAGCTCAGTCACAGGAGTGTTGAGTCAGTAGATGTTCAGGATATGTGATCATTAATTGGACACATGTCTGAATAGCCCCGACGTGGTATCTGAGTTTCTGTGCTTTTTCCAGGCTGCTGCTCTGCTGAGTCTTGCTCTGTAGAATTGATCAGAGACACAGACAGGCTCTATACGGTCCCATGTTAGTTTGTGGGCATAGAAACAGAGATCTGAGTGAAAGCCAACACCTGTTTATTTAATTAAATTATTTAAATTACATTTAAATTATTTAATTCACTTTTTCACACGTCTTCGGTTGGAATGTGACTTGTTGACTTGTCCCCTGTCAGTTATGTTGATGTTAATTTACAGAATAATTAAGTCAGCTCGCCAATTTTTTTTAAATCCATGTTCTTTAGAGGATTGTTAAAGGATGGAATTACATTGTTCTGTAACTTAAAACAACTTAAATTAAATAATGTTAATAATGCACCTATATGTATGATGAAACAGCTTTAGTTTGATTTTGTTTCTCCTGTCTGCAGTAGCATTGCATCCATCCATCCATCCAACCATTTACTTCTGCTTATACAATTTCAAGTTCCAGAAAGCAGCATTCAAGTTGAACAAAGCAATTCGGTGTTCCCCAAACTTTGTAGTGTAAGTTCACTTACATTACTCCACCAATGCACAACACAGGAAACACTGGCTTTAATTAAGCTTTTAATGTCAATTAGATCTGATTAATTTAGACCACTACAGCCTGCATTAATCTGTTCATTAAAGAAGTTGTGTAATGTTGATTGTGGAGTTCCTAAACTTTAGCAAGGGCATCTTCACTTATTATGTGGACCACATGGCCATATCAAAAGATATTACCATGTGACATGTGTATACAGTATTTCAAAGCAATTTAATCACTTCTGACTGCTGGTTTGTAAGTTTGTTGCTGATGATTAACAAGCAGAGCTGTTGTGACAGAATTCTTTTAATGAAGTATATTTTGACAGTTAGTGAAGTACGGTTCACCATCGCCATTTTATTTTGAAAAAGGATGCGTCATGCGATCTGACTGTGAAACCGACACTACACGCTTACTGCCTAACAACGTGATAAATGAGCCTGAGGTTACAGACAAGGAAGCCGATGGCCGTTTTACCAAAGACTTGTATACCACCCTTTTTGCATCCAGAGGACTCACTACCTGCTGGTCATTTTAAAAAAAAGTGCAGTTTTAAGACACCTTGTACTGGTTTTACGTCTCAGACCTGAAAATACCTCTGTCTTTTATTTATAACTATATATAACTATGTCCATTTTTCACTTTACTTATGTATAGAAAAATAGACATGGATGTTAAATTATCATGTTTTTTTTATTTTAATTATATATCGTATATAGTGAGATGGCAAAAGAGGTTCTTCTTCGTCTTCTTTGTAAGCGCCATATTCATTGTGTAAAACAAAAGGCACAAATTTACACTAAAAACTGTTTAGCACTATCTATTCACAAAGAACATTGTACATGTAACGTACTGTACGTGTACTGATTTAAGTATTCACAATGATGTAGGAGTGTTTGATTAAATGATTGTTCTCTGGGCCTTAATTCTTACGTAGCATTTATGAATGTTAATCTATGATTTTGCCACAATCAGTAGTGTGGAAACCTAACCAGAGCAGAGGAACCCAAGTTCAGGACGATAACCTTGTGGACCGCCTCCTCCACAGTCACTCTCACAGACTGGACAGCTTTACTTTTACTGTTTATGTGCACATGTGGGTCCGCATTTGCTATCCCTTCTTTGTGGTTGTGTTTAGGTGTGCAACACTGAGACAGAGGAGGTTGTCTGTGTTGGGACTGGGGGTCATCTCTATTTTGACAGCATGCTTTGACAGGCAGTAATTGGTTTCCTTTTCCATGCCTCCAAAGCTCCTGCAGAAAAAGCAATTTTGGTAGCCAATCAATTCAAATTTTAGCTCACTCAAGATAGAGAAGCCCGTGCAGCTTTAACCTCCTCGCTAAGGAAAACGGCCCTGCAAACCCCCACTCCCTCAATCCCAGCCCTAACTTACACACATACGCACACAGACTAGCCTTGTCTCTCAGCCATCCTTGAGGGGAAGCTCTCATTTCCGTTTTCTCTTGAAAGCAATTGAGTGTAATAATAGCTGTTTATACTGTAAATGGTTTGGGTGCATTTTTACCTCAAAACTGAATGAACCTATGAATCTCTGTCCATGTGTATCCTTCTCACATGTTCACAAACATATGCGCACACATACACACACCATCCAATACAAAATACAAAGGTAAATACACAGGTACTCACACACACACAGAACTGTGTTTGCCTACTGGCTCTGCCCCTGTGATGTGAAGAAACACATCATTTAACCAAACTGGTCAACTGAGAACTAATTTCTTCTTTGTAGTTACTGCCTGAGGACCCTAGGGTTTGCAGAGTTTATAGTGGCAATCAGCAGCACTGTGACTCTTTGTGCAGAAACTTCTTAACAATTTAGTTTGGACTCTGATCAGGACGCTGACTCTGATACCTCAGTGCCCTCCTCCTCAGCGCTGTTACAGTCTAGGCCCGGTATTTATCAGTACATCTGCACCATAGTCTGTACACAGTAGTAGAACACAGTAGTGATATACCTAAAGTGTTTTGTGCTATCCTGGTATACAGCATTCACTTACCAGAATGCCTCCTTTACAGTTTATTTTTTTTCTTTTTGAGTTTTTCTCTTTTCAGTTATTTCAGTGGCTCCCTAAAAAGTCGTGTTTCATGAATCCATTAGCATGAAAACTATTTATCCGCGTGAACCATCACTGCACTTTAAATGGTGGTTGTAATTGTCTGCTAGGATTTTAGTCACATTAGTAAGGCACATTGCCCAGCTTTATTTCCATGTCATTTCTTTCCTCATTAAGTCCTACGCTCACTCTCTCCCTGTGCACCCCACCTCAACTTTTCTATCACCTCCAACTCACTGACTAAGAAAGAAGTTTAAGCTGCCATGGCAACGAGGGGCAAGTGCATAATACACTGGTGTCAATGATTCCGATTCCCAGGATGCTAAGTGGCTGCAAAATCCCTCTGCCAACCAGTCTCTGCCGTCCATCTGCTGAGGGCCTTCTGTGGCTAAAGTTGAAAGTCTTTGACATACAGTTGGCAAAGTGACTGGACCATGGCGATTGTTTGGCTGGTGAATGACTGGACGGGAGTGGATGCCGTCTACCTCTCTTCATTTCTCTTTCTCCCTGCCTGTCTCTCGCTCTGCCCCGTCTGTCTGTCTGTCGTAGCGAGAGCAGTTCGGCTGTAGCAGCAGAAGCGACATTGGCTCCCAGGCTGGGCTCGGGCTCCTGTCACTGCCTCGATAGCTGTCACGCTAACACCCCTGCCACTATCATTGGAGCACTTATGGGCCTGTCACTCACCTGGGAGCAAAGGGAGGGAGGGAGGCACCGAGGGCCAAGGGTGTGCTAAGGGAGATACGTGCAGGAGAGGGGAGAACGTGGAAAGGCGCTCGGATGCAGGGAGGAAAGTGAGGAAAAGACAGCAGGCAAAAGGGGAAGATAGTGGAGAAGGGATGGGCTGGAATGCAAAGACGGAGAAGGGGGGGGCAGCCAGCTGAGCGGCATTAAATGATGAAGTCATTCAGACTCAATAGATGAAAACTCAAAGGTTAACATTAGAACCTGACTGGATTTCCAAACACTCCGTTTGTATTTAGCAACCCGCTCTCTACTTGTTCAGCAGGATGTGCTCCATTACACTTGACAACTGAGAAAGGGCCGTTCGGACATTAAAAAGAAACATCGATTTGCCATCCCGGACAATGTACTCGAAGCTCTGTGAAATTACAAGCTTCAGCTAAACAGCATAGGGTAATTTTTAGAAGGAAGTGGAAAACACATTGATAGCTGCAGCTATCCGCGCTCACAAGGACATGTCACAGCTGCGTTCCAGAAAAAAAAAGCACACACTCTGGACACACACGTGTACGCAGAGGTCCACATAATAAGGTCGGTATCGGGGCATCACTGAATCACAGAGACCAGCACTGTGGTTGACAGAGCAGGCTGCAGACACGTTTGAGTCTGGCCCTTCAACTGACTGTAGAGGCACTCAAGTGAAACTCTATTACAACACCCTCTCCAGCCTCGATCCATCAGCGCCAACACAACGCCAGTTCACGTGTACACAAGCAGGCGTGTGTGTTTGTGTGTGTTTTTTCAAAGACAGATTGCTTTAATGTGGCATTTCATTAAGCACAAGATTTCTAAAAGTGTTGCTCTTTCTATGGTATTTCTTCTGACACCCCTTTTATCTGCAAAACTTATGACAGCAATTGTTGTTGCTTTTAAGGCAACTGCGGGTCATGCGGGTGAGGAAAATGTATCACTCCTCCCATCAGACTTAATCCAATCAACACCTTTGGAGCGTGAAGCATGGCTTTCATGTTTTATCAGAGAGTCATAGACAGCTGTTAGAGTGAGAAATTTAGGAAAAGGAGCAAAGTGCAGTCATGACAAGTGAGCTCATGCTGCCCCACACTTCAACACAGACAGGCACAAATGTATGCAGAGGAATAGCATAACAGATACATTGTCTCGAATGGGATGAATATTTCATGGCTGGTTTGTGAAAAAAAAAGATTATAATGTGTCTTTGCTATCATGTCGCAAAAGTTCAACATTAACTTCCCTTCCTAATTGGCTACAGCACAGAAAATCAAGGTACACAGACACATGGCACAAAACTTTTTTTTCCACATGAAAATAGTTTAGCCAAATGATGCTTGAAATTGAAAGTGACTCAAAAGTTAAAGTGGATGAGAAGCAAAAAAAAAAAAAAAAAGTCAGGATAAAAAATTTAAATCGACAAACGACAGGAACTGAACATACTGTAAAACTTTACTGGGAAGCAAATAAACAAAAATAAACATGATTTTAAATGTGTGTCTTCTTTTTGTTTTTTGGGGTTTTTTGCCCGTCTAGGCCACAGACGGAGATGCAGGCACTTTTGGGATTGTGCGGTACTACTTCACTGATGAGCCAGACCAGTAAGACACAGCTACACACACACACTCACTTACACATAGTCAATCAGTCCACACACACAAAAACACACACACAAACACATTAATTTTTCATTTATTTGGCCCCTTGTTAACAATTGTACCGCACTGTTTCTGGCACACAGCATCACCAGAGACAGCTGAGCTACAACAATGTCTGGCGCTTATCTCAACGTCTGCTCTTTTCAGGCCACAAACACCTAGAAAAACTAACACTCACATAATTCACTCATTAATAATCGCCAGTGTTTTAAAAGACCACCATTACTGTGGCTTCCTATAATATGTATATTTTTCTGTCTTTAACAAAATAATTTAATTATTTATTTAACACAATACGGGGACCTCCCTGCTCACAACTCTGTATTATATATATTTGAGCAGCTTTGCATGACAGTTTAAAATCTGTCTTTAGCTACCTTCTCCATCTCTTAAGCCAGCTTTCTCCTGATTGGCTCCCTTTCACAAACAAAAGATTTGGGTGCCAGTTGCATGGGACTACTGGGCTCTCACCCAGAGCTGTGTCATTTTCTAACTACTCTCTGGATTTCTAGTTTCATAGGGGCTGCTTGCCAGAATTAATTGGCCCCTTTGGAGCTATAGTCCAAAGATGTAAATTTCCTGTGGTAGAGAGTGGTCCGTGGGACAGTGTTGGGGGTTTCTGTGCTTACAGCCAGAGCTAGCCATATTAATCTTATGAAATAAAGTTAGTGCGGTGCACTTGTAGTCACAGGGAGGAAAAAAATGGGCCTCTAACCTCACTTTTCTCTTGCAGGTTTTCAATTGACAAAGAGACAGGCTGGGTCGTTCTGCAGGCCAGCCTTGACTATGAGTTAATGCGCCGCTTCACGCTGACTGTGCTGGCGAAGGACGGCGGTGGGGAGGAGACCACAGGGAGGGTCCGAGTCAACGTATTGGACGTCAACGACAACGCGCCACTCTTCCAAAAGGAGGCGTACGTGGGCTCTCTGCGAGAGAACGAACAGACTGTGCAGTCAGTGGCACGAATCAGGGTGATTATAAACGCATAAGGTCGAAGAAGCACCTACACACAAAAGGCGGTGGAGTTTTTAAAGCATGCTTACTGTACAATTTGTTGGCAAAATTACATGCTCTTTACAAGACAGTGTTGTAAACGTGTCCCGTTTATAGCTGCTGTAAAATACCCCATAAACATACACCTGTGACCATCGCGGGTTTTAAATATTAACACTCGAGACTAAGATCAACATCCATAATGGTATTGAAGTGCCGCATAGCAACAGTTTGTTTGGTTGCAATAAACAAACTACGTTGTAAGATAAAAAATAATGTTTATTTATTATTGATTTGAAATGAAATTATTCCACACACTGAGCACTGAGACAGAATATTTCCCCGTGTTCTCTTGCACTTATTTGGTACATTCACATAAAAACTACACCCTGCTATACAGAATCTCACTCAAACCCCACCACAAATCTGACTCCCAGACCTTTTGGCTTTGCTGCCCTTCTCGTCTTTCTTCCGTGTTCCTTCTCTGTTACTGTAATCACGCAGTAATATGTTTGTCTGCACTGTATCCAAAAAGAACAGGTCAGCTTACTGTGTTGGCCATCAGTCACTGCCACACATAAGGCAGTGGTGCGCAGGCACAGTGGTAACCAGTGGGTCAGTGTTTGCTTTGATTGCACCCACAAGAGAAAGATTATTACATCCCTTGTGGCTTTACGCTGCTACGGTTACACTATGGCAGTTTGCCTTTTGCATTGTGGGAACCGAGCTGATGGCCAGGCTCAGTGCTTTGGCTCGCTGTGTTTGATTAGTCTGAGCTAACCTTAAACGCTGCTGATATTAATACGCCGCCTCAGGAGGAAGGGGAGGGAGGGAGCCGGTCGCATAATTGTGTGTGTCAGCAGTATGCCTTGGAACCTCTTGTGCACACACAAATAAATGTGCGCGCACGCACATACAGAGTACTCCAGGAAAACAGGGAGGGATGGAGGAAACGAAAGAACGCTGAAATAGAAGGAGAGGGTGTTTTGAGAGACAAAGCAAAGAGAGGCTCTTGTGTTGTTTGCTTTTTGCCTTGGAGATTTGTGCCTCCTACCACTGCGCTTATGCTTTCTAGCTAAATCTTTTTTCATTTTCTCAACACTCCTTATTCCTTTGCTTCCTTAGCCGCTCATCTATTTGATTTGCTGCCCCCAACTCCTCTTACCTTTGAGTGGTAATGCAAAACTATTTGTCGGAATTTGATAGAGGAAGACGGTCTGGAAGAGAAAGCCACAGCTTAGGAAGTTGTGGGGGAAGAAAGGTATTGTTTACTCAACACTCTGGCGTTAAATCAAAGAGGAGAGATTTGTGTTATGGAGGGAAACAAGTGAGTGTTTTTGACAGCCTGTCCAGCCTCTAATGATGCCAGTGAGGGCCCAGTAGACTCCCCTCACAGCCGGAGGACTCGTGTTTAAGTTCCTGCCAACTCGAGAATAATGAGGGGGTGTCATCATTGTTGTTGTTGTTGTTGTGGATTAGACCTGCAAAGTACAGTTTCATCTGTCCTCTGCCTGCTTGGCTTGTCTAGGCTCGGTTGGTGTTCATCCAGTATTGACGCCTGCGCCACTAATAGCCAGAATCAGCTTTAATCTGTCCAATAACATATCGACGCTGACTGACACTTTCCTGGCTGCACATATACACTCAGACTCAAAAACACCCATGCTGTGCAGACATATAGTCATAAATATTATCACTGTCTAATGCAACATCTGTCCCATCGCACTCTGCGAGACTTTGCCTGTCAATAGCTTCTTTTGCACTCCCTTTTCAAGGTGGGAAAACCCCACCATTATTACACCTCACTGCTCCATATAAAAGGTAAAAAGGCAAAATAAGAGTGCTTTGAGGTACCGCCCTGAAGCCGGCAGTGGAGGTGGTAATGTACTGTATGCATGTGTAGAAAGCAGATCCAGAAAGCTGAAGCTTTTGTGCACAAAGCACACCTTTGATTCCGCTAAGCCAGCATGCTATCACACTCTTCCAGCATTACGTCTGCCACCATTAAGACACACCGGATGTATAAAAAGGCCTACTGAGCCACAAGTCACTAACATCGTCTACTCTCGCACACCTTGTGCCCAATCACAGGCTACAGATGAAGATTCTCCTCCCAACAACGTGTTGACATATACCATCATTTCAGCGTCGGCCTTCCCTGATTACTTCCGTATCATCATGGTGGAAGGTTACGCAGGTACGCAGATGTGGTTGAGTTTAAGAGTGTGCGCGTTAAGCTAAAAACAGATTAGATATCCAAGGATTGTTTATACGTAAGTTTATGCTTGGATTATTTGGGATTATAATAATTATTTGACCAGCAATTTTACTAAGATGTGATGTTTGTGCACCTTCCTCCAGTGATCAGTGTCATCAGACCTCTGGACTATGAGATGGTTCCCAAGGGCATGATCTATCTGACAGTGATGGCCAAAGATGGGGGAAATCCAGCCCTCAACAGCACTGTTCCTGTTACGGTGGAGGTGATTGTAAGTATAACCCTGCAACATACACACAACAGCAACAACTTAATGACACACAGCCACAACTGGAGGTTCAAGTATCAGTTCCTCCTGCAGTTTTTGCTGACAGCTGTCAACAAATGCAGACACAGAGCAGTATTTTGCGAGTACACAGCTTTTGACTTGGTTAAATCTTCAGCATGTTTTCCACCTGCATAACCCAAATATAAACATCACAAGTATGCAGCCTTATTCAAGCTGTGAACGTTTTCTACCATCCGGTGCTTTGTACAGTCTCTTAGATGAAGACTAATGACCTTAAGCAACAACTGTCACGTCTTGCTATGTACTGTCCATCGGCATATAGCAGCTTTTATGAAGCCTTGCTTATGTCTAAAAATGTTATTGACCTCACATTATCACCAACGGGATGGCATCTTTTCCCGGGATGTCAAATACATTTGAATGCTGTTCTTCCAAAGTTATTTACAGCAAACCCGCAAGCAGATGTGATTTGAAGTTTAGTTGTTCTGGGTTCAGGGGTTTGTTAGTTGTTCCAGGAAATAAAACCTGAAAGGTAGGTCTAAGAGGGCTCAAACAGTTCAGTGTAACTAGAGTGCTTGCACAGAGGTCACAGAGGTTAGTAATGCTAAATCTATCAGAGAAAACATGCATTTCCCCATTACCATTGTGCAGCATGCTTAAGCGGCTGGCACTTTTAGGATTATAAACACAACTTTAAAAAAGTTACTAGTACCCTAGCGGCCTTCAACCTCTGTTTTCTTTCTTAAGATTAGCTGATGTGGAACCTGCATGTAATTCATTAAGACTTAAAGATGCCCATTTATTGACTTTATTTGCAACTAATATTTCACAACGTAAATAACTTCTTTATATAGTAACTATTTTGATCAAAGCTGAGATTCTTTCTAATTCCAGACCCTGCGACAGAAATCCTTACAGTCTCCCCACTTTTAAGACACTTTTGTCAAACCCTTTAAAAAATAGGAAAGAAGCCCACAGAGCTCTTATATCATATGTAGTGAATGAACACAGAGCTTCCTTATACTTATAAAAATCCACATTGCAGTTTGTGACAGGTGTCACCAGCCTCATCTGGTGGATTGTTTCATATGTTTCTGACTTACATATTGCTTTCAGTATTCCTTCACTGTTTACCTTCTCAATCCTTTTAACCCGTGTCTCACTGCAACTTTGTCTGCAGCTTTATCGCAGTCTGTGCAGCTATCTGAGCTTCCAGTTCGCTTGTCAGTCTTATCAGTAAATGTCTTATTTTGAGGCACTAGAAAAAGTCACAGCTGTCTACTCGCACCCGCACTGCATCACAGATGTTTTAATATATTAAAGGATGGAGGAAAGAAAACACTCTGCATGAGGTTCTGGGTTCTGATCCTACAAGATAGTGATTCAGAGCTTTTGATGCATGTTTCCCTGCAAATGTGTACATGAAGAATTCTCTTTTGTTTCGTGGGACAGACCGTATTGTGATGCTATGCACGGGAAATTTTCACCTATATGGTTTCATTTCATGATGCTTTTGGGTTTTTAAGTTATCTTTGAACCATGTTTGAATGCTGATGTGAACGGAGGTCGTTCAAATGTCCTAATTAAAGGCAGTAATGACATCATGCTTGCACGTTCAAGACGACTCGCGTTGGAACTGTGGTCACAGAAAGCTGTCTAATATGTGTCCAAATTCTCACATTAATCAGGTTGTAGGTGTAATATTGTATTTTTGTCGACTAAAAAAAGAATGAATATTGACCTTTGCTAAGGTGCAATAAATACAGCTGTAAAAATATAACGAACAACCCAACACTAATAAACAGTCTCTCTGCTGGCTCTTAAGCTCATTTCCCATGATAGCCATCAATTAGACATGAAACCTTTTGTTCATAAGAGGGAAAAAAATGGCGGTAGAATGGATGAATCCAGTTGGAATATTCTTTGATATGCACGGACAGTAATCATATCTGTACACATCCTACAAGAGAGAGAAATATTGTGTAAAACAACTGGGAGAGATGTGCCAAATTCATTATGCTCTCCCTCTCTCTCTCTCTCTCTCTCTTGCTGTCCTCCACAGTGTCGTGACTCACACCACAGGGGTTTATCAGTGGCTGGCAGCATCACATACACACAATGCTTTGCGCCAGCGTAGCACAGAGCCCAGCTAGATAATAGTGCCAGTGACTGTTGTTAAAGTGTTAACATTTCTCAGCGGCTCACACAGTGGGGAAACTCTCTGTGAATAGCCACACAACTGGATGTGTTGGTGTGAAATAGTCTAATTCAGCGAGTGGGAGGTTGTGAGGAAATGTAAATACTCTTACAAAGTCTGTTTTTCAGCAGAAGCTGTAGCACGCTCTAGTCCGTGATTCCTATCAGTATACAGGCCCTGATTACTCTTTTGCTTCAGGCAGTGCCATTAGAAGCAATAATAATAATGTTTCTAACTATTTTCTCATATATTGTTGCAACAGTGTCTTCTTTTTTAATATCTACCTCAGCTTGAGCATCAATCCACTTATTGTCCAGCCTACTTTCTTTCTCCTAAAGCCACAAAACACCTAACATTGCATTCACTGGTGGGATAGTTAGTGTAGTAGCCACAAAATAGTTTCTGATTGGACAGTGAAAACAGCAGCCGGCATGACAAAGTGTTTGAAGTCATAAAATAATATATTATAGGGTCTTTCAGCTCAGTAGCCATCTTCAAAGAGATTCCACCAGCACTGATGCTATTAAAAACGTTTGTGCTTCTCACTGTCTTAATTCCCAAATTTGCTAATCTCAGTGTTAATGTGTGACGACAGTTTCAGCAACTCGTCTTTTTTAAGCAACATTAGCATTTTCTCATTGTTTAGCACATTGACTCAAGCTGTTGTTGATGTTTGTACCTCCCCCAGGATGAAAATGACAACCCACCCGAGTTCAGCAAACAGTCCTACATCATCAAAATCCCCGAGAACATTATCGCTGGTGAGTCATTTCATACGTTTGGGGTTACAGTTTAGTTGCTAGAATACATTTTTCTGGTCGGCGCAGCCAACACAGCACTTAAACACTCCAGACAAACACCATGTGTTGCACATACAGTCACCACTCACTCGAATTGCCTTACTATTAGGATATACAACAAATGGCTCTGCTGTCTTGGGGCTGTGTTTCCTTTTTTTTTTCTTTTTTAAAATGTTTTATTTTATTTCCATCCTCTGGCCTGCACTGTCTTATTTGTTTTGATTTTGCATAATGTTTTAAAATTCTCAGTCAGAATAGGATATTGACTATTCAAGGGAAATCACTGG
Organism: Rhamphochromis longiceps; assembly: GCF_057381845.1. NCBI lineage: Eukaryota > Metazoa > Chordata > Actinopteri > Cichliformes > Cichlidae > Rhamphochromis > Rhamphochromis longiceps. The sequence goes on from NC_140569.1 coordinate 25,790,271, forward strand.
ATGCTATATTCATTCTCATGCATGCATTCAAAAGACTCTTTCATCCCAGACAATAGATTAGTTTCCAGTCGCTAGAGGGAAATGAGATATTTGACCGCCTTGTTCTCTGTCTCGAGTTCTGCCAGATCCTGGCCAGTTTTTATTCCTCGGGCCCGATTTTGAAGGAGCGCATAGCTGAGCTGCTTGGGCCGGGGCTCGAGGTTTAGGAGACTATGTCTAAAGTGTTTGGCCCTGAGCTGAAGGCCCGAGGCTTGGGATGCAAGGCTGCGCTCAGGGCTAACCCTGCGGCTCTGGCTAGCCTCTCATCCCCTCTGCCTGCCAGGGTATTGATCAAGTCTGTGCCAAGTATGGGCTGTGCCAAACAAGCTGATAATCCACTAATCCATAAACCCACTCACTGTCATGCCATCAGTCGAGTTGTGGATGGGGGCGGTGAAGACACTAGCTCTGTGTTTGCCATTTCAGTCTGTCTCTGCTGCTCGTCTATCCCTGCCTTCTTTCCCTTTTCCTAGACTTCACATGTTTTCTCCATGATACTGTCTCTCACTTCAGTGAGTTGTAACTTTCTTTATGTCTAACCCCCCCCCCCCTTCTGCAGGGGCTACTGTGCTGCTTGTGAATGCTACTGATTTGGACGCCTCGCGGGAGTTTGGCCAGGCCTCACTCATCTACTCCCTGGAGGGCTCCTCTCAGTTCCGTCTCAACTCACGCTCAGGTACATGTGTGTGCATGGTGTGTCTTTGTACCAGGGAAAACTGATTTTAGATTTGACTGTAAGATCATGCTGGAAGTGATGGCTTACTTAAATCTGTGTATGCACAACCTTTTTTTGGTTACTTTGCTTCTGTGCACTTTGTGACTGGCTTGCACCCCGTGTCCACAGCGATCCTCATCAAAAGAAAAAGAAATCTTTTTTTTTACTACTCTACAAACTTCTTAAAGTACCTTTAATAAGAACAAATAAAACAAAATGAATACATATAAAATATAATACTGTTTGCTAAAGTAAAGTGAGCTGTCTCTGCGGGGGTTTGCACTCTCTGAGTGTGTGCTGTTGTTGTTCTTGTTGTTTTCTTTTTCCTTTCTTGGCACTTTTGATCTGATACCATGTGTGTTTCAGGAGAGATTACTACCACAGCACTGCTTGACCGTGAACTGAAGTCAGAGTACATCCTGATAGTCAGAGCAGTGGATGGAGGCGTGGGCCCACAGCAGAAGACTGGGATTGCCACGGTAACAATTTTATATCACTCATCAACCAATAATTTGACATCAATAAATTCTGCTTCGTCAGCATAGACGCTCCATGGCATGTTTTTTTTCTGTAGTATAAAAGCTATGAGGTACTAGTAATCGGACTTGGCTCATCATATTGCATCAGTATAGTCAGTTAATGACAATAATTTCCCTCTCCTGCTGAATTTAGGTGAACATCACCATCCTGGACATCAACGACAATGCCCCCATGTGGCGAGACGAGCCATATAATGCCAACGTAGTTGAGATGAGTCCTATCAACACTGATGTCATCTCTGTGAGTGTCTCTAGCCCAACTTGTAACTTGATTCATTAGGTGGTCTTACTAATAGTAACATTGGCACACTGTAATAATAATACTAAAATTACATGTTTATTATCTCCACCAACGCGGTTATGTTTTCACTAGCATGTGTGTCATTCTGTCTGTAAACACAATTACATCAATTCTGATATTTTAGGGGTGTAGAGTGGGGTGTGACCTCTGACCTCTCCTTCACGGTGATTGAAGGAGAGTTATTATAGAGCTATTTAAAATAACACTAGGTTTTCAGACTAATTTGACTAATTTGACTTTTTTTTTATTAACATTACAGTAAGAAATTCTAACCATTTGAACACATGTACATGTTTTTGAATATTTTTTATATATTTTTTCAAAAACGTCCTGTACCATAGCAGCAAAAAAAACACTTGAAATTAGGTCGAGAATATTAAAAGGGGGCAAAAGCCTGAACTTTGCACATGTTGGGACTGCAATTACTTTGAAAGTCAGTACTGTGGTCCTGGAGTAGTTTCGTGTAGGACGGGTGGTGAATGAATTTAGAAGTAAGTTACTGAATTTTTTATATCTTTTGATTGGTGCACTGCTGTCATTTGATTCGGTTTTTTTTTTTTCCTGTTTTGAATCAGTATTTTGCAGCTTAATTTGATTAATCTGATTTTGAAAACGCATGCCAAAGATGTGTTTTTAATTTTAAAAAAAATACTCAGTGTCAGATACAGAGTGATCAAAGTGTGAAGATTGAATCATCCATTTTTTTCTGCTTTAACTGAAGAACAACATTTGAAATATAGATCTGCTTACATACTCGGCTATCGATGGACAAATGGCCGTCATGCATAGGTCATCACAAAGTAAACTCCTCTATTAGCCCAAACTCTCATTGTCCTGCCGGTGTCTTTGGCAATGTGTTGTTGTTAATTAAGCCCTGATTGTCCATTAATTAAAGAGGCGTCAGTGAGTGTAATTAAGGGAGTCCAATTGCTAATTAAAATGTAGCCCGCAGTCATACGCAAAGCAAATTATTCAGCTTCTACGCAGAGAAATAAGCAAGAACCCATCTTGCAGTGCAAAAAAAAGTGAAATGAAGAAACGGTGGAGAAAAAGAAATGGTAGATAAGCTTTGCACTGCTAAAATGTTGCCACTTTTTCCTAATCTCCTGTAGTTATTCATCAGTTGACTTCTTTCATGGTGCATCCAGCACTGCGCTGCATACTGTATGTGTCTCCATGTGCACAGTGGACAGACACAGTTGCTCCTCTGACCATTTTTCAATAAATCTGACCACCCAGGCTTACAGTCCTGTAATTGGCCCCAGTGTATCCCTGGCCCAGCCAGTGTTTCCATGGTGACAAGAGGCCACCTGCTGAGTCCTCCTGGAGGTGTCCAGTGAGCCGATGAATTTGGGCGCTGTGTCCAGTGCAAGGATCAGCCCACTCAAATCTCAGAGAACCCCACCATCAATGCTGCAGCCTCCACACACACACACACACACACACACACACACACACACACACACACACACACACACACACACACACACACACACCGTAAGCCTCCTCGAAGATCGCCTTTCAAAACAATATTCCCTTTTCTGCCTCTCTGCAGTCAGACGAGGACCACAGTTCAATAGACAAGGCTAATATATTTGCTCTCCATCTTTTAATGTGCTCTGCTCGGGCCAGAATTGATCATTTCAACGGGCCCCGGTCAGGCACTTCTCCCTGTCTTATATCACCTGCCTTTGTCTGTGCAGTTGCTAATCAATGAGGCTCTGAGATGCCTGCCTACCATGTCCCCTTAATAATTAAATACCTGCAAAACCTTTGTTCCTCTAATGACCAATTAACCAGTTTCCAGCATTTTTAGTCAGCGCTTTGAATAATTGATCAGCTCTTTAAAAATCAGCCTGTGCTTTAGCTGGGCTCCCGGCTTCGTGCATTCATCACCCATCGCAACTCTGTGTCACAAAATGAGACATTACTATTTTTCTTTTAGCTGACTGATGTGTTCGGAAAGTTGAAAGGAATTGTACACGATGCTCAGCTGCTGTTATTCTTTTCCCTCCCTCTCTTGTTCCTCCTCCTTCCTCTTCCTCCTTTCTTTTTTCACCAGAAAAGTTCTGTTGCAGATCATCCCTTCATCTTTAAGTTTTTTTTGCAAAGTAAACCACTAATTTAGCTTTTTATATATCTCTATATGTGGGTGATATATGTGTGTATAGTAAACGGTTTTGAGGAAGCTGTCTGAAGAGCTCAGGCAAATGAAAGTAAAGGGTTTTCTTTACTGGTTTCTGTGTCCAGGTGTTGGCAGTGGACCCTGACAATGGGGAGAATGGGACAGTGATATACAGTATCAATCCAGAAAATCCTTTCTACACCATCAACAGCAGTACTGGGAAGATCCGCACCAGTGGGGTAACACTGGACAGGGAAAGCACAAACCCCAGGGACACGGTTCTTATGAGGACTATCGTCGTGTCAGCTGTCGACCGTGAGTAGTGTGTTGCAGTATGATGTTGGTTTGTGCTTGTAAAATGCTCCTATTAATTACAGGGGATCCAAAAGCAAGCTTAAATTGTAATGTCTCATTATCACGTTATAGTTTTCAGTTCTCAGCGATGAGCCTCTTCCTCCAAGCCTCATTCCTAAAGTTTTATGTTGACCATGAAACTCTTTACGGTGGCTAATAAACTCCTTTGACCATGAGATATGGTGTGTGTGTATGTGTGTATGTGTGTGTGTGTGTGCGTGCATATAAATATATCTTTATCTATCCCTTTGGCGCCCTCTTTAGGTGGTACACCTCCACTGCGTGCATCAGCAAGCACCACAGTATTTGTCAACCTGCTGGATCTCAATGACAATGACCCAACCTTCCTTAATCTGCCATCTGTGGCTGAAGTACCTGAGGGACTTCCCATTGGATTCTCATTTTTTAGGGTAAAATAAAAGACTGGTGCTTTGTAAAATGGTATTCCATTGCATTTGGGGTTTATTTTGTACATGTTAAAATGATGCAAGGAAAAAATTAATAGTGAAAATCATAATAGTCATGTTCAAAAAGGACTCAGGAGAAGCGTAAGTTTGTTTAATCCCTATTGTTTTATTTAATACTATTTAGTGACTAATTTAGTCACTTTTTTTATTTTATGCTCTGTCCTATCATAAATCCTTCCTTACAATTTGTTACATGGATTTCATTTTATAACCCAGTAATGCACTAGGACGTGTAAAAATCTAAGAATTTCCCCTCTCGCCCTGCTGGTGGTCTTTATCCTTCAAGCTCAGGTCCTCTTTGAGGACCCTACCACTCTCTCTGGCTGAGGTTTTCACGCAGTCGGTTGTGGTCATATTCCTGATGTACTCATGGATGTTTGTTGTCTCATCCTGGACATCCTGGTTTTGACACTCACTAGTCCTCGGCCTCCTTCTGTTCGCTTAGCGTGCATAGGTGCTGGATTTGGGTTGAAACAATCCATGCATGGTGAGGAGGCTTCTTGTCTTGATGTCAGTAGCTTCTACCTCCTCCTTTGGCCAGCTTATTATCCCAGCAGGGTATCTGATCAGTGACAGGGCATAGGTGTTGATTGCCCAGATCCTCTACTTCTCATTCAGCTGACTCTTCAGGACTTGCCTTACTCTCTGCAGGTATTTGGGGGGTGCAGTTTTCCTAATGGCTTCTTTATGATTCCCATTTCCCTTTGTAATTTCCAGGTACTTGTAGCTTTTTTAGATGTCTACAATGTTGCCTTCTGGTAGTGCAATCCCCTCTGTTCGGACTAATTTCCCTCTTTTTGTTACCATCTGACTACTGGTACTATTGGTAAATTATCTCTACAAATTGTGGAAGATTTTCAGATGAATCTTCCTTGATGAAGCATTGTGCAGACTGAATATATCAAAATCTAAAGTGCATAATATCATTAAAAGTCTCTAAAAATCTGTGCAGTCCATGATCTCCAGGCCCTCAGACAGGTCTGCATTTACAAGGTTCATTCACAAATGCAGGTTAAACTCTGTCGTGCAAAGAAGAAGCCGTATGTGAACATGATGCACAAACACTGCCATCTTCTCTGAGGCAAAACTTTAAAATGGACTGAGGGAAAATGGAAATCTGTTCTGTGGTCAAACTGACTGAAATTTGAAATTCCTTTTGTAAAACATGGATACTGACTCCTTTGGATTAAAGGGAACAGGGACTGTTGGAGCCAAGTCCAGGCCAATATTTTACTCAGTTACATCATGCCATATTTAAGTATTTGTCATGATCTTTAAGTTTTTATTATAATCTTGATCATTTTAGGTTATAATGTAATATGCTGTGCTCCATAAATTAATCCTGCTTTGTTAGTCTGTTGTTGTTGTAAAGTGTTGGTGGATGTCGTAAAGGGGGTGTGTATTTGACCCGCATGCGGAGGGGTGTGGGTAAAAGGTTAGGTAAGCAAGCAGGACGTGGAGCAACGGTTTTCTGACCGTCGCCGTTTTAATGTCATTTTTTGTTGTAACACAAAGGGAATATAAACGGAGCTCCCACCAGAGGCATTTGTTTTGTACCTTTCGATTTGTAAGGAAAAAAGGGGCAAAACATTTATTTTCCTTACAAATCGAAGGATAAAGAACGAGGCGAAGGAAAAAAGGGGCAAAACATTTATTTTGCCCCTTTTTTCCTTCGCCTCGTTTTTTGCTACCGGAAGGCATCCAAGAGACTTAACAAGAGCACGAGTCAGAAACTTTACGTTTTGCAGAAGCGCCAAAGAAGGACCGAAGGTTGCCGCTATAGGGACCATCCAGCTTCTTATCAGTGCTCAGTTCAAAAGTCTGCATCTCTGATGGTATGGGGCTGTGTTAGTGCCTATTGGCTTGGCAGCTTGCACATCTGGAAAGGCCCCATCAATGACGACAGGTATATTCAGGTTTTAGAGCGACACATGCTCACATCCAGGAAGGCCTTCCATATTTCAGCAAGACAATACTAAACCGCAGTTAATGTCATACAACAGTACGGCTTCAGAGCAGAAGAGTGCGGACAAGATGAAAAATCATGAAACATCATGAATCATAATGAATCATTTTGAATCATCACAAACCAAAAATAGGACAAAGAATACTCAGAAGTCTTGAGCAACAACAATCTTGCTGCTGTCATCAAATTCAAAATGAGCTTACACTTTTGATTTTTGATTTTTTTGATTGAATCTTTATTTTGAACATGTTGAAAAAGTACAGCAGCATAGAATTAAAAGAGACAAATGAACAAAGCAAAACAAAAGTAAAACGATCAACCACAACTACAAATAACTTTCATGTTCAAAAAGGAGCAGGAAGAAGCATAAGCTTATTTAATCCCACCCCTTTTCCACTATCTAGTAATCAATAGACTACAGAAATACCTCCTTGCAATTACATTATATGTCATGTGTAATTTTTTTTATTATTCTTTTATATATATATATATATATATATATATATATATATATATATATATATATATATATATATATATATATATATATATATAAACATATATGTTTCTATCTATCCATATACACGTTTCTCAAAATGGTCAATTTTAACAATTTAAATATTTGTTGTGTTTCCTGCATTTTATTGTGATTAAATTTGGAATGATTAAATGTCAAAGTAATTTCATTCTTTTTTTATTTATATTTTCTGTCCCAACTTTTAAATGAGGATTATATTATCACCATATTTAGTGAAGATAGGCGATGACAGACAGAAACACAAAGTCCTAAAGGAATTTCTCACTTTTTTTAAAAGACTTGACTGCCAAATAACACTGCAACACTTAATAATACGTTTTAATCAGTTAAAATAAACACAATTTAACCACATTTTATTCACCATCTGCTATCTGTTACCCTGTGAGTAATCTTCTATGGGTTTTCTTTTCTCTGTATCGCTTCCTCTCTTTCTTCTGTAGATCCAGGTTGAGGACCCTGACGAAGATAAGAATGGTTTGATTACACTAGCATTACAGATGGGAATGCCTCGCCTCGATTTCTACCTGAACATCTCCACTGGCGTCCTCACCTCATCAGCAGTCCTGGATCGTGAGCGGATCCAACAGTACCAATTGAGGATAATTGCATATGATGCAGGACAGTTCCCTCGTACCTCTACGTCAACCCTCACTGTCATAGGTGAGAGATTCAGATTTAATTTACCTTTGCTTTCTCTGAAATTACCCTAATGGGAAAGTTGAAAACCAAAATAATGAAATAATAAAGAGTTGCTTCATTACGGCAAATAGCCCACCTCTGATTTCTCAAACATCTGCTGAATAAAATGCTGCCACCTGCTGGTGGGATTTGTAAAACCCCAAATGGGGACTGGGCTGATTGCTCTGGATGTGACTGAAGAAGATTGGAAAATCTGCTGCCATTAGCCAGAGAACAGGACACCTGAGCAAGAAAGGCAAAAAGGAAAAAAAAATGTACTACTCACTGCACCACCCTGCTGCCTTTATTTGTCCTCATGTGCATCTATCCGTGTGTCCTCGTGTCTTTCTGTGTGTGGCGTGCGTCAGTTCTGGATGTAAACGATGAGACGCCCACCTTCAACCCTCGCGTGTACAATGTTTCCCTGAAGGAGAGTGTCCCTAGAGACCACACTGTAGCCCGCCTCAGCTGCTTTGACAACGACGAGGGTCTCAACGCTGAACTTAGCTACTTCATCACAGGTCAGAGGTCACGGTGGGAGGTGTTTTTCTGTGTTCTTGAGTTAAAGTTTTTAAAGCCACGGGAGATTTTGTGTGCCACCCGTACCTTCCTTCAATCCATCCATGCATGTGAGAGTTTGTGTATGTACTGAGCTCCTTTGCATGTGCCTTTTACTACGTACAGATATTAATGCGCTTAATTTCTAAAACTGTGACTTCTTTTCATTTTTAGATGGTAATCAGGATGGTAAATTCAGCGTGGGTTTCAGAGACGGCATTGTTCGGACAGTGGTCGGTCTAGACAGAGAGACGCAAGCAGCGTACACTCTGATCATAGAAGCTATAGGTGTGTCATAAAACTTGATCTTTTGTCTTTGTCATTTTTACATACTGTGTGTTTATATATATATTTAAATAATGTGGTTTATCTTCAAAGCTGCTCTTGTTTCTTTGTGCATGCATGATAATGGTGTAAGGAAAAAAAACTGCCTGCACATCTGCAGTGATTTCAGACCATTGCTCAACTGCCTTTGTTCCTGTGTGGAAAAAAAAGAACAAAAACTCGGAGGTTTTCCTGTTTTGGAAAGCATTGAGTGGGGGTAGCTTATCTGCTGAAGAGGCCAGAGACGCCAGCGCTGGGAGAAGAAGCAGAGATAATGTAAAACTGTGCACATTGTCCTCATTCAGCTGAAAATGACCCAGTTTTTAATGAGTCAAGTATATTATATAAAAAATCTCTTTTAGGAGGATTAATAGATTATTTAGTCTGTGTCAGTGAGTGTGTCTGTTTCTGTTATCAATGTCTAAAATTGATGTTAACCTTGAAACTGATGCAAACGTGTTTGTTTTTGCACATAGACAACGGTCCGGCTGGCAGCCGAAGGACAGGCACGGCTACCGTGTTCGTCGAGGTGCAGGACGTTAATGACAACAGACCCATCTTCCTCCAAAACAGTTACGAGACCAGCATACTGGAAAGTGTTCCCCGAGGAACAAGCATCCTTCAGGTGAAAAATACACACGACCACACACAAACACACGCTCATATATACTGCAAAACACATCCTGACAGAAATGGCACTGTTAGCGAATTTAAAACTCAAATTTATTTCCTTAAAACACACTGAGTGAGTTACAGTGATCTCTTTTTGGCTTGAGTTACATTTGTCTTCTTGTCCATACAGGGAGTCCCCCCATAATCTGAGACTAGCGTGACTGTGTTTGTCTTAAGGTGTGTGAATTTCCAGATGGATGGGTTTCGGTGCATCAGAGCAACAAGAGGTGTGATGTTGGGTAGCGATGCTTGAATTTGAGTGAAAATATAGAAACAGACTAAAGTGATATTCTGTCATCTGAGGCTTAATTTTCGCCTCCAAGTCGTTTTGCTGGTGTCTTGTGTTAAAATTTTCTGTATTGATTTCTTTTGCTCACTGTAAAGTCACTTGTGACTATAGCACAGAGCTGTGATGAAAAAGATCACCTGTGATCCAAACTTCAACCTGGGATCAGTAACAAAAATATGCTTTTTGATTATCTACATTTTAAATACTTTTCCTGCGTTTCCTCCACCTAGCATTCAAAGAAGGTTAGAGAAATACTATAAATGCACTCTTCACTCTCTCCTGGTATTAGTGATGTTTGCTGCACAGTCAATCGTCCTTCAGGTGCTCTTCAAGTCAGATTTCGGTAACATAGTCGAATAGACAAGGCACAGTGAGGTGGGGTTCTCCGCTGGCCTCTGGCTGTGTTGTCTGTTGAGTTGGAGGCAGGGGAGCGCGTGTGCTCTCGCGCTCCTGCGGCCTGCGATGAGGCGGCCGTCTGAAGGAGAGATTGTACGAACGCCGATACGAGCCCAGCCTCTTCCACACCTTCAGCTGGGGCTCGCTGGACGTCCTCCTTCTACGAGTCGAACTCTCCCCTGGCCCGCAGCTCGCTTCGGAGTCCCCGTCCTGTTCAGAGGGCCGGCACACTGCCAGGAAGGCTGCAAATCCTGCCAGCAGCAGCGACAGCCCCAGCACCACCATGATGGTGAATTCTGGGTCGTGGATGTCTGAAGAATAAGATGGGGGCTGTCGAATGGTGACAGAGGTGGCAGTGGTGGTGAGGGTGGACAGAGTGATGTTTTCTGTGTTAGAAGTAAAGGTGACGTTGGAGCCCGGATCAGTGGTGTTCATATTGTCTCGGTTCTGGAAGGAGAAAGCTATATTAGTCAGGATGTTTCAGAGATTGTGTGAGTGTTGGTTTTAGTCTATTTGGCTAATTTCAGTGTATGCATGTGTGTGTGTGTGTATGGGTGTCTGTGTGTGTGGTCAGCCTCCATCAAAGTGCCATAACAGCTCTCTTGACGTGCTTGCATCTCCAGCCAAGCCTAACTTTGCTGACTAGGTTTATTTTAGGCCTATTCTCATGTTTTTGCTTAATTAGGCTCATACACTCAAGAGCTCATTATACACAATGACACACATGCACAAATATGCATAGAAACGCCTGCACGCACAGCCAGATGCAGGGACTGTTTGGCATTTGCGGCAATTATGTAGCTATTAAATCAAGGACTACAAAACAGTCAATGCTTGACAGGCTTTCCTCAATGTAAAACAAATTGGGTTTATTAAATTGCCCTCTTGTAAAATGCAAGGAACCCACCTCTTCTACCCCAGTCTCCAATTACCCACCCCCATCCCTCCCTCCCATCTTCAGCATAGTAACATTTGTAAATGTCATCGTCCTTAATTCAGTGGAGACAAAGCATGGCTTATCGGTTTAAGGGAAACACATTGGGACGTGAAATTATTTTTAAGACCAAATGCCAGGAAAGCTGTGAAAAGGCCAGTGGAGCAGGATGGCTCGTTAGAGAGTCAGTTCATTAGTCAGCGCCTCCAAGCACATACGCCGCACTCGCATGCATGCACACACACAAACACACAGCTATTCAAACACAAACTTTCTTTCTCACCCACACATATTGTAGCTTGCACATATTCGTGATTAGACGCGCTGTTCTTAAGCTCGGCAGCCTGGCTCTAAGGTGCTCTCCCTCTGTTTCTCCCCACATTGTTGCTCCTCCAGATCTGACTACTCAGCTAGTTTTGAAACCAACAAAACTTTTTTCTAGCACGCTTTGTTTGTCAGATTCACATTTGCAAATTTAACTGACTGTGCACGCAATTTCACTAATAATTAATTTCTAGTAGAAACAAAATGAATTCTAGCAATATAACATCTCCAGTGATTTCAATAATTTACTGTTGTGGTATATTCTTAGCAATTAATATTGACGCTGAAATCCCTTGAAAATATATACTCACGCTGACACTTTGGAGACTTTAAAGCAGAACTTTGCTTCGTTCCAGTAGTTGAGGTCAGATCTGTTTTGTAGATCCACACTTTGTAACTGCACGCTCTTGTTTTTCCCCCCTCAAACTACGGCTTTTCCCAGAAACAGAGGGGGAAACGCTGGGGAGGAAGAGGGGAACGGGGTTGAAAAGGGGGTAAAGTCTCAGGAACAGCATCACAGAAGTAATACGTCTCAGCTGCTTTAATGACACAGAGCCAAAGACAATAAAATATTTTGTCAGTCACACAGAGTCTTAGATTTAAAAAAAAGCTGTGCGTCTACACCACACGGTTGCACTTCCAACATCTGGCTCCGCAATGTAGTCTTGCACTTTCATGCACCCCCTTTTATGGACCAAGTGGTGCATTCCACTGTGTAGTGCCCTATTCATCACTCACCAATCTGACCCCCAGCCACTTTTTTTCCTCCCGTCTCCCCCTCCCCTCACCTCCTCTTTCTCCTCTCCTCTCTACATCTCTTTATAAAACTAATGAGACTGAAGTTGGGCCCCTCTTCACGGAGGGAGTGAGAGCGCGCAAAGGAGGACACACAGGGCAAGACAGAGACCGCGAGAGTGTGGGTCTCACTATATGCGTGCACCTGACTGCACATGTAAATGTGCTTGAATGAGCGTTTCTTCTGTGTGCAGTTAAGTCTGCACTTTGTAGGTACCTCCACAGATTTTGACACATTCACAGAGAAGCGAGGTGTGACATAAAGTCGGCCTCATCCAGTGCCGGCGACAATGCTGGATTCAGAAAGTCAGTCGTATGACATGGCCCATTCACCAGCATCCCAATAGGTTTCACTGTTTATCTGTGTACGCTGTGGAGTCGTGCTGTCTGTGCTGAGATTGGCTTTTTTTGGGTGTTTCTGGCCATCTGCCTGTAACACAGAGAGAGAGAGTTTATTGCTGCCAAGCTGCGAAGAGGTTGTTGTGGCAACAAGACACTGGGCACCCGGCAATGTGTGGTGCATGGGATAGTATACAGATTTCTCCCTCTGCCTTGACAATTATTAAAAATGCATATGAAATGTTCTGTCTGTCATCGGAGAAAGAGACTAGAAAAACTGAGATGCTCAAACCTTGTGGTAACCAAATCCAACTGTTTAAGTCTGTCATGATTTTAGTTTTGAGCAATGATAGCTCTCACATAAAGTTGCAATAATTGCCATTAGACTATCACTTTTTTTAAAGCGTGCCTTTTCCAATTTTAAAGCAAAAACAACTGCAGAGCTGTTTCCTTTCCCGGAGCTGGTTTGCTTTTCCATGTTATTTAGCATTTGATTAAGTTCCGTGATCCTGTGCAGATGTTTTAAGACAATGCAGATGTCTTTATTTGTTTTTTCATTTTTGGTCTGTAAAGGTTCAAGCTACAGATGCAGACCAGGGAGAGAATGGGAGAGTCCTGTACAGGATCCTCACTGGTAAGTGTCGAAAACCTTTGCACGTGGTCATCCTGTTCGCTGATTGAATGTCTACAAGTTTAAACACAGTCTCAAAATATGTGATGGCAGCTTTGTGAAGATACGTTCTTTAGAAAATTGTCAACATAGTAAAATTCTCAAGATTCACTGATTTGATCATTCCTCTTGGTTCCTGTGCTTTAGCTTTACTCAGTGTGTATGAGTCAGGTCTTGCCAAAGAGTCAGAGTACTTGTGATGACGGGCTCTTTAAACAAGTTGAATTTGCCATGTCAGCAAATGAAATGACCCACTCAGTGGACTTCAGTAAACCTAGGTTAAATGTGCAATTTTGTTCAGGTCTCTTGGCTTCATCTCATCTTCCCTTCCTTTCACTGTCTCTCTGTCTGTGCGCTCGTGTTTGTGATGCATGCAGGGAACAGCAACAATCTGTTCAGTATAGAGAGAGACACCGGACTGGTGACAAGAGGCCTCAGGGCTCTGGACAGAGAAACCAGCAGCTCCCATATGTTGGAAGTGGAGGCGTACAACAGTGATGAGGGCAGCATGAGGAGCTCTGTGAGGGTGAGAAGCAGAGAAACCACATCCGATGAAAAATATATTATATGTGCATTATAATCAATTTGTTTGGAGGTGAAATTATTGTCTTTTATGTGGCTGTTCGATATATTTATTTAGGAAATGTGAACCGTCTCCTCCTCAGGTGATCATATACGTAGACGATGTCAATGATGAGGTGCCGGTGTTTACCCAGCAACAGTACAACCGTCTGGGCCTGAGAGAGACCGCTGGCATCGGCACCTCTGTGATTGTGGTGCGTGCCACTGACCGTGATACTGGTAAGTTCGGTTTCAAATATGGCAAGAAAAGGGAATGTTTGATTCCAGATCTTTTTAATAACCATTCAGCATCAGGTTTTCTTCATCTAACACCAAATGGAAATACATATTTAGCTGTGCTATTTAGCATAGCTTGTGCCTTTGATCATCAGCTTGCAGATCAATAAACCTAACACTAGTGGGTGCCTCCACAAAGAGAACAAACCAACCTCTTCTTTATTTTTTTTCCCCTCTGGTTTTGTAACTATGGTGCGCACGAAACATCGCAATTGGCATTTAAATCACTACTTCTGCTCCATGGCACAAACTTCCTCTTATTCACTTCCCGTTGGGTAAAGTGTTGCTTAGGCAGCTTCTGACGCATCTTGTGCCGTGACATACATTTTCCAAAACATTAGATCAGGATCAGGCCTGAAACCGAAATAAACATCATATAGCCAAAAGAGCAGCGTTGACAACTGTGATTAATAAAAAACAGACTTGAGGAAAAAGGTTGCGTTTTGTAACTATAGCTTCATCGAAACAATGTTACAAACTTTTAAAGTTGTTATTCTTAGTAACAGTAGGTGGGGGGAAAAACACCTTTTTATTATAAGTTGTTTTTCTTTGAAATGACACCTTTTTCCTCTCTTGCTGTTCAGGTGATGGTGGAGCCGTCGCCTACGCCCTCGTATCCGGCTCAGACCGCAAGTTTGAGGTGGACGTAAGCACCGGCCTGGTTACCACTGTGGACTACCTGGACTACGAGACCAAGACCTCCTACCTCATGAACGTCTCAGCCACCGACCAAGCTCCGCCGTTCCACCGCGGCTTCTGCACCGTTTACGTCACGTTACTTAATGAGCTGGATGAGCCCGTGGTCTTCCTCTCCGCTGGTTACGAGGCTTCGCTTCGTGAGAACATCGCCACAGGCACAGAGGTGGTCCAGGTGCAGGCGCAGTCTGCCGACAACTTGAACCAGCTGAAGTACCATTTCGACCCCAACACGTCGCCCGCAGCTCTAGCCCTCTTCAAGATAGACAGCGTCACGGTGAGGAGGAGGTGGAAGAAAGGTCACTGATGATTTGATCACAGTGTGCATGCCTTGTTTTCATGTGTGCTTCATCCATTAACCGCAATGCGACTCAGTAACACCTCGTCCCCGGTGATTTAGGCTAACACTCGTGTTGCTGTATGACTGTAAGCTGATCAAAGTGCTTTAGGTGCTTTGAAGTCATTTGATTCCTTTGATAGATGAGAAATGGGGATTCCTTTGTTGATTTGTGTGATACTTGTTAATTTTCTTCTGTTTTCGTCGCTGTCACACTGGGACTTACATCTTGTATGGACTCTATGATGGTTACCGTATCTGCTGATGCGTGTCTGTGTGTTGTTTCAGGGCCGCATCACAGTGACAGGCCTGCTGGACAGAGAAAAGGGTGATATGTACACGCTGACTGTTGTCGCTGATGATGGAGGACCCAAAAAGGACTCCACTGTGGTACGCCCCTTTGTTGTGAATGGTGTTGTTTCGGGCCTACCCCTCCTATTATTGTGCCTTGTGGATTTATTACTTCATGTGTTTGTGTCTATTCTGGCGCAGAAAGCTAATGGCCTTCCTCTTTTATTAATTGCATCCCTCTCTGGAACTGCAGAAGGCAAGACGTTCTTTTTATGGGGAATGTTAAGTACAACAGTAAATGCGTTTGCTGTGTAACGTGATCATTATGTTTTGTTTGCCCGGGTTTATTTAATGTTCAAGGTAAGTATTACTTTGCAAATGTGGAATTTAACCTCCATTCGATCGTACCTCTGTACAGGTGTCCATCACCATTCTGGATGAGAATGACAACAGTCCAGAGTTTGACATCACATCTGATATTTCACGCGCCATCCCGGAAAACACACCCAAGGGTACAAAGGCGGCAGTAGTTCTGGGAAGGGACAGAGATGCTGGTTTAAATGGACTGGTGAGGGTTTTTTTAAAACAGCAGAAAATAATGAAAGATCTTCTGTGTGTGGCGCTTAATATCATATCTTTTACTTTACGTTTTACTGCACTTAACAGCTGACAAAGAGCAAAAAAGACGTTGCTTCCCAAATATGGTGCTTTATTTTTTCACTTCTTAGTTCCTAACACATCCTGAATCAAGCAAGCGTGCTTTCCCGGCATCTCAAAAGTGAATGTGACATTTATAACTTGTGTTTCCCTTATTTTAGGTTGTGTATCTCTTAATCTGGCACTAGTACTACAAATATTTACTTCCTCAGATTGCAATACAAGAAGTCAAATTAAACTTATTTCAGTTTCACATCGGCTCTCTTAGATTTTGGCATCTCGATGGCCAACTTAAGCTGCCAGTATCACATTTTCCTTTTTTGCTACTTCCTACTGCGCAGGTTGTGGACTCTCACTTCTTATTTCTTAATTTACTTTCTTAATGTGAAAGAAAAGCTATTAAAAATACCCACACTCTCATTTTTGGTTGCAGTAAGTAGAAGTAATCATCTGACATTCAGTCAGTGACTGTCTGCCCCCATTTTTCTTTCACTCATTCTGACTTGTTGCTCTTTGCCAGGTCAATTTCACTCTGGTGGCAGGCAACATGGAAGATGTGTTCATGATCAAGACTGTGAACAACACTTACGGAGAGGTTTATGTCAATGCTCCTCTGGACAGGGAGTCTGTAGACCGCTATCTACTGAAGGTCAGATTACTATAGTTACTATAGGACAGTTTTACCAGACACCTGTGTCTCTTTCACATTCATGCTCTAAACTTACACCTCATCCCTGATTCAGCACAACAATGAACTAATTACTTGTCATACTTTTAACCAGGAACTCCAAACACATTTTACATGTTGGGCCACACACATAACCCCCATTTCTGTCACTGTTTAGGAAGTTTAATTAGATATTAAAATCATTGAAATGTCTCTGTATATGAAAAAGAAGTGCAATTCAACATTGAGTCTTGGTCAGTATGACGCATTGAGGTTAAATTCTAAGAAGCGTGTAAAATTACAGAGGAAGTTCTGGTAGCTTAGACTCAGACTGTCCAGTAATTATAAAACATGAAGTTCTTATTAATTCGAAGAAAAATCTCTGTGGTAGATTATGAAAAAACATCTTTAATTTTTTAACCATTAAAGAGTTAATTAATTACACTTGTTAGGATGAATGGCAATGGGGGAGGTCTTTCTTTAGTACAAAAAGTTCAGAAAATACAGTTTCAAGTCCGAGATCTTACTTCACATTTTCCAAAGCCATTCAATGGCCAGATTGGAGTGTTTGCTGGGCCGATTCTGGCCCCCAGGCCTTATGTTTGATGCTTTTAATTGAAAACCAAATAGACATTTTTTGAGACTGTTGTTCTGTAGAGACAAAAGGCACAAGTGTTTTTCATTTACTCGTCATGTTTTAATATTATTGATGTTAATGAAAACAGATTTTAATAAAGTATTCAAAGTGCATGCGTTTCGTTTATTTATCCTCTGTGGGGTTTAATGCCAGGTATCAAAATGCATGCTGAGGCTTGTGTTCTAATGCACATCAGTTCACATGTATTGTTTTAGGTCCGTGCCACTGACAATGGCTCACCTCCCAGACACACGGACCACTCTCTCACCATCAACATACTGGACGTTAATGATAATGCGCCAGTTGTTGAGAGCCAGAGGGGCTACAACGTCAGCGTGAATGAGGTAGGGATGCACTCGACACACGATCTAAGCTAAGCAAGCCAGTGATGTCAGTGTATACAGAAATAGTATTCAGCTGTTAAGTTTTATTATAGTCTACCACAGATGATCCATAATTTAACAAGGCTTCTTTTTTGATGTATTTTGCAGAACGTTGGAGGAGGTACATCAGTCGTCCATGTGATGGCGACAGACCGGGACATCGGTCCCAATGCCATGCTGTTTTACTATCTCACTGCTGGAAACCAGGACCTGACCTTCCGCATGGACCGAGTGACCGGAGAGATGGTGACGCGCCCATCCCCTCCCGATCGAGAGCGCCAGGCCGAGTACCGACTAACGGTCACCGTGGAAGATGACGGCACGCCACCTCTGTCGGTAGGGCACAGCAGTAAGCATGGCATTACAACATGCTGCAAACATATCTTATTAATATCAATTCCAACAATTTTTTCCTTTAGCTACTCTCAGATCACTGAGAGTATTGAATCTGAATTCATCAGGATAATAAATAACTAACCATTTTTTGTGTTTGTAAGTGTGCATGCATGAGGTAGACATGAATAGTTCTGCCTCTATGGGCCACATTTACTAACACGTAGCGCCGCCGCAATCTGGGTTGTGACGTAAATAGTACTGCCAGACGCCACAGCTCAGTGGATGAAAAGAATGTGTTATTTTTGGCACTTGATATTAAAGTAAACTCACTGCAGCTGTGTTGGGAAAACAAAACAGACACCTACGAGCGCTATTTGGGGATTTGTAATTTACCCCATTTTTAAAAATTGGACTCATGTGTTGGCCCGGCGACCTGTTCAGGGTGTACCCTCCCTCTTGCCCCTATGATACCTAGCATAGGCTCCAGCAGTATGCAGACAGATGGGTTATTTTCAGTGTACTAATAATGGATATAAGCTCTCAAATAACACATGTAAGTGTTATATTTAAGAAATAGATGTTAAAATAATAACTGGGAAATATACTTAAATGAAATTTCAAGGTGCGTTTCAGGACAAATGATGATGATGAGTAAAGTTGAATAATACTGGTTAAGAGGATTCAGCTTCTTATACATAACAGTTTTGATCTTACTCACACTCTTGTCCGAGACACAGGTTCTGTTAAGGTCTGCTTAATGCTTTCTTATCTGCTTGACCTAATTAAGGCACAAATATGGCAAATATAAAATGCAGGAAGACAAATATAGTGGTTTCTTGATATTCTCTTTAAGTTAAATGGCTTTCATTTTGTCAAAACGAAAGCCACAATTCACATTTCTTCTTTTCCCCTTTGTGTGCTTATACAGAAGGAATAATGTACAGTACTGTATGAGTCACAAAGGCATCCACTGTCATGTAACTTGTACTTGAGTTTTGTGCTATAAATTTACTTTACACCTATAATAATGCACATTTTTTTAATGCATTGTATAAATAGTCAATGTAAAGCTGGAGAAAAAGCTGGGAAGAGAACAATGGCCATCACCGGGGATTTTCACTTATCAGTCATCTAGCTCTGTCTTTTCTCATGAAACAAGATGCTAAGCTTGTTTTATCATTTTCTCTCCTCAATGCCGGTCTCCCTCTGGTGTGCACCATCTTAGAAGCACACAAGTGGAACAACCTTGTTCTATCTGTGATGGCTCCCCAGACAGAAGTGCAGTATGTCCTTGTAATGTAATAGTTTTGGAGACCTGCCATTTGAAAGGAACAACTGAGAGACACAAGGCTTTAAAGTGCCACTTTATTATAAAAGCCACTAATAGCAGGATTCAGCGGTAATATACAGAACAAACATGCTAATTACAAGCCTTTTTGTATTTTGTTAACGTTTGCGCTCATGTCAACATGTGGTCACAGTCCAGATTTTTTTTAAAAACACACATACACAGACACACATAAGCAGGCATAATGGAAAACACAAGCATTTAAACACAAAAAACAATCATTAACTCTTAGAGAATAAAAACATCTTTACATAATAACCCGAACTGTACACTTGCTACACATCGTTCTAGAGAGGATTTCCTCCAAGCACCTCCTGTACACCTCAGTGTGAAAAAAACCCACCGGTGGTTTTTACAGTCACACTAAATAATATCAAAAATGCTGTCATATATACGTTCGCCCTTCTTCTCTTAAGCCAAGTTGTGTTCACTGATCTTAGGTTAACATTTTAAAGCTTTTTTCCCGCACTTTCACTTGAAATATTTGATATTTATCAAACAGCCCCATTGCACACGTACTAATAAAATACAAATGAATACTACAATATATTTTACCACAGTCAAATAAAAAAAATAAAAAACAAAAATATTCATAAAAGATTTACTTCCACTGCAGTGATTAAACTGTTTTAAGGTTTTTGTTGTTGTTCTTTATTTAATAAAAATCAGCTACATTCAAGAGTAAAAAACAATAAACATTTTGTTTAGAATTATTGAACTGTACACGAGCACAAGCAAGAACGTCTTTTCTGAATGCTTTTTCTAAATTCTTCCTGCAATTTTCAGCACTTTATGAGAATATTTAAGGCCACTGTGAAGGGCTGCGTTTCTGGAAGCACAGGAAGGAAAGACAGTATTTAAAGCAACAGAGTTTACGCATAGCTGAGGTAGCAAAGAAGAAATAGAAAACATGGCAAGTTCAAGTTAAAACAGAGGAACAGCATAATGCCTGTAAAAGCAAAAACTGTTCTTTTTTTGTACAAGACCTTTGGCACTTCTCTGATGATTGAGAGTTCGCTGGTGCAGACGGCTTATGTCAAATGACTAAAGGGAGAAAAGGGTGTTAAGTCGTCCTCACACCAGTTGTTCGGTTTTAAAAAAAAAAAAACATGAAGAAGAAAGAAAACAAAAACAACACTGTTTGCTTCCTGGAGATGTAACCTTCCTGCCTTCTTGTGTAAAGGTTACAACATCAACAAGTTAAAAAGTAGTCTTGTGTGGGGTCTTTTACATAGGATTGTTTCTTAGACAGCTTGTGCATTTAGCAAATACATAAAGACAGATTTACAATAAGTCTTCGGTTGGCCCCCTTACAGTTACAAAGAAACCACAAGAGTGACACAGGAAATTTACAGAAATCATTGTGAGTTCTTTAGGGTTTGACTTGCCCTAAACAACATGCCACCCCTGCACATTTTCTATAGCATGGATCTTTGGTTGGTGTGCTTGCTGACATATAGAAACCGCAATACTGACACAAATTATACAGACAGTCACGCAAAGTGAGTTATTTAGGGCTGGAATCAAAAACATGCCAACACTATTATAAGCAGTGTGTTTCATCCAAACGAGGTACCTGATTCGAATGAATGGTTTGCAAGCCATCGCCAGTGTTTGGATGTAAAATGAAGCACAACAAGTCGTCACGAGCCAAAGTTCACTTTTTGCCTGCAGCTGTTGTTGCAGGTGGAAGTAGTTTATGAATCAAAGAAATGCAGCCTTCTTTTTTCCCTCCTTGGGTCCAGACAATGTACAGACTAAAATCCGGGGTTATTCTGCGATGGCTCGAAGGAGAGCGTCCGTCTGAAGGCAGAGAGAAGAGGAAGATAGTTGCGGGGCTGTTTCCAGATCAGCAGTTTGAGTGATGATTGAGGTTCAGCTCCTCTTGAAACCTACAGGAACTCTGGAAACTCAGGGATGGCAGCTGCAAGCAAAGACAGTGCATGTCAGTGAGAGCACAGAAATCATTGTAGGTATCACTATCCACCTACACAAACATACAATTCTTTTCTTTTCCTTTTTTTGTTATGTGGAAAATTAGATATGGGGGTGTTCGAACATGCAAATGTGCACTTCCTGCCTCAAACATACCTGATCTTTCAAAAGTCAAATGAAAAAATTGAAAGAATTTCCTTTGTTTAACTTTTTTTTTTCCATAACTCCCACATCTCAGAGTACTACAGACACACATGGAGACTGATCAGTTCCACAGAACTACTCGTGTTTCTGAAAACTCATTAAAAAGCAGAACAACAAGGCCTTGGGTCTGGGTTGCGACATGCTAGCGATAACAGGGAAGTGCTGCTTGTTGAATTCCGCAAAGTTTAAGGTCAGCAAGTTGGAAAAAATGAAGAAGAAAGCTAAAGTGTGGCCTCCATCCATGTAACATGAAACCTTATGAGAAGCTGTGTATTTCAACATAACATCTGTGGACCACTGAAGGAAATGAGCTCCGGCATGGAAAATCCTCCTTGACAAATGTCAAAGATATTGTTTTTTATGTCGAACATATGAAGGTTTTATCAATAATTTTGACTTTTCTTTGCAGACGGGAAACATAGAGATCACACCAAGAAATGGAAAAGGCGTCCAGCTCCCCAGTAAAAGAATAATGTTTGATTGAAGAGGCGAAAACTGCAGCATATGGCACAATTTTACCTTATGTTTATGTTTCTCATTTCTGTTTGAGCTTCAGGAAGGCTTGTCCATATATTCACCTATTACAGTGTTGAAACCTTTATGGGTTGCTTAAGGCTGTATACTCAGTAAGTTGTACCTTACCCTCTTCCCATGCACATCTCAAACCGTGCTATAAGGAAATGGGGGCAATCCGCCTCAGTATGCCTGGAATGTCTGCACAGGTGTCCCAGGAATCGGCAGAAAAACACTAAGGATTGAACCCCTTAACCGTGTCTAATGTTTCAATATTATTTCAAGTTGAGTCAGAAGGAACAACTGAAGGAGCCATTAGTGTTCAATGAGAGTGCTGATGGGTGGAGAATGACTTGTGAGAAGAATTAAGAAGAGGACAGTGTAAGGGGGTGGTTTCGTGTGTGTGTGTGTGTGTGTGTGTGTGTGTGTGTGTGTGTGTGTGTGTGTGTGTGTGTGTGTGTGTGTGTGCGGGGGGGATGAAATCTCCTACACAATATATTTTCAGAGTCATGCAAGACTCAGCCCAGCTGTTTTTGAGTGTGCAGCTACGCACTACAAATTCACGAGCATCTTTCCACCAACACTTCCACCAAACGCAGGATGTTTCAGCAAAAGCACAGAAAGAACTAGTGGTTCTTGATTGCATCAGTCTTTTACCAGACTGAGTGCACATTTTGATATAGGTGTCTTGCAAAACCCTTGTGTGCAATGCAGTTACACGCATATCCCGGTACTTTTTCATTTTTGTTTTTTTAAGTGTTTCTTTTTTTGAGTGTGAAATAAATGTGAACAAAGTGATTTGCATTCATTCACAACAATAAGAATATCGGAACAACAGATATAACACACTAAGCCATGTAAATGACCTCTAAAAGTGAGATGACTTGCACTGCCTTTTTGGGCTTTGATGTTTACCAGTGGAAGGTCCCTTATATCAGCGACTCAGTCTCAGCATGAATATTGTATGAGTACAAGTTGTGAGGCAGGGTGGGGGGGGGTCCTACCTTCTGCTGGGAAGAATACGTCGCCATGTGCCGGAGGAGAAAGGGGTGTTCCCGGTTCGGACAACAGGTGGCGACCTGTCTCGGATGACTGCCTGGTCATGATCTGAGAAACAGTGCGGGTCTTTGTTTCTGGTGATCCCCCTCGAAACACTGGGTTTTCATGGCCCAGAGCCTCACTGAACACACACACACATACATGAAGAAGAAGCATGATTACAAGTGAGCAACTTTCAATATGACCCAGTAAACTGTTTCAAAACTTTCCTAGAGACATGCAAGAGTTTCATGTTTGTCACTTTGGATTTAATAAGGGATTTTCTGTAATGACAATTTAACACTACACTTAAATGATTAGCAGTAGGATTTGCATATACAGGACACATCATGGCAAAAGAAAAAAAATGTATACATGGTTTTAACTAGTTTATTTTAATGAGGCTAGTGGGTTTAATCTAGCTATTGTGTCACAAGTGTTGTGGCCACCGTGTTCACAGTCTATTATTCTAAGGAGCAGCTGTGTTTTGAAGCTGGTCGCTGAGATCAGCTGCCTGTGGGAAACCTTACCTGTCCATCCTCACTAGCTCTTGTCCACCTGGGAGAGAGGAAATAGGAAATGGGCCATTGTAAATGAATTGAAACAAAGCGGAACACTACAAAAAGACTATGAATGCGCTTCCTACTGTGTGAAATACAGTTAATCGAGCTCACTGACAGGAAACGTGTCAGAACAAACACTATGGGAAGTCCAGTGTGAGAGACTTATGTGGCCCAAAGGTGGAAATTAAGTGTGAGTGTGTGTGTAGCTGTTTGTGCACATCAGTAATACATACGTCTTCCTAACGGTGAATTCTCCCTCTGTTTGTACACGAGCACTAGAATAAGAGGCAGGGACAGCAGAGCCACGATGCAGGCTGTTATAGCCAAGGCCACTGGCACAGAGCCTAGGGAAGCAACAGACAGGCTGTGAGTTTAATAACATCACGAAATAACTGCCTCAGACATTTATTGGTTGAAGGCCTGAATAATGTTTCATACTTACTTGCAGTACTTGCAGTTGGTGTGGGATCCCAGACAGTGCAATTCTGAAATCCTTTCCTTGCTGGAAAGAGATAAATAAATCGGTTCTCACTCGTGTCAAAACAGTTTCACTGTTCAGCAACATCAGCTCCTGAGCTTCTTGCAAAATATATTATTGATAACCTTAGTGCACATTCACAGCGTTTGACATACTTACGCGGTATAACTTGTAGAATAACATGGTTGTAGGCTTTCTGCACCAAGCTATGTTTATTGAATTCTAGAATCCCACAGCAGTAGCGGCCCTGGTCCGAAGGTTTCACATTCTCTAGAATCAACCAGTGGTTGTGCCCCATGCGATCCATCTTCACTCCTGGTGGCAATGTGCTGTTACGGTGTGGGTGAGAAAAATTCCTTGGGCCCATTCCTGGATGACAGTGCTGGTCACTGTGGGCTGTGAAGAGCCAAGTGCTCCTCACAACATCGTTGGGGGAAAGCAGGGTACCTTTCTGGACGCACGTCATGTTGACTCTTGCACCTTCAGGACAGGTGTAGTACAGGTGGGGAGGAGAAGCAATCAGCGTGGAATGGGGCTGGGCGTGGTGTGTCTCACCTTTAGCTAGAGAGAAAAGACAAAAGCAATGGAAGAATGTAGTGCATTCAACTTCCTTTGAGATGGTACCTCCTCCTTTCTACGTATCCATAGAAATGTTTAAGTTTAGGGATGCTAATGTTAGGGTGTCGCTACTGAAAGAGGCGGGACAGTGAAACTTGTGGCCAGCTTTTAATAGGATCACACCAACTACAACAGTGATGCAAATGAGTTCTCAGATCATTTGCATCTTCACTGTGTGTACTCATGGGTGAGACTGTGCCATATTGATTTATTTCTGTTTGCTTATTTAATAACACTTCAATGTAGTATAAATATGATTATTTATTAAAATTGGGATAAAGTGTAGGTGTAGAGTAAAGTGTAAGAAAGTGGCTGTGAGTGTGAGTCAATCCAAGGGTACAGATATGTATAGTATAGTTGAATGGATGTATAGATGTATAACTGCACATGTTTTACGTATACATATCAGTGTGGAGTGCGTCACTGACGGATCATTTGCTGGTATAACTTTGGAACGAGAAGACAGGAAGGAGAAGTAGGATCATATAAGTTTATACTTCTTCATTCTAATAAAACAAAAACAAAAATGAGTCTTTTATTTGCTGATGTTTTATATATTGCTTTATTATTATTATTATTATTTTGTTTCAACAACTCCCATAAAGCTCAAAGTACTCAAAGCAACCTTTCTGGTTGTTCCTACTAAAGACTTACTAAACTAAGTCTCCAGCACTATATTTCACCATAATGACAAACACAGAGTCACAAGGTCAAAGCAATAATAGCCATTCTTGTTATTATTCTGTTCGGTTCAGATCACACAAATTCCCTATAGCTGTCTATTACAGATGACCCAGAAAAACCAGAGGAAAAAAGGAAGTACAAATATAAGTCGCATCTGGTTTGGCAGCGGGCCTTTCCAGGGTACAAACTGCCAGGGAAAAATTACATAACGAAAGATTTTAAAAAAGCAAAGGATAAAACCCTACAGTGACATTTTGATAATAACATGTTTTGAGCAATTTGAAATTAATGTAGAAAATAAATGGCAGGTCTGCTGAAATTAGTTGCACACCTAAAAGTTGCGCTGAGTTGAGTTCCTGCCAGGTACAGTGAGTCATTGCACAAGTAACCACAGTAAAAGCAGTAATTTTATCACCTGCCAAACTTAACATGGGCTTTAGTGGCACACTTCTGCATGCTTCCTGGGTTTTTGTGCAAAGTTTGCTTCCTATTTTGTACATTTAAACTGTGGTTAAAAATCATGCATAGTTTGCTGTCTTGAAAAATATACAAATGTCCTGAGGGAGTTAAATCTCTTGTTCCTCTTTGTGAGCTACAGAAATATAGGCAGGAACTTCTTCATCTCTTAAAATGGGGACAGTATAAAAAAAAATCCCACTGAAGTTCTGTTTATTAACTTTAAATATCATCTTGCTGTTTGGTATTAATACACAGCAATTGTTGTGTATCGATTATGTGTATTAATATCTCAAAGGATGGTACGCTCAAAGATCTTCTGCACACACTCATGTACATTCAGGAAACCGGCTGCACAGCTGTGAGCTCGTTCTCAGCTTATTGCATAAACCTTTCTCCCTCTCTCACTCTCTGCCTCAACCACATCCTGTTGTGAATTCTTCAGTGTTGCAGTGGAATGCATGAATAGATAAACATAAATTGTGTGCTTTCAATGATTATTGCATTGCAAAAACACAACAAAATTAGCTCATCCTCAGGCTAGGCAGTGTGATGCCACTCTCAGAACCTCACTTTAAAGCAGACACATGATCTGGAAAATGCACACCCTATATAACGCCTCGCTATGTTTTAAAAGAGCAGCGTAAAAAGGCTGTCATTCTCTAGCTTTGTCAACGGACTCATTATTTTGTAATGATCTGCCTTTGTAACAGATGATTAAAGAATGCTTACTGCTGCAAAAGTTACAGGAAGGCTGCATGCACGGGTGCGTGTGTGGGTGGACTGCAGAGAAAGAAGAGTTTGCCCACGTATGTGTATCTTTTATAATGACACCATGGCAAAATTTTACAGTAAATGTGTGTGTGTATGTGTGTGTGTCCATATCTCTGTTTGGGAAAGTCAGGGTGGAGTCTCAGTCAATGCCAGAATTTGGGGAGTGGACTTCCTTCCTGAGTTATCCCAGCACATAAACACTTCCACTCCCCGTTTCTTGCTCATTATTCCACGAAGCCAAACTTCAGATGTTGCAAACTTCGTGTTTCTTTATGTGATAAAAACCTCGAGCAGGTTGGACCACTACCCACAATGCCAGTAATTATAGCGTTGGAGATGACTGTCCCTGCTGATTTATGCTCACTATTAATGTTGGGGATTAACCTGTAAATCAGAGTCTTGATTAAACTATTTAAATGTGTATAAAATGCCAGTCATTATTTCCTAGCACATCTTTACTGTATTTGTCTACACAACTATTTAAAAAAAAACCCTAAAGATCAGCTTTCCTACAATATGAGGCAATACATTAACCAGTTTACACATTACTTACACAATTACTTGATCATTCAAACAGTGGGGGATTAACTTTGTTGTGCCTGCCGCATTACAGCCATATCCCAAACTTTAAAAACTTTGGTCCTAACTCTTTGTGTTTGCACAGATTCATTTTAACTTGTTCTGCTGACCTGCTTGTTGCGGTGCGTTCTCTAGTAATAGTTTTCTTAGAGAGCTACTGCTTCGTTTAAAGTCTTTTCCCCTGCTAGTTATGAAAAAAATAAGCTGACAAGCTTCATCAAAGAAAGAAAAGTAATTTAAAAGCTCCCATGTTTTATTAGTTCCCTAACAAGTTCAGTTATGTTGTTCTATGTAGCTGTATAATTTAGATAGTTAAATCTCCAAAGTAACTACCCATGTTTTTGTGAATCACTGAAAGCACTTCCACATGCGTCTAAGCCTGCAGAAACTTTTGCTTTGAATGTGATTAGAGTGGATTTAACTACTTGCTGGCTGTTACTGGCAGTGCTACTTATTTGTAAGGGGAAGCTGCACCGTGCAAACAAGCCAGAATTAATAAGCACACAAGTGTTTTTGTCTAAATATTAACAGAATCAGCTGCTGTTAAATACAGCAGAACAGTCGATCACCTTTCCTCTTTCATTGGCTGGCACATTTGTTTGCACAGTATGTGTGCATCCTGTGTGTGTGTGTGTGTGTGTGTGTGTGTGTGTGTGTGTGTGTGTGTGTGTGTGTGTGTGTGTGTGTGTAACACAATGTTAGGTCGATGCCATAATTCTGTATTCGGGGCTGAACTCTACTGGAGCCATTGTGTGTTAGGAAAAGCAATAGGAAGACCTGGGATGGTGATTAAAGTGAAACTTTTATCCCCCCACTGTTCATGGCTTCCTAGTGGGACAATAGGAGAGGAAGCCCTTCGCCTCTCCTGTTTCACACCCACCCTACCTTCCTCTTCTCCTAATTTCATTTTGACAGCTCTTTAAGCTTTCTGTAGACCTATTTCACAGAAGTGATGCATATCGAAGGCGAGAGTAAAGACAGCATTTTTTTCGGTAAATATAGCTAAATGTTAACTAATTGCTGGGGGAACAGCTTGGAAGAGCTAATGTGCACACACATTTCTTACCGACAACGCTGTGATCTTTAAATAGGTATTCAAAGGAAATGAACATGATTTTTTTTAGCATGCCAAGTGGGTGGCGTTTGCAGTGTCGGTACTACCTGAGCTGTCTCGATGTGGTTTCCAAACCAACAAGCTATGCCATGTGTCTGGAACAGTCTGATTTTCTCTTGCATGTATACAACAGACGTGTTTTTGGCTCAATTATACATATAAGTTTCCTCCTCTGATCACTGTTCTCAGAATCCTGATAGCCCCCGAGGGCCCAGAAACAGGCCCTCCTTTGTATTAAGGCAGAATGCCACCTGTTTAGGACATGTTGCCACTGACAGCTTTCTTTCGTTCAGACATGGATGATAGTCTGTGCTGATTAAACATATATTAACCCTGCTAAAATTTCCCCACCTTTGACGTCTTGAATAACCCTGTGGTGAGTCTGCACGGTGATATTACCTCATGTTACAGAAGCTGCTGAACCCTTCAGATAAATCTGGTTTTCTCAAACTGCATTAATCCTCTACTTGCAAGTGTTGTTTCCCAACACATATCCTGCCCTTTTCACACCCACTGTAATGGTAATGATGATCAAACCCATTACAGGGTGTTAGTGAAAGCAGCAGGAGACGAGCTCCTCTCTAAAGTAAGAGAGTTTCAGTTAAAGCCCCTGGCATGAAATGGCAAACAGATGCACCTTTTCAGCAACAGGAAGCCTTTTAAATATGTTGCTCTACACTCTACATTGTCACAAAGGGAAGTGGTTATGGGTCACAGCTGCAGGTCAACGTTTAGAGATTTACATTTTCTTATAATAATCTGATGTGCCCCTTGGTACTTTGTAAACTAAATTTGTGGCAGCATTTTCCAAAATAACGTGTGCACTTTGTGTGTTTAATTTGTCTTCCTCTTTCTTTTCTTCTTGACATAATAAATGGCATGTAAATGGTTGTGTAATGACAGCTTTGTGAGAAGTTTTACAACACGATTGCACAATTATTTCCTCACTTTAAAAATGAAGGTGGCCTCTCATTTCAGACGTGGAAATGAGCAGATGTGGGCCTTTCTGTCTTTTCAAAAATGGTAAAAATCCGGGGATTACATCATTTTTAAAAACTGACTTCATTATTATAAACTAACTTCCTCTTTTTACTTTGACCTTGCCTTCCTGTTTTTCACTACATCGTCCAGTGTTAAACCTTTTCTGGCACAGTTTAATGTCTTCATATCTCAGGTCGCATTAGGTTGAAAGCAGAGTCAAGGTTCCACCAACAGTGGTCATCACTGTGTCCTTGAGCTGTTCAGAGAAACGCCCTTGCGAGAGAAAACCCCTTGCTAGCAGCATGAAGGCCGCTGCTTTTGGTGACTCATATTATGATTTTACTACAAATGCACAGACCTTTCAAAATCTGATGACCAGAAAAATTTCAAGCCGAAGACGGGGCCTCCCCCTCCCCATCTTCAGCTTATTGCTGCATAGGTAAAAGATTTGCCCATCTGGCACATGTGACCAAGCACAATCCCTGCCACAACACGAGCAGAAAAGGAGGCAGAGAAAGAATGAGTAATTTTATTTTTACTCACTGGTTGGAAAATTGGCACCGTTTGGTTCCAGTTTTTTTTTATGGGGAAGACACCCACTGCTGGCAGTGGCAAAAACAGCTGTTTTCATCATAAGCTGAAAGGAAGGAAACGTCCCAACAAGGAAGACATAACAAGACTGAAAGGAGGAAACTGTCTTAAACGATACGGATTTCATTGTGCTGCATAAACAATTCAGAAACATATCAAATGGTATATCTGAGTCACTGAATGTTTTGGCTTTATACCTGAATCCCCACAAGCAACTGCTCTAGAAACGCTTTGATTTGTATAGAGTTTAAGTAAAACATTACATTCGCTTTTGGGTGAGCTTATTTAAATCCTAAAGGCGAAAGCTGATAACCTCTCCCGAGTTTTTAAGCGGCGTTTGAAGTGAAGGACCCTACACCCCGGAGGCGACAGCTGCATCTCTTCTCTCCTCCGCCGTCAGTTGCCTAAACTTCAGCCAATCCCAAATTCCCTTTTATAAAATAAATAAATGAAGTGTGGGTATGATCGCAGCTCCCAGCTGAATCCCCAATAAATTCCAAGAAAACAGAAACCTACGGACGTCTTAAAAAGATATCTATGTGCAGTTCTTGCGCTGCACGGCACAAGGAAGTCTTTTCCTCAACTTCTTTCAGAGGATCAACTTCTTGCGTTTTTGCAGCCGCCTCTTTTCGTGTCCGCTGCATTTATTTTACAAGTTGTTTTGAAACCTGGGGGGGGGGTCTTCTGATCTCGTCAAGCTCAAAGTCGCTGACTTTAAGGTGGATTTACACTCCACTGGGCTGCATCCATGGCGGGCGGTTTAAACAGCTCCACGCCAGATGTTCTGTCTCAAAACAGCAACAAACCAACTCAGTAAAAACCTAGAGACACGCGAGATAAAATAACGGGCTTACAGGGTCGCTGCGTTCAAGTGCATGTCGTAAAAAGCTAACAGAGGTTAAAATATCAAAGTCAGAGTGTGCAGAGGGTTTACTGTCATTGGTACAGACACGTAAGACACAGCAAGTTGGCTGTTTTGTCCATCTAGATGCTTTTTAGATCTATATATATATATATATATCGTTAGCTTCATAGCATAAGTGCCTAAGTCATTGACTTAGTCAAATGACTTAGGCAATTATGCTATGAAGCTAACGATATATCAGTGTGTGACAGGTGACTTTTCTAAAACAGAGAATCCATCTGTGACTCCAGTCAACTAGCCGCTCACTAAACAACACAACTGACAAGTTCATACACGCCCGGATCAGCCAGTTAAGCGAGTCTTAAAAGGATGGACGTGTGTGCTTACCTCCAGCTATGCAAAGCAAAAGCGACCAAAACACGAACTTCTTTCCCCAGACTGATGAGCGACGGAGTGAGACCCATTCCATGGCTGTCCGGATAAACAACATTTGGCTTTCAACTAGATCTACAAGTAGCCTTTGTTCAACTTTCTTCCCATTCAGTCTAAAACTAGGCGACTTGTCTGAACTTTACTCCAGAACAGTTGGGGAGGTTTATCGTCCCTTGTCTCTCCAGCTTCTCTGAGTTGTGAAGCAGCGTGACAGTCCCTTATTCGCTCCTCCTCATTGTTTCCCTTTCTCTCTCTCGCTCTCAGTGACCCACCCACTATCCTTTCTCGCAAAAAGAGCCTCACAGATACTAGTTTGTTTTTTAACGGCAATATTGATATAAATGTTTAGGGATTTAAAAATTATGTATATATTTATTTTTGTGTTCCTGTCTGTTAGACTTATATTAAAAGAGTTTGAGCTGTTTTCAGTGGTGCAAAGTTTAAAATGTTGCATCATCACATTTTTGGGGGCAGCCTGCAGGCTTTTACATCTGCATACTGTAATCGCACCAAAGTATTACCTTATCAGCTCGCTCAGTCATTGTTTATATTATTGTTAGCTTTCACACGGTAGTTAGCAAATGACCATCAAGACATATGTTGACTCGACATGTGTTGCACATAGTATTGAGGGTGCTGGAGTCTTTTGGTGGAGAAAACAAACCCTAATTATGTGATTAAACTGTTTCTAAATGAGCTTGTTCTGTTAACGGACATTTTCAGACTGGTGCATATCTGACCACTATATCTGTGAGATGTCACAATATCAGGAAATGTCTGCTGACTTGTAAGATTTTACTTCTAGTTAGGTATGTCTAGAAATATCTAGACGTTTAGTCTGTGATAGTCTGCAGGCCAGAAGACGTGTTTTGGAGTGGTAGAATATATTTCTGATAAATCTCAATAATGTTTATTGCGAATGCTCAGTATCCAGTTTGTAGCAAACTGGGATTTTGTTTGTTTCCAATCAGATTTTTTTCAGGCACAATTAAGACTGAGATGACCCCAGTGGCATCACGAGGACACAAAACATAAACGTGACAGTAAGAGAGCTCTTTTACAAGTAAATTGATCTTCCTGTGAAAAACGATCGCACTTCACCTTTGGGCCTTGAAAGTTTTACTGACGTCTTTTCTTTTTTTTTGATTTTGCCAAAAACTATTTAGAGTAAACAAAGCTGTGGTGATATTCAGGTTATCACTTGGTGGGTTTTGTTTTTGGAGCATTATAAAATTCGAATGACGAATTTAACCCCCCCAGCCTGAAGGGCCAGGTTAGTCGCTCGTTCTTATTGCAGCACTGGTTGGGGAACTGGTGGAGCAGGAACTTGCATGACCTTTATCTCTTGCAGTGATACCTTTACTTCTGCTGATGTGTCAAGATCTGAACAACCAGAAATGAGTTGGAACAGGCTGGGCTTTATGGCTCACTTTCATGATTTTGCAGTTTTGGTTCTCACAAGATATTCTTTCAGCAAACAATGCACCTGTTTTTATTTATTTGTTTTATTATTCCTTCATGTAAAGTGAATGCTGAATATCCAGTGTCACATGAGAGCATCACAAGTGTTTTGTTGTGTTGTTGACCTTTGCACGCCCAACTGATGATAACTCATTGTAGTTTCATTGTAATTGTAATACAAAAGAAGTATGAACTCATATTGAGACCCTTGCAGCTTCAGTTGCCACAAGTTAATCGTTTTTTTGTCATTCACATAAATAAAATCACTCTAAACAGAGCATGCAGCTGTGAATGCTTTTCTGTGTTTCTCTGTGTGTAATGCAGACCTCAACCACCATCTACGTTCGTATTGTGGATGAGAACGATAACGCCCCGGAGTTCCCCGAAGAGGAGTACGTCACAGTGCTGAGCGAGGGACCGGAGACAGTGGGTGCCACCATCGCTACGGTAACGGCCATTGACCCAGATGAGGGTTTGAACGGCACCTTGCGATATGCCATCGCTTCAGGCAACCTGATCCAGACTTTTAACATCAACAGCATCACGGTGAGACATAAGAGCAGTTATGCTGAAGCGTCACAAGCAGCAGCAGAAAAATGTTAACCTTCTGTTAATGCTGTGTTTATTTAGGGGAGAATTACCGCTGTGAAGGAGCTGGACTTTGAGATCAGCAACGGACATTATGCGCTGGTGGTCACAGCTACGGACCAGTGTCCAAAACCTGCTCTTCGCCTGACATCTAGCACAACAGTGATGACGAACACTCATATTTATATTTACAGAATAACACACACATAGAAATCCTCCCACATGCATTCTGCATTTTATCGAGGATCGCCTTCGTCTGTGTACCAGCTCTCATTTGACTCTCCCCTCCTGTCTCCTCTTTAGGTGTTGGTGAACGTCCTGGATATAAACGACGTGACACCCACTTTTCCCAGAGCCTACGAGGGACCTTTTGAAGTTACTGAAGGTCAGCCAGGGCCTCGGGTGTGGACGCTCCAAGCCAGGGATGAAGACTCCGGGCTCAACGGCAAAGTGGAGTACAGCATCACCGGTGGAGATTTCCAAAGTTCGTATCAGACTGATTTGCTGTGGTGACGGTAAACTGTTATGAAATCCCTCAAAACGTCTCTGAACATCCTGAGAACATTACAGTTATTGTGAAGGGCACCGTCTCGTAACACTTCCTGGAAACATGTCCAAAATGTCCTTGCAACATTGTAACCTGACTATTAAGTAACCAAATTTTATAGTCGTATAAAAGGGACGTGCAGCATTTTCACAACCGAGGCAGGGCGTTTCAGGGACATCACCTTTAGTGAAGTAGAGAACCTTTAGATAACGTCACATAAGAAGCCTAGGAACACCCCCTTCTACACTGATATGCATCTCCACTCTCTTATATGTTTTTCTGTCAGACGAGTTCATGGTTTCCCCAGTGGAGGGTGAGCTTCGAGTGAGAAAGGATGTAGAGCTCGACAGAGAGACCACTGCCTTCTATAACATCACTGTCACAGCCCGAGATCTGGGAACCCCATCTCGCAACAGCTCGGTGGGCCACGCTTTCACACATAAGCACCCACACACTCTGCCATGTCTGTTACTGTGTGTTAAATGTGGCTTAGTTCTATTATTTGCTTACTATACACATTAACCACATGTAGGATACTATATATCACCTGAATGACTGCTGTAGTTTTTTTAATCTCTTTATGTCACATAACCCACAATATAAAAAAATCATAATAAAGTCTTGTTTTTATGGGTTTATTAATAGCTGTTCAACCAGCTTGAACTGAATGCCTTTATTTTTAAAGGTGGCTCTTATTTTTTTCAGGTGCTGGTGGGGGTTTATGTTCTTGATATCAATGATAACGACCCGGTCCTCCTTAACCTGCCTTACAACACAAGTGTAAGTGAAGGCGCGTCAGTACACACGTCTGTGGCCAGAGTCCGGGCGCAAGATGCAGACAGCGGACGCAACGCACTGCTCACTTATAACATCACTGCTGGCAACCAGGATGGAGCCTTCTACATCAATGACACAGTGAGAGAACTGGGTGGTGGGGTTTAGGCTGAAAAAGGTGGAGCAGGTGGTGGAAGATAAAGAAGCATCCAAGAGCTTCTAGATTTAGTCCCAGATCAGTTTATCAGTTTAGTTTAACCTATGGAAGTGTTTAGGCTCCCTTTAATCTGCAGTCCAGCTAAATACATTAGCTGTGTATAGACTATAAATAAAAAGCTTATGTGACAGGATATGAATTTGTCTTTTTTTTTAGATAAGGGTGAAATATGTCTCTTGTTTGTATCACAGACTGGTGTCGTCCAGGTCAACAGACCACTAGACAGAGAGCGAGTAGCTGAATACACACTCACCATCACCGTCAAAGACAACCCCGAGAATCCCCGCATCGCTCGTAGGGTAAGCTCACTCTCCTGTGTGCATTTGTTGCAAGTGTTTGCATGCTATCACCCTGACAGTTTCACAGAGAGACCAATGAACCCATCTGCCTGCAAATAAAATAGTGTGTCTTTGCAGCTTATCTCGGGAATTTAACTGCAAGCGTGGTTTTTAGGTTATGCACAAATAGTTGTTTCACGAAAGCACTTGCCATAATGTGAATGAAATGTAAATGAGCCCTTCAAACTCTGGGTGATTGCTTTAGTTTGAACGATGAACAAGGCACAAATGGGTAATATAGCCCTAAATCACAACAACAGTGACCTCAAGTTGATTTATATTGTACAATAACAGATGCCCACCATAACAGAGAGAAAACCCAACAATCAGACACGCCTACGAGCAAGCATTTGATGACAGTGGAAAGGAGAAACTCTTTTAACAGGAAAACTGCAACAGAACCAGGCTCTGGGAGGGGCGGCCAGCTTCTGCGTTGTGTTGGTGGTGAGTTCTGACTCACATGGACAAGCCAAATGCCTTCTGGAGAATAGATTTTATGGCCAGACGAGACATCATCAACTTCACCTGAAATCAGCAGCTTGATGTTTGAAACTTGACACAGCTGGGTGCTACAACAGGAAAATGATCCAAACACACATCAAAACTGGTTTTCCAGTGGATAAAGCAGTAAACGTTAGGCTTTTTGATTGGTGTTCCTAAAGCCCCAACCTTAACCCCATGCTTAAAACTAGCATGTGCCAGGAAACCAACTAAAGTATATGAATTCTACCAAATCTACCAAGGAGAATGGTCAAATATCCAGCCTAAGTTATGCAAAAGCTTGTTAATGTCTACCAAAAGCATGTATGCATGCTGTACTGGAAAAAGAAAACTTCGAAGTTTTAAAAGTTTAAAAGCCCATGTTTATCACAAGGTGACCTGGAGGCCAGCTTGAGGGAAAGGACCCAAAAGCAGACTCAGTAAGCTCAGCGATGAATTTACACTTGATTTATTCAGTGATATCAAAGCCATTTACAAACACCAAAACCCACAACAAGCCCACAAGATATTAAACAACTATTTACATGAATATGTACAATATGGGGAAGATGTGCGGAGCGTCAGTGAGGTGGAGGGGAGACTTCTTAGGGAAACTCAGGAGCGGAAGACGGGCACAGATGACTGGTTTAACCAGAACAGGATTACAGTCTCCTCCAGGGCACAGGGAGAACAGAGACAATGAGGCAAAGTGAGCCAGGAAATCTGAGGAGTGATTCAGTAGGTGTGGCTGCTTACTTGGATCAGAGCGGTTTTCCAATTGGGAGGCGTCGTCGTGAACCCAAGTGAATGGTTTTGTGGCAGGGAATCCAGAGCTTCAGTGGGCAGGGTGGAGGCAGTGATAGTGGAGGAAATCCACTGAGGGAGGTGAAGGAGATTGCCTGACTCCGCCTCAAGGTGGACCCAGGAAGAACACCGCCAGCCCCGACACACCCGCCACTCAGTTGTATGGTGACAAATTTACCATGACATTCATGCCCATGATGACTGTATATAAACCTTTGATCACAACTATAAAAGTTATATAATGTAACAAGTGCAAAGTGCAAATGGTGGATTCATGTAAGAAAAATAGAAAAACTTTCAATCTAAGGTTTTCTATGCCCATTTTGCTCTACTAGGTACAGTGATACGTGAGTTCAAATGAAGTTCATCTTTGAAAGTTACATAATTTTGATACTTTAAGAGTTATAAGACACTTCTGTTTATACCTATGTCCCACCTGTTTTTTGATACTTTACTTCCTGCATCGTGTTCATATGTGGTCTTTTTACTTAAAGCGAGAGTAACATAGTTCATCAAACTGCAGTTGTGAGGTTTTCTTTAAACGCACCATGCATCTGTGGGAAAAGGTGTGAAACTGTTCTTCTTGCCTGCAGAGATGTGAACCGCTAAGAGTCTGAATGCAGTCCATTAGTGCATGCAACAAAGTAGTGCAAAATCTGTCTGATCTGACGTCTGATATCTCTATATTAGTTTGCAGGTTGACTGACCTATATTTGTCTCTTGCTTGCTGTGTCACACAGTCTTCTAAGCATTTTCTTTCCATGAATCTTTTGTCCCACACACCAGGATTCAGACTTCTTGGTTATCACCATTTTGGATGAGAATGACAATAGGCCTGTGTTTACCAGGAGCAGCTACAGGGCTGAAATCACAGAAAACTCTGCTGCAGGTAGCATCCGTGTGTGTGTGGGTGTGTGTGTGTGTGTCTACCTTTGCAACCTATAACTGCATGGCAGAGCAACATGGTCTGTAGCACTGTCTAACCCACTTCCTGAATCTGTTTACACACAGTTCGTGTTCAGCAAAGGCTTTTTTTTTTTCACTTTGTCGAGTGATTTACAAATAGCCTTGTATTATAAATACACTTCAGATACACAAAATACATTTGTTCAAAACACAAATAACAAACACGTGACCTGGGGACAGTACAGAAGACTTCTTCCAAAAGTCCTTTACCTTGTAAGGACTGATGATCAATGTTATTTTTGAAATATTGTGAGACTAAAGTCAGCATAAGTGACAGGCCTAAATCTATCCCCAAACAAGGACTACTTTTTAAAGAAGAAGAGCAAAGAATTTTACGTGAATAATTTTCAGTGTGTAATAATTAAGATGACTTTTCTTTTTACCACATATTGATTTAAATTGGGAGGACAGCTTTTTCCTCATTCCTGACATCTTAGTCTGTCTTGTAGGAACCACTGTAACAGTTTTAAATGGACCA
Source organism: Rhamphochromis longiceps (assembly GCF_057381845.1). Taxonomy (NCBI): domain Eukaryota; kingdom Metazoa; phylum Chordata; class Actinopteri; order Cichliformes; family Cichlidae; genus Rhamphochromis; species Rhamphochromis longiceps. Next base: position 25,827,982 of record NC_140569.1, read on the forward strand.
GTTCTAGCTGAGGATAAAGACATTGGACGTAATGCTGTGGTGAAGTACCGCCTGCTGGGACCCAGGGTGGACCTCTTCACCGTAGATGCTGATACTGGTAACATTGTGACTCTCCAGTAACAAGAAAGAAGATTTCTTTTTTTAAAAAGTGTGATGGTAAAGTCTGTATCTCCCTCCAGGTGTGATACTTGTGCGCCAGGGAGCAAAGTTGGACCGAGAGGCATTTCAGGAGCCTCGTGTAGAGCTGTTTCTGGTTGCGGAGGACATAGGAGGTTTAAACAACAGCGTACCTCTCACAGTTACCATCCTGGATCAAAATGACAACCCTCCTGTCTTTAGCCCGTCCAGTTTCAGCGTTCGACTTCCTGAAAACAGCCCGACTGGTGTGTGCATTGCTTTGTTTCTATGATCTGGGTCAGTGAGTGGGATGGGAGGAGGGACTTTGAAACAAAAGTATTACCCCTCCACTGTATGAGGTTTAGGCGCTTTTTGTCTTCGGTGTAGTGATACTTGATCACAATGTGTGTGTGTATATTTGCTCTCCAGTCATTACTTTGTCTCTTCCAGGTGTTGTGGTGACTCAACTGTCTGCCACCGATGCTGACTCTGGCTCTAACGGATGGCTGACGTATCGGTTGGAAAGTGGCGCAGAGGACCGCTTTGTGGTCGAAGCGCTGTCTGGCGCTGTCTTAGTGGGCAACACCACGCTTGACAGAGAGGAGCGCGAATCATACCGTCTTGTCATCATAGCAACTGACCGCGGCACACCCCCTTTGTCTGGCACGGCCACCCTGACTGTTATCCTGGATGATGTCAACGACTCACGGCCACGTTTTATACAGCCTGTAACCGTGATAAACGTCAATGAGTCCACTCCGCCCGGTGTGGTGGTAGCCACGCTGACTGCCGAGGACCCTGATCTGCATCCGCGGTTGGAGTATTACATTATTTCCGTGGAGGCAAAGGATGATGGGAACAACCCAGTGGATGGGCTCCAGGAGTCCTTTGGGATTGATCTACACACAGGTGAGACATATATTTCTACCGCGTTGTATGTTTAGATCTAAAAAGCTTTACTTTGAGTAATGATGATGGATACCGGCTATATCAGGTCTTTTGTGTGTCTTTATATGGACTTTCAGGCGCGGTATTTGTACGCAACCCTCTCAACAGAGAGCTGGTAGCTACATTTGAGATCATTGTGTCTGTACATGACAATGCCAGCGATGTTATTGACAGGTCAGGCAGTGTTCCCAATGGTAAGTGACTCTTTAACCTTCAGTTTATTATAAGTGACTTCCTAAGTAGTTTCCACTTATCTCTCATATCATGATCTCCTCTACAGCAAGATTAACCATCAACGTGTTGGATGTAAATGACAATGCTCCTCGTTTCCGGCCTTTTGGAGTGACTAACTTCACAGAGAAGATTTTAGAAGGAGCTCAGCCAGGCACAACGCTGTTGTCAGTGTCAGCTGTAGATCCAGACAAGGGTCCCAATGGCCAGATCATCTACCAACTGCTTCACTTGCCTCGAGGGGGATACGTTAGACTGGAGGACCCTTCAGTTGGTGGGCTGTCGTTGGCTGCATGCTGTCAACAAACGCAGCATGCACCAGTTTTAGATTTGCTTTCATTTAAGATGCTGTTACTTGGAACATCAAATAAAACAGAATGCAATGATTTGCTAATCTTATTTTATTCACAGTATACAACAAAAACACATGTTTGAACTGAAATATTTTTTATATTTAATGAAAAATATTAGCTCATTTTGAATTTGACATGTCTCAAAGAACTTGGGGTGGTGCCACATTTTGAAACATTTTGCAACTAATGAAGTAAACTGAGAGTAAACTCAGAAGTAAAGAGGGCAGAGGCAAAAAAAACTGCATCTGTAAAAGGATTTCAGAATAATATTCCTTAATTTAAAATTGCAAACACTTTGAATGTCTCATAAGCTACAGAACAAAATAAGAAACTATTTCTCTTAAACTGGTACATTTTCTCAGTTTAAATAAGTTTTCTATAATAATAATGGATTGATATAGCGCTTTTCAAGGCACCCAAAGCACTTTACAATACCACTATTCATTCACTCTCACATTCATACACTGGTGGAGGCAAGCTACAGTTGTAGCCACAGCTGCCCTGGGGCAGACTGACAGAAGCGAGGCTGCCATATCGCGCCATCGGCCCCTCTGGCCAACACCAGTAGGCAAGTAGGATAAAGTGTCTTGCCCAGGGACACAACGACCAGGACAGAGAGCCCAGGGATCGAACCGGCGACCTTCCGGTTACAGATGCGATTCCCAACCGCCTGAGCCATGTTCTGTTCTGTGAAAATATGGGTTTATGAGATTTACAAGCTACTATTTACTAGCTTTATTTTTTTATTTGACTTGTTTTTATTGTAATTGTGTTTATATTATACTTTTCCGTACTTGTTGTCATGCAAATTTAAAATCTAAACACAGGCTATAGTATATGAATGTTGACCGTGACTATCATTGTGATACCATTTTTTCTAGGTAAGATCGTAGCCAACCAGACGGTGGATTTTGAGCAGGTTCAATGGCTGAATTTTACAATTCGTGCTCAGGACCACGGCACTCCTCCCATGATTGCTGAGCTGCCAGTTTATCTGCGTATTGTAGATGTCAACGACAACAACCCTGTCTTTGTACAACCGTCATATCAGGTATTAAAGAGGACGTTAAGAAACACGAACACAATTGAAGCAAATTTGTGTAGGACTGTTGCTTAAAATGTTTCTATATTCTCTGTGATCACTGCTTAAACTTGATATTTGTGGAGATTTTAAGAGCCTACCGCAGGAGAAGTACAAGCCTCAGGATGCCAGTGTTATTAGTGTCATTAGTTACATCTATGTCTAAATTAAATAAAGTACCAGCGCACGTGAGCCCGAAAAGGACAAAACACAGCAAACCGAGAAATAACAAAGTCATTAAATTATGAATAAGAGCACACAAAATCCATGAAATTAATTCACCACAGTAAACTGCCACCAGTGTATTAACTGTAAAAATGAGCTTGCTTTGCAATGTCATCAAGCATTGTACTGCATGAGTGTTTTTTTGTTCTTTTTTTCTTGTTTGTAGGAGCCTGTGTTTGAGAATGTAGACTTAGGCACCACCATAGTTCGCGTCCGTGCTACAGATGCTGATTCTGGCCTCTTTGCAGTGATTGAGTACAGCCTGGTAGATGGAGAGGGCAAGTTTGGAATCAGACCATCTACTGTAAGTGAACTCATACACCAGCAAAATCTGATCTAGTGTAAATAAAATTGCTTTATTTTTGTTTCTGCAATTAGAGTTTTGTTTTAGCATTTCCTAGAAAATCCAAAATGACAAAGCTTTGCTTAAAGTGTAACAAAAACATCTCAGAGTAGTTACAGTAAATGTAACATTCCACTGTGTGAGATTTTAGTGGAAAGGTTAAAGCGAAGCAATCCATAACCTTTGAACAGCAGGTTCCACTGAAAATGTGGAATTTCTGTCCTCTGGGGAAAAAAATAAACATTTATTGAGTAGTGAGGAGTGTTTTACTGTGTTATCTCTCCTGGCAGGACTGAGGAGCATACTACCAGGAAACACAAGTTTATGCAAAAGGATCTAAAAATATCTACAGTACATATTTGACCGTATTTGACTTCTGTTCTGTCATAAACACAGAGTCAACTATATGTTCTCCCAGTCAACACTTTTACTTCTTCCCCTCATCATTCTTTCTCTTCTGCGTTAGGGAGAGATCTACATCCTGTCCCCTCTAGACAGAGAGACAAAGGATCACTACACTTTAACAGCTGTCGCCCGAGACAATCCCGGCGGCAGTCCAAACAAGAGACGAGAGAACTCTGTCCAGGTAGAAATCGTAGTTCGTGATGGCAAAAATATTTGGTTTACACATAAACAATATTGTAAATATGTCTTTAGTATTTGGGTGATTCATTGAACCCTTATGGAAATGAGAAATAGGCCAATTTTACAAGTTGTGTTGTCAAAGTCAAAAAATAGCAAATCATGCAAACACTTGATCAAATACTTATTAAGGGTGTCGACCAGGAGAATCTATGAATTTGAAGCCAATGCTTATCTTATAATATATATATAATTTTTATAATTTGAACTATTGTTTTAACTGCGTGCTGAGCTAAACTCTGCAGATCTTAAAGCCCAAGCTAATACTATCCCTAATATCCTTTTGCATTATAATGTGTCAAATCAGGTCCTGGTGACTGTTCTCGATATCAACGACTTTCAGCCGCGCTTCTCAGAGCGAGTGTACAACACCAGTGTGTTTGAGAATAAGCCCAGTGGTACTTCCGTGATAACAATAAAGGCTACTGACCTGGATGAAGGCGAGAATGGTGCAGTACTCTACAACATGTTAGGACCCCATTCAGGTATGAAAACGCAAGATGCAATAAAATCCTCAATAGGGTCACATGACTAAATCTTTTCAATGAACTATGCTTTGAATTAAAAGTTACTACCTTAGGTACAGCTTGAATTCTTCCAATAAATATCCACACTTTACTTTTTAATCACTTGTATAATTGGTGGAAAGAGAATAGTATCACAACTTTGTCTTCTCTTGCGCTTTTTCAGATGCGTTCTCCCTGGATCCAAACACAGGACTGGTGCGATCTCGACGTCTGCTTCAGTCGTCAGAACGTTTCAACCTGACTGTGGTGGCTACAGACCAGGGGCGTCCCCCCCTATGGGGCACAGCGGACCTGATCATCATAGTCATAGATGTCAATGACAACAGACCTGTGTTTGTTAGGCCTGCCAATGGAACTATCATCCATATCTTAGAGGTACCATCTGCATTCACAGCCTTCTTTAAGTCATCGTTGTCAGCATGTGCTTTTGCCGTACGCTTCTGTTGTGCAAGGATATATATGTCCTGATTTCTTTACTCTAGTGCTACTATAATGCTCAAAAGAAATGAGTCACTGGTTTTACTGTGAAGAGTTGAACTTATACTTTTACTTCCTTTTTAATACACTGCTAATAAAATGTATTTCATGTGGATTAGTCATATTTGTCTGACACTCCATCAGTATCATAAATGGCTCTAATAAAATAACCCTTATTGTGGTTTGGTTGTGGTCTTTCAAGAGTTGTTTATCTTCCAACTGAGAGACATCATACCATATCACAATATAGAAACCTCTCATAAACCACAGATTTCTTGCATTTGAGTAATATAGATAGGTTATTTAGTTCAAGTCACACAAACACTCACTGCCCTTCTTTGCTCTGTACAGGAACAACGTCCAGAACTGGTGGTGTATGAAGTGCATGCTACAGATGCTGATGAGGGGCTCAATGGAGAAGTGCGCTATGCCTTCCTGCAGACGGGAGCCGGTAACAGAGACTGGGAAAACTTTCACATTGATGCCGTGACTGGAGTCATTACTACTACTGCAAAGCTTGACCGAGAGAAGCAGGCCTTGCTTAGCGTGAGTCACCAGAGTTTGTTTGTGTTTTCAGTTGGTGTAATTGTAGGTATGTGACGCTAACCCTGTGCAAACTGTTCTCTCAGCTTATTATTGTGGCCCGTGACATGGGCCAGCCAGTGCCTTATGAGACCATACAGCCTCTGCAGGTGGCGCTGTCGGACATCGACGACAATGAGCCTGTCTTCCTCAAACCGCCTGTGAGCACACAGATCTAGGAATACATCATAAATGTGGTCATCTGTACATAAGAGATTGTGTTCATGTGTTTTTATGTAATATTTTCCCATGGTCTGTGTGTGTGTGCACTTCCCAGCGTGGTGGCTTGCCTTACCAGAAGCTGACAGTGCCTGAGCACTCCCCTCCAGGAACCACTGTGGGCAACATAACCAGAGCTGTGGACGCCGATGAGGGCTCCAATGCAATCGTCTACTACTTTATTGCAGGTCACTCGGTGCTTTACACACAGTAGCATGTTTTTGCTGTTAATTGTGATTTTTTTTCTCAGTCAGTTCAATAACTGATGTAGCCAAAGTCTTGAATTTAGGAAGATTATAAACTTATTGTATCTCTATTGTGTGGCCATATGAAAGTCCTTGTACTTCAAAAGCTTGAGAATAATGAAGACATTTGTATGGATCTAGCTGTCTTTGTTCGCTCTTTGAAGCTTCAGTGTTTAATGTGGCCAAATGTGTCTCTTCCTGAAGGAGGAAACAGCGACGGAAACTTTGGCTTGAGTCTAGATGGAGAGTTAAAAGTGCTCAAAGATCTGGACCGAGAGGAGATCCCAGTCTACTCCATCATAATCAAGGCTTCCAGCAACAAGAGCTGGACTCCCCCCAGGGGTCAGAGGTCATTACGGGCTAAAGCTCTGGATCCGGCTCAAGACCCCAGTCTGCTGGATGTCCGGATTGAACTGGAAGACATCAATGACCAGACACCACGCTTCATGAAGACAGAGTACACTGCAGGTAACCTGCTTTCCTGCATAAATCTGTATGATGGACTATGTGATGCCGACATTTACTTTATACATTTCTTTCTTGTTTTAGGAGTTGCAGCAAACGCCAAAGTGGGCTCAGAGCTTATCAAGTTGGTGGCTATAGATAATGATATAGGCAACAACAGCGTGGTCCAGTACCACATTGTTACGATCCGCTACTTCCACTCACAGAGCAACGGCAGTGAGGATGTTGGCAATATGTTCATCATCGGTGCGTTTCTATAATGCATTGCTGTAATGCAAATCCTCTGAAGGGAGAACCAAAATGCATTGTATTTTAATCTTGGGTACATTTTGACCTGTGAGAAAAAAGAAATTTAAGAAACTTGCACAACAAGTATTTCGGAATTCTAGAGGGCAAAAACACTGTGTAGCAATGGCGAGAGATTTAAAGTAAATGCAGATGTCAAATATCTCATAATAAAAACTTGATGAAAAACTGTTCACATATTGTTTTAAAAGATAAGGACGACTCTGTCACAAATGAGTAAGTTCAGACTTTGAACTCGTTTGCAAACAAATTATAGGAATTGAAATGGCTTCAATAAAACCGAGTTAACAAATAGTAACAGCGTTCTCACACATGAACATTTTGCTTCCCGTAACCATTTTCCCACGCAGACGCAGAGAAAGTTACTTAAACCACCGCCTATTTTCAGATCTTTTCTGCATGGTTTCAGTTGTACTGGTGTTCATACAGTGACAAAAGTCTTTTTGCTCCCGAGTGAAGCAAATTTCTTACACAGAAACAATGCTGTCCCTTGATTTCCCCAGGTTTGACAGATGGCATCATCCGCACTTACGATCTCTTCACAGCCTTTAATCCCGGCTACTTTCAGCTTGAGATTTTGGCATGTGATTTTGCTGGACACAGCACAACAACTAATGTGAATATCTATATTCTCCGGGATGACCAGAGGGTCAAGATAGTCTTCAATGAGATTCCCGATTTTGTTCGTGCAAACCAGGAAGATTTCATCAACCTGCTCTCCAACATCACCGGTGCTATTGTCAATTTAGATGACATACAGGTTAGGCTTTCTTAGAGAAATGCTTTGATTTGTTTGCAGTGTGTAGATATCTGACATCTTTGACCCTTTTTTTCAGTTTCATGTGGACAAGAAGGGCAGAGTGAGCTATGTTCAGACTGATATGCTCATCCACGTTGTCAACAATCAGACCAACACCATCCTAGACGTTGAAAGGTCGTGTATGCACTAGCGCTCCAAAGCAGCGTGGTTGCACTTTGATTCACATACACTAGGAATAATAAGGCCAGTGCAATAAGGCCTTTTTTATATAAGGACTACACATTCTGAACCGATTTTTTTAATACTTTCCAGGGTTATTCAGATGATCGATGAAAACAAAGAGCAGCTGAGAAACCTGTTCAGAAAATACAATGTTGTGGACGTCCAGCCAGCTGTTGGGGACAAACTGCCAGACGACATCTCTACTCTGCAGGTGTGCAAAGCTGCCAACTCTGGAAGTCTCCAGCCTGCTGCAGATGTTATTTGGTTTTGGTGCTTTTAAGGTGTCTTTCTTTTTCTCTTTCACAGCTGGTCATCATTATCTTGGCTGTGCTGCTGTGCTTTGCGGGGATTTTGTTTGTCACAATGAATTGGCATTATCGCAGAGTGTAAGAATTTTGTATTAAGGCACATTTGTTTACATTGTTTGAAACTCGCTCAGTCACGCTACCAGTCTGAGCAGCTGATCAACATGTTTATGATCTCATAATGTGTCTTTTTGTTTGACGCAGACATGAGAGGAAGTTGAAAGCAATTGTCGCAGGATCAACAGGTGAGAAGCAGCTCGACTGATGGGACGGTCCCTTTATCTGTTGATCAGGAAATGACTTTGCTATCTGCTGATGTACAGTACAAAATATCAGTTAACTCAAAGCTGTTTTTCCATTACATTGAACTTTCCTCTACCTCACAGGAAACCAGGGACTAATGGATATCCTGGACATGCCCAACACTAACAAGTACTCCTTTGAGGGGTAAGATAATAGCTTTATTTTTACATTTTACTGGCTAACATTATTTACAAGAAGTTCTCACTTACAACAAAGTTCTCACTTGATGTTTGTTTTTTGACAAGTTCTGTTTTTTCAAAGTCTCACTTGATTTTTGTTGTTTGACAACTTCTGTTTTTTCAGGCATGCCTCTCCTTGACTTAGAAAACAATAAACAAATAAATGCTTAATAAGTGTATTTATTAATAATATAACAGAGGAGGTTAACAGACACTGCAACAAAGGACAGAAGAAGAGCAGGGCACAGGAGGGAGACAAGACACTTGACAATAATGAAAGACAGTGATACAGGAGGGGAAGTAAAACTAAACACTAGACACCACTAGATTTTATCAAAATAAAACAGGAAGTAAGCGCCATAACTAAACGTTTTAACTTAATCTTAAGCTACAAGAGGGAACAAATTAAAAGGACTAAATTATAACAAGAATTAAATGCTCCAAAATGCTCAAGAAAATAAAAAGACCAGTATACAAAACTAGTGAACAACCTAAAAAGTTGAAAGTTAAAAATCATCGTCCTGCAACCCCAAGAAATATTATTGGAATTTAATTCCCCACAAAACCCTAAAGTGTTGTTTTAACGTGTGACAGCAAGACTAACATGTTAATTAGTAAGTGTTAAGTGTAAGTAAGTGTTATCTCTGCATAGCTCCGGGCTAGCTGTTTCCAGTGTCATTATATCAAACTAAGCTAACTGCACATTAGCTTTATAATTAGCTTACAGACAAAATAGTTGTAAAAATCATAGTTAACTGCATTGTCATGACTATTTGAGCTGTTTTCACCATAATTAGGTATCCTCAGCATTTCTATAGCACAACAAATTATGAGAAAAGAGACACATAATCCAATCATTTCTTTCCTTTCTCCATAGATCAGGAAGTTCATTTGAATTAACCATTTTCTTGAAGCTTATTTTGATGCCTTCAAAGGCAAGGTCCTTTGTATAACCTCTCACTGATGGATTTAATGCTTCTGCAGGGCCAATCCAGTGTGGCTGGACCCATTCTGTCGCAACCTTGAGTTGGCTGCTCAGGCTGACCATGAGGATGACCTGCCTGAGAACCTGAGTGAGATAACTGACCTGTGGAACAGCCCCGCACGCACTCACGTCAGTACCAACATCCATTTGTATTTCTCAATAACACCCCAAGTATATTAATAGATACAATTTTGCTATGTGTTTTAATACTCAAGAGATGTAGAATATGGGAGTTTGTATCGTTTACCATGAAATACTCTACCATAACGTTTTCATCATTTGTTCTCACAGGGCACATTTGGTCGAGAGCCTCAAGCGAAACCTGAGGATGATTGTTACTTGAGGGCAGCAATTCAGGAGTACGACAACATTGCTAAACTGGGCCATATCATGAGAGAGGGCCCTATCAAGGTGAGACCAGGAGTAATGCACTCACACATGCGCATACTTTCTTTTTTATTTTTGCTCCATCCATCTCATAATTGTCGGGACAGTTTCTTTTCCCAGAACTCAAGCCTTCCCCTATTTTTAAGAAGTGGAGGAGGTCCTGAGTATAAAATATAGAGGCAGACCCTGAGGACTCTATTATAGGCTTTTAACGTGCCTTCAGGGATAGGCCTTCCTGCTCTGGATTCTTATTTATCTGTCCTGTGACAGCGCGGGTGTGCAAAGGTGGATGGTGTTACATACTATGTTTGATCATGACTGCCATCCTGTCAGGGTTCCCTGCTCAAGGTGGTCCTGGACGACTACCTGAGACTGAAAAAGCTCTTTGCAGCACGGCTTGTCACAGCATCCACAACCGAAGGAGACATCTCATCTGTCACTGAGGTGGGCTACAAAAAACGGACGAGCTCTCTGCACCTGCTGAAGGTGTTCCTGTCTGCTGGAGAATGATCTTCTGTTTCTCTCAGTTCCCTTTCTGACAGCTTGTCTGAGTACTCTGACATGATTCCTTCCTGCTGGTTCTCCTTTCTCGTGTACTGTGAACCAGACTTCAGGTCAAACAGAGTTTAAGCTTAAAATTTGCTGATTATTTGTTTCAAGTGTTTTTCTTCCAGTGACCTACTAATTTCACTTCTGTTTCATTCCACTGATTTACTCCTTTCTAGCACCTTGTCAAAGCTATTTCTTTGTCAACCTAATGCATTTTAATCCCAGCATTAATAGCTAGCAGCTTCATTCACTCTCCCTCTCCTCTCCTGTCCTCCTTTAACAGCTGATCCAGAGCGATTTGGATGACGAGGACGATGAGCATCTGGGTATGGGTGGAGGTCGGGGCACTCTCCGTTTCAAGCACAAGCTTCCTGTGGAGTTGAAAGGGTCTGAGGGTGTGCACGTGGTCCACGGCAGCACAGGCACGCTCCTCACGTCTGACCTCAACAGCTTGCCTGAGGACGACCAGCGGGCCCTGGCACGTTCTCTGGAGGCACTAAATTCTGATGGGGTGCTGTACTCTGAGCGCAACGCCCGTACAGAGTCTGCAAAGTCCACCCCGATGCACCGCCACAAGGATGGGGACACCCTGTCTGAGAGTCCGCTGGAGATCACAGAGTTATGACTAGCCGAGGCCTCGCTGGTCTGAGAGCAAACCACAACTCGTGTGTGTGTGTGTGTGTGTGTGTCCTTGTGCCTTCACACCGCCACCCTGATAAGTTTGGGAAGGACTGGAGGAGCAGTGTGTGTAGTCTAGGGAACATCATCATCGAACGTCAGTGCATCATTGAGACATCCCGATAAAGGACGAACGCAGCACTGGGTCAGCGTCGGTGGATCTTGCATTGGAAACGGTCCCATGTTGGATTTTGTCAAGAGATGGTTTATTTAAAAAGAAAACATATTAATAAAGGAAAGTGACAAGCTTGACACTTTCCTTCAGCGAGACAGAAAAAAAAACTGGTTTCATCAACTTTTATTTGAAGAGCTGAGTGGAAAAGAGGGACTAAGCCTCCCTGTGGGAGAAGCTTGTTGAACCACGACCTTAAAATCGTCAGAAGGTGCCTCGTTCTCACTAAACTTTTTGAAGGCATGCCTGGACTGCAGACACTCACACAAACGCACACACACACTCAAAATAAATAAATAGAATAAAAATGATGCTACACACACTCAGACCAGCGGATGGCCGTCAATGGGAGACTGAGACAATAACAATTCCTTATCACGCTGATATTTTTCCTTATTGAAAGATGCCTATGTCTGTGTTGAATGAGATATTAGATGTTGTTGTTGGGACTTTATTGATGAACACTTTATGGATACAGGGGAACCTCTGTATTTTCCCAGTGATGCTCACGGAGTGGCGTTTTCGCCTCACACAAAGGGATGAGGAGGCCTGAGCTCTTTTTGATCGTCTGAAGAGCAGCAGAGAACATTCAGACTCTAGTCCAGCTCACTTTTAAGAGCATAACTGTGTCAGTCACAGTTAAAGCAAGAACCTGCATAAGAAGAGGAAGACTTCTTAAATGATGAACATGGTGGATGAAGGATGACTGTTATCTGGTACTGGGGTTACAGGGAGTAAATAAATCTTTGATATTAAGGGCAGTTAGAGAAAGCCTTGATAAAGACTTATAAATGGGGGAAACTATGAATTATCCCATTTTCTAGACATAAAGAAGGCATTGTGCCCAGAGACTTTACACTGCCACCTGAGGGAGTAAAAGTCATGCTCCAATGAGCAATGTTTGCTTTATTTTTTTATTTTCTAGAATATGTGACGGAATTAAAAGATATTTTTGAAGAAAAAAAATATGCTGGCTTACCAAAATCGGTAGGGAACAACTTTGGATGTTTGAGTATGTGTATTTTGTGCTATGGTGACATGTCGTTCTGTTTTCCTTTGCAGGACAACTAATGCTGTTTCTGATGAGTGGTGTGTTTTAAAAAATAATGATTTTTTATATTCCCATTTTGTAAGTTTTTATTTCTTTGTCATTTTTGTCACCAGCCCTGAGATCTGTGTTGGGAAATGTTGTGGGATGGTCTGTGGTAATAAAAAGACTTATGCAATGGCCTCTGACCTCAATAGATGTTGCCATATGTCTGGTGTCTGATGCAGCAGAACGAGCTCAGACAGGAACAAAAAGCTTGGGAATCTGAAAATAAACATTAATAAACCTAAATATTAGTCCCCCAGTTACCTCACAGTTGACGTCTGTTCTACCCGCAAACAAAAGCTTAAGTAGGAACATAACACTACAAAAGAAGACTTAGCAACTGTGGTGAGGTGGTAAATACTGCCTCCTAGTGGAACACACCTGGTATTAGGGAGCAAAAACATACAAGTAATTAGTTTGCACTCCAATCCATCCTTTTATTGTTATTAGATTACATAGAAAATTTTTCATTAATAATAGCTGTCAAAAAACTGGAAGGAGGCATTAGAAGACGTGATGTGATGTCTCATCGGCCTGTAGCGGTTCCTGATGTCACAGTGGTAGCAGTGGTTGACATCTTCTTCAGAGTCCTGTTCAACTGTAGGGACACAAGAAGTGATCATTAGTCCTGTATTCAAAATCTTTTCAGTGCGGGGCAAACCAAAGGAGCAGGTGATGTTTTTAATTTTAATATTAGAGACAACTGTTTAATTTCCAAACTTTTAATATTCAAATTAGATTGTTACACCTTGTAATAGTTAGCATCTGAAACATATTAAATATTTTCCCATTCAGAGGCATTATGGACGATTGCTTACCTCCTCAAACTTGTGGATCTGTCTGATGAAAAAGTCTCCATACCGACGAGCGACTTTGGTGTCGGCAATGTGGATCATGTCCTGTGGGGAAAATGCCATCAAATATAAAGTACAACAAGCCACATCCACATATCTAACTTCTGTAAAACTTAATTTAAATCTTATGCTTAATTTTACCCAAACTAAACACCTGAGGCATTCCTCAGAGCCATCCAGCCCTGTGACATGCTATTTAAACAGCAGCACAGAAACATCAAAAAGAGCACTTTCATTTAAAAGATGTTCACCTTGTCAATGTAAAAGTCGACCTCAGACGCAGACTGGAACTCTCCGTCCAGCGCTGAGATGCCGCTGGTCCACACCAGATTCTTCATCTTGTGTTTGAAGACGAGCAGCTGAATGCGGAACTCCTGCTCTGTCATGTCCAGAAATCCGGCCAGCTTGGCTACTGGCATGGTGGTGTACAGCTTCAAGAAGCTACAATGACATATTGTGACTTAGATGACATGTATAAGCACTCAGACACAATCTAATAGTTCATGTAAAGGATTTAAATATGTAAAGTGTGGCAAAACGTTTGGAGGAGATTCAGGATATTTTTGTACATTACTCCAGCTTTTACAGGTAAAACTACAACCTCCACATACTCACAAGTTGGGGGACTCACCTTCGAATGGTGGAGAGCTGGGCCTGCTGCTGCACCTCCTCAGCAAAGACCTTCAACTGCTGTTGAAAAGGTTCTTTGTGGTAGTTCGGGTGGACGTTGTCGTAGTTTGGCACTACAGGTGACAAGAACTTGGGACAGGCAAAGCTGAACAGCTCCTCGAACACCTGCAGATCTCTGAGATGGTAAAAGTAACATTTGCATCAAAAGAAATGTTTGAGGCTATGAGCACAAATGCTAATAAAGTCATACATTACTGATTCCATATCCCATAAGCAAAGCTCCACACTTTATATAACATTCTACATAATACAAAATCATAACAGTAAAACAGAAAAGGACTGACTCACAACTTAAACATGTTGTAAAGCAAGGCAGTGAGTGTAGGTCTTACCCCTTTTGCATGCGGAGCATCTTATCTCCGTACTTCTCCCTCAGCTGGGTGTGGATGCTCTCGTCGATGCGCATCGGGTACATGGTCAGAGCGATAGCCAGCAGGCCGTGCATCTGCTCATTTTGTTTGTTAATCTGAAGAAAACATACAGGTATTATGACACCTGTTCCAAACATAATACTGTTTGATCATCCAACACAATGAGAGTGCCTGATTATTATTCACATGTCAAAGCATTTTAAAGAAAATCAGCGCATCCCAAATGTTGCTGTCTGAAGTTCTCTCACCACGTTCTGTACAGACATAAGTAAAAGAACCTACAGCTAAAGATAAGACAATAAAACCACTGCTGTTACTGACCATCTCATATTTATACGTTGACCTCTGGAACATGTTTCTTGTTCTCTGGATATAGAGCAGGATGTTAGCAAAGACTCGAATGGCATCCTGGTAGCGCCTCATCATAAGGTAGGCAAAACCCACATAGTAATATGTGGTGATTTGGCACTCTGGAACACGCGAGTACATACTCTGAAAGATAGGGAGAAAAAAAAAAATATGCAGAAATATGAATTACAGAGAAAATGAGCAGTTTCATTTTTTAATGTTTAATTTCAACAGATCAGCCAAACTTTATTTGTTGCTACAAAGGTTGATTTAATAGAAACTTTAAACTCTGAGATGAAATGAATTATATGACTCCGTGCTACTGAAGAACTGAGAACTGTGAATTATGTATTTGCTTTATAAAGTATTATAATAGTTATTCATTGTTAATGTGTCAGGTAAATTAATGAGTTCCTTCTTTTTTACTGCAACTTCACTTTGCCCACATTAAATTTCATGAGCATAAAGACTGATAAAGCAGAAACTGTGTCGAGTCAAATTATCACAAGAATCCTCGGAGAATATCGTTTGTTTGTTTTAAATTAAAAACATCAGTATCTGTCAGCATTGTATCAATCCTTCTAGGACAAGAGGAAACAACACCAACAACACATTTCCATAATGACACTCAATCCCAGCGCTCATCATCACTAGTGGGAGCAGACCAGACCTCTCTCTACATGAGGTCTTAAATAAGGTCGTACCTTCTTATTGAGCTCAATGTTCTCCAGGACTTTGATGGCCTGGTAATAGTCACCAAGCAGAGAGTGAAGCCTCAAAAGCCCGACCAAGCTGAAGTAACCCAACATCTTGTACAGAGAGTGACGTCCATATTCTCCAGCCACGCTTTCTGGGTCTCCTGCATTACAAGAACACATAACATGTTCACGACCTATACAGTCCTGGACTCTAAAGCCTTAAATTGACATAATTCAAGATTTTAAAATAATTAGGTTTCTATGAATACTCCATTGTTTCTATAAATATCATAAAAACACTCTTCTTTACCTCCACTTGTGTAGACCTCAAGCTGACGGTTGATGTTGCTCTTGTCCACCAGGGAGTGGAGAACATTGAGGACACTGTGGACGTTCCAGATCTTCGGGTTGCTCCTCAGGAACTCAATTTCCTCCTCAGACTTTTTGGCTGTCTTACAGCGGTACTGACTGAACGACTGAAACTGAAGGTGGAAGAGATGTTTGTTAGTGGATTTTAAATATGCTTTCTAGCCACGTGGACTAGTGATCATTAAAGACCATGAATATCTTCATTAATATGTCACCTATCTGGTGCTTAAAGTAATGATAACATTAACAACAACAGCTATCAGCCCTTTTCTTTATTTGGATCTTATTGATTGTTGAGCATGCACTCTAAAAACACTGTAATGTACCTGGTAGATAAACTCATCAATGATGTCCCAGAGCCACTGGTTTGGCAGCTCCAAGGGGGCCGGCCCATCAGCATCTGTTTAGAGTCAACAATGATCTCATATAGCTGCTGTTCTTGTACTAACGGATCAGAGAAAATGTATGGACAATATGTGCTCCTTACTGAGAATGTAGTTGAAGAGGTTGCAGTAATTGTAGTAGGACTCAAATCTCTGGTCCAAAGTTGGTCCACCCTGATTATACAGAAAATATTTTTTTCCAACCAAATTCTAGAAAGTTTTTTGGACAGTGATAAAAAAGACACAGACGACTGTTCATATTTAGCAGCTACTCACGCTGACTTTAGCGTAGATGTGTCTGTAATAGAGTTCTTTGTAGAGAATGAGAAACACGGCATCTGCAAAACACAAGAGACAAAAACAACATGAAACATCTCCACTGAACCACACAAAGGAGGCCTAAAACTCTTATAAAATCTTAAATATATAAAATAAATAATAATAATCTTAAGCGGTGCAAGTTTATCTTTTTTTTTTAAAATCACACTCAAACAATAAAGAATAAAAATGATACTATCCATACAAAATCAAAAGTAGAACAAGTAATGGATAACGCTCTCACCATTGCCAACAAGTGATGCGATGGCCTCAGCCTCTGGCCAGGGAGAGGTCTTGAAGAAACGGTCAGTCAACTTGTTCCAGCTTAATAGGTAAGAGCATGAAAAAGTCAGCATATTGATCACGCACGGTGTGAGAGTTATGTGCACAGAGTTAAGTTTACCTGTTTTCATAGACGTCCTGGATCTCGTAGATCTTCTGCTCAATGCTCTCACTAGACACCCGGTTGGACTGCAGCTCATAAACCTTCTGGTCAATCAAGTCAGAGATGGTTTTGTGGAAATACTGCAGAAAGTTCTTGATCACCTCTGGGATGACATGGTAGGTCTGCTGCTCATACTGCCTCTCGTAGGCAAGGTCTGCTTTAGGGTCACCTGCAAGGAAAATTAAAAGAACATCCTTTAATCTGCTCTAAAAGTTACTTATGTTGTGTGACTGACTAAACAAGAGGATTGTATCTGTAAAAATAGATAGTATGAGTATAAAAGGGATGGTTATTTGTATACTTACCAGTGTGCAGATCGTAGTCGTTTGTGTAGGAGTAAGGATCGTACTGTAAGGAAACAAAGCAATCAGGCATTTGTTACTGATACAGCTACAGCATCTGATATTGATCTGCCCAGCGAGAAACGACCACCTGATCGATTATATAGTGATATTTTATAATAATAAAAATGCACTAAAAAGAGTTACAGACAATTAGCTACTTTTTTGGTTGCATTGTCTTAAAGCAGGGTTTAAGAGTAAATTTATATCACACTAACTCATTGAAGCCACTGTTATACTATGCCGGTGGAGTCGAGCTAGCTACACAGCTACCTAGCTAACAGTGTGCCATTGTTATTGCAGTCAAAACGTACAAATGTCTGATGGAGTAAATGTGTACTTACATCCTCTTCGTCGTGGTATGACATTGTATTAGCTATTAGTCCAAGCTAGTTTAGATGCTGGAGTGAAAAAAGAGAATATGTGCTCAATTAGCTACCGCCGCTAAACCACGCAGCTGGCGGTGGAGAGATGGGAAGAAGCGGAAGGAAGTAGCTGTGACGTAGGAGTGACACGCATCGTAATTGGAGCACTATGGGAAATTGAGTTTGTTGTTCACGAAAAGAAACTTGATTCTCAAACTTTCGCATATCTCTTCTAAAAGCCAAAAAATATGTAGAGGGTGGTGAATTTAAAAACGAATAACCATTTCTTTCCGCGTTTTTTTCTTCTTAAGTTTCTCTTAGGGAATGAAACCTGTGTAACTGAGAACAAGAGCAAGCTAGGGCTCTGATTAGGGTTTCATAAATGTATTTTATGAACCTCATTGTTTTGCTAGTGTCTGTTCGTGAGACGGCATCTGTCCATTTGTTTACAGCTGTGCTTTTTAATCACCATAATGTATTGTAAAGATGACTAATGATACTAATTCGGCTACACCAGTTTTGACCAAACATATATTCGGGAAACAAACGGACTCTTGGCGAGACATGCCTTCCTACTGAAGGGCTTCTTGTGCAGGTACTGAAAAACAAACCACCAAGAGGAACAGATATAATTTGAGGCTTTATGTTCTTATTTGTCACGTTTCTTTGATTCTTGCACAAAAAAAATGTATGTTGAAAACTCAGCCTAATTTTTCTAGTGGAGAATAAAATAAACTTGTGGAAAACACAGTACGCGGAGTTCTGACAAACGCAAAAGTCAGAACTGACTGTGTAGAATTTCGAAATCCCCGACAGCTATTTGACCATATGAAGTGTATCGAGCAGGCTGTGAAGACTATCATCTACCGTTAGGTGGCGTTATAGTCGTAATGGGACGCTCTGAAACGTTGCACTAGTGGCCGTGGACTCGGCGAATGGAGAGTTATTGGGAAGAAACTGCAAACTGATTCGTGCTCATACAGCATATAGTTACAAAGCTGAGAATGGTTTAATGGTTTGCCAAAATATCTGTTATTCTAGGCGCCCCTTGTTTTTTTAATCTGTATTGTGTGAAACTCAGGGGCTTGTCTAACTTTGTTTTGAGAATTGTATATAGCCGTATAATCAAAAAATTGAATGTGATTGCGTATGCGTCCACCAGAACGAAAATGTATTTGCTGATCCACCTAGCAGACACTTTCTGACCCCTTCCTGTGTTTTCTCTTCACTGGGGTTGAGCATCCTCACACCACTTTATTGCGTGAAAGAAAAGAATACCTGACGTGTTTGACTACCAGCAGCTGACGGCGTAAGCTTACGCCTACCTGACTGACTAGGGGACCCGCCTGCATCCGATAAGGGATCTAGTCCACAGAATCAAGTGTAGCAGAAAAGGGGGTGTGGAGAAACGAAGTTGAGTTAAAGAGAGGGAGAAAGAGACACCGTGGGAGGGGAAAAGGTCAGGGACACGGGGGGGTTTATCGGACTGCCAGAAATAAGGAGCGTGTCTACACAAACGGGCTGGCAGACGAAACCAAGGAAACGACGTGAAATACACCACCGACCCCCAGTGACTTCTTCGAAAGGACTGGTGCGGATTTTAAACAATTTTTGACTTCTCCCATAGACAGTTTTGCGCCTAGGTGAACTCCTGCCAACACGATTTTGGACCGTGCGTAATTTGGAGAGTATATTACCACGCTGCGTCAGGATGCGCATCTGTCCACTGCTGGTCTTCCTCTGTCTACAGTGCGCTGGAGGCGTTCAGAAGTTCTCCGCTCTCAAGGTATGAGGAGGCACTTAACTCCCGGAATGAATGTCATTCAATTTCATGAGTAAAAGTTGTTTTAAAGGGAAAGGATGTGCTTGTGCTTTCTATGAATAAAATTCCAAAATTCACAATCTGGAAAATATTTTTTAATATAAAAGAAATAGTTCCTACGCACCCTTTTCTTAAAAGTCAAGCTTCTTGTGATCTATTTAGTCTAAGAATCTGAAATAATAAAATAGTCAATACCTATAATGACGCATTTGAAGTCAATTACTACTACACTGTGCCACATTCTTACACCGAAGTCTGAGTCTGAGGTTATCTTGCTCTAAAAGAAGTGGGCTGTATTAGTCGGATGTTTTATATGAGGCAGAAATCCATTTTAGAGCTCAAGAGAGCATCAACTAGAGCTGTGCACTGAGAAAATGGCTCTGTGTTTTTTGTCAGTCATGTAAACTGAGCGCCACAGCTTACAGAGTGTTGGCACAGCAAAGGCTACAGGTTTGTAAGCAGTTGGTGGGTGTGCAGCAGATCCTTTGCAGGTTTGGTTTTGCTGCTGTAACCTGCCTGCCAGCTTCTCGGCTCTGCTGCCTTTCTGTCTGGTTTGCTCCTGTTGTTCTAGTTGCTCTTCAGAGGCTGAGCTGCCGGGATCTTCTGCATTAAAGCACATGGCATTGTTTACAGCAGCATCCTCTCCATCTTACATTAAACTCTGACAGAAAGTGCATCTTCTGGGGAATTTCATGGCCATGATCAAGTGCAGGTACAGTGCTAAAGGACACTTAATAGAGAGTGGAATGTGCATTGTCAGAGGCTCCCCCTTTTGATTTAGAGGCTGATGTGACAGCCACCTCTCCCAGCACCAGTATTTATGGTTCTGGAGAAGATGCCTCGGTATCCAATTGGAAACAAATGGCCATGAGTTGTTAACCTTCAGGTGAAGGGTCGGAGATCCTTTCTGCCTGACGGCACTACAGAGTTGTGGAATGTGGGAGGAAGTGTTGTACTGAGCAGATGCTTCACTGAGTTGATACACACAAACACACACACAGACCAAGGCTACAGATAATTAGTGTGAGGAGCGTTTCTCTATTTGTGCCATGGTTGATACCATTTACTGTCATTTAATAGAAAGGTTACACAGGTGTAGCTGTGTTTGTGGTTGTTTGGATATGACACATTATCTGCTGTGTTCTGGAGACGAGTGTAAGAACGAGAAACTTCTCTACTTTGTTGCGTGCCTCAGTTTAATTTTGTTTCATATTGTGTGCCGTACCTCCCAACACGGGCTAATCAGACTGTCTTTAGTGGAATAACACATGAAACTTTCTTATACAAAGAAGGTTGCAAGTGATTAATGGCTTATTGTCTAACATATACAGGAGAGACCATTACTAGTTAAAAGAAAATGTCTTCATGTTATATTTTGTCCATATTTGAGGTCAGACAGGCAGTTAAATATATGAGATATTTGCCCAGGGTTATTCATGAGACCAATTTTTTCCATTGTTTATGGAAATATGAAATAGTGTGTGAGAAGATGAGGGCACACAGAATAGTGGCTGCCTCATTTTCAAATCTTTATGTAGAAATCTTGATCTAACATGGGCCCTGTTGCCCCCCAAGTGCTTTCCTAAAATTTTCCACCTGCTCAAAGAGGCGGGTTTCTTTATCACATGACTATCACTGGCCTTTTGCGACACCTCCTTTTCTTTTTAACATCTTTCAAAGCAATTAAATGCCTTTTTCCTTTGATTGAGTTAGTAGGCTGGTTAAAGGCTGACACTTTCTTCCCTTTCCACCATGCTGGAAACTAATGATTCCCTTTGCATCCTAGCATCCACACAGGAAATTCCCGGCAAGGGCATTTAACACGTTTGCCACAGCTCTCAGCTGGGGCCCCCATTGACCCTGTGAGGCTGTGGTGTGAGGGGCCTCTCAAGGCGCTGGAAGCAGGGGCCTCCCAGCCCAGAAGGCTCTTATCAGCCTACAATGCGCTCTCTGCTGGAGGTTCGCCTCCTCCATACCCCATTCAATCCCACAATGCCGTCGAGCCAGGGGGAGGTAATAGGATTTGATTTGTATGCTGGTTGATCTTAGAAAAAAAAAATTTCCCTTACACTCCACCCGCCTCGCCCTCTCTTGCCTGTCTCTTGTTCTTTTGCCAACCTCCTGTATTATTAGAGCAGATGCAAAAAGCATCTTCCAAGAGAGATCCCACAAAGAACAAAAGGAAAAAATCATGAGAGAGGCCAAATAAAGAGAAAGGCAAACAGAGAAAGTGAGCGCCAGATGTCTGCAAGTAGACGGGAGTGGGATTTGAGCAATAAATTGATTTGAGTCAAAATGCGTGTTCAGACTTGCACGAGTCTCCTTTTATGATAATTCAGGGTGGAAGTCTGTGCCGCATGTAGCTGAAGCAGAGGCCATCCATCACTCTCCACCATGTTCCTGTGCAGGATGATGGTGTCGACTCAGAGAGGCTGGAATGAGACATCAGGGGAGTGTCGGGGCTCTGCCTCAGCCTCACCCATCCATCACCACAGGCAAAAAACACACAGAGATCTGTAGCAGAGAGCTAACTACAATTAGGTGGACACAGGAGGAAGAAGCCCTCAAAGCACCATTAGTCTCCAAAGTTTCTTCCTCTCCCTCACTTTCACATCTTATTTTTTTGTACTTCCTTCAGTGTGGCCAACTTTGAAACGACTTAGAAATAAATACTCGGATGTCTGAAACTGAGTCTGGGTGGTTGATTTCATGGGTGGCTGATTTCATGATTTCAACTGTGTTTTTCCATGCTGCGTTCTTGGAGCTTCACTGTAAACTTGCTGGAGCTTGGCACTATGCTGTGTGTGCTGGAGAGCAGACTTCTAGCAGGATGCTGAGCCGCTGAATGACTCTGTTTGCGATGTCAGTCTGCTGGCTGGCAGGGGCTAATGCTGGTGTAGTGGCAGTACATTGGCTGTGGCAAGTGCTGGACAGTCACCACCAAGTGGGGTTGGATGCTCTAAGACACCATCAGTGTAGTAATTGGCTTCAGAACTGTCTGAATGTGAAGGGGGAGCTATGAGAGACTTTCTGTGTTGAATACGTATGCCCTCCTTACCTGTGTGTGAAGCTAGTAGCACTGGAGAGAAGAGGAACAGAAGGAAGGGAGGATTGTACTAATGGGACTCTGTCAGTTAAATGCAATGATGCAAATAATTCAAACAGCTGAGAGATGCAATGAGGGAGTGGGGGCAGGACATGTAAGATCTTGTGTTTATCAAGAGCGAGCCAAATACATAAGCAACCAAAAATAGAACATCTTAAGTGTTTAGTTGAAGACAAAAAGTGCAGATGTTTGTTTCAAATTCAATCTTGATTTCACTAATATTTTATGAACAGGAATCTTCTGCACAGATCAATTAAATTCAGTTTCATTCATATAGCACCAAATTATAACAACCATCACCTCATGGTGGAGAGAAAACTCCAACAATCACACCAACTCTCCATTAGCAAGCACTTGGCAACATTGGGAAGGAAAAAGTCCTTTTCAGCAAGAAGAAATCTGCGGCAGAACCAGGCAGCCATCTGCCACAACTGGTTGGGGATAAGGGGAGGAAGACAAGACAAAAGACACGCTGTGGAAGAGTGCCAGAGATTGAGAATAACTGATGATTAAATGCAAAGTGGTGTATAAACAGAGTTAGAAGATGTGAGAGAGGAGGAAATGTTCAATGCATCATTGTAAGCCCCCAGGAGTCTAGCCCTAGAGCAGCATAACTAAGAAAGGGTTCAGGGTCACCAGATCCAGCCGTAACTATAGGATTTATCAAAAAGAAAAGTTTTAAGCTTGATCTTAAAAGTAGAAAGGGATCCAAAGTGGGAGCTTATTTGACAGAAGAGGGGCCTGAACGCTGAAGGTTCTGCCTCCCATTCTACTTTTAAATATCTTAAGAACATCAGAGCTTGGAGTCACAGCAAAGTGTTCTATATTGATCAGGTATCAATTAGAGAGAGCAAACATATAATGGATAATTTCCCCAGTTCTGCCTTAAAAGGATAACTGTTTGATGATTTGTGACATGTTATTACAGACAGTAAGAGTAAGACCTCTTGTTTATTTCAGAACAACAGACTATAAATGAATGTAGCCCCAGAAATCATCTCCATCTACATTGTGACACTGTATAAAGCTTCTTGTCTTCCTCGTGACAGTTTTATACTTACCCTTCGAAAATCTTTGATTCATTCCAACACATTCATCTTCCCCCTCACAGCTCCTTCTTCTAGTGTGTTTGAACGGGCCTACCATCTCTGATCTACCCATTGGGAGATTTATGAGCATGGTTGACAGAGTGTATCTGTGTTACCTCCCCCCCCCCACCCCCCCACCCCTCCCTCCCACTGGCCCAGGGCAACTTTACCTTACCTGTTAACCCTCTTCCAGGTGCATGCAGCCCTGCAGCTCTGCCTGTCAGAATGCGGGGGGTGGGGAGGGGGAGTTGCCCCTCCTCCTCCTCAGTATATTTGTAAGATGTCAGACACAACAAATTTTGTCTTTGGCATTACCACAGCCTTTTTAGCAAACGGTTTTTGCCACAGATTGATAAGTGGGAGTGGATGAAAGTTCCCACTTGTCTGTCTATCTGTCTGCCGTATAATAGATGACATGCAGAGATTTTTGGGGTGTTTGTGAATCTAGGAAAATTAGAACAAAACAACAGTGTCTCATATGTGCAATTATTTCTATTAAAAGAGGAGACAAAAGTTCACCGAGGTATTTCTCTGTGGATAAGACTGACTGAAAGTGCACCTGCATCTGCATGAGTATCAAGTTTGTTTGTTTTTTGGGTTTTTTTCAGTCTGCCCAAAGTGAATGAATCATGCAAACTTTATGAAGCCGCTCACACTGTAGCAGCACAAACCCCGCTGACATCTAGTTTATTCAGGTACCCATTCGCTGTCTTTTAATTCATTGTAGCCGTCACAGCTTGTTGCCACCCCCCACCTTTTCCACCACCACGGCCCCATTGTGTGGCCTGGCGAGGGAGTTTCATACCGTGGTGGCAGATACAATGGTGGCATTGACACAGGTGATCCGATGCGTTGAGCCTGGATTCTCCTGTCCTTGTTCCTCTTTTCATGGCTGAGTAAAACATCCTTAGCAGTGATTCCAGGTGAATACCTGTGCAGGTGTTGGCACAGACAAAGAAAAGAGGAAGTGTTAGTCAAGTCCTCTTTAGCCCTTTAGACAAAGACAAAGCACAGCTGCACCTTTGCAGATTTGCAGCAACACTGCCCCATCTTTGTGTCTGTCTTGTACAGATTATCAGTGTCTTCTTGCACTTGATTTTTAATAATAGGCTTTTTTTTTCTGTTGTAGCTTGTTTTCACAAAAATACATTTTGCTCCACCAGCACCAGCTCCCAGCCTTCCTAAATTCCTCAAAACTCCTACCTGTTGGTGTGCAGATTAAAATGTTTTGGTGCAGAGTACACTTATTCCCAGAAATGGCTCATTTAGCAACTGATTTCTCTGCTTATCTCCTCCCTTCTCACTTGTGCAGTTCCTGCGGGTGGATCAGGATAAGGATTGCAACATGGAATGCAGCGGAGCTCCTCGCAAGCCCCTGTGCGCCTCCGATGGCAGGACCTTCACATCGCGCTGCGAGTACCTCCGAGCCAAGTGCCGCGACTCCCAGCTGGAGGTCAGCCGAGGGCCATGCAAAGGTCAGGTCATGAGTCACGCTTCATCGCCGCCTGATGCTCTCAAATGCACAGAGGGGGGTCACAGTAGAAACTTGTGGGTTAAATTCATTTCAGCATAATTGATTCTTTGAGTGGTGGGAGGACAAGTGGGTTTGACACTGTAGAAGTGGGGGCTTACTGCTGCCTGCGTGGTTTTATAATTTCACACCATTTGTGTGATGAGAGACGCATCATTAATTTGACAAATCATGAATTATTTTGATTACATGAGTGATTTCCTCATTTATGGAAATTGCAGAAATATCTTGATAAATCGTGACAAAGATTTCATCATCCTGGATGTAAAGCTTTATATATATGATAAGTTGAAGAGAGGGAAAGGGAAGGAGAGCCTGTGAGGTCAGGAAGCTCACACACTCTCTCATTGTTAGTCGTTGAAGGAAGGAAGAAGAACCCATACACCCCAGTTCTTCAGCCCCGAACCCTTTCACCCCTGCCCCACAGGCTCACTCTATACTGCTAGTTCATCGCTCTGTAGACTGGGGACAATGACCCATTCTTACCGCATTACATTAGACCTCTAATACAGGGAATGTGAGCAAAAAAGTTTGCTTAAAAAGAGGTGTCATATGATGGAAAAGCATTCCACAATTTTATGCCCGTGCTGGGTTTCCATGGCAACGTCTCTAAGCAGACATCTGGATGTGGCGGACAGTGCCGGGACGCAGAATAGAGGATTCCAGCCAGGAAGCTGAAAGGCACGAGGGTCCATGAAAGTCGTATTGTATGCGTCAATAACATCGGGTCTATAAGAGTTTGGACCCCCCTACTGCTTCTGGATAGGGGGGCGGGGGGCGGAGTATAGACACAGCAACAGCACCCGAAATAAACCGGAGGTCTCGCCTTGCCTAAAAGCACAGAGATGGGATTGTGCAGATGGTGAGAGTGGCACCACATTTGTTTTCTATCACTGTGCTAGGATGATTCAAGTGTCCTGTCATTTTTTCCAGTCAGCTTTTTGGTCAGAGCCCCCTGGAGAAGGATGATGGTTTTGGGGTTTTCCACTGCAGCTAACTTTAGAGCTCCTCAATTCACTATTTTCCTCCCTCCAGAGCATCCAGCATCTTGCCTGCTCTCCTCACCAGTCAGCAAAACGCACACACACAAAGGGTGCACACTAGAGTAAGAGAAAGCAGTGCACATCCCACCTCACATGGCTAATCTACCTAGAAGCCATGCTGGCAACAAGACTGCCATCAAACTGGTGAATGTTTTTAAACTTGGCATTAATTATTGTTTCAGTGCGATTTGAAGCCCATCCAGCACTTTGCAGTAGCTACTGCATTACACTGAGTTACCATCATACTCATTTGTACAGCTGCTGCTGCTGGCCAGGTGAGATAAAGCAGCTTTGGAAGACTGGTTTGAGGGATGTGCAAAAACTGGAGGCACACTTGGATGAAAAGTTGCTGAGTTTGAGAGGACAACCTTGGCTGAACCTCTCAGACGGTCGAGGTTTTTAGAGGAGAGTGAGGCAGACTCAGACATTAAGGAAGGGTCAGGTTTTCCCCGTGCATCAGCCCTTTTCTTGGGTGACTGGAATGTTCTTACAAGAGCAGCATGAGCTGTCTCGCTCAGTAATGGCTTTACCACCAGGCGGTGTGCAGGCTTGCCTGACTTGTCCTAATAAGAGTGGGGGTGTTGGTTCTATTCCCAGCCACACAAGTATCTGCTGCTTCCGAAATGTCTTGAATTGTTTCCCCCTCCGTCGCTGCTCTCTCCCTGCATGTTTCTTCTATTCTTCATCGTCTGTAAAATTCGACATCTTCTTCTGACTTTTTAAGTATGTTGCTTACATAGTTGTGGACCATAAGAAAATAGCGTGTCTAGTGATTTTGCTGATTTGTGATGCTCCTCAGATACATCCAGATGTGTAGCAGAGAAGAAGTACACAGAGCAGCAGGCCAAGAAGCTCTTCCCACAGGTCTTTGTGCCTGTTTGCAACCCTGATGGCACGTACAGCGAGGTAACGAACAACACTCTATGAATTATATTAACTTTACTGCACAAGCCAAAGCTAACAACCATACCAACAGTCAACATTTTTCTAAAAATTCTCATTTGTTCCGCACAAATAAAACTCTTCTTTCATTTCATTTGATTCTAACATGATGGGTTTCCAAATGCAGCTTGTACTGACTCTGTGTGTGTATGCTGTTTTGATTGCAGGTTCAGTGCCATAGCTACACTGGATACTGCTGGTGTGTTACCCCCAATGGCCGGCCAATCAGTGGCTCAGCAGTGGCCAATAAGAAACCTCGATGCCAAGGTCAGTAAAACCCAAGTCTTTTCAGATTTGCAGTTCTCAGCTCTTGGCATCTAATTTTGTAATATGCTTGACGTATGACACTTGGTTTCAGTAATTCAGTGTAGCAATGATGATAAATCAAAGTCAGCACAGCATAAAATGGCATTTTATGTTTGTGTGGGGGTGTAGCATTCAGTCCTGTGGGAAAGCGGTCAGCGAGTGGACTGACGGCCAGAGGGTTCGAGGGCCATACGAGGACTGAGTGTTGCTCAAGGCATGGGGCGTTAGTAAAAATAAGCCTGGCAGAAAATCTGTGCTGCAGAATTGAGAAACGAAGTTCAGCTGCGAGGAATGTAAATGTCACTGGAGGGTAGCATCTGCCAAACACTATGAACACTGCTGTTAGCTCTTTACAGATGTTGGATGTGGTTTATCCTCTTGAGATTCATCACAGGATGTAAAACTTGTACCCACCATTGTACTCTATACTCTTTGGTTAACTTACCTTCACTGTCTACACACAGACTATACATTGGTCTATTTTCATTTATAAATCAATAACTGAATTGCCACCATTGTATCTAACTTCCTGTATGTCACCTAAACAGAGTAATTACAGCCTCCGCTCACAAGCCTTTATTACATTCACTGTTCCCTCACCACATACAGAACTTGGGGAAAAAGCATTTTCTTACAATGCTCCTTATACTTGGAGCAAATTGCAACAGGATTTGAAGCTGTGCAGTTTAACTGAACTCAAGGAATTTAAACAAATTCTAAGGACAAAGGAGAAAAGATTACTGGATGGCCGTTCCTGTTCATGATGTGTTATTGTTACTGTCTTTTTAGTTTTAGTTGTATTTTTCCAGTTAGCTGATTATATGACGTGTATGTTTTAACATATTTAAAACAGGTCAGTCTTGAAGATGACGCACTGTCTCTCCCATTGTATAAGTAAAGGTGAAATTTAAAAATATCAAATCCCTTTGCATCTAAGGGGCTGCCTTGTAGTTTGTTGCTGTCTCAATAGTAAGAAGCCTGCAGAAGTAATATTTGCTGCAGCAGTGTTTCTGCTGCATTTGGCAGGGTTAGGGTTAGGGTATGGGGGTAAGCTGATATGAAGCCTAAATATTTCATAAAACACATTCCAGCTGACTTGCAGCGTGTTACTTTTAAATTAGGTGGCTTTAATAAAAGTGGGTAGGGGGTTAAGAGTTACCGTGTGTCAGCCTATTTTATTCTTAAAGCGTGCCAAAGATTTCCAATCTGTTGTCTCTGTCAAAAAGGAAAAATCAGCAGCACGGTTGTGAATGTTTAGTTAATTTGAGCCTTTTGCTTTTCAGGATCAAAGCAGGAGAAGACAACCACAAGAGAGCCTGGTAAATCAGGTGAGAATTCAAGAAAAGTTCCCCCTCATAGGCACGCTGGCTCCTTGGCGATGCATGTTTGCTTTTGTGTTTGTTCGTGTGCATGTATGTACCTATCAACGCTGGCACTGAGAATGTGTGTGTGTGTTCCTTTGTATCTGTCTATTTGTCTTCATCTTTGTCAGAGATGTTCAAGACAGGTCGCCTGTTTAGGCTTGCCTCACTAATATTTTGTCAATTCATGAACGTTCGAGCTGCCTGAAGGCTGATATAAAAGCAGTCTTGAGTTAAGAGTGTGTGATAAACTTTGCACACCACTGGCAGCTTTGGTGCCTATAACTTGCTTGTTGTCTTTACCAGGCAAGCAGCAGGAGCAAGACCGGAGGACCGCTGACTTATCTTAAGTTCTCCTTCACTAACCTCTCTCCATTTTGGTTCCTTTTTCAGCCACAGTGTCATAAGATACAGCGAAATGTTCACACTCAAGTCTACTTTTTCTGTGTCTCTCATCAAGCATCTTCCCTCTTCCAGATATACAACCACTAAGCTTCCCTGTGACTGCGCTCCAAAATTTGTATAGCTTTCTCATCTCTTAAGAGACAATTTGTTTAACTGCTGTGATTTGACTCACAAAGAGTCCAATTTGGGTTCATTCAGATTGACTCATTATGTGATTGTATGTGACAGTGCATGGTTGCATGAGAGAGAGAGAGAAAGTGTGTGCACATCCACTTGTGTTTGTCAGATGGGTTATTCCTGTCAGTGTGACATTCATGTCTGTGCCTCTCTCTCGCTCTGTCTCTCTCTTTCTCTCTGTGTAAACAGTCTTGGGTATAGCGTCTGTCTGAACCCAGCCAAGTCATTACGCATAGATCAAGTGGGAATGCAAAATTTGAGAGAGGAGGTGGGATTGTGGGAGAAGGAAAGAGGGAGGAAAAGAGGTGGAGGGGTTGGTTGTGGTTCAATCTGAACTGGTTGGATAAACAGGGTGGTGAAAAGCAGAATAAACTGTAGGTTTGTGGTGTGCCAGCGCTCAAAATAGCAGTGATTGCATCAATATTTTGATTCAGCAAAAGCCCATCAGTAAAAAAAAATAAAGAAAAAAGAAGCCATTTCACAGCTGCCTTTGCAGCATTTCTTAAAGTAGGAAGAGATGTGCACTTAGCATTTTGCAATAAAGCCATTTCTGTTACTTGACTTAACAAATTCACATGCTGGAATCATATGCAGCTGACGACTGACAAACAGCAGTAAAACTAATGCCATATGACCACAAATAGCACGGGGGTTTCCTGGCACATGCTTAAAGAGGTGTTACAGTCATGTAAAAGGCCACAAAGTAAAGATAGGCCATTAGTGGTTTATCATAAATCCAAATCATAAATGCACTTTTTGAAATGGCATTTCCATCCTTGAAGTGAGCAGAGTAATAACACGTCTGCCTCAGTTATTTACACTGCACACAGACTCTACGTATTTTTATCCACCTTACGTGTTTGAGGAGATGAATGGCTGCCATAACTGTATTTGACTTTGCCATGGAAAGTCATTGTTAAAGAAAATGTATTTGAGCCTAATCCCTGTTTGTGGAGCCAACCATTAGAGATTCTCTGACTCATACATTAATGGGGCTTTACTTCAAGCAGGAGGAGTGACCAGTTCTGAGGTTAACCACACCTACAGCCATGGTTTCACCCGAAGCGCTCCAAAACCTCCATCGCTGTCTCTCACCACAAATCAAACAAACGGAGACCAAACAAACATACTCAGTTCTCCCGCTGTTAATTGGTTCATCTGAAACTTGGCTACTGCATTTTAACCCTCTTCTGCGCCGCCGCCACCTCCGCACAGCTTTCCTAATCCAAGTGCAGGAAATGAAAGATTGAAGAAGAACATCAGGGACAATCAGTCCTAATTCTCTCTTAATTTACTATAATTGATCAAAATCTGTCCTCTGTAGCACTGTGATCTCCCTCCGTTGCATGACGTGATACCATTGGAATATGTGACCACTACATTCCTAGCTTTCCTTTTCTCATATTGCAAGTCACATCTTTCAGTTTTCAGCACACGTGCAGCCTCTCTTGGTCATTTTTCATCCCTCTAACTCTGCTTCCATCCTTCTTGACCGGGCAATGTGCAAATCTCACATAGTTCAAGTGTTCTCTAATCTAGCGTACTCTCGTAATTGTAGTCTCCTTGCAAATATTCTCCATTCTAAATGCAGATGACACCGACCTAGTGATCGATCCTCAGCCTCCCGAACACGAAGAAGGTGAGCTGTTATTCATCAGACTGTGAGTAAAAAATGTTTGGTCCTGTGCCTGTGTTTACTGACATACCGCTGACTGACTCAAAAGAAAAAAACCCTTAAATGGGCAGAAGAGCCTGCCCGAGTCAGTTACAGCACCATGCTCCAAAAAGGTCACTGTGGAAAACGTTATAGTAAAACACTGTTTTGTAATGATGAGATATGATGAAAATTTTTTTCTTGTGTATTGTATACAGCAAGTGAAGCATATTTCATTCTAAAGCATAGTCCAACAGTAGCATAAGAAAATGAGTCATTAAATTAGTATTATCGAAATCTGCCAGAAATATTGAACTTGTCAGTTAAATAACCAGCAGCTATGCAGTAGCAGGAGGATGTGGTACTTATATATGTAGAAAAGTTGCTTCCCACGTTTTACTTCAAAGATAAAGAATGGAAAGCTGCTGCATTTGAGCACTTTTATAACTAGTTTATATATTTTTTGAGCAAAGTAGCGTTTTACGGCGTCACGCTAATGCGATCATTTGATAAATAATAGATTCTAGCCTACCCACCCATCTTTTGATGCTATAACTCTGGTCACAGCTTTCATATGCAATTTATTATCCGCATCCACTGCAGCAGTTTGAGATATGATAACCTTCATGTGCATTTTACAGGCTGTGAGTTTTGGTTTGCTTCAGATGATTTACGAGCATGTGTTTGACTGAAGCTAATGAAGCTGCCTTGGTGATTTCTTTCAGATAGCAATTCCCAGTACCCCACTCTGTGGACGGAGCAGGTTCGCAGCCGACAGAACAATAGAACCAGAGCACCATGTGAGTTTTCAAAGGCCGCTTTTTACTTAATGATGGCGAGCGGGTGTTTGCAAACCTCAACTGAAAGCCCGCTGTGTTTTTCCAGCTTGTGTGAGCAATCGTGGTTTGAGGCTGTTCCTGTCTTTTAAGGACAGATGGCGGGTTGTGAAACCAATACATCTTGGTGTTGGAGTGCGTCAGGCTTTGAGGATCTGCTTCTCTGTGGTTCTTCTCATTGCAGCGTTCCTGTAAATATCCTCACATGGCACGGGCAGATGATTTTCTGTCAGTCGGCTTGGTCAATCCTGCTCTCTTTTTACAAACACGCGCGTTAAGCTCAGTTGTCTCGGAAATGTGCAGCTTTTCGTAACAAACAATAGTATTTTAGGCTGGCCTAGAGACGAGAAACTTCTGTGCATGTGTGCATTTCTGTGTGAATCCCATTATCATAATTTACAACCAATAAAAAGCTTGAGAAATGCAGCATTGATGGTTTTGATTACCACATGCTCTTTGGGGTATTGGGGTGAAAAAAAACCCCACCCGCTCCAACAAAGAGAGCCCATACGGAACAACTGGAGCGAAGAAAGTTGGTTGAGAAAGTGGGGAGGCATTTCATTTGGTCTCTTTTGTGTGGGTAAAGATCTCTAATGAAAATAAACAAAGAAAAGGGATATCCATAATCCTGCAGAAGCCTGCGAGCCTTGAGGCAAGCACCGAAAAGAGGAAGAGATAAAAATCCCTCATGGCCAGAAGAGCTCTCCTTCCATTCCTCTGTTTAATGCGGCTGCTGTGCAGGAAAAAAAAGTCTGATTAGATCCTGGTGAGGCTCAGTAAAATCCCATCAAGCCACTTCATTTTCTGTATGTATGGATAAAAGACAGGAACGTGCACTTTTTCAGGGGAATTCTGAACATATAAACATATAGGTCTGTGGTACTTTACAGTATCCTGCAGCTATGTGTCGGTCTGTGTGGGTGTTTGACAGCATAGCCCCAACTGACCACTGTGCTGCCTTTGTCCTGTCTGTTTCTCTCGCTGTCACACACATCCACAAAGGGCAGTTGAGTGTCCAAATATTTACTTAACTTGGGGCACGGGGAGCCCGTGCTTAGTCATTAGCCCGTTAATGTCCGTAAACAGTGCCATGGGGGGCTGATATAGCAGTCTACACACCCTGTCTCCGAGCGCTCGTCCTCCACCCCTTTGTCTTCTTCCTCCTCCTCCTCGGGGATTTGCAGCAATGGTTAGAATGGAATGAGAGAGCAGCTGCATGCGTTTTGCTTTTATACAGAAATTAATTCAACCATAATGCACGTTGTATAATTCCAAATGTGGTTGCCAGATCTGGTTAGGACTAAGTCCAAATTTAAACTTCAAACATACCCTCTTGTTCATATCAAATGTGCCTCTCTGGAGTGAGTGTTTGCCAAGTCACACAACCCAGACCATCAAAACAAAAGCTCAGGTTATAGACCACATGCATGTGTGCTTACGTTCTTGTGACCAATACGCTAATACCTTTGCTGATTCCTATATAACCTCTGATCTTTCCCAGCCTCGTCATGTGACCAGGAGAAGCTTTCTGCCCAAGAAGAGGCAAGGCAGCACAAGAACGACGCTGTATTTGTACCAGACTGTGCCCAAGGAGGACTTTACAAGCCTGTCCAATGCCACCCCTCTACTGGCTACTGCTGGTGTGTGCTTGTGGATACTGGACGGCCCATACCTGGGACCTCTACAAGGTGGGCAAAATATCACCTACAAAAAAAACAACGTGGTATACAGATATTTGCACCTTTATGTGTGGTACTTAATTACCCTGTGCAAATATCCTTGGCATTTATTGCCTTGTTCTGTGTGGGAAACAAACTAAAAAGTTGCTACACAAAGCAGGTAAGTGATCATTAGCCAAGCTTAACAGAGCAGAGAGGTCACAAGAAAGAGAATCTGCTCAACTAGATGACCTTGCATTTTGCCCTTTGGCAAGCATCTTCTGCATTAAATGTTCTAAAACTAGATTTGGAATTATCTTACAACAGGTCTTAATATCTGCAGGCTCTCAACCCTGCAAACTTTGAAAATACTGAAAAGAAGCTCTTAGAAAAAAAATAAATTTCAGAGATTAAAAACAGGTTTTCTATCAGGGATTTGTAAAACTGCATAAATGTCAGACTTGTGAGATTGCACGTCTAAGAACACACATGGACATCTCCATTGCTGATGGCGCAGAGTGTCTCGGTGGTCTGGTGAGTGGCAGGTCATAGGTCAGTGAGCCTGGCAGACTGGAGAACTGGTACACTCTTATTGAGCAGCATGGCTGGGTATCAAATTAACAAGGCTCCAGGCAGAGTGCCAGACAGCACATTAGCACGCATATGGAAGCATGGATTTTCTTCATTGTCCCAGGCCAGCTTTTGGCCCACTTGCACAGCAGCAATCTGGGCTCTGCGACGGAGACTGTGAAAGCTTCCTTGTGTCCCACGCTCCCTGTCTCCCACACTTCTATCTCCCTTCCCATTTCTATCCTCATACCAGCTCCAAATCCTTCCCCTCTTATTGGATGTGTTTCACAGCCCCTGGATTTGCCACAAAACAGTTATTTCTATCCCTAAGATTTAACTGCAATGGGTAATTGGAAAGCATGGGAGTCCTCTCTGACTTTACAGTAAAGATAGTTTCACTGTTATTGACAGTCCCTTTCACCCATTTCCCTTGATTGAACAGATTTTGTATTTATTTATTTTTTACGTGGTGCATTTTCTGTCACAGGTATGAACAGCCAAAATGTGATGGCAATGCTAGGGCCCACCCAGCTAAACCTAAGGACCATTATAAAAGCAGACATCTCCAAGGTAAGTTTTTCAAAACTGGACTCGGTCTCTGTTTTTTCTTTGTGTCCAGACCACACGGGGATGTTCCTCTGCAGCCTTCCTCTAACTGCTGCCTCGTTTCCAAAGTTGTGATAACAGTGCAACTATGCGTGTGTGTAAAACCATCATTAGTGCTGTTGGTCAAGGAAACGCTTGTTAAAAAGTTGAGGATTGCCAGACCCTGCCCTTCGTTGGTCAATAAGCAGGGAGATAGGGACAGATTGGGGGAGAATTCATCTTCGAGTGACATGGAAGCTGGAGCATAGTGGGATGAAAGCAAAGAGGTGAAACAGCAGGGAGGTGAGTGATAATGGATAATTGGATGCCAGAGATAGGTGGTGATCATGGGATTGATAACAGTGTAGATAACTATATTGAGGGCAGAAGATCACTTTGGGGGTGGAGGTCATGTAGCGGACTTAGTTACAGGTGAAACTCTGCTGGTGCTGGGTGCATATAGTATGTGAATGTTACTTACAAACATATAGGGCTAAATATTAATTAAATTACTGCATATTTCATTATTTTTAGGCATATTTAGAAAACAAACTACTTGCCAATACATTACTGGGCCTAAGCACTGAGGGGTTTTTAAGATGTTTTTCAGAGTTAAATTAGCTAATGTGTTACATTATCCTATCATTCACTGTTTTTACACACAAGCACACACATGCGCACAAAAAAGTTGTTCATTCATGTTCCGTAGGCTAAAACATTTGGCTAATTTATTGCTATATGTAGACAAAGTTAAAACATGATTTGGTGCTGCCTCACTTTCTCTTCATGCTGGAAGTAGGACTTGAACTAACAACTTTCTGCTGGAGACGCTAAACAGAATCAGGTCTCGGTAACCTGCCAAAAGTATCTGACTTACATGTGTCACTTTGGAAGGAAAATGCAGCTGCAGGACTCTTTTCAAGGAGACTTCTGCCGTGGTTAGTAAAATTTGGAAAACTGTCTCATGTCCAGTTTTCCTAAAGCAAGGGAGATATTACATTAAAAATAAGTCAAGTTGTAGTTAAAGTTGTTGTATGCACGTGGATCTTAAAATGATCTTCTTGCCCTGTGATGAAACTCACATTCAAAACCACACTGAGATGACTAAACCATTTTTAAAGATGCGCCAGCTTTCATTCGGCTGCACTCGCTTTTTTTACTCATCACGTAACTGCACAACTTGTACCTCTCATTAAGCCAAAGATAGGTGAAGTAGAGATACAGCGTTCAACCGCTGCCTACAACCAAATCACAGTTTAAAGATGAATGGTGCTTGGCTAATTTGCAATTTTTTTTGGTGGTTTAGTAAACATGTTAATAGTCCAGCAGCATGTGAACAGAGCCACCACTGTTCCAGTCCTCTCCA
Organism: Rhamphochromis longiceps; assembly: GCF_057381845.1. NCBI lineage: Eukaryota > Metazoa > Chordata > Actinopteri > Cichliformes > Cichlidae > Rhamphochromis > Rhamphochromis longiceps. The sequence goes on from NC_140569.1 coordinate 25,864,008, forward strand.
CAACTGTTTATGTAAGAGTGCGCCAGGCCAGAGCTGAGCTCTCTGCTCGCAGGTGCTGCGTTTAGCAGGAGAGCAGCACTCTGTCTCTGCTCAAGCATCAATGATTCTTGTACAGTTAATATAAAACAGAGGGACATAGACAGACATAAATGGTTGGTAGACCACCAAATGCTATTCATCTTTTGCTTTCCAGAAAGTATGCGGTGGCAATGGGGGTAAAAAAAGAAAAGAAGAAAAAGCAGCGACGCTATCCCGTGAGAAAGACCCTAAGACTGAAACATTATGTCTCTGCATGTGTTAAGTTGCACAGACCGAATTTTAAACCTGTCAAAAAAAATCTGCACCTGATCAGTCAGTATGCTCATGCAGTAAAAAAAAGAAGAAGAAGAAGAAGAAGAAGAAAAAAACGTAGCATCTTGTTTTCTTTATGAGCAATTGCGTCAATGGCTGTAAACCGTGTTACTGTACGATCCAGGTATAATTATAAACGTTGCCTTCACATTGCTGCAACCCATTTGCTGTTGAAGAGCTGGTGTTGAGAGGTTTATGGGGCGAGACTTGAGAAAGGAGCAACTTGCCCAGGAAGAGCCAGGAAAGTAAAGCTGAGTATTTGGCTAACTCTATCCCCGCAGCAGGCTCATGGGACAGCACTGGGGCAGGCGCTGGGAGCTGCGGCCGCGAGTGCTGACAGGGCTCAGCCCCATGTGGCTCCGTACAAAAACACTGCTCCTTACTGACAGTAACGCACAGGCACACACATGTAAACACGCACTTACACGCCAACTTTTTACAGGCCGCAGATATATGGAGGCTTGTGAATGGTGGTGCAGCTCTTTGCGTTTCAAAAAGAAAAAACATTGAAATCATGAAGGCTTTCTCAACCTGATTCTGTCCTGCAGCTGTCAAACTTTGGTATTACATAATTATAATTATTATGGAATAAGACAGCAGCCATGTACTGCTGCAGCCTTGAAATGGACGGAAAATGGCCAGACACAATTTCCCTCAAATGACAGCAGGCACATTCGTGTCCTTCCCTTCAGCTAAACAGTGTCCAGACATACAGAAGCCGATCTGTCCCACCCCCACAGTGAAAGCACTGCTGCTAAGAGGAAACGACTGAAACATTACATGATGGCTTCCCTCCCTGAATGAATTGCAGACGTGCTAAGATTCCTGCAGCATTACAGAGAGCGCCGGTGCTCTCCATGAAAAACACTGAGCCTCAAACAAGTCTCACTGCATCCCACGAACCTCTCTTCATTTAGAAGCCAGATAAAAAAAACACTTTGCCTTCTGAGGGTGCAATTATTTGACTGTCTAGACTAATTTACCACAAGAAGGTCCACAAGGCACCATTTTGGCTATTATCAGGTGGGTCAGATATTTTACTGGGCAAGAGCCAGGGAGGGCCTACTAAAAGTTAAGTACAAGTCTGTTTAACGTGTAAAGGAGACCGCGGAAGAGTTTGGATGTGACTTTTTAAAACCTTGGTCTCGGTACAAGCTGCTAAAGCCCTGAAAGGTGGAGCAGAGGCTGGATGTTTATGCCGATGCTGGTCGCCACCTGTTAGAGACGCAAAGCATGCTATTATCTCCAACACAGGAGAATCGGGCCCCGCAGGCCTGGGCCATAAAAAAAGCAGAAAACTATGGACAATTTCTTCTTCTCCAACGGCGCAGGGAAACAAGATTGTGAGAAAGGAGAAAAGAGCTGGAATCCCTCAGGTCTCTGTAGCCTTCAGCTCTAAAGGAATAACTTTGGTCTCCTCACCCTTAAAATGGGCTCACAGACAATTACTGTCATTAGGGTCATTCACCCAGTGTTGTTCTTCATTTTAATTTTTTCCCATCAGTCTGCATGCAATAATGCTTTACTGTTAGTTTTTACTGGGTGGATAATGACACATTTCACCCTATAGGTTCATGGTCTGATTATATTGCCATTCTCTGTCAGTCATTTATAGAGTAACCCCGCCACACGTTGAACATCGCGTTCTAAATTTTGTCTGTTGCTCTCTGCTTGGATATCTTTAAAGCAAACACCTCAGTAATTAGTAAAATCTTGTTAATAGTAACAGGTATGCCTATACCTGTGGAAAGAAAAAACACTGCACAATGATTGGCAGGTTTCCTCCACTCCTCCACAGGAGGGGAGCTCTGATTCTTTATTGGAGCAACTGCGAGTGTCCTGGGTTTCTTTTCTCTTTTTATGTGACGTCTACATTAAAACTACGCCGGCTGTTACATGACATCCCTCCCCAGACATTTATTGGGCCACCTATGATGAGAGCATTTAACATTATTGCAAAGCTTTTTTTGCAAGAGAATCTCTTTGTTTGCACACTCGCTTTCATACAAGGGCATAATTCCTGCTTTCACACATCGATGTATCTGTGGTTGATTTTCCAGGCTGTCCCGGGGCTAAGAAAACAGAGTTCCTGACAAGTGTTCTTGACGCGCTGTCGACAGACATGGTGCACGCTGTCACAGATCCAGCATCTGCGGGAAGGTATGACATTTCAAAGTGTGTATATTCATGCTATGGTTAGTTATGGATCAGTGGGTTCAATCATTCACCACAAACACATAAATGTATGCCACTCACCAATTTTGAGTGCACTGAAAAGTGGGAAAAGCTTTTTTTCCCCACTGAGAGTGAGCGACTGCATTTCACTGAGTTGTTTTTTAGTTGCTGCATAAAGAGAGATGTGATTACTTGCTGATAATCTGATTTGTACCTGACCTTTAGGGTGGCTGAGCCAGACCCCAGTCACACCCTGGAGGAGAGGGTTGTCCACTGGTATTTCAGTCAGCTGGACAAAAACTCCAGTGGGGACATTGGAAAGAAGGAGATCAAGCCTTTCAAACGCTTCCTGCGCAAGAAGTCCAAGCCAAAGAAGTGTGTTAAGAAGTTCGTGGAGTACTGCGACATCAGCAATGACAAAGCACTGTCTCTTCAGGAGCTCATGGGCTGCCTTGGGGTGACCAAGGAAGAAGGTTAGATGAATGTAAACTAATCACCCTAAATTTGTGCTACATAGTTTTTTAAACCTCTCCTCCAAACGTTATTGCCCAGTAATGGGGCAACGAGGCACCAGAAAGATTTTGGGTTCATCCATATGACAAAGTGATGCACAAAGGGCAGTTATAATCACATTTCAAAAACAAAAATCCAACAGCAACATGTGACCTACACCAAGTGATGACATAAAGCGGGGTGGGCAACTCCAGGCCTCGAGGGCCTGCAGGTTTTAGATATGTCATTGATCCAACGCAGCTGATTCAAATGGCTAAATGACCTCTTCAACATGTCCTGAAGTTCTCCAGAGGCTTGGTAATGAACTAATCATGTGATTCAGGTGTGCTGACCCAGAGTGATATCTAAAACATGCAGGACACCGGCCCTCGAGGCCTGGAGTTGCCCACCCCTGAAAAGAGTAAGCTAAGTTGTCTAATTAGCACTTGAATGGCATAATATAATGTTTTACAGCACGCTGTACCAGAGTCAGCTGGAAAACAATAGTTTTTAACCAACTAAAAACATTTAAGTGATAATTAGCCAGCTAGCACCTAGCTACAGTACTTGCAAATAACAGAATCCACTAACAGCAGTGCTTAATTACACAGCACAATTATACTCTGCAAAAGTTTCTCCATAATACTTCAAATTCATGTCACGTTTCTTTTATCCTAAAGGGTCCATACCAGGAGAAGGCTTAACCAGTAAACTAGTAAGTACACTCTTCCTTCATTGCATATTTCCAGCCTAACTGAAATGTTATTGTCTCCGGTAGTGTTGACTGAAGCAGTCCTTAAAATGTGTATTTCTGAAAAAGGGGCACATTCAAATGAAGTAACTTCAATTTCCTCTTCCTAGAATCCCTCAAAGAAGCAAGGCTAAGCCCTACAACAGTGATTTCCCCTCTCATCTGGAGAATCCGCCCTCACCAATCGGCAAATGGAAACCATAGTATTTGCACTTTGTACTTTAAAAAAAAAAAATGTAAATTCACTTTGTAGAAATGAGGTATTTAAACAGACTGCTGAATCTGTGAATTATGTAGTTAGCTTTTTATGTCCTGACAAAACAAAAAATATTTAACACATACAATGTATGTGTCCTTTTGTGTCTAAAAAGTGTACTTTTGAAAGTTGTCTAAGTTTTCATGTTTGATGTTACATTTTTGTGCCCATTTCTCCCCAGTTTACTTTTCTTCTTGTATTAATGATATCGAGGTGTTTATACTGATCGTTTCCTACACAGCTACAATAACCTTACCATCTCTCACGTACTGACCTATTTCATCTTTTCCTGTACTTTGTAAAGCAGTTTGCAAGAATGTTTGGAAGATGCATCATAAACAACATTCTACATGTTCGCATATATTCATGATTACTAGAAATAAAGAACTCTTTTATATATTTTGCTCCTTGTGTCTGCTTAATGTGTCAAAGAGGAGGAATCAGGTCAGCGACTTTCTTTGGATCCAATTAGTCTTCTGTATTTTCCCTCGTTATATAAATCTTGTAATGTCTTTGCCATTTTGTCTTTTCTTGCTGTGTCTTTAATAAAACACCTTGTTGACACAGTGTTTAAGAGCCAAGTATTAGTCATACATAGCAGAGGTCGTGTATCATCCCATTTAAAGACAGTTTTCCAATTCCCCTAAGGCAACGTTGGAGAATTGAAAAAAATAGATGGTACTGTTTTACAGTTTTGTCATATTGACTGAAGACAGATAAATAGACTATTCTCAGCTCTGTACAGTATGAGTGCCCATTAGAAGGGCATTATATGAGCTTCTGTTTGTGTGCACGCGCATGTATGGTTGATTATGCTATACTTAAATGTAAACCCAAAGAGTCAAAATAAAGTTTCAATAGATTCTTTGTTAAGAAACAGCTCTGAGCTCAGAGCAGCCGTGACACTTTACACTACTGTACATTGTTCCTGCCTGATTATTTATTATGTTGAGGCTAAGTGGTAAGCTGTGGCTTTTCACACATACAATCCTCTATAGGGCTCAGCGGCTGACCTCAGGCTGACCTGCTCACTCAGGCTTATCCTCTAATTTATGATTAGCACATTGCTCTCCTTTCTTTGATATAATCCGACCCAATGGTCTGGTTTTAACACCACAGGGGAACCAGAGGAGAGATTATAACCGATGGTGGATTAGCTATAGATAACCTACGGCCTTTTTAAGTCCCCTCTCCATCCACAGCAAAGGAAAAGTTATATCTGAAGCAACAGGCCTAAAGTAGTAAGGATATTTAGATTTCTGTTTCCCAGAAACAAAGTATCCAACCAAGCCTGTCTATATATAATTTTAAAAACCGCCTTTTGATTAGCTCCAGCCATCTGTGATGCTCTATGTACTAAAATACAATCTGCTAATTCTAAATTTCCAACCATGTTCCTGGTTTGTCAACCTGAAGGTGATGTTAGCACCATGCCCACGAAAACATTTGCTTTTCTCAAACAACCATACAATCTGTTAAGGTCACCATACTAGTTGCAGGTGTACCAGCAAATGCATCAACCTATAGCAAGCCAGATGTCTGCTACCAAAGCTCCGTCCCATAACCAACACAATGCTAGAGCTTTGTTGTGTAGTTTCTACTCCCCTGGGCTCAAATGCATGTAAACACAGTTTATGATTTGGCTTCACGTCAAGGTGTGGTTTTCCGAATATGTTTCCCTGATGGCTTGGACTTTTGCCTGAACTGATGGAGTAGTTGAAGAAAGGCATCCAAACCTTTTGGCCCAGTTACCAGGACCTTCTCACAGTTCCCCCCTCCTCTTCTCCTTAGTCGTGCTTCCTCACTTCTCTCTTTCGCATATGTGCAAACACACTCCCTGAGCACAGAGATACCATTGAGCGTGATTTGTGGGCACAGTTTGTGTGCTTTAATGGGCAAGAGGAGGCACCCGATCTTACTGCTGGCAGGCCCTGCGGGCTGTGGACTCATGAAGAAATTACTGTCAAAAGCCATCAGGGCTTTAATAGCCTCTGGCCCAGCCATGGCTTCCCCCTGGCCTTCAGAGGGGGTTCTGGTCTGTGGGTAAATAGCATGAGGACAGCGTGCACCCTGGGAGCCTCTCTCTTACTGCTTCCCCAGCAGTCCAGCCAGTATGGCAGAGCACGGTCTGACATTACACTCAAGAAAATGAATTGCTAGAGGAGGTGTGACTTTTTAATGAATGGGGTGCAAACGAAAAATAAGCAGCATAAAGGACTAGGTGAATTCACACAAGGGGCCTTTTCATACTTTACCTCCCCTCTGAATAATTCTTTTTGCTACAGTGGCTTAATTAGTGCAACTTTCTTAGTGGTTGTTTGCTTTCATTATACAATTTAAATGGGATTACTTTGTTCAAGTAAGCATAAATTGTGTGTACTGTTTTTATTGGAGCCTAAAGTGAGCTTAGGCAGGGTGAGTCCATAGAGTGTATGAGTGCATTTGGGAGACAAATACATGCTAATGCTAAATAAATAAAATAGGAAAATAGTGGTAAGTAGATTTTCTTTCTCCTTCATACAAAGACAGACAATCTATTTCCTATTCATACAGCTTTCTGTCATAATGTGCATCTGGAAAGTATTCACAGCGCTTCACTTGTTCCACATTGAGTCATGTCACAGCCTCAGTCCAACAAATTAAATTAATTTTTCATCTCAAAAATCTACACACGATATCCCATAATGCTTTAAATTTATTCTAAATAAATCATATATAAGATCTACATAAGTATTCACAGCCTTTGGTCAATACCTTGTTGAAGTACCCTTGGCAGCATGAACCTCAAATTATCTGAGTATGACACTACAAGCTTGGCAGACCTATTTTTGGGCAGCTTCTCCCATTCTTCTTTGCAGACTTTCTCAAGTGCCATCAGGTTGAATGGGGAGTGTGGGTGCGCAGGCATTTTCAGACTTATTAGCAGAGATGTTCAGCCAGGTTCAACACTGGGCTCTGGCTGGGCCACTCAAGCACATTCACAGAGTGGCCCTGAAGCCACTCCTTTGTTATTTTAGGTGTGTGTTTAGGGTCGTTGCCCTGTTTGAAGATGAACCTTTGAGGTCCAGACTGCAGGTTATCATCAAGGATGTCTCAGTACATTCATCTTTCATCTGCATTAATCTTTCCCTTGACCCTGACTAGTCTTCCAGTTCCTACTGAAACATCCCCACAGCATGATGCTGCCACCATGCTGCTTCTCTGTAGGGATGGTATTGGCCAGGTGATGAGCAGTGCCTGGTTTCCTCCAGACATGATGCTTGGCATTTAGGCTGGAGAGTTCAATATTTGTTTTATCATACCAGAGAATTTTGTTTCTCGTGGTCCAAGAGTGCTTCAGGTACCTTTTGGCAAACTCCAAGCAGGCTGTCATGTGACTTTTACTGAGGCATGGCTTCTGTCTGGCCACTCTACCATACAGGCCTTATTGGTGGTTTCAAACATCTTCCATTTACAGATGATGGAGGTCACTGTGCTCATTGGGACCTTCAATGCTGAAGAAACTGTAGAATTTTGAGGTGAAAAATTAATTTAATCCATTGTGGAATACGGCTGTAACTTGACAAAATGTGGAACAAGTGAAGTGCTGAGAATACTTTCCACATGCACTGTATTGTCATACACACATCAGACTTGTTTTCAAAACATTTAATATGGCCCTGTTTGCTTCAATTGTCTGCTTCAATCAGTCATCTGTAGTCTATAAACTTCCTGCACCAAAACACAAGTGTTGCTGTTGTCCAGAACTAGTTCAGCCTTCCTTGCTGGACACGGACACACACGGCATTAGTCACCCCTTCCGCACAGCCGACTGAGCGAGATAAAATGTTCTGCTATAGATAGAGCGCCGGCAGAGTCGAAGGAAAACTTGAAGGGAGCGTCATCTTCTGTGCTTTTAGGGTGAATTGTGATACTTTTCTCATTTATGTGTTCCAGCTGAATGGAGCGGCTGCCAAGTTCGGGATCTGGCCTGACATCAGAATTTCACAGGGAGATAAAGAGACTCTTGTTTTAAATTCCAATAGACAGAGTTATACACATGGTCTTCGCACCTACACACACCCACTAATTACACACACGGGCACACATTCGGAGAACAGAGGGAATGGACAGCAGATTTCTAAAAACGTGTGTTCATGACAACAATTATTGATTCAAGACTGATAAAGTCACAGTTTTATTGCATATAAACGTAAAATGGACACTATAAGTTTTGTGTCTGTTAATGTTTTTCCTTCCCAAAAATAAGCCTACAGATTTGGACATGATTTTTTCTTCCATTCTTGAATATTTGGGGGGATTAAAACCTCTGGGCCTGGGAGCTGGAGGGTTGGTGTGCATGCGGAGGGGGGTTACTTGTCCTTTAATCTCATTCTCAGTGTCCAACTTTGACATAGCAGTATTCCATTTGAGCCTGACCAGGGCTGAGAGTGGGAACCGCGTGCAAAGTACAACGAGAGAGAGAGAGGGAGGCAACCGAGGGTACTGGAGGTAATGAAGGTGGGAGGGAAGGAGGTGGGGAGCTGTCTGGCCTAAACCCAAGGGATTAACGGGGTGACTTCTCCTCTGGAATGTTCCACTGACAGCTAAGGCCCGCCCACCCACAGCTGCCTCCACCAGACAGGTGCACAGCCAAATCAAGGCAGGAGGTGGGTAGATGTGCGAAGGAGACAGAGTGCCTAAGGTGGTAAGGAGCAAAGCAAACATCCATGCCTAACCACATCAGCCTATAGAGCACCTGAAAACAGGCCGATCAATAACCATTTAAAGAAACTGCTAAAAACAATAGATAGAGGCAGAGGTTGACACACTTTGCAAACAATGCTTATAGTCCCCTTCCTGAGCTGATTTAGTTGAGTCTGTGGCAAATCTAGAAAAGCAGCACAAACGTCTCGGCTGCTTTTCACACCAAAACAATGCCCATTTGTCTCAGTCCAGTCATTTCGTCGAGCTGTATACAAAGCAGACTTGGCATTTAGCAACACACACAACAGCGTAAGTGAATTCATTTGTCATGCCTTAATTTGTGTTTGGGAATGTACGAGATCTTGCCCCTGCTTGCTGTGCAGCGTTGAGTATTACTTTGCAAATATGGGAAACAAAGGATTTTTTTTTTGCTGTATTATTTCAGCGTTGTATTATTACCATATGGGTAAACACAAAAGGGTTTTAGTGACATCCTAAGGTTGTGCCCGAGGATGTTACAACAAAGGACAATAAACACTGCCGCTGATCTACAACAACCCTGTGTTCAGAAGCGAGGAAAAAAAATCCCTCACACATTTCCCTTTGAAGCCAGTGGGATTCCTGAAGGTAGTGGGACTGTGCTTCTAAGATGTTTGATTGATAGAGGGTCTGTGAAATCTGACTCTTTGTTTTGCGCTCTCTCCGGTGACCTGCCCTGTCATGCCTCCCCTGTTTCGAGAACCAGGTTGTCTGTCCCAACATCAGGTGAACGTTGGTGTGTGGAGGGGGCACGGCAACACTCAGGTGGTGAGGCTTTGAGGTCAAAGGTGATAAACCAGGATCACTCTGTTGGATGAACATCACAGACTTCTGGTTTGTTTGTTGCTAAGGAAAAAATAAACAAATAAAAAACAAGGGATCTGTCTAAAAGATTTGTACTTCCATTTAAGTAAAGCAGTAAATTATAAAGTAAAAATATTCACAACTGCTCTTCAAGGTACTTGCACTGTAGGTACGGTGTTTTTTTAATAGGGTTGCACGCTTCAGTGTCAGTGTTGGATGAGTGTGCCAATTTCATCTTTCATCATTTTACTCTTGGTAGAAGTTTTGGCAGTTTGCTAGTCTGAGACATTCTTGTGTGTGTTAACACAATGTCACAATCTTCCCAGGAGTGGATGTCCCAGAAAATTCACCCCCAGGTCAGACTGTGTAATGCTTAGAGAAATTGCAAAAACCCCAGAGCTACATTTCAGACTCTACAGGCCTCAATTAGAACGTTAAATGTTAAAGTTCATGACAGTACAGTGAGAAAAAGACTGAATAAGGATGGGTTGTTTGGAAGGGTTGCCATGAGAAAGCCTCTTTGCCATAACACAGAGCATGGCAGAACAACCTAGGTTTGCAAAGCTGCATCTGAACGCCACAAGACTTCTGGAGAGGACTTCTCAGAGTGATGCTATTTATTACTTATACTGTAATTCATTATTATCAGGCTGTCCTAAAAACTCCCTGATAAGCCTTCAGCTGATCCAGTAATCAGTAATCCAGTAAGGGACTAGAAAGAGAGACCATGTTTTCCCCCATACTGTTAAATCCAGAACTAAATTTGAAATCTTTCTCCTCATCATCACTCTCCATCGTATCATAAAAATGTCATAGTACCATATCACCCCAAGAGAGCACTTCACTCTCAGACTGCAAGCTAACTTGTGCTTCCCAGGATATTTCAAAGTACAATGGGAGGCAGAGCCTTCAGCTTTCAGATCCCACATATGTGGAACCAGCTCCCAGTTTGGATTCAGGAGATGGACACCCTCTCTACTTTTAAGATTAAGCTTCAAACTTTACTTTTTGATAGAGCCTATAGTTAGGGCTGGATCAGGTGACCTTTAATCCTCCCTTAGTTATGCTGCATTAAGCTTAGGCTGCTGTGAGCTTCCCATGATACACTGAACATTTCCTTCCCACTCATCTCTTTTCACTCTGTTTATACACCACTTTGCATTTAATCATTAGTTATTATTATTAATCTCTGGATCTCTTACACAGCGTGTCTTTTGTCCTGACTTCCTCCCATCACCCCCAACCGGTCGCAGCAGATGGCTGCCCCTCCCTAAGCCTGGTTCTGCTGGAGGTGGAGATTTCCTCCTGTTAAAGGGCAGTTTTTCCTTCCCACTGTCGCCAAGTGCTTGCTCAAAGGGGGTTGTGATTTGAGCTTTGTAAGTAAAACTGAATTGAATTGAAATTGAATTGAATGTTCTTTTGGCATTTGAGAACAAAGTGGAGATGTTTGACCATAATGCACAGTGCCACCCAAACAAAACACATCAGCACCCACCAGTGCACACTAACTCTCAAGCATGAAGGGCCGCAGGACCTGGGCACTTCACAGTCAACTCCTCTATATACCAAAGTACTCTAGAGTCAAATGTAACGACATCTGTCTGACAACATTGGTCGGACCTTAAAACAGCTGTGCATAAATGAATGCCTGCAAACCTCAAAGAACTACGGGAGATAATAAAGTGACAGTAAAATGATTCAGGTTGATGCTGCTAAAGGTGGTTCTACGAGCTACTAAATCATGGGGAGTATTTAGTTTTTTACAGAACTCCATGAAGGTCCTGTGAAAACTTTTTTTTCACATGGCTTTAAATGATAGCTTTAGTCTTTTTTTTTTTTTGGTTAATTACATAATTTGCAACATCTTAAACAATAACCTAAACTGCTTTTTGTAACACAACTCTCAAATTTCCCGCAATAAATCAATACCTAAATGCTAATCTAATAACTTTAAACCTTCGCTTGTAAATAGCAAACAGCAGGAAACAAAGGATCTACACACATGGCTCAAACTCCATTTAAGTGTTCAGATTAAGTATTCAGTATTCTCCTATCAAATCTGCTTCAAATCTATGGTGCCTTACAGTCTTTGCAATTATACAGGATGGATTTTCAGTTGGCCGCAGTAGTGAGGAAGATGGTGTTGACAAAGCAGGTGTGTCTTTGCCACACCACCATCCAGGCTGTTTTGGGCAGATCATCTAGGCATATGTGCAGACCACCAGGCAAGGCTTTGTACTTTCCCTGTCTGAGCTCTAGCTTTAAGCAAGTCCAGGACGAAGGAGGTACACCTCACATAAACCCTCCGCCAGTCACTCGATGCAAACATCAAGAACAACATAGAGGTAGATTAATAGAGTCCTAAATCACACAACTCACAAACAAGCCAGAGGCAACAGGAAAGCAACTCGACAGGCCAACGGTAAACATGTCTCGTGATCATTTCCCTCATTAATCCTGCATGCTATGACTAACTCTGTATTTGTAACTGAAGCACAAAGCTGTCTTTTGAGAGACTGCTTCATAAATTTGGACAAAAGTTAATTTATACAAGAATATAAGTCGCGAATTTAACATTTATGAGTGACATACTGAGCATATCTCTTTCTGTGCACCCTGTTTTCCTCCCCGTGTCTCCATATGGTTCTCATGCTGGTTTAATCTTTCTACCTCATTTTTTTTCCCCAAAAGGTGATTCAATGATTTATCAAAAGTGCCGAATCCAGCAAAGCTACAAATCACGAAGGCCTCGTGGTCGCATTGTTCAAACGCGGGGAGCAGTCAGCCGCTGTAATCAACGGTGAAATGCCTCTGAAAGAGGCTCTTGTTGCTGCCCTCCCTTCCTTCTAGACGCTGGAAAACTTAGAAGTCACGTTATGTGAATGTCCAGTGTCAGAGGGCTGCTGTTATGGCGTTAGTTTTGAATGTCTATATCAGAGAAGACATTCTAGCGCTTCGCTTCAGATCTGTAGGCCTGAGAATGGGACTCTTCAAAAAAAAGACCAGATGGCTGCAGCTGATTCAGATCCCTGCACACATCCATCACTACAAGAACATTTATTTTAAAAACCACTTTAGAAAGCACTAAATGAAAATACCGGACCTGTTACATTAAACTGTTTGGACCTTTCACTACTTTTTGGGGGCTCAGTTAATATGTATGCATATATCTACAGTACATTTACATAAAATGGACAAAGAAAAATAGATTTATTGCACCTTACACCGTGAGGCAATCAACTTTTTCCACCTTTTTCCATCTTCACACATTTTCACACTTTTTGTATTGTATTTGAAGGGATAAACACGTGACATCGAGGTTAAATTACCACACAAACTTAATTCTGAAGAACATTTTCCACATTTTATTGTAATCCAAATAGCGTGCATCCAAGTGTGGAAACTTCTCTGTAAGGGTGGATGACGGATGTCAACAAATGGCAAAACATGTTATGACAAATTAGAAACGCTGATTGTAGCACGATCACGGCTAGATGGTTACACACAAAGCCCTTCTTTATTCTTTGAGAGGAATTTTTTTTTTGTCTTCACTTGGCCCTGGATTCAGACACATCCTTTCATAGTAGGTCCTGGGGGAGCCACTGACACCCCGACCCACAATCGCACATCAACCTCCACCCCCGTCGCTCCCATGCCCCCTCTACTGCCATCTCTATCAAAGGCTTAGCGTGATCTGCGGACAGATGAAGGAGAAAATGTGATTCTGAAGAAAAAAATTAGGAAAAAGAGGGAAAAAAATGTAAGAAGCCAGTGAAGTGTAAGAGAACAGATCATAGGACTCAGTTCAAGTGTTGATGGAAGCAGGCCATCATCAAACAGAAAGCCCGTTTTAGCCCATAATTCAACACATTTTATGCAGAACAGCACGCTAAGCTGCGAGAAAAGAAATTCTGCTGTCACAGAAAGAGGTTGCCACACAGTTTGCCACACTTGAGGTAAAATATTTGGAATTAATTTGTTTTTAAATAATTTTTCTGCCAAAACTGACAAGAAAATAATCAGCGATGGGACATAATTGGTGCATTTCAAGTTAACTGCATATACCATAAAAAAAGTGGTATGTGTATGTGTGTGTGGTGTTTGGTGTGGGAGGGTGTGGGCATGACAGATATGTTGTTGAAGGAGACGGCATACGAGGTGTCAAAGCAAACAGGATAGAGTTGCCACAGGTGTGCAGTCCTCTCACCTGAGCGCAGACTGCAGACAGTTCCAAGGGCCAGCGTACAAAACATATACAGCAGTTTGTCCTGCAGGAGTCTCTTTGACTGACCTCCTGCAAGCACCTGGATGGCTGCACAAGAAGCACAGCACTCTGAAAATGATCCATTACGAGACAGAAAACAACGTGCGGTGCCTTTTTCTGCAAACATAGCACAAGTTTTGTGAATGTAAGGATGTCATGATTGCAGAGTACCAGCATGCATATCTTAGGGAAAAAGATCAGATTGTTTTGTGCACCTTCAAACACGACATAAAAGAGATTTTGTGTAATAGCTATCATCCAAAAATCAGCTTTTATTCTGAAATTGAGCATGCGTTTTCCATTATAGCTGCTCAAATATTCTTTTATGTGCACAAGTTTAATACTCTGTCTGTACTGCTGTAGATAAAGTGCAAAAATGATTTCATGATTACTGTTTTGTTTGTTTTGTTGTTGTTTTTTTCATTCTTGAGTCGGGCCTCCTCTTCGTAAATGCACACTTTGGCTCCTACCTGCACCTTAGCCCTCTACAATGATTTCCCTCCCTCGCTCTCACACTCACTTGTTTTCTCACAGCCACGCTGCACCCACCACCCCCCAGCCCCCACACCTCCCGCACCCGTGCCCCACCCCACCCCCTCTCTCAGAGGATAAGCTGTGGTTGGGCCCTGACATCCCAAGTAATTTACTAAGTCAACACAGAGTGAAGAGGGCCCATGTGCTTTCAGAGAAAGCCCCTCTATATGCTCCCCGAGGAGACATGGCACACCACACCAGCAGGCTTCCATGCTGGGAATCATTTTTTTGTTGTTGTTGTTTAAAGAGGAAGAGTGTAAATAGATGATAAATATATGTTATAGTATATGTTTAAAATATGTATTAAAAGTACACAAATGGTTCATGAAAAAGTATTTCTTTAACATCCAGTTCCATGTTTCTGTTCGTTTGAGTTATGTATGAGTTCACAATAATCTTAGCAGCAGTACCATTACATTTTACTGAATTTTGATGATACACTATGAGAGTATGATACAAAGACATGTCACCGGTGTTGGCTTGTATTAGTTTTCCAGTCTTAGTAATCAGTAGCCCGATTGCTGATTGAATCAGCCTGCCACATTTATATCCTTCATGTAAAACATTTGCACTATTTGTTATTATCATCTATGTGTAAACATACTGTGCACAAATCTGCATGAACTCCTTTTGTTTAGTTTTGATAGCAGTAGCATGTTAAGGTTTCCTTATGACATTTAGTGCTTTTGTAGATGGTGTTAGAGACGGCAAGTGGAGAGAAAGGAGGGATGACAATAGTTACCCGTACATGGCCAGCAAGCTGACTGATGCCGGTGGTGAATGCTACAATATGTATAAAAAAGTATTTAGACTTTTCAGTGCGTCTTCTAAAGTTTTGTTCCAACTTTAAAGTGTAATTTTTAACCAGAGTTCATCATACACTCAAATATGTATGCCCAAAATGCTGACTTTAAGTCATTAAATGTAAATCTTCCATTAATATTTTTGCATAGTTACAAAGTAAAACTCTAACTCTAAATAAACCAATCATATTTTACATTTTTACACATTTCCGTTGCATTTCATGTTTACGAGGGCAAAGACTCATATTTTATAGGGTAGCTGTGAGGTGAACTGTCAGGCCTGTTCATGTAGGACTCTTGATTTTACATAGATCATATCCAATATTTCTGAAATTTCTTTAAACAAGTCACATTTATCCTTTTTCCTCAAGCTTGGGTACACTGGGAGCTAAAGACAATAAACAAAGCCCCAAACTTCCATTCCTGGAGTTGCCCCTTGAGGCTCGCTCCAAAAGTGAATTAATCCCCACAGACCCATACAGTTTATTGATGCAGCTTGCTAATCAAGCTTGCTACTAGATAACACCATCAGCTCATCCAAATGCATTTTTAGATTACAAAAACAAGTATAAGGCAGCTGCCATAATGCTAACACAAAAGGCTTTAAAATGTACTTTGAATCCTGTTTACACAGCACTGATGCCACATTTATTTTATGCAATAGCATATCATAGATAATGCAGTTTTGCAATCTTGCCCAAACAAAAGAAAGGAACCTACGTGCTTCAGTCAACTCCAACTACATACACTACATGAGCGAGAAAATACACACACACACACACCCATGCTTGCTCAGGTGCAGGACTGCACTCTCGCTGCAGGCTGCTCCTTGTAAAGGGGCCTTGGTAATCACCGTGTTTGCTTTCCCATTAGGCCACTCTTCAGATGTGAGGGCTACCTGGGCCCGTTCGCTCCCTGAGGAGAGCTTTTCACTCCTCTCCAAAAAGCATTATGAAGAATTAGCCACATAAACACATGGAAATTAAGAGCGAGACTCGGACACAGCGCAGATACAGCATTCTGGAGATCGCGTCTTGCCCGAATATTGAGCGCATCTCCAGATACTTCTCAATGACTTCCTCTTTGAGATGCAATTGAGCACAGCAGTGAAAATCTGCTGAGCAATTGCAATATTTATACAGGAAGGCTCCCAGGTGTGAATGTGGATATTTTTGTAAAGAGCATGCCTGCTCAGCAACTTTCCACTGAATGTATTTTTTTAATGAGGCGCTTTTGTGTGTCTCACTGGCTTTTGGTTGATTTTGTCCAAGTTTGCCTTCAGTTTCAGCAGAGCAGAAAGAGACTTGTTCTGAATCACTGGTTTTAAAAAAAAAGCATGCAGGTATTTACCTGCGATTTCTTTTAAAGATTATCTTCTTTAGTTCGTCTGCAATGTTACTGAGGTGAAGACAGACGCTTCAGCCACAGCTGTGTGTGGCGCACAATAGCTCTGGCATGAGCTTGTGCTCCGTGGGCCATCGGAGCAGATGTTCACAAGAGGTGGATTAGGGAGACAGGGAAAAAGGGAGGTGATGGAGCTTTCAACAGTGAGCGAGTACCATGATAATTTACTGCTCGCCGCGCCGTTAACAAAAGAACTGGCTGCTTCACAGCTGAGAGCGAGCTTTATGCAATGACGGACGACGAGTCAAGAGGAACCCCGTCCTGAACCCGGCGTGGAATGTTTCATGTACAGTCACCAGCACGGATACCCTAGCCCTCTGCCTCGTCTGCCGAGACACAAGAGATAATTCAGAGCTCAGACGTGCACTCCAAAGAACGCGAGGCGCTACCCACTCTCTCTCACTTTGTCTTCCCTTCTGACACTCTCATATCACCGCTCTGTTATCTGTTATCTTCATCTCTGTCCCTCCACCAGTGATTTGTCACGTTAAAATGATTCAACATGAACAATTCCACGCCAAAACGTGCACGCATGACGCAGGTTTCTCTAAAATTCACTGAAAAGCCTGCATTACCAGTGTAAGCAAAAAAAACCCCAAAGCCTCAGCTGTGTGTGTATTTTGCGTAGATTCCTGCCCCTTAGCATTTCTCATGCCTTGAGACAATATTTTGACTGTGGTAATTACAGTATATATGAAACGCAATCATTGCAGCTGTCAATAAAACCTGGTGTGACATTCACAGCTGGCACGTGAATGCAGAGTTGTTGCCATGCTGGGTTTGAGCCCAGCAGAACGAAGGTTTTTCTCCATGAAAATATCAACAACGTAGGTTATGTTGCAACTCTGATGAATATCTGGCAACAAAAGACAACAGCTGAAATCAAAACCATGAAGGAGACATCAACCAAAAGCGTATTTTTCCATGCTCTAGTTGGAAGTCTGCGCTAAATTCATCTGATTGAAAATGTAAAGTTTATGAGTCCCTACAGAGAGGATCTAAGGCTGCGATATCAAGATGCTTTTCAGCGTTCAAGAAAACATCAACGTATTGGAAATATGAGGGAGGGTGATGACTGTTTTTATCATGATGTAAACCGAGTAAAACCCTGCACTGTTCAGTGCTGGTCAGTGCTCAAGAGGCTCCTCACTGTGCTAGGTCATGTGCAAGCCATAGTCATCAATCACAAATAGTGGGGACGAGCTGGCGAAAGGAGCCGATGGCTTGACACGGCTTGGCCTTCGGTGCCTCCTCAAATTCCAAGCCATCACTGACTGAAAGGATTACTTGCATAATCTAATATTTGGTGGCACAAGAAAGCATTCATGCCTCATTTTGCATGAAGTTTTTATTGGCTTTTTATATGTGACTTATTTGTGTGTGGCTCCCCACGCTGCTTCCAATCCTGATATTTTTCTTTGCATATCATTAATGTTTTTCATTAGCATTTAAATGTACCTCTTCATTTTAGCCACCGAGACATGCCTCGCAGACTCTATTCAGCCCCAGGTAACGCAAGCCCATATTCCCATATGCAAAGCCCCTATTGCATGCTCTTGATTGTAGTCATGGATATCTCTTACACACGCATAAACTCACTTTTCTTTTTTTAACAGGGAAATGCTGTAACATTTCCCTGTTAGACCCAAGTCGATGTAACTGAGTGATGTAACCATCCAGTGCCACAGGCCACAGAGTGTGTGGCATGATGGTAACTTCAAGCGGTGCGGTATAAAATCCAAGAAATGTAGCTTAAACAGAAACTGTGGTTTAAAATTCATTTACGTTTTGTGATCCTCCAAAGGGCTGGAGCCACTTACACTGACCATTTCACAAGGCTTTAGTCTGTGCTCATCTTATCTAACGCAAAATCAGGGTTAATAAGTTTCATCAAGTTGCAACATGAGCGTTCATTTCTTAGAACCTGCCGCCAGATATTGAGGTAGATAACGAGGTAATGAGGCAATCTTTACCCATATTTATGATTACACTAAATTATCACCAACCATTCATGCATAGCCATGTAGCGGGGCGAGAGATGAGCAGTCACGATAAAGACATGGCACCCTGGCACTTTCCTCTTCATCTCATCGTGGTGATGACACTATCTGTGACTCATCCTGCAAAATAGAGCCATGTTGTTCTTTACCTTTGCCATTGTCTCTCGGAGCAGATCTGTGGGGGAAGGAGTTGTTGCGCCATGACCAGCAGTGGTGAGTTTACATAGCTCAGAGAGATATTCTGGCCTTTTCGCCGTGCACATCCGTATCACGCAGAGGGCAGATAGGAACTAATCAGCAAATGTGGTTTAGCCTGGCAGGATGATCTAACGTAGCTGCACCTCACTGTATCTCCAGCATGCTGTCGGAAGCTAAGACAGATTCTATCACAACAAAACATGCTCTATTTCCCTGGATGAAGAAGCATTGCTCTTGACAGTAATTTCTTGTGGTACACTTACAACACCCAGCATGAGTCTTTACATATAGGCTATAAACTGATTAGTTTGTATTTTGACATAATGCTATGTATGCTAACACGTCAATAATAAGAATGCTAGCATGCTAGAATGCTAGCATATTGAAGTTTTTAATATATTCTGTTTCCCTTATCTTGGCTTGGTAAAAGGTAAAATGTTGGTAAATTTGGAATTAATGGTCATGATTTAAAAAAATATTTGGTGATATACAGTAACTTTGACCGGGTCTCCATAAAGAAATTAAAATGTTATGAAAGGTCACCATAAGTGGCAGCTCCTGAAGTATTTTACTAAAAAGCACGTTTAATTACACGTTAATTCAGTACTTTACAGAAGCCTTGAGCCATCACTCATTTCTTTTTATTTTCCTTTCAAGGAGCCAGATTTATTGTATTTTTTTGAAAGTGGTCTTGAGCAATAGTTCTCCAGGCTTTATGAAGGTTTTTCCTCTGCACTATTTTGGCAGCTTTTTCACTCATTTTCAGTCCATCTGACCATTTTCAGAGAAATGTTTTGGGGTTTTTTACTGACCTATGAATCATTCAACACCTGATCCAGATGAAGCAGTGTTGTTTCTACATATAAATGACAACTTTGCAAATAACAAATTGTAAATTATATATTTATGCACTTTGTTTCAAGCAGCCTGTTGCAAAAAAAAAAAACAATCAAAAAACAATCATAAAATCATTTGTTCCAATTTCTTAAGTTGAATCTGTGTAAAATGCCAAAGATCACATAGTTTAAAAGGCATAAAGTAAAAGATCATTCCTAAGAGCTATTACCTAAAAACATAGCATCTCTCAGCATAGTGTTCAGCCTTTCCTTAAAAAATTTGAGGAAACTGGACAAATGTAAAGAGTGTAAAGTGTAAAAGAAGAAGTGGCACATTTAAAAAAAATACTACAGGAAATGAGTGGTATATCAAAGTCATGAAATGGGAAAAGAAAACATCCACCCAAGAGCTGATAAAGGATCTGATCAATTTATTGATCGCAAACGGTTAATCAGAAATTTACTCAGTGGAGGGGTGGTTGTCAAGAAGCCAATCTTGAAGAAGGGACAGGGAGAAAAGGCTGAAGTATGCCAAATTACACTGAAAATCAGTGGCAATGGGTCTTATGGTGTCCCCATGCTGCAGGGAGGCCAATCAATGACTGATAGTGTTCCCCTGGATGCTTTTACTGCATTGGCAGTGTTTGGGTATTCCAGATTAACAGTCCATAAATAGCTTTCCCATTTTCCTAGCAAATTATAAAGAAAGGGGTGGCCCATTACTTTTGCACAGTGTTTATTCATATTCAGCTAATATTGAGTGGGTTTTTTTTGAGAAGTGCAAAGTTGTGACTGATCATTTTCCCTCTATCATATCCTGAATATTGTTGTTATTTTAGTCTCTCTTGAACAAAGATATAAAATTTTAAATGTTTTTATTTTATTTACTTCACCACTAAAACACTGCAAGATCAGAGCTAAATATTAAAATTACAAACAAGCAGAAATTGATAGATTCCAACATGTATATAATTACAAGGATTTGAAACCCTCAATAGTAGATATCAATAGTAATGGTTGTTTGGCTAGTACTCAAGAAAAACTGAAAAAAATATTCTGGTTACGTACGAAACATGAACAGCTAGTTACCAAACCAAGTAGCTCGCTGACACAGAAAAATGTAATGATTAAACTTTTGAAAAGCAAAGTTTGACTTTCTGTAGTGCAAAACATTCTGTCTGTTTATAATTTTAACGTTTCTTATTTTTCCTGCATTTTTCAGCCTGGAACATCAGCTCACTAATATATATATCTACCACGTGTACGCACTGCCTTGCATATTTCAGCAAGAATATTCAAAAAATCAAAATCAAATATTACAACAGCATGGCTTCATACTAGAAGAGTCCAGGTGTTGCCTGCAGTCCAGACCTTTCACCATTTGACAACATATGGATCATACATCATATGATATTGTCATATTTCCCTCTGTCCCAACTTTTTTTAGACGTGTTTTTAAATGAACCCCTTTCCTCAGTTTTGAAACCTATGCCAAAAACCTACAATGTAACCTGACATGCATATCTGACAATTCCTTCTGTGCATTTCAGGCTACTTTTACACTACAGATTTTGAATGTTTCAGTGATGGAATAACAACCAGTTGTTCCAGTATGAAGGATAATACTCCACTCAAAATATCAGCAAATTCCTGGAGGAAAATTATTGAAATTGTTGGAATGGACTTGAGGGAATGCACAAAGAAATGGAAAAACTAGAGGGACAAATAGATCTGCACCTGAAAAAATGGACACAGCAAAGTGTAACCAGGAAGGAAAAAAGTCATTTTTAACAAGTAATGCATCAGCACAAGCAAAAACAACATTAGCGACATAGCTAGATTGTGTCATAACCTCTACAAAGATTCCCAGCAGAAGTGTAAACTGGGCATTGCACAGCATCACAACTTTTTTTGGACTTGGGGTAGTAAACAAAGGGAAATGTTTTGCAGATATTTCACCTAATCAAGCGAGTTCTTACAGTTTCTTAAACCAGGAGCTTTTGTTAAGTACCTTTATGTGGGAAACAAAATGCAGCTGATGCTTCACAGATCGACAGAATCAATATGTGGCTGTTGCGGGATGCTGTCCGCGACAGCACACAGGGGTTTCCATGCGGCACACAGAGGTGACAGAGTTTCTGTGGTTGGCTCACCACACAGACCTGCTCTGTCCCGACCTGCAAAGCGTCGGACTCCCTGCGTCAGACCTGGCCTTGGAGAGAAGGGCTATATTATGGCGCCTTGGCCTCTGCTTCTCCCCTGTAGTTCACAACTTTTTCACCACAAGAAAATGTCAGGGATGGAGTTTTTTTTTTTTTTAATTTCACCCCCAAATTTTCCTCTTCTGCTCACGTGTTTTAGCTCTTGGCTCTAGAAGCTGGGGAACTCAGCACCCAGTCTTGTCCAGAAACACGTCTGCGCTATCAGCCACTCCATCAAAATCTATTTGCCAACCAAACACAGTGATACATTAATTCAGAGCTTGAACGCTTATTTAAATAGTCGCTTGGCTGTTCCATTTTAAATACTCTCCCTGATATGTGATCCTAGAAGGATTTAATGATTTGTAGGTCTTTTGGGGAGAAATACATGACCAATAAATACAGCAAATTAATTACTAATAAATAATAACTAGGAAAAAAGAACAGCTCCATCATCTGCTACACCAGAATGTGCCCCCACCCCACCACCCCTGCTTCCATAAACATAATGTGAGCCGAATCTTCTGAGGAGAAAGGACAAGCTAGGATGGAGGATTTAAGCCATCCAACAGATAATACTTTCCCACAGCCTCCAACAACCGATCTCTGACATTTTATAAATGACTCCATGTGCTCCACAGCTTGACCTTTGGCTTCCTCTATATTAGGTGTCAAGTCTTGGTCAAAGGAGGATATCATTCAGCATATAAGGTCTGAGTAACGGCCTGCCAGTACAGTTTAGAGCTCTCATTCTTTAGATATGTAAGGAGTAATGCTGAGGAATTTGCAAACATTTGCTGCGCATTATCTTGTTACAAACACTCCTAATTCTTACTCTTTTCCTGATAGGAGGGAAGCATAATTGCTCTAGCTCGGAGAGCGGTTAGCAGCAATTGTTTTTCTTACTGTGCTGAGCTCTGTTTGTTCGATTCGTTCTACCTTAAATAGCAGATAAATTTGCTGATTTAGTGTTCGTGAGTGGGCTTCCGGAGTGAAAATACAATAAAACTAAAGCCCTGGGAAACAGGACGCTCTAGAATGGCTCTTGTTCTCCCCGTTTGGGCCTCAGTAAAAGTCTGCTCATAATTTTAAAGACATGTGAGTTGCAGAGGTTGTGGGCAAACACCTCAAAAACAAAAAGGTACATTTTTCAGCGGACTTTCGCTCTATGATGGCTCTGGGAACGCAGCCCTGAGCCTTTGTTTGTGCAAAATCAAACTTTAATCTGGTGCTCTTGATAGATCTTGCCTTTTATTTCGAATGTTTATGGAAATACCGAACAACAGTCTTGTGTGGTCCCTTGTCTAATGAAACACACTCACGTATGCCTCTCACGGCCATCGGATCACTAGCTAGCACATAATGTTAACTATGGAGTGTGGTTTCTGAAGGGGCCGGCGCAACACGGGCATGGGGCAGGAGAGGGTTTTCATTCTCCTTGGCAATCATCACTTGTGTGAAAGAGCGTCCAAGGCGGGTCCCAGTCCCAACCTTTGATTCAGCAGGCCAGCTGTGTTGGTGCTGTCAGCCTCATTGGGCTCTGGTCCATTGCTTCCCGACCACATGAGCTCCCGTGGAGGGCTCTAGGAGGATTAGCACACCAGAGGAGGGAAAGGGTTTAGGATCAAGTGTTTAGGGGTCAGGCTGAGGTTTCGGATTGATCTCCTCAATTAATTTGCTGTGATGTATTATTTTCATTGAGCCTCCTTGCGCCGATATCCGCCTCAGCTCGTCCACCTATCAGGTGTAATTTTCTCACATTCACACTGAAGAATCTGCTCGTCCGAGGGGCACAGGATCACCTGAGTCTGAAGTTTTCCTGTTGACTACAATCAAGGAGGGAAAGAGCAGCAGTTTGCCTCAGTTTGATGAATTGCGGGTTGTGGTTACAAATCACACAGCACATCGATTTGTCTTGACAAACAGCAAGGTTCTCATGTCTCAAAAACAGAGAGCTGAAGCAGGGGCTCACATTTTTCTATTTGTGTATAAGGGAGAGGGGAGTGGGGCAGTCGGGGGCACATTTGATGAATTCGACCATTCTGCGCGGACAGATGTATTGTAACGTTAGCCTAGGGGCATGAGCAGTTCTGTCACACTCCCCACAGGAGGGGATTCTGCAAATAAAGAGGCCCCTTAAAACTGCACACCTGCATGCTGCAGCATTTCAGCACTCAGCCTGTATAGCCTGTGGTTATGTTCCTATCAAGCCAGCAACAGATCTCAGCACAAACTCATCTCACGCAGATTTGATGCCAAAATCAGATTCCGATCGGACATGAGGGAGGTTTAGACAAGGCAGGTTTGGTTCTCCCGAGTTTGTCTTGTAACTTCATTGTGATGGCTTAAAGCAATGTCTGCTGGTGTTCCTGTGTACAAGAAGCAACATGCTCTGTCCCCCCGAAAGGAGGAGAGGAGATTTACTTGTTGTAGCTAAAAGAAGCTTCTATGTCCCTACCACCATTGTGATAAACATACATAAACAGCGAATGCAGGAGAAAGGACACAACAAATGACACGTAGCTCTCTTTAACAACAGAACTTCCCTTCACTGGATGGCGATAACAGAAGCTGGGTGGAAAACAAAACTTCCTCTCTTCACGAGCATTTGTGCAATAGAGAGACAGTGGATAAAAGCCTGTATTGTATACTTACACTTTTGATCAGTTTTTGAAATGTGATAGCGGCACACTGATTGTATTTGGCTTGACTTTTGACTCAGAACCACAAATGTGTGTCATGGTCAGGATTGTGCAGCTTCACACATTGTGTGTGTGTGTCTGTTAAAGTAAATTTCATACAGATTCAAATGGGCTAGCTGCCCTTCATAGTTTACAATAATTAATTCTGAACCAAATTCACAATTCGAAAATGTAAGCAGCTCACATTCATTTCTAATGTATTTTAAATTAGGTGGTCTGCGTTATTCTTCTTCACAATGCCCGTCTTCTGCCATCTGCACAGCCCCCAATCATTACAGCTTCATGCACTGAATGAATCACTGTGTACTTCATGGAATCACAGAATGATTACATTCAAAAGCCAAGGAGAAACGGCGAGAAACTACCCTAACCAATGTAGACAACTCAAACAGCAGGACAACTTGGAACAACTTGCAGACAGTTTACAGTGGAAAGTTTTTGTGACTGCTGGCTTATTGTGTTACCCATAGCCAATAATTTCTTGTTGATATCAGCCCCTCGCTGCCATTTTTCTAGTCTTTCCTAGACCTGAACAGAACATGTTTAATTTTTCAAATTTATTGCTAGTGGCTGATATTCGGACTAATATCAGAGAATTTTGGGGGGTCAGAATCTTTTCTAATTTTTCTCATAAAACTGCTGTCAGGTGTTTAAGTGATGGCGTGATGAATCCTACAAATAAAATGCCACAGCAAATGCGCTCTAGTGTGAACGCTCAAAGCAGCCCGCATGCGCAAAAGAAGACGTCACACACAACTCGCTCTGTTTAGACCCAGAGCAAACTATATTGTTTGACTGATGGCCCTTAATATAAAGACTTCGGACTTCATGTTTCCCAATTTTTACTTTAAGTTATTTTGTTATTTACATAATAATGTAGATAACCTAATAATGATCCTTATTGCTGTTTTAGAGGAGCGGTGCTTCAAAGGATAGTTGCAGATTTCTGTCAGAATCTGCAGATTATGCAGTACAAATAAAATGTTAACGCTTCTCCAACGTTGTCTTCCCAGCAGTTTCACCGGATGGCCAGGAAGCGTTTGCGATGTCTTCTCTGGCGCTGATAATTGGCGTCTGTCTTGTGTCAGTGACGTAAAAGACGGATTTAATGCGACTTGACCATTCACACAGCAGTCGCTTTCTGAAACATCGGATATGTATCGGATTCAGTACCACATACAAAAGTGACCCAGATCGGATTTGAAAATATCGGATTTGTGCCGTTCACACTGTCACACCATGATCGGATATGGGTCGCATAGGGTCAAAAAAATCGGATTTGATGCGCTTTCGCCTGCAGTGTGAACGTAGCCTTAAACACCAGATAAAATTAGGTGTTTGTTGCATACTGCTGACAACAAACTCGCAGAGTGCCCTCTAGTGGACAGCATCAGCACTCATAACATGGCTGAATGGTGTTTCTCCCATCTCTTCTTCAATTTTTTTCCATTTCATTTATTGGCAACTATGAATGTGGATACCGATAGATCAGTTAATGGCTAAAATCAAATGGTCTTCTGCAGTAGACTTGTAGCTACAAACAAGAGTCACATACAGGGTGCTCACTGCATTAATATCTGTTCGAATTTTAATTGCAAACCGTTCCATTGTTGTCAGCTCATTTCAATCTGGGCAGGAGTTGGACCAGAGAAGTGAGCTGTTGTTTCAACCACTACTGTTCAATTATCTTTGTTGGCAAAAAAGAAGAAATGTCAGTGACCTTCAGTCTCCACCTCGTTGCAAATCCTAAGGCTATTGCTCAACTCTGTCCAGAAGTAGCACCCCTACTACACTGTATATAAAAACATGCCGCTGTGTCATCGCCTATTGGTTTGTAGACTCCTGTTGTAAAACCTTATTTTAAGTATTTTTATTTAATCTTCTTTGTTCTTTCTTTCTTTTTTTAATTCATATGTAGATGTGAGTGATGAATCTGATTGAGAAAACAAGGAACATTACACACTGAGTAGCAACTTGTTAATCACAAGGTTGTCATGCCCTAAATAATACCCTGCTCTATCTTCTGTTTTACTGTAAATGGGATCATAATTTACAAAATGAACACCATGCTCTATGAAATAAGACTTGAAGGTAATTGAGACCATAAACTCTTTACTGAGACATTGTTTTTCCCCATGGACTCCTGTACCGTCTTTCTTTTTTCACAGCCAGAGGAGTCACCCCCTGCAGGCCTTTGGAAAAATTGGAAGTTTAGGTCACTTCTATGCTCACAGCACAGACCCTGGGACCAAATCTCTCTTTTATATACAGTTTATGGGAATAACAATCTTTTCAGCTGCAGCAATTGGAAAAAAGCAGAAAATTAAAGTGTCTGGTCTCTGCTGTTGTTTGGCTAGAAACAAAGCAAAGAGATGACAGCAAGGAAATATGTGGACTGTGTCATTGTGTGGTCTGTGTAAAACTATTTAATCTAATTTAAATCTAATTAGCAATAATAAAATTCTCTTTTTTATTAGCACGTGTGGAATTCAGTTTATTCCCTATGCTGCAGTCTGTGGAGTAGCATGGGTCTCCAGGGCACTGCAGACAGGGTTAGCTAAGTACGATGTCCAAGCCTTCCACTGCTCAGATGAATGTCTCCATGCCTATGAAAAGATACAGGCCATTTGAGACTCTCCATGATAAGTGTCCCTTGTATGGACTTTGACACTTTTACATTCATGCGTGAAATGTAACCATTCCCCTGGTAAATGATGTCTTTCAGACTAACGTCTTAATTCTGTTTTTCTCCTTCTGAAGCCCAAACAGACATGCATACTGTACACATAGGTACACATAAGTTATCTCAAATCTCTATAAAATATATGAGGGTGAGAGTGAAGCAGGTGTAAACATATAAATATGATTTTTTTTTTTTAACTCCACATTTGTGCCGATTGTGCACAGCACACTGTGCCCCTTGACCAATCCCACTGAGGATACATAAGTGTGTGTGTGTGTGTGGGGGGGGGACTTTCCAAACAGCTTTCCCAGCTTGTCACACAAGAGGTATAGACCATCCAGTGGAACTTGGCTGAAAGCAGCACACTGCATTCAAAAGGTAAGGCAATACTAAATCAGTTAATTTAGACTGATGTCTTTATGATTTGCAGGAGTACAGCGTGGAAGCCAGTCTCCTTCACTTGCTGAATAAACAAAAATTTGCTCAACCCAAATAAAATTTGATGAGGAGATAATTTTGCAAGCCTGCAGTATAAAGGTCTCTCTCTTGTGCGGGGTTTCTGCACTCAGAGGGCAAATCAAATGAAAGTCTAAAGAGTTAGTTCAGCACACAAGACAAGATGATAGAGAGCGATACCATCAGTCCGGTCCAACACTGGAGATACGCCCATGCGCCCCCAAGATTTATTTTGTACCTTTCAAAATTAAATTATCCTCCGGGTCTTCTTAAACTATGACATCTTTACAAACCTCATATAAGCTTTTCAGGATTTAAATGCTCTACCTGAGGGAACCCGTGTTATGCCTGCTTTAATGAATATCTCTCTTTATTATTTAAATAAATGTCCCGATTGAGTAATGAAACTAACCCAAAGGAGAATTCTAACAATATTAGACAGGCCATTCAATATGTTTTATCGTGGACAACTCGTGGCTAAAAACCCACACACACACACACAAACCTCTAATCTGGGATTTCATCAAGAGACAAAATCTTGGATCTGCTCCGCTGGCAATGAATTGGAAACTTACATGGTGGATTGCGTAGTGACTGTCTGATCTTTGCTCTTAAGTCAGTAACTGTAGACACAAGCAGAACATATCTCAAATACCTTGTAAAAAACAAAAATTCCTGGGAACTGTTCTGAGTGTGGTCAGTAACATAAATTGGATCAACAAATGTCAGTTCTGCTTTCTGTTTTGGAACTTTGAGAGCAATGAATTCCCAGGCAGCCCGCTGGAATTCCTGACATGTCTCATGGGCGAGATCGAGTTGGATCTCTTTAGATTAAAAATCACTTGAGGCATTAAAAGTAAGCCAACAGTTTCATAACATACAAAACCGCAGCAGAGAGCGATTCTACCGCCAGCCTTTCTTTTAAGAGCACATATATGTGCAAGAAGCTGCAGATGAAGGACAGATGCATTAACTTTCCCAGTAAAACTCACTTTGGACATAAAATCTAATGCCATAATCTCTCTAAGTAACTCTAGTGAAGGAAGGAGACTGGTGAGCAGCCGCGTGTTAACATCAAAAAAGCAGTTTTCGCCATGTGAGGTTCTACAAGACTCATTCATTCAGTGCAGCGAGTGATACTCGTGTTGTGGTGGCCAGAGGTGGCAAAGCAAGGGAGGCTCTGTTGTCAGATACAAGGGGCCACTTTGATCTCTGAAAGTCCCCATCTTTGGCTTTGTTACCTGGATTGTCAATTAGTGAGCCTTCATGGGAATCCCCTGACAAGATCAACAGTACACAGAAAGATGTGACAATACAACAAGGCCAGGAAATAACTTAAAATCAGCAACCCCCTTCAGAGGAATTCTGCTTCTTTTTTAAGCCTGTGTCTTGTCTATGATATCAGATTTTCATCTTTTGAAGTTAAAAGGTCAAAATGCCTACATGTAAAAAGCTTTTTTTTCCATGTACACAGAGCTAACAATGGATCCACTCCTGTCCTCCTCCTCTCACCCTCCCACATATGACAGCACCTAATGTTTACCCCTTCCATCACGCGCATCCTGTTTGTGGCATCATCGTCTGCTGCTTTGTTTCTGAAATCTACCTGAGCATGTAGAAAACACTCGTCCTGTCTTGGCTGTTTTCAAGAAGTGTCACGAATACCATAAAAGGGATCCGCACCCATGTGCTTTTGTCTGTTTTATCATACCTTAAGTGTGTGGAAAAAGTGGGAGGATGGAAAATATGCTGATAAATGCAGCACGCAAAAAAAAGGCACACAAAGATAGATATTTTTGGACTTGGCCTGGCAAAGTAGTTAAATGTGCTTTTGGAAGTCCAAGTGGAAGAGGATAAGAAACTAGGTACGTACTTGCCTGCTAAAGGGGGGACATTTTTGGAGCAGTACCCCAAGTGATGTCACATTGGAGGAAGTGCTTTGAAGGCGATGAGGGCACAGCTACATCCAGGCATCACAAAGCAGTGTTTTATTCCAGCACCATCACAAGGACATGACGCTATCCCTGTAAGGAGTGGGCTTCACAATGCACTGTATATGTTTGCTATAATGTGAGCATCTTGATGGGGGTCCTGCCAAAGTGTTCTATCAAAGTGATGCGGATGTGTTTGTGCAATCAGAGGTTGGTAAACAAATGATTTTAGCTTTGTATCTTAAAAATAATCTTCATGTTTCACGATCCGCTACATAGTGAAGGAGTGACATGGCTTTATTTTTCCATCCAGGATCAGAATTCCAGGTGAGAGCGATAATGCCACGTCCATAAAAGTGTATGCACCAACAATATAGCAAAGTGTAAAAAGGATTCTCACATAAATTGAGAAGTTGTGTAACACCACCCTCTAGTGTCTGGTGTCTTCATTTTTTTTAAGCCATGTTGTTGTTAGTCAAGCTTTCTTAATCCCATGTAGCATGCATGTGGGTATGTGTAAGTATGGGTGGAGTTAGAGTTGATTAATGTGTCATTAATGAATTAAAAATTGAAATGAACAGATAAATAGTTTATTAAATGTTCAAATGAAATAAATTGATATTTGATTAACTGTGTATATATTTAACTAATTAATTAATTTACTCGTTTTTTTTCTCAAATGTTCTGCGAGTCATACTGTTAGGAGTCTACTAACATTTCCATGATAGAACAAGGCTGCAACCTTTGTACACTATATAAGGCAAAGAACTAATTAGCCTCATTAGCCTCATTTTGTTTTCATTCTGAGGCTTGTTTTATTAGCACTTACAAACATTTATTTTCAATTCGGGCAGCCTGATTTTCCACCTGTGATTCAGTGTGAACAGCAGCAATGTCCAGTCATAGTAAAAACACATTACACCTGCTTTTAACGCTGCCCAAACTGATGGACTACAAGAATTGCTTGTTTTAAATCATTCCTGATATTTCATTGAAGGGCCACAAATGCCAAAATGAATTAAATAAATTTGTCATTAAATAATAATGTAAATATATCATTAATGAATTACAATTGGAAACTAATTAACTAATGTTGGAAATAATTGCTTATATATTCCATGTCCTCGTCGCTAGTCTTGGTAGCTGGGGATTGGCCCGCAAGGGTCTCTGCCCCCTTCCACCGCAAAGCATACAATGTGTGCGGGTGGTGGGCAACAGGAGGGTGAGCACATGTCCCTTTTTTTGGGCTATGCCATGGACTGAGGCCCGGCCATCAGACGCTCACCCTTGGGCACCCTCCCCG
This sequence comes from Rhamphochromis longiceps, assembly GCF_057381845.1. Taxonomy (NCBI): domain Eukaryota; kingdom Metazoa; phylum Chordata; class Actinopteri; order Cichliformes; family Cichlidae; genus Rhamphochromis; species Rhamphochromis longiceps. The sequence goes on from NC_140569.1 coordinate 25,894,877, forward strand.
TGCCTGGCTCCAGGACAGGGCCCTGCTATCCCAGGCAGTGTGAACTGTGGCCAATTTACCACGGGAGACCCTACCAGAGGACAAAAAGCCCCCAACAACAAAGCCCCTGGGATCCCTGGAACACACAAACCCCTCCACCACAATAAGGTAGCAATTGATGGTGTAAAAGCAAAGCTCTCAATTTACCAGTCGAGCTACATCCCTACCCTTAGAGCTTTGGGTACTGACCGAAAGAAAAAAGATCGCCCATACAAGCGGTGGAAATGAGTTTTCTCCGAAGGGTGAGGAGTTCGGCCATCCGGGAGGGGCTCAGAGTAGAGCCGCTGTTCCTCCACATCGAAAGGAGCTAGTTGAGGTCATTTGGGCATCTGACAAGGATGCCTCCTGGGTGAGGTGTTCCAGGTATGTCCCACCAGGAGGAGGCCCGGAGGCAGACCCAGGACACGTGGAGAGATTATATCTCTCGGCTGGCCTGGGAACACTTTGGTTTCCCCGCGATCAGGCCCCAGATAAGCGAAAGAAAATGGATGGATGTTTATATAATTTCATTATTGGCCCTCTATCTTTTCTTATTGTGGCATTGAGTTAATGCACACCTGAATGCTCCAGATCAGCAAACTGCCAAAATTTTGCTCACGCTTGATGATGATCAGTCAATCAAGCACTGCTCATTTGACTAGCAGTAAATAGATGCTACTTATTCTGTTATCCCTATAAAAGCAGTGACGATGTACTTATTTTTTCCACACAATGTATCTTCATTTCGGTGTAGTTTTTGTTAAATAAATAAATGTATATTATTTATCTAATTGTAAATGAACAGTCGCATGCCGCCCCCCATAGCATGAAGTGGTGGCTCAGTAATTTTCTGTCATTTATTTCTTATCTGATTTCTGGCAAAAATCAAGTAGGTTGTTTTTCTTAGTTATTGAAACAGCAGCTGAGTCTTTCTTTCTTCTTAACTGAGGCAATGAGGCCTGCAGTTCTTTGGATTTTGTTCTGGGGTCTTTTGTGACCCCTTGGATGAGACATCACTGCAGTCTTAGGGGGTAATTTTGGTCAGCCGGCCACTCCCGGGAAAGTTCACCACCGTTCCATGTTTTTGCTGTTTGTGGATAATGGCTCTCACCATGTTTTGTTGCAGAAATGGATTTATAACCTTTTATTTTTATTTTTATTTATTTTTATTTAACCTTTATTTAACCAGGAATGTCCCGTTGAGATCAAAGACCTCTTTTTCAAGATTATTACTTTGTTTCTCATTTGTTTCTGAATTTCCTCTGATTGCAGCATGATGACTGCCTTTTAAGGCAGGTCCAATTCAAGTTTCTTGATCGAGAACGATATGTACGATATGCAGTTGTCTAAGCATTTCACTGCATATCGTACTGTGTATGACTGTGTACGTGACAAATAAAATTTGAATTTGAATTTGAACAGGTGTGGCAGTAACCAGGCCTGCGTGTGGCTGGAGAAATTGAAATCAGCTTTCCAAAGATGCGATACGCCACAATTAATTTATGTTGTTTAATGATCTGAAATATTTAAGTGTGACAAACACACAAAAAATTGAGAGAATTCAACGTTGTAAATACACCCTTTTAAGTGCTATTGACGCTCAAGTGCCATGGAGGAAAAGACATCAGTAATGACCTTAAAGAAGTAATAGTTGCTACCAACCTGACTGGGAAGTGAGTATAAGGCCATTTTCAAAAAATGCCAATTCCATGATTCTGCAGTGAGGAAGATTATTCACAAGTGGAAAACATTCAGTCATCGAGTTGACCATGAACTCTGCTGTATACCAAAGTATATTAGAGTCAAATGTGAGGCCATCTGCCTGACAGCTAAAGTGTGGTTAACACTGGGCCATGCACCACAACACTGATCCCAAGCACAGCAGCAATCGACAACAATCCCAGACCTCTGGGGCGGGACCTTAAGAGAGCTGTGTATATACAAATGTCCTCAAACCTCACTGACCTCAGCAATTTTGTAAAGAAGAGTGGGTCAAAATTCCTCCACAACAAGGTGAGACACTGATAAAGCCACACAGAAAACAAGTACTTCAATTTTTTGTCAAAGTTTGTTCTACAAGGTCATGAATCATGGGTCGTATGCAGTTTTTCCACACACTCTTTCTGTAGTTTGACTCTTTTTGTTAAATAAAAAATGATAGTGTAACTTGGCATGTGTTGTTGTTCATGTGAGGTTGTAATTGCTTAATTTAAAACCTGGTTAGAAAGAGATAATTGTTATTATGTCCTGATACATGAAAGCTTGAGTTTTCTTCCTTTTTACTGTGACTGTATATGTAAATTCATCCGATAAGGCACAACATTTTCATTTTTTACTCAAAAGTAGATACTGTGGAGTTTATCTTCATAGAATGGTTTTATTTGAAGTTGTGCTTTCCAATGTTTCGGGTGTGTAGATTTGTTCCAATCGTTGACTCTATTAACTTTGGCTTTTTTTCACCCATTAAATATATGTATAAACTACACTGTATGTAATTGGTGGGCATTCCACGTGATTCATATTATATCAAATAAACTTTATTTGTACAACATGAACTGACAACAAGAGTTGCCCCAAGTTGCTTTATATTGTTAGACCCTACAATATCAGTACTGTCTCATCAAAAATCATTGTCTTTCTTTTCAGTTCTGTATACATTTTCTCATAGTTTATCCATAGTCATCACCACCTTCCCACTTTGTGCTGCTACACTTAGTGACACGAGGTAGGTGAGGCATTGCTTGTCATTCTTAAATGCTGTGTCGTTATAATCCCTTAATAAAATGCAGTTTAATTTCTAAAAGCCTAAATTGAGTTTATTAGTCATTTTCTTAGCTTAAAGCAGCTGTTTTTAACTCATTATAGAGATGATGAGTTTAAAAAAAATAGCCAGTGTCATAAACTGTATCTTTCTGTTCAACCACACGATGGAGCTGTTTATCTGTCATTGGTCTATATCAACTGGCCAGTCTCTTTTATTGCATTTGTTTAATCTTTAATCCATTTCCAAAATAATAACAATAAAAACAAAAATGAACAACTATGATTTGTGTGAGTTTTAACCCGATGAAGATTATATTGAAGAAGACTTTTTTCAAAAGCGCCATCGAGATCACACCAATTTAAAGATGAACTTTCTGCCTCAAATTTGTTGAATTTCACGCCTCTGATGGGATTAAATGCGTTGTCTCGTGACTACAGAAATACTTGTCGTTTTTATTCACATGTCTACTTTCCCTGAAAACATTGGCAGATGTCCACAAAGATGATTCCGGATCTTTGTTTTGCTCCGCTACTGGAGAGATTAATAGCAACAAAAGAATGATGGAAATCGCATAATAAAGTGTCTGCGGTATCTTGTGGTAATACGCAGATGAACTTTGCGCATGCCTGGGCAGCTTCAGTCAACGAGGACTTGAATGGGGAGGATTGGAACCAGATGTTTATTGGGACCGACGTGCCAGCCAATAAGGAGGAGGACCGTTTTGTCTGTGGGAGGAGCTTAGTCTCTATTCTCTACTCAAAATTTATTCTAACAGGTAGTTTAAAATCCAAACAGCACAACAAGAGCCGGGGGAGAAGGGAAGCGGTTATCCTTAACGGCATTGTGTTTCTGGATGTTCCCGGGCGGCGCTGATCATTCAGCATGCTGAGCAGGAAGGGCTCTTGTATGGGGATGTTGAGCGCAGCAGCCGTAGTGGACCGCAGCAGGGTCGGAGAGAGGCTGCAGGCTGCTCTGGCAGGGCTGCACGAGCTGCAGCTTCTCCGGGACAGACAGAGCGATATGGTGAACTGGGCGCTGAGAGTCGACCAAGAAGAACCGGTCACGTCGGTCAATGCAGACTCAGAAGGTGCGCGGCTCATGGGGGCCGAGGAGCAGCGACTGGAGGCGACCCTGACAGCCCTGAAGCAACAGCTGGTAAGATATCATTTCATTAAAAATCTATAAAGAATAAAAACAACAGAATCTTTTGTGATACTATGCTTATGCACAGCTTGATGCTGTCATGATATTTTATTGCAGTTTTCATTAAATATTAGAGAGCTTCACTGTGCTCACATTTATTTATTTATTATTTATTTTTAATAAACAGTTTATTTGTATAGAAGGGGTTTCCGTCAGCTGATGCTCATGTGCAGTCCGCCTTCAATTATTACCAGACACACTTTTATGTCCTCAGCTGGGGGTAGGAAGTAGGATGGGTGTCATAAATCAAGGTTCACTGCAGGACCCGAGGACTTTTTAGCTGTGTGTGCGCGCGCACTTGGTGCACGAGGACCGCAGGGGGTCAAACCTCAATCATTAACCACTAATGCTGGGAAATTAAAAAAAAAATGGAACTTTTGCTGTGGATAAGAATCAAGGGAGTCTTGTTCATCAGAGGAGTTGTGGAGACAGAGAGCTCTGTGGAGTTTTCCATGACAAGCTTTTTCCATGCAGGCTGCTGTTATAAGCATTTTAAAGGAAGTGCAAGGGATTAGGGTGCTATACTTGACATGCAGCACTGGTCAAATGCATCAGACAGCATAAGGTTTAAATTGCGTTTTGCAATCATGCTGATAACCACTGGGAGTTTTCCAAGAATGGTCTCAGTTTAAATAGAAACCAGATGATCTAACGTGATCTTCCAAGAGAATGTAGCATTCATAAAATAGTGTGTTTGCAGGCACTGACTCCAGAGATTTCACTTTAAGAACCACTGTAACAGTAAATACCCCACTCAAGCTGCAAAGTAAGCAGTGCTTCGCCCCAACCCCCAAGCTTTCCTCCTGTAGTAGTTTACACAATGGCCAGCCCCTCGCTGTGGGGGAGAAATGAGTTATCCACCACTGCTTCTTCCATGCTCCCCCATGTCCTGCTGGGGTTAATCATCAGCCACAGCTGAGTCGCTTTTGTTTTTCTGATGGTTCTACATTAGAGCTTCTTTTATCTAAACAACAGACCTAATCTTAATGGAATTACAGCATTACTGACATAGACTTTGACTTTTAAGACCAATTTTCCTGTTCAGAGACTGGCACAAAGAAACTCTGAGTGAAATCCTTGTTTGCATGGGAAGCTTTACTGTGTAGCTTAGAAATCTTCTACCTTTCTAAGGAAATCTTTTTAGAGACGGTCTTTGTTCTAGGGTGTACCACTCACACTTTTGTATGTGTTGCCTGTTTTTCAGTCTCGTCTTCGAAAGCAGGATGTGGGCCTGAAGACTCACTTGCAGCAGCTGGACCAGCAGATCAGTGAGCTGAAGCTGGATGTGAGCAAGGCCTCCACGGAGCAGCTGGAGAGTGACAGCAGGCCAAGTTCGGGTGTGGTGGCACACTATATTAAAGCATACACCCAACCTACTACACATAATCTTAAATACTGAGAAGATCCTCATTGAATTGTTCGTTTTCTTTCAAGGTTTCTATGAGCTCAGTGATGGCGGCTCTTGCTCCCTGTCAAACTCGTGCAATTCAGTGTACAGCGAGAGCCTGTCATCTTCACAAACAAGCCTTCTCCTCGCTCCCATCAGCCCTTCTAATTGTCACGTTAGCCCTCCACCACCACAAGTTGATGTATGCCGCCGACGTTCTGCTGATGAGAGCACTACCCAGCCTAACCCTCCGCGGGGTTCAGGCCTTCATCTGGGCAGCAGCAGGATCCGAGCAAGCGCTACAGGCTCCGAACAGGCGCGGCCAAGACCTGTGTCAACTGGTAACGACATCTCTTAATTTTTTATTAAGACAGTCTTTCTTCTTGTAAAAGGAGCCTGAGCTTTGGAAAGTTAATGTCTGTTTTTGTTTCCATCAGGTGATCTTGACAGAATGCTGGCTCAAGTTCCAGGCTACTACAAGTCTGCGGATGCAAAGAAACCCCCAATGTGTCCAAATCTTAAGACCTCCACAGGGGACCCGAAGTTTCAGCGCAATCTGGAGTCCCGCATTGGGACTGAAAAGTACCACTATCCCAGCCCCCTGCACGCGGTGGCTCTCCAGAGTCCCATCTTTTCCAATGGGGGTGAAGCAAGCATGTATGGACTACTAGAGGGTCAAGGACCCCCAGGAAACAATTACAACACCCTAGAAAAGCCCTATGAGACAAAGACACTGACACATTACATTGACAACCTTCTCCAGCGCAGTCTGAGCAAAATCCAGAGTGATGCAGGAAGTCGAACTCTGGAGAAACACAGTGACTATTGCAGGAAACCCATTGAAGATAAAAGTGTTTTTTCTGAAGTGGCTCAGAAAGAGGTGCTTATGCTGCAGCCTCCTCCAACTAAGATGACAAACATCATTCCATTAGACTTCACAGAGAAGAGACACTGCATGGCATACTCCAGCCAAGAGCTGGTCAGTATTGCAGACCATAAGCAGTCGGTGAGAGGCCCACAGGTGCCACAGCAGTACTCCTATCCTGCTGCCATAAAGGAGTACAGCTCTGATGAGGTCACCTATTCATCGCTGAAGAGAAATGATAAACCACAAGAAAGGTATGGCAGTGTAGCAAAGAGCCTTTCTGACAAACGATGTGGAGAAAATCCAGAGCCAAGGCCGCAAGATAGGAAGGATCACAGGCAAAGACCGGTGATGACCCATAGCTCTAGTGCAGAGGAAAGTCAAGGCTTTGAGGTTCATAGCAGTCACACAGCTTCACCTGAGTTTGTCCATGCCAAATTTGTGCCTGCAGGATCTCAGAAGGTCAAAGTTAGGCAGGCAGATCGTAAAAGCAAGGCTTTGAAACTGAAAAGGAAAACCAACGAGAAGCCTCGAGCTGCGAGGCACCAAAACTTTGACTCCTTCTGTGAGAGGACCAGAGAGATGAGCACTGGAAGAAAGGGAGACCACAGAAGATCGGGAAAGGGGAAAGCGACCCAGAAAAATCCCACCTGTCAAACAGAGGGATACAGACAGGGTTCAGGCTCAGACTCCAGCCTCTACAGTCCTGGACTCATGTCTGCCCACAAGACCCACCCAAAGTCGCATCCCAGCCATGTGGTTACAAAGTCCAGCAAAAGCCCCAGACTGCAGTCTCTGGAGTATGAGCAGCCTGTAGAGCAGAGGAAGAAGAGGCAGATGACTGCCAAATGGCCTTCTGATGCGGACATGTTCCTGGCTTCGTGTGGTCAGCGTCTGAGGTCAAAAGAGCCCCACGCTCTGGCACCAGGGAGCATGCAGATGGTCTGGAGTATGAGTGCCAAGCCAGGCCAGTGGATACGACCTGCACTCCCCTTCCAGTCCTCCGTGTCTTCTAGCTCTTTTCTCCACAGTCTTAATGCCAAATACCCTCCAGCACCCTTTCACGTTACCAGTCACTACCCCCCAAGGTGTGAGTCTGAGTATTCAGCTGAATGCGCCTCACTGTTTCACTCCACCATCGCTGAAAGCAGCGAGGGAGAGATGAGCGATAACACCACCAACCGCTTCGGAGATAGCGAGTCCAGCCAAAGCTTCCAATCCTTCTCAGACTCCGACAGCAGCCTGTCTCTGTACGAGGGAGAGCAGGCAGAAAGCCACGATGAGGAGGGAAGCATGGTGTGGGCTGAGGCTGCGCTGGGACCCACCGCAGCTGGAAGGCCCCTCAAGCAGCTCCCACCCCGCCCCGAGCCCGCAGCCTGCCGCATCAAAGCTTCCAGAGCCCTGAAGAAGAAGATTCGTCGGTTCCAGCCAGCCTCCTTAAAGGTCATGACCCTGGTGTAGAAGAGTTTCCTCCAGGCACAATGAGAATTCCTGGGGAAAACACAGAGAGCTTTAGCCTCCCAGAACTGTTAAGATCTAATGCAGTCTATTGTAAGAAAACCCCTAATTCAAGTTGGATCGCATTTGTGCACTGAGTGTGTAATTACTATGACAAAAAACACAGAAAAAAAACAACAATGTATGAATGAATCTGAAAGTGTAAAAAAATCACTGTATGTACTGCATGTATAAAAATGCAACCTTTACACTTAATTATTTTAAAATACATATTGCTATAATGGAATTTTCTCATAGCTTGCAGCTGCATTGAACAATTTCATTTCTCTGTCTTATAACTGTCTGTACATGAGAAATAAATCTTGTTTAGTTACCATTTTACTTTCACTTTGTTGATTGCTTATAGTTAATCATCTTATTTGAATAAACTGATATTTAATGTACACTGTGTCCTTTTTTCCTCATATATTCAGACAGCTAGATACTGTAGACATTTTTCAAATGAACCAGTGAGCAAAACAGTGTCGCCAGTGTCTTATCTGGTAACTTCCTTCTTCTTCTGCTCTCTCTTTGTTATCAGTCATGTTGGAAAAGTCTCTGCTTAATCCTCACAAACATCCCACTGTGGCTGCCCAGTTTAGCATAGATAGCTCCTTATCTGCTTTCCTGATTCTGCCCAGCTGTTGGTTTAATAAGTCGCAGCTTCAACAATCAATCCAGCCGGTCGTGTTTAATTACAGGGTTAAACCTATCAGCCCCATTCGTTTAAATGTAAGTAAATACATGCAATGACGAACTAAAACACACACTCCCACTCCTAGAGTTTCGCAAACAGACACCTAGATGACGGTCGCTGCAGAGGTTCGGGTTTCTGTGGAGAGACGTGCAGTTTTTAAATCAGTCGGTGTGTATAGCAAGGGGCACATGGGATTTAGAAGTAATGACAGATGATAAGAGCCTCCTCATTTCTGAGCTGTCATGAGAAGCTTAGGCAGAGGGCAGCTGCACGAAGTTGCCCAATAATCTCGTTTCTAAAAAGCCTGCCTCGGTATCTTTCCATTAAAATTCTTTCAGAGATGGGGTGAGTGAAAGGGCATGAATGAAGGTAGGCAGCACTTCCAAAAATCAGTCCTCTCTACTTTGGTCATATTTGATAATGTTTTCTCCCATCAGGAGGCCACAGTGACCTCAAAGTTCACAACTAAGAAGCTTACAGGCCTGACAAACATTTTCAGCATTTGATCAAATTTTGCTTTGATGTGGTCCCTGCAAATCCAGTCATTACGAAGGCCGTTATTTTTGGCTCATGAATCATTTATTCAGCATGAGTCTCGCTTTCTTTTAACTAGAAATGTTCACTTTACCTTCAGAGGTTTAAAAAATGCATTTTCTTTTGAATAGAAATGCTCGATAAAGAGCAGAAGCACATTTCTTCTATTCGTTTTAGACACAAAGGGGAAAAGGGGGAGGGGGTGCATGCTGATCTAAGTCAGCACTTTAAGTTCACAAAGTTGCAACAATCAAAACAGCTTATTAGGGTTCGTACATCCAGCTGACCTCTGTCCTCTTTGTAAGAGTGTCAGCAAGTGGTCGGTGGGATTAACGCTGTTGTTTTCAGCCCAGCTCAGAGAGAGCATGACAGGAGCTGGACTTGTCTTTGATGTTGAGTATTGCAGGATCGCGACGGCCTGACCTTGTGTGTTCAGTGACCTTTCCAGATGTAGGGCCAGCTCATCTCTGAGAGAGCATCTCGTCATAACAAAGAGGTCAGGGGTCTTGTTTTATGCTTGCCGTCTCTGGGCTTTCTTTATTGTGTTCCTCCGTGTCCGACATATCAGCCAGTAACTTTCTTTTAACTCGCTGTTTGAGACCGTGGCAAGAGGGCAAGCCTGGCTGTCTACTGCAAGCCCGTTCCACGCAAAATCTTGCGTTTTCATGCAGAATCAGTCAGGATCTTAACTGTTATTATACTCGGATACCTGGGGGAAATAATTTGCCAAGGTGATGAAACCACGGTGGGTGGAACTGAAAGCTGCACGCTGAGCATCAGGTATGCAGGCAAACACCTGCAAACAGGATCTTCCCATGACATTTTATAGGGTTTAAAGTTGTGTACACATAGGAGAAGGATTCCCAGTGGATACGGGTCAAGTCATACTGAAGGACTACAGATGTCGTGTGGGATCTCATTACAGCCACTCTGCTCTGAGTCTGACACCATATACGTGTGAACACATGGGCAAATGATCACATCTAATCAAGATGAGACATCTTCCTGGCTCACACCTGCCAGTCAAAGGTGTTAACAAAGGTGTTTCGTTTAGTGTTTTTAAATATCATACTTTTGTAAAAAGTCTTGATTGAAATAGCATCAAAGCAATGATGGTACATTACCTAAGTAAGTAGAAAAATTTAAATAGCACATTAGGTTTCCTTACATGCACATGCAGTCCAGGCTTGTGAGTGTTCAGGGAGTTATAAATAGGTGCATGTGTAATGCTGATTTACTTTCAGTACTAGGACAGTTAAACGGTGCCAAGAACGCACGCCACTGAGCTGGCTTTTACAGTTACAGTGATCTTATTATGCATGAACGCCTTACTTCTTCAGCTAACATGCATGTGATTTGATTAATAGTCCATTCACAGCTCCATCTCTGTAAAAGACCCAAAAATAACAAGAGATTTAAAAAAAAGGGGAATCAGATTATTTTAGATTGAAGTTAGCAATTCTGTAACAATGTCACATCTGCAAAACAAGGTAAATATCACAAACAAGCGTGACTGAGAGCAGAAAAAGAACAACAAAGGGCGTGTCACAGACAGGTACTACATTAATTCAATTTTGACTTGGTTCACACTGGGTCACAGATGGAGGAGGGATTCTGCTCTTACACATGCACGAGGTAATCCCAAAACCCGATCCACACCAGCCCTTCCCAATCTGCCTGCATGTTCACAGCGCATAATATCACATCAAGCAGTCTGTTTCATCTCCTCATCACAGTTACTCCAGTATATAATACTCCTTTTTCAATTCACGCTGCTTATTGTGTAATTCTCTTCATTTCTTGTTTGTATATTTCCCATCATCTAGTTCTTTTTTTTTACATGATTTATTTGAGGCTGTGTTGCTTCCCTCATGTGAAAGAGGGTGCTGGGCTTCAGATATAAGATGTGGATTTACTATGTTGACAAATGTGAGCTCAGAAACTCATTACCACTCCGATGAGAGGAGCTTTCCTCTCCTGCCCAAAGTGGAACCCCCCGGAAGCCCAGGAGGGGGTCTCATGCTTTTCCAGGATTCTGCAAGAAAACAAGAAGGATTAACTTTAGTTTAACATGTTGGATAACAGAGCCAAAGCAGACTGACTCATGAGAACAGCCACAGCCGAGTCATGTTTTTATTTCAGATTATCATGGACTGATTTCTGAAGGATGATTGCAGATTTGGCTCATATGAGAACTTAAGATCAGCTGAAAAAGATGTATGTTGGCACAGTAACACACAGATTATTACCTGATGGTGCAAACGTGCAAAATGCAATGATACAGCTTATCAACATGACATCTTAGTGAAAACTGTGGTTGTATTTTGAAATGTCACCAGATATTTTGTGGTGAGCGAACATGTTGACAAGATGACTGGGTTTTTAACTGTAGTCTCTGCGCTTTTAGGTAAGCCACTGATTCAACCAGCAACTCAACTGCAGTCCTTTGCATGGGGGATGGGCTCTGTAGTGTGTGGGAAGGCTTTTGTCCCTTTGCTTACTGTACATATGAATGGGGCTGGACCAGAATGTCCAATCTAATGAATGTCAATAGTCTGAGACTTGGGTTAAGGAGCAGGCTTCGCTGGTTGTGTAGAAGTGGACAATAGAGATAGAGAACAGAGAGACAACACTTTAGAAAAGCAGGGATGTAAACAGGAAGAGATGAGCAACCAGAGACAAGTGTGAAAGATGGAGAGCAATAGAGACAGAGCATGAAAATGCAGAAAATTGAGAAAAAGCTGCAGGGAGATGCATGATGTTAGGGCTTAGCTGGCCCTTTCTCAGCTACCACCTGTTCCTCTTTAAGCACATCCTGTCATTTAATACCTAATCCCTTCATTCATTCCAGCATGTTTACTAACCATTGTCTCTACTCCCTTCAAGCTGTGGTCAAGAGCTGGTTCAAAAGTTCGCAGTGTATGGAGGGCACGCACTCTCAGTAACTGAGGGCATTGTGAGTATTTTCGCTCCTGCTAAGCAATTGTCTGAGACAAAGATTGTGCACGCATGTGAGGGAGTCGTGGGGTTCTAGCATTTGAAGCCAACATTATCAGCTTTTTTAATATGAAAAAAAAAACCAAAACAATGGCAGACAGATAATTGGGCAGACTACAGTACAGATTGTATTAGCAATCCATGTAAAGACACACATTTGTGAGAAGATATGTGCAGACAAAATTAACGACAATATAATAATAATCAATTTGACAGCGAATACAAAGCTCAGTGGAAGCTCAGGTATCTGATCATCAACGAAAGTAAACAAATAACAGTTTTGGATGGAGATCAAAGTAATCTCAGATAATAAAGTAACATCTGATTGGTTAAATAAATCCACACGCTGCTGAGGCGTTTCAATTAAAAATCATAAATGTCAAACAGACAGATGTGCAAGTGGAAAAGTATTTTCCAAATTTAGTCATTTACAATAATGTGCAATTCCTTGAATAATAAAATGCTGATGTCGCTAAGAAAAGAAATATTAACAGCAAGCGACGGTACATTTTTACTACAGTAGCTTTTTTATATTGGTGGGCATGTTTAAATTCAAATCAGTAATATAACACTGTTGTCCCTCTCACTCAGTAACGCTATGCTTGGACTTTGATTTCTGCATACGTGTTATGTGACTACCAGAGAACAGCACACAATGAGCCACCAAGGCCAAAAATTGCTTCCTTGTGGTAAAATGGTATTTTGTGTGGCCTGTGGTGTCGTGGAACTGGGGCAAATCATGATATTTTATCACTGTTCAGGAATTGAAACGGAAACAAGATTTTAATGCTGCCACATCTAACAGTACTACTGACCTTACTTACAAGCTATCTGTAATTCAACAGGGACATTTCCTGTAAATCTAAGTGGTTGGGTTTATCTTGTGGAAACCACAAATATCTGAACACTTCATCACTTTCACCCAACTATCCATATAATATATATTGCCTTCCCTGCTTGGCTAAAAACCACTCCTGTTTTGTTAATATATAAATGCTAAAAACATTGAAGTAGGGATCCAGAAAGCAAGGTGTGAACATGCTCTCTCAGCTAAAAACAGTTGAGATTATATAAATCAGTCGGATATGGAAAATTGACTTTTAATCCAGTAATGCTTTAAGTTTATTAGTTAACGCTCAAGCATGTCTGTGTTTTTATTAAAAAACAGTCCACTCCTAGTGTTTTCACGCTTGGATAGGGAAAATGATTACTCCACAGTCCCCTTGTAGCTTAGTGGGACTGTACCTAAAGTGTGCAATTTAAAAAAAAAAAAATCATAAGCTCATTATGGAAAAGGGAGAGTGTATTTGTGAAGTATTAGGCAACATTTCCCCCTTTTTGTTTTTATCAGTTTCAGTGTCTCCGTGAGGATGTCCTGGCGTTTTTATGAGCAGGATGTCCTGTTTCAGCTCAAGGAATTGCTTCTCTTTTGTCCAGCCTCAGGCTCTAAACTACTAAATTGAACCACCCGGGCCTCATACATCCTCAGAGAGCACTAACTATCTTGCTTTATCTTGCATTTTTCCCCCTACTGTTGGGTTTGTCAACTGGCTCGCCAACAAAGCCACCAATTCTCATCATGAACAAAAAACAAGCCTTGACTCCTCTGAAGTGTTGTGTGAGAGCTCTGAAGGAGGACATCAAAAGAGCGGGGAGAGTGACAGCTGGTCCTCCTCTTGGTCTGGCCCCCTGATAAGATCAGAGTGACAGGAGTACATGAGACCCAACAGGTACCTCCCTCACGCCCCGTCACCCTCCTTACTGCTCCCATATGGCCACTAACAAGACTCTCACCTACCAACATGTCAGTTCTTTCCGTGAATATTCCGACTTCAGGCACATCTGTGCATACAAATAATATCTCTATTAAAATAAAGCGTTTATTCGTTCACCCACCAAGCTACAGGCATTTTATCTTTGACCTCTAGCTATCTTTAGTTATCACCTCCACTCTGTTTGCCTGTCCTTCACATGTGACTGCTCTCCTTCCACAAGATGCCGTAAATCCATTGGGAGCGTTTGCAGCCGACCACTTGAAAGCTGTGGCTTTCTACAGCTCCAACCGTAATGGACTCTAGCCTAACACCTGTAAAAATATTTCAGACTTTGAGCGAGGACTCCCCATTTGTCTCTTTCCAGCCCATGTGTTCCAGTTAAAGATGGGCTCAGCTGGCTTGTTTTAAACAAGTCAATATTCTGTTAATTTTAGGAGCTCTAAACTGTTTGTTTGTCACAGATTTATGATCCCAAGTGCTCCTCATTCATTTAAGCAATTCAAACATTTTTTAAATAGCTACTTGATTTAAAAGGAAAAGCACCATCAAATAAAGAAATTCTAATGAAATACACACGCTGTATTTTCTTGAAAGCATCCGAGACCATCCAATTAAATTCGAGTCAGCTGGGGGAAACTGCTTGTTATGGTGGAAAGTGCCACATTTCCTTGGGGTCAGTATCTTGCCGTTTCGTTTGTTTGCCTCCGTCTCCAAGGTACAGTGGTTAGCTTGCACACCCCTCATCTGAGACAGGTCCCAGCTCGCAGGTGCAATGGAAAAGATCCAACACTAAGAAACTGCAGGAAATAATAAGGCTCTTTCCGTAACACACCCTAACTCAGAACCTCCTTTCTGTCCTTTTGTTTTGCATTAGTCTCTATTTCGCCTTTTTTTTTTTTCAGTGTCTCAAGGCAAAAGTCAAACAAACAGAAAACTGTGGAGCAGACAAATGTAATTTCATCTGGCTCCACTAACAAACTGCAGGACACCCTGAGGTCTTGTCAAAGAGCTGATTTGGACAGGCCTCTTCTCTCATCACAGGGGTCAGGGGTCATGCAGGGAACAGACCAAGTGGTATCAACTCACTGCACCTTCAGGAAACACAGAGATAACAGAAAATATTCCAAAATATCTTTCATAGCTTAATTTATAGATTCGTAAAAGAAAAAAAAACATAAAAGGCCAGTATAGTTATAAGAATAAGAGATGGACAGTTTACGCTACACATTTACGTAAATACATAACGTGAAACCTAATAATTTGAAGCTCCAGAGGGCCAAAGTTTGTTTGAATGCACTCGAGTGTCATTTGTTTATGTTGTACTGAGGAATGGGTCTTTGAAACATGACACAAAAGCAGCTGATGGGGGAGGGCTGGCCCTAAGCCCTTTTACTGTGGTAGTAGGGAAAGTTGAAGAGAAGAATTACGACAGGAAATGGGGTTTAAGCCATTCTAAAAGGATCTTTCAAATAGAGAAAAAAATCTATTATTTCACTAATTATCATATTGTATGAGCTGCATGCTGTGGAAGTGGAAGGAAACATACGGCGAGGCTTCTGTTATCGCTTTTGGATGTTAGCGCCACAGCTTCCTGGCATAAATATGTTAAAAGGGCGGCAAATGAACTTCCCATTTATGGCTCTTAAGATAAACATTAACACCTGAGAGTGAATGTGCTTCCAGATAAACCAGGATTAGTGTTTGATAAATGTTCTGCAGGCAAAGATGAAGGGGCTTCTGGAGAAAACTGGCCTGGTTATGACTAATGTTTCATGGTGTTAACTGCAGAGAAGTGGATAACTCATCCAAATGTGGATGTCAGCTCAGTGAAGCAGGCCTGGATGATGACATGAGGATGATATGTTTATACGGGGTGTGCACTGAGGCAGTAAATCAACACGGGGCTGGGTCGTGAGGAAGGATGATAGTAGATCTGGGGGCCCTTGTGTTTTTAGAAGGATGGGGGATAGTTTGGGGGTAAACTCTGGCACTCTGAGGTTGACCTGCCAAGTCTGACCCTGCAGCTCCTTTGAACAGGACAACCCAGGGGGACACACTATGCCAGCTTGTTGAGGGATTTGCACATGAAGGACAGAGAGTTTAGAGGGTCTCAAAGGAGGAATGCAAGTAAGATCCCTTATCTTTATGTGTGTGTGTGTCATTCATTACAATAAGAGCAGCTGGGCTTCACCTGTATCAAAAACATAACACCCTTTGAGCTTTTGGAGGTGTTTTCACATGAAGAAGTTCAAGAACATCAAAGCATCGCTGAAAATCTGCGTAGATTCAGTTAACCATATAAATATTTGGCAGTGATAGGCCTTGACTAATGGCACAAATCCAACAGATAAATCCGTAGCAACATGTCCGGGCGACTCATAGAAATGTACACTACATGGTTTTGCAAAAAGCGGAGAAAGGGAGTGCTAAAGATCAGTGAACCACGTGCCACTTTGTTAGTACAAGCAGTTTTACTTTTACAGAAAAGCTCTTTTGAAACAATACAGGTCTGTGGCTCTTGCAAGGTTAGGTGGTGGGGAGTTTCATGTCAAAACAACTATTAAAGTATATTCTGTGGGAACTCTGCTCACTATGGCCTCAGGTAGGCTTATGTAGTCACGCTACCTTTCGGCGCCACCTAACAAATGCCACAATCATTAAATAAATAAAGAAAACGATGACAGATAGGGTGACGCACAGCTTTAGAGGTTCCTGTCAGACTGCTCTCCAGCAGCCTTCAGCCCTCATTCAGTTTAATTTGACGCCCTCATGCTCGTGGCTCCCCAGCCGATCTATTTTATTGATCTGTGCTGGGTGTGCTTTAGCTTGATCAATGCCTGTCTCTTTTCACTGCTTTTTACAAGCTGCACCAAAAAGCGTATCCTTCCTCGGTGCGATCAATGACAGCAAAGAAGTCCTCTCTGCAGGATGTGTGTGCAGATTTGGATTTCCTCCTCTCTAGTCAGGAAAGCTATTAAACTCTAAAGAAAAAAAGAGGGGCAAGGAAGAAAAAAAATACAATAAGGCAGGGACCGTTTGGCTGGAAAGTCCAGTTTTGATCCTGTCTCCAGCTGACTCCAGCTTATAGAGCACATTAGCCTTGACGGTCGTTTCTGCAGCTGTCTGAAGATCCTCATCCATGTACCAGAGAAGTCAGCGCGCACTTGCTCTGACCTCTATGGTGCACGCATGAGGATCACTGGCCTTATCTCAAAACTCCAGCATAAAGATTCATGAAGCAGATTAAGGCTGAGAGTTTTAGCCCAGTATTCCAGTAGAGTTCAACATGTGTGAAAGCCAAGAACAGATTCCTGTCTTAAACAAACTGTGTCCCTGCAGCCAGAGAGCTTCTTATTTTAGTGGAGTGACAGGCAGCACATAAGCCAAAGCTGCATGCCCCTGCACAGAAGGGCAACGCTTGGGCATATCTCAGTGTGTATCCACCTAACAAACACCCCAGCTCTCCAGGAGATCCACTATGTGTTGTCATGGCAGTCCTCCAAACACAGTAGGGATGTATTTAGTGGCTTTGTATTTCCTGTGTTTACCAAGCGTCTTGGGCAGTCCTACAGTGAGGCACAGGATGCTGGTCACCACAGCAGCAGCAGTGAAGTCTATGGATCCTCCGTGGAGGAAAAACACACAGCCACAGAAGGGAAGCTAATCTGAGGCGTCAACAGTGTAAGAACTGAGCCTGTACATCACTTTTCCATCAAACTGGGGAGAATGCTAATGGCAAACAACGTCTCTGCTCTTATTCTTCCGCTTCATCGCTCCTTTCATCGCATCAGCAGGCAGGACATCAACATATGGCACATTCTTACAAAGAAGACAGGACATCTCTGTCCCATAAGTGGATTTGTCAACCAGGAAACCAGGTTGTATTTATAGAAGATTCTAAGTAAGGGTCAGAGGACAGTAATCTGGCCTCACTTTAGCCTGACATCAGTAACAATCTGGGCTGGAAGTCCAAGCAGCATATCCATGTGTGAGATCAATTTCCTCAGACATTGTTCCCTCTTAACAAGGCATGCATATGCACCAGTAATGGAGTACTGTAAACCTTAAATGCACCTTTGAGCCTGCTGGAGAGGTGGCAGGGGAATAACTGTCATCAATCACCTAATGTAAACAGCTCAGTTAAGAAGTGATGTGTGCTGCTGTTGCATAATGACAGAGCAAGCTGCTACCCTGCTGACAAAAGGCTCTTTACTGTAGAGGCTGTTTCCTGACACATGCTGGAGTCAGTATGGTGGAGCTGCTTTTACTGGAGAACACTGGATCCCTCTAATGTTGAAAGCAATCATTTTCTCTCTTAATCCTCAGATCAAACATTACTGATTAAATACTTTTGTTAGAATATTGTTTACTGTGAAAGCACACTGCATTTCCATTGCTTTTATTACTGCGGTATAACTTCATGTAACATTTATGTTAATTTTTTGAATTTGTTTGCATGTTTTGTTTTAGCAATTTAAATCAGTACTTCACTCCACTGCAGAAAAAAGCAGACTCTGGAGCTGGAGATATAATAATCTGGATCAGTTTTAGCCAAGCTGGTGCTGCAGCCGTGTCATCTGTCTGATGTCTGTTCAGTCTCACCAACTATTGCATTGTAATATTGTTTTTCACAAATATTCATGCAACTCAGTCATTTCTGTCAATGCCCCCCTGCTGCCTAAACACTGACACCAAGCAGGTTTTCTCTGTTTTTCCTCTGGTCTGGAAATATCTGCCATCCATATAAGGACCTATCTAAATCAGTTCTAAAGACCTACACATTTTCACTTTCTGTTATTCTGAGACGCGTTATGGTTTTGTCGAGTCCACTGTAATTGTTTTCTTACCTCTTTTTTGTTTTATTTTAGCTCTTGTTCCTAATATTTATATTTATATTTCATTTTTATTCGACTCCTTTTATCATTTGAGCTTGCTAGCTAGCTTTGCTTTCCAAAATAATGTGCTGTTTATGTGTGTTTTTGTGTTTTGTACTTGGATTTGTGGAGACCTGACACAGAAAATGGGCTTGCCTTAACTTGACTCAGTTTGACCTGACCTTTGGTTTTGAGTGAGATATCTCAATAAGCACTTAATTGATTATTGATTCAGTCATTTCACCCTGAGGATGAAGGAAATGCAATAGTTCTGTGATCCCCTGAGGTTTATACAGCTTCATCAGTAGTTTTCATTACATTTATTTCTGAATTATTTGGTAAAACTACTAATATTCAGGCTCCTGCAGGGTCCTATATTTAAATGAAAATGTAAGCTTACATATGAAAATGTAATTCCACAACAGTTATATTTATCCACAAATATGTGTGTTATTCGAGTAAGAATGTGTGTGTGTGTGTGCGCGCGTGTGTGTGTGTGTGTGTGTGTGTGCGCATGTGTGTGTGTTAAAATGAATGTGAAAAAGCTGTTTTACATTTAATGTTTATGGTTTTTGTACAGTTTCATTTTCAAAAACATACCACAGTTTACATGAGCAACCAAGCAAATGTTAATTCAAATTTTAAAATAAAATAAAACAATATTAAGGCATTTATTTTCTGTGTTTTCTTTTATGAGAACAACATACATTCATGTTTAATTCAATAATCAGTTATAATATAAGTATAATTTAATTTAAGTTGTATACATTTGAAAAGGGCATTTAATATTTTCATTGTCATGGAGTATATTTGATTAGACCAGTACTTTGACTACATTTTGCATTAGCTTGTTGCTAAAGTTCGTCTGCATCTGTATTTGAATGGTGGTTCAAATAATTCCTATATAGTTAACTACTTACAATTTGAAGCCATAAAAAAATTGTTTTTAATCAGCAGTTACTTTTTGTTTTCATTTCAAATTCTTCTGTTCTATTATTGTCTGTTTCACGAGGCCAGTCGCTCTTTTACTTTCATTCCATGAAGACAAGCCCAGACAGCACATTCATCAGGCAGACACACTGGACCTTTGCGTCATACACTTGAAATACCTCCATAATACCCTTTAATAACATAGCCTAAAGAAGAATCATTGTACCTAGAATCACTGTACTTAGGCAAAAACATGACAGTGATTACTTCAATCAACAAAATCTCTTACTATCACTTTTACTGAGACTGGCCGAAGCTGTTTACAAGACCAGTGTGATCAAATGGTGCTTTAAACAGTTCTGTTTGTGTTACTGGGGAACTAAAAGGTGGCTCACTGTAAACTTTCCAGTCCAGAGCTGCAAATGTGAATCTTAATATACGTTTAAAAAGCAATATCCCTGTTTCCTACATATAATACACAAAGAGATGTGTGGTAACTGAAGAGAAAGAAAGAGTCAGTTCAAAGAAACGTCAGCTGACTTGCACTTCACTACACATTCCTAGCACTCTGCCATTTCTTTATAGTAAATCTAACATTGCAACCCCCTGCAGTTTCCTTCATCCCTGAACGAGTCCCCTGCCTAATGAGGGGCTTAGATTCTGACCCATTACTTCATCTCTGTCCAGGGCCTGTCTTTCCTATCACGTTGTTCAGCCTTACTGGACTTGCCCTCTTTCTGCTTTATCGTTCAGAGTGGTACGAAAAGTGTTCACTGCTTGAACTGACTGGAGACAAAAATATTCTCTCTTGTACAGATAAACTAAAGGGTACTCTCGAAATAAAGACGCATCAGTCCTGCAGTGAGCTAATCTTTAAAATTGGACTTTATTCTCAAAAGTGCAGAGCTATTATTGAGCATTGCTGAATCTTTAAAGCATTATTAACTTTTTTGGCCTCAGGCTGTACAGTAATAGCTCAAGAGTAGCTGAAATCCTGATTTGACTTGATTTGCTGTCATTATATGTAAATGTGTCTGTACTGGAGGATGAATGAGCACACTTTCCTTCAGAATAACACCCTCACAAATGAATAAAACATAAAGATAATGTTAATTTAGAGCATCACTAATGGTTTGAAACATTTTAAGCAGAAAATGAGCGATTCCAAAAATGTAATGACCCATTAGATCCGTGAAAAAAATCACTTAAAAGTATTTCTCTTTCAATAAAGATACACATTTTAACTGCTGAATGGATGAACCTGACCTGTGCTACTATTGCACAATTGCCCTCATCTTGTTGTCCCACTAAAGTAATTATACGGTGAGTAATGTAATTAACCGGGACTACTCTAATGATAATGCTAAGATAACAAGTCCCAAAAACCGGTTATCAACATGCAATTACATCCATTATGCTGTCAAAACAATGAAAAGGAGTAAGCAGGCAAATTTATTCAAACTATCTTTGTTTATTTGCACAAAAATACTTTCTAAAGAAGAGTCTCTGGGCACAGATCAGCACACTTGCCACAGCACTGAGAAGAGAGCGGTAAAACGAGCTCCTCTTTACACACAAACGCAACATGTCTGAATGGGTTTTGGTGTGAGGGTACTACCTCATGGTGTGAGGTGCTTTTTTTCATCTAACACCCTTTCACCAAATGTCAACTGGCAAATAAGCCCAGCCTACCCCGCAAAGAAGATTACTCAAACCACTCTCTTTGTAAAAGGTGGGAGGCAGGAAGATGCTAAACACAGGCAAATAAAGAATTATAGACATTTAAATGTTTGCCTTTTTGCAAAAGTGCTCCAGACACACAAATGCTCAGGGCGAGTGCGTGGAGCTGCCTGCGTGACAGCTGTCTTATTTATAGCTCGCTTTTACCCAGAAAGTCTTACTCCGAAAGGTCACACGCTATCATCCAGACATCACAAAATAAATGAAGACAAACAAGAGGAGAAAGTGTGCTAACGTGGCATCTGGAGTACACAAGGTTCTCATATCCATCAAAACATAGACACAATATGATCAATGGGCCTCTACAAGTCTGCAGTCCTTGATTGACTTTCTTTGCCGCGAGCCTTTTCTGCTACTCTAAGTTGTTCCGGTGTGGTCATCAACAATGAAATGGGTGTGTATGCAGCCTGTCTGCAGCTTCACGCTCCCCTGATTCTTGTTTTGCAATCAGCACAGGCCGGAATGACACACCCCGCATCACTAACGCTCACTCGTAGAAGCCAAGAGAGTGGATCAGCTACAGACGTCCACAATGCTTGACTGACAAAGGACAATCCAATACAAATAGAAACCATACAGCATATATCACTTATGACAGCTAACTGAAAAAAAAGCATCTGTGTGTGGTGTTATTAATGTAAGTTTGCAGGGGCAAAGTCACACGAACAAATTATCAAATTAATTTGGATGTTTGTTTGCTTTTAATTTAACAAAAGATGAAATGAAATGAGATGTTAAATCTGCACTTACACTACACCACAAATCACTTTTCCATGCACGGAGCAATTAAAACTAATTTCCACTGCCTTAAGCATTACCTCAAGCTTTATTTCTTGCTGCGTAATGACCCAATTCCCCCTGCGCACCGTGCTCACATAGGACAGCCAGTCACCGGGTTCAACCCCACAGGTGTCCAGACTGCAAGCCGAAAAACATCAAAAGGCACCTTTTAAGACCATGCTTATGATCTACTCGGTTTGCCCAATCTGTTTAGCAGAGCTGCCTCTCTAAATGTTAACTCAAGTATCGTCGAAGAATGTCCAGCTGATACTTTGCAGAGCTCTTAAAGATGACTGCTTTGTTGTTGTTTTCTGCCAAAACTCTATATTCTGCACAACCATCGTCAGCTGGGTGTTGAGGCCATAAGTGCTGGTTATGTTACTGATTATAATCTTTACGGACAGGCAAATATATCTCATTAGGAGCTGTGTGAACTTATTTTGAGCTCTACGACCAGGTTCAAACAGATTATTTGCAAAACTACCCGATACTTGTTTACTGCATAATTATGTGGCATCATCACATAACGCAGGTGACTGGCATCACTTATGACTGAACAAACAAGTAATACTGGCTATAATAACAAAACCTAAAACGTGAAAATTCATTCATTGGATGTTTAATGCGTGTAATTTAAATCGACGCGGTGACTAATAGCTGTAAAAACACAGGAAATGTATGGCAAAATGTTCTTCTTTGTGAGGGAATGAAAACATATATTAGCAACCTACAGTATATGTTTATAATATAATGTAGTTGATTACAGTTTATTAAGATGTGGAACCAGCTCCCAGTTTAAAATCAGGAGACAGAAAACCCTTTACACTTTTAATATTGGGCTTAAAACTTTCCTTTTTGCTTATAATTAAAGCTGGCTTAGGTGACCCTGAACCCTCTCTTAGTTATAGTGCAGTAGGCTTAGGCTGTTGGGGGCTTCCCATGATGTACTGAGTGTTTCTTCTCCACTCACCTCGTTTCTCTCTCTATGTGTTTTTACACAACTTTGCATTATCATTAGTTATTGAACAAACTTTTGTCTTTGGTGAGCACAAAGACTCACAAGAATGCACATTTAAAACTCAGATTGTTAACTAAAAGTCTTGCAATTGTTGCTAAAGTTACTCAGTGTTTAGACTTTGTTATATGCGTGCACTTAAGTTTTCCGTGTTGGCTGAGACTCCCGTAGCAATTAATCAAGTCCAGCCAGCGCTCATCTTGAGGATAGCTGTTAAAATGTTTAACACAGCATTCCTGTAACCTTGTGTTTAATAGAGTTTGGGGGAAATCATAGATCAAGAAGGACAAGAAATAGTCGAGAACACGGGGTAACGGTAAGCTTGCCTTGGAGATTAGAGAAGGAATAGAAAAATGGAAGTTATCAAGCAGCTGATGGCATTATACTGGAAGGTTTTAACTCTCTGCAGCACAAAACCTTGTAGAAACTGTTGTTTTAGATGACATGTAGTTTAATACCGACAAATTCAGCAACCAGCACCTGTAATGTAAGAGGAAAATGTATTACAGCCTACAGCGGTTAGGTCCCTCTCTCCCTGGTTAGCATTGTATTTATTTATCAGTGTACTAATGAGTGTGGCTGGAGTGAAAACCTGCAGATTTGTGGCCTTTCTTGACACATGGTTCCACATTCTTGTTTGAGACATTAATGAATAGCCATTTTTTGAGAAAAAAAATGCACATTCAATTGTTTATAGGATCTAATTTGTATCTAAACCACACTCTCCATCCTGCATCGTTACCTCCAGTCTATCTGCAGTCTGCCTGCACAGCTCTGAGGGGACTACCCTCCCCCCAGGATTTGTCCACTCCTTGTGCTGTGTTCCTGGAAGACCGCAAAGAACTAATCAATGAGTCATGTGTCCTGATTACAACCAGCTCCCTATGGAGCATCTTCAAAGGGGCCCCGAAGAGATGTAGGCTAGGAGAACTATTGCCCTCCATGGGGTAATTACAAGTCGAGGCTCTATGGTCTCTAGTTCTTTTCTGTGCACACTCTGGCTTAAAGACAGACCAGACCAGTTAACAATTCACTCAGTCTTGTTAGCGCAGCGGGAGGCTATTCCAACCACTGATCACCAACTGATGGTGTATACCATCCAAAACTATACAAATCCACCCTCAACAGCATATTTTAAGAAAATACATGCTATTGCACAATGCGTATTAATTGAGAGAAGCAAGTGATAAGGTCAGTTAAAGATACTATAAACAGGGAGAGTGACATTAAGATTTGCTGCAGCTGAGTACACGCCTCTCGGTCCCAGGAAAACAAGCCAAGTGTTTAAGTGTTTATGAGTCAAAACTGCCATAAAACTAGGAAAACACATTTAAGTACTGTCTGGCTGCCTCAAGGCTTTCCGTTTTTTTCTCCACCCACTCCACTATTGCTTGTCCGGTGATATTCACACACATCATTTACTTTAGACTGATATCCAAGTCCCGTGGCTGTTTGCTTTGTCCTGTTACAGTAAAACACTGTGTTGAAGAATCCAAGAAATAGCATCTGAGGCAGTTTGCCAAACATGCAATGATTCTATGTTCTGCCAAGATAGCAGCCAGAAAAACAAAGAGCTGCAATCGCTATTATCAGTGACTGATGAGCAGCTGCATAACTGAACCCAATCTTGTGCATCTGTTGCCTATTTATTTAGCTATTACAGCTGCAGTAGTTAATTAGTGCTTGAAGTGATGACTACATAGAAAGTTAATCAGGAGTAGAAGTGTGGAGACAGTGTGGCTGATGTTGTCTTTGGGTTAAGACTCCAGTAAACCCTGTCTGCACGGCAGCAAACAGAGAGAGGCGATCAGGGACAAAACAGTCATTAGTATTAGCTTCCTGTAATGAGGGAAAATAAGAATACGTGTGCGTGCGTGCGTGCGCGCGCGCGCGCGCGCGCGCGCGCGCGCGTGTGTGTGTGTGTGTGTGAGTTCGTGTAACCTGTGTTATGGGTGTCAGTCAGGAAATTCCCACACAGGTTCTCTGCGTGAAAATCCCTTGCAGGTGTTCAAGTGCTCTAAAAACACAAAGAGAGATAAACAGTACTTTGTTTGCATATATTCTTGGAGTTGTTGCTAATAAGACACTAGTTTTCTGCACTGTTCTCATGCATACACATATAAATATTAGGTCACTGCCCTTGTATAAGTTTTGTTTTTGGGTTGGTTTTTTTTGGCTCTGTCAGACTGCCATCTATATTTTGTTAAACAGGTAACTTCAGCATTTAAATTAAACGACATAAATGTTTGCATCCACATCATACAATTAGGAAAGTATGGCGTAACTCCATACAGCACTGCATTTTTACATAATGCAGAACAAATCGTTATACATTACTGCCCTCATGTGGACAAACTATGTAGCCGTGACTACAGTGCCCTTTGACCTTCCTAGGTAACCTCTGCAGCTTTGGTGGCACACCATATGCTATTGGACGGACATCCAAGTTCATTGGAGTATTCGGTTTGTTCTATTAATTACATTCATACAATATAGCTGAACCAGCTGATGAATGACCTCTGTTTAGTTTCAAAGGAACATGAAGGTTACCAGCATGACCTCCTCAGTCATGATGGTTACATGATTGCTGAAGAAGCACTAAAATATTATTAACCGATATGGAGGGTGTTTTTTTGTTTGTTTTTATTAGCAACTTCTATGAATTAATGGAACTTACAGTTGAAGCATATCAGTAGAAATCCGATGAAGGGGTACACCATCTTTAGTGGGTGGGTCTGGACCCCCGAGCCCCATCAATAAGGCCAAACTAAACTTCTGACAAGGAAAAAAGTAAATGCTGAAATTAAAAATATAACATTGCATAAAAAAGAAATAATAATAATAATATAAAATAATAACATGTACTGGATGGAATTTTTTGAATAAGATAATATTTTGGCAAAAGTCTACATACAATATATTCTACACTACATTTTCAACTACATTAAATTTATACTGTACTTAAATATGGGCTAAAAGATACAAGCTTTACAGATATCATATCATTTGTGAGCAAGCTTAACAAAGTCTGCTCATCAAAGCAAGAAACTGTCCAATACAAAGGGATATTTATATAGTAATAACAATACAAGAGGGTTGATTTATTTCTCGTTTAAAGAAAGAAATGTTTCTATCGCCTAAAATTATTATATGGTAATACAAAAACTAGAAGGTCTGCATCAGTTTGAAAAAAAGTTAAGATTCTGATTATTCTTGCGGGACGTGAACGCAGCATCACACCCTAATTTTTTCCAACATCCGGGTCCTTTGGAACCAACCAGTGTGTGTGGAAACTGGGTAAGGAGGGCAGTGAGGAGCGGTGGAAAGGCGGACTGATGACAGCTGTCACTGCGGACAAAAACACTAACAATCTCTGAAGAGAACCCGAATGGCTCACCCCTGAAACTCCAGGAGACAAGGGATAACACCTCGACAGTATCGCGGGTTATTTAAAGGTGTCGCGAAGGTGAGGTATTGTTTTTGGGGGGCTGGGAAATATGACTGGAGGATCAGTGCCAATTTGCCCTGTCTGTCTCTGGAGAGTCGAGGTTAGCCCCACTAGCTATCCAAGCTAACTACCCAGCTAAACAAGTGAACTAGCTTTAGGTAGGTCTTCGGGACTGGGGGGTGGGGGTCATTGCCGGGGGATGGACACGTCTAAATAGTTCTCGTTTTCTAGAGCGTTAGCTGGGCTGAAAGCTCAATGAGAACCTAATAAGGGAACTTTTCAAATATGAATTCGGGAACGACGAAATGCTAGTTAGCACTCCCAGTTAGCTCAGCAAAGAGCTAGCTAACAGTAGTTAACGCTGGTAGCTAACGCTAAGGAGCAACACATTGCCTCACTTCATTGCATTACTTTTGTTCTAACCCAGCTGAGGCCGTTATTTTGCTTATATGACAGGGGGTAATTCCAGCTTTATTAGTGGGTGGTAACTTAACCCAGCTGATTAATGATGGGTGGCTAATCACCCTATTCTTTGTCAAGGATCAGTATTCGTTAAGTTGCCTGCAGCGTCTGTGATTAGTGCGTTTGACTCTTGGACCTACGCGGTTTAGCTCATCAAACGTCTGCATGGAGTGCTCATGTCTCACTTGGATCCTCTGACTCAGCCGGATCCTAAACTAGGCGTTTTCCCCCCCGTGTCTGTACCAGCCATCCACAGTGGGCTTTTGTCTAGTGATAATGTTAACTCTAATATTACTCTTATGTCTATCAACGCATGTGGAATACCCATTACATCAACTTAAAATGCAAGCGTAATCAGTGGACAGGTATTGTTTGTAGATTTATTTTTTTTAATTAATTGTGTTATTCATTCTGTACACTTTATCATGCTGCGTTTTGGGTTGGTATCTCTGGCTGGTTTAAGCTACCAGAGCTCCTTCTATATGCATGTCACATTAAAGCTGGTTCATGTCAGTCACAAGTGTTTATCCAAAGCCCTTGTGGGTGCCATACAAGGGTCTGTTTTTGCAGGAGTGAAAATAAGAGATATGAAGTGTCTGAGTTGGGAGTGCAGAACGCATACACCGTGAAACACAGCCAAAAGGCATATGTCTAATTATTCTATCATTTGACTTTGTTTACTGACTTGTTGAAATTATTTTTATCTGCTTTTGTTCCTCCAGGAATTAACACACGTTTCCATCTCCTGGGCTTACGCAGTATGAGTTCCAGTACTAACATGGGGACACAAGGCACTGGTAGAAAGCGTGCTCCTCTAAAAGATCGGTTCTCAGCAGAGGATGAAGCGCTGAGTAGCATTGCTCGTGAGGTAAGGTCATTCATCACCTACATTAATTTTGAAGCTTACTGCAATGAACCTGGGATGCTTTCTCCATAAAAGGTTCCCCTTATGCAATCTGAATCAATGCAAATCAGATTTTTATTCAGCTCAAATGTTCTTGTTTATCCTCGTTGAGATAATGGGGGCTTCAAGTATAGACAGAAGACTGATTTGTCAATTTAAGGGTGGCTAACCCGGGCAACAGAACCATCACTTTTTAAAACTACCAGTTGTAGTACCAAGTAGTTTCTTAAGAGCATTGTCAGTACTCATATGCTTGCCTAAGCAGCATTATGGTTTGTGAGAGCCCTTTTAAACTGAACATGGCGATTAAATCTTTTGCCTAAGCTTTATAATGTAAATGCATGTGTCTACTTACTTTTTGTAACCCTTATTCTATCATTGCAATTACTTAAACCAAAGAAAAAACTCAGGTCATCGTAATGATTTTTCATCAATGTGAAACATTTCAAGAAGACAGAAGTATTTTTTTTTACTTACATTTGTGTGAATTCAAACAAAAAGAATTAAAAATGTTAATTATCTTTTGGCCTGAGAGATTGTGGAAAGTATTTACCAATAGCTTTTACACCATTTGAAATTGAGCTAACAATTTTAGAGCCCAGGTTTGGAGTAACCTGGCTGACCTTACTGATGTTCCAGTGTTGTTTTTTGAAAAACTGGTTGAAAGTTGAGACCAAAGGCTACTCAGCAGAACTTGTATGCAATCTATCAGGTTTCAGACTAGGTTAGCTATCAGTTTAGTTTAACAGCACATTGAATTAGAGAGGTGTACGAAGACTGCAGGGCGACTGATGTTAATTTGAAGTGTGGTGCTCAAAGTTGCATTATCAAAAACCTTCATATCTATATTTAGATATTGATGTTTGTGTTTTTCTAGTTAAGTTGTGAAGCAAGTGAAGACGGCTGTTTTGGAGTCCACAGAGGTTGACTTCACTTGTAGTGTTTTTGTTCACGAAGGAAAAACGCAGGCAAAGAAAAAAGCTGCCTGGCTTGTAACAACATGCCCTGGGATTATTCCATTTTGTTCCACTACAAGCCTTTCATTCCTTCACTTTTCTCCACAATATTGTGGATAACAGCAGAAAAAGCAAATATTGTTTTTGGTTCTTGTTGTATTGTTTTAAATAGTTTTTAAAGGGATCTTTAAATTCATATTTGCATGTAATAGTGATTCTGCAGGTTTTTTTTCCTGTAAAATTTAGGCTAAATCAGATAATTTCTTGCCTTTAAAAGCTTAAACCTAACGATAAATATCAGCCTTTAGTTGATGTTTATATTGACCTTTAAGAGCGAAGTCTTTGATGATCGAAAGCGGTGCAGTTCCTCATTCTTGAACTCTAAGCACAAGGCTCCATTTGCTCTCTTTATAGTTACACAGGCTCATCATAGAAACATGAGTCATCCAACCCTCCCAGTCAGGTCCTAAGTCTCATTCTCTTTGTGCTGCTAACCAGAGATTAGACTGTTTAGGGAGTTCAAGGGGTCAGTGTCTAACTTGTTTCACGTCACCACCTGCCCAGATTCTTAAACCTCTGCAGCTCCTACCTTGTGGTCAGGAGAGCCAAAAGTCGACCAGTCTAAAGTCTTGGCACAGTCCCCGACTGAGAGTGACTGTGAATTTGAGCCTGCACCATCACCAGACTAGTTTTGAGGCCCCTTACATTACTGGGCACTCAATCTTTGGAATACTGGCAGCTTACAAATCAAGCAGGGGACAAGTATTAGAATTAGATTATCACCTCATAGGTGTTGTCCCTCAGATAGGGATCTAAGGAGTCAACTATTTGAACAAAGCCATGCATGTCTTTTTTGATGTAGAGAGAGGAGTGTCTGTGCACAAACTATAGTTCATAGTCCATTTGATTTCATTTGTGATATCACCAAGTCGCTGTTGCAATGGAAAGTGTACAACTTTCCTTATATGGTTAGGAGTGTTAAGAGTTCAAAGAACAAAGCACCTATTACAGTCTGTGTTCATAAGCGTTTGGATGGCTGCTGGGATACAATCACTACCACTCCTATCCCCATTAAAACCTGTTTTTAACAATTATTATTTGGATTTCTAAAAGTAAGACATAGAGGAGTTAGCATTTTCAAGGACTGGTTGAGTATAATTCAAAGAGAGCCGAGACCTGGTGGTTTGCTATTTACAGGACTAGTATAGAGGACATACTAATCAGCTATCATAATTATTTCCACTGGAGTTAAAACAAGCTCAAACAGACCTCCCTTGTAAATGTGGCATTGAGTCTCCTATGGAGCGCACAAACACAACATAACAATCTTGTTTAGCAGATTGTTGCATAAATAAAGGTCAATTTAAAAAGCTCGATATTGACTGTTTCATTTCAGATTGCGATAATGTACAGTATGTTATCTAAATATTAATATTACATAAATTTCAGCATTTACTGCTGAATTTATTATGAAGAATTGTAGGTGATTAAAAAGTTATTGGTCAGTTTCTCACAGCCCGGCATTTTCCAGTTATTACAGACTGAAAGATTTTTGTTTGTTTTTTTATTTTGCAGAGAATTGGGGTTTAATTACAGTAACCTTGAATACAGATTCCTCATTCCACATACTTATTTTTAATTTTACAATAACTTTGACATTTACATTAACTTCTTGTACAGTGTGTGTTTTGCTTCAGGTTTTACAGTGGCATTTTATAGATCGTGTACCGATTAATCTGCTCTTTTTTTTTCTTTCTTTCTTTTTTTAATAAGTTTCACATTTTCAGAGAGCTCAGATGTCTTGAAGTGTTTTCTCAACACTATTCCCAACACTCAAGTCACTTTACTTTGACATAAACCAGAGGAAAAGGAGCCTTCTGTTACATTTCTTATTACTTGAATTTTGGTGAATATCCCCATATGGTGGATTAATCTTATTGCCTCAAGTGTAGGAGGAGTGTTTAATGGCGAACTTCTACTGCTCGGGTTACCTTCTCAGGCCCATGATGTGGCAGTCAGAGAGCAAGGCTGGATGGGCCAGTCTATAGATAGGACAGACAGAGAAGCTCAGCTGTGCTGCTGTGCAGAGCAGGTCATACTGTCAGACAGATCAACAGGTGCAGAGCACACGGCCAGCCATCTCATTTGCTTTCTCATTTGGTCTCTCTTACACACTTGCAACTTTACTTCCTTTTTCACCTTGTACAGATCACAGTGCAGGATATTAAGTTTACCGTAGGTCAAACGTCTGTTCTGGCAAAAACATGGCTACCACATATATCCCCAAATAAAACTGAACATCCAAACCACAACTTATTTTTCATAAGCGACTTGCTCAAAATATTGGAGTTGCTATTATATGTTCATGAAGTTGGTAAATTATTATTAATCAAAATTAACTCTTGATACTGTGGTGTTAGACTGTCTACTTGCTGTCTACTCATTGCTCCCTCTACATCGCTATGAGTCTTTGTACAGGCTGCAGGAGTGACAGAAACCAGGCAATAACAGGGCTTAATTTGGAGTTGAGGTTAATATTTAGCCAATGATGTTGTCATTTTAAACAGTGAAAGTGAAAGTCTGCACCGACTAACAGGTACTTATCTTTGCTAATTAGTATGGTTGTGCCAATTGTGAAGGTCTGGCCTGATAACAATGTTGAAAATAAAAAACTGTCTGCTCTTGCTGTTGCTAATTTAGTTTATTTATTGTTTTTTTTGTGTGTGTGTTTAGGGGTGTGTGTTTTGGTTTGTTTGGGGTTTCTTTTCTCTCTCTCTTTTCCCTTTTCCATTTGTGTGGGGGTAACAAAGAACTCTGTATTTATCACTCTCTCTTTGAACACTGGTGTGAAACGGAAGATAGAAACATCAGCCTCTTCCATTGGTAAATGTCATCTTATTTGCAGATGTCAGTCAGTGGTGCATCTTTCCTAATGAGCAAAGAGAAAGGAGGACTAATGGGTAGAGCAGGGCGATATGACCAAAAATATTTATCATGATATACATTTGGAAATTTGCGATAACGATATGACTGACGATATAATTGACACTAGACAACATGCTTTACAACTCCCCAACTTTATTAGTGCAAAAAACCCCATCAATGTATTTTCACTTAAACAAGCAGCTGTTTTTTATGTGCATTAAAGTTATATAAAGACGTAACAGTGCAAATGCAAATTCCTTGCTGACAGTTTAACCAAAAGGCATTTCCAGTGGAAACTGGCCGACATATCCTCAGCATAACCATGTATAATATCCACAAAACTTTAAAAAGAGGTTATATACACACACACAATACGGTAATATTATGTTGAAGCACAGTACGTATCACTCCGCGAGGCGCCTGCCTAATATAGCCGTAATGCTCCGACAATCCATCAAGCGGTGCGGGTTCGTAGCTTAGCAAAGTCGTACTAAAACATTTGACAGATTTTCGAGCGCCGTGTACGACATAAAATCGTTTCGAGGTCAGTAAACACAACCAGAATTCATACATAAGGCCCACGGGATTATAAGGGGCACTGTCGATTTTCAGAAAAATCAAAGGATTGAGTTTAAGTGTGCCGTATTTTCCAAACAACACGGCCCGCTAGCATGCTCTACTAAAAATAGTGCTTTGTTGTGTATCTGACGGACGAAAGCTAAACCAGTTCCACACCACTGAAGTTGCAGCATTTTTACAAATCAATTCTGGTTCATCCGTTTCATTCAACGATCCACTTTCGCTCTTCTCATTCTGCGTCGCCGCCGTGTGCATATGTAAACAAAGGCACTGCGCATGCGCGTTTTACCCATATTCTATCTAGAGATGGCACGATACCACTTTTTTATGACCGATACCGATATCATAAATTTGGATATCTGCCGATACCGATATGAATCCGATATAGTGTGTTTTAATCAACAAAACTGGTTTTTTTTTTAAATATCTTGCTGCATTTTGTATAAGTTCATACTCAAGTTTAAAACAACAACTACACTAAAGATATTCTGTTATACCTGTATGCAAAAAAAATATTTCATAGTTCAGCAATACTGATCAATCTAATAAACTTAAACCTACACCATCCTCCCTATTCTGGTATTTTAAAGAGTACTTAGCGTAAATATTAAGCAACCTAACTAATAGGGTTCCAACTCCCAGCAACAACAAAAATAAATAAATAAAAAATAGGGAACCACCCCTCACGCTCCACCTCATGATGCTTAATCGACGTAATCAACCTTAATTTGATGCAGTGTGGGAAAAAAAAATGCACAGAAATCAATTATTTTTCAATATATTAAAATATTAAATAAATTCAACATCTTTCTTCAACAGAATTGCAGACTGCACAGATGGTACCTTCCCAAAGGAAAAAGTACTATAGCTTACTAGGGTATATATATATACAGTGGGGCAAAAAAGTATTTAGTCAGCCACCGATTGTGCAAGTTCCCCCACTTAAAATGATGACAGAGGTCAGTAATTTGCACCAGAGGTACACTTCAACTGTGAGAGACAGAATGTGGAAAAAAAAAATCCATGAATCCACATGGTAGGATTTGTAAAGAATTTATTCGTAAATCAGGGTGGAAAATAAGTATTTGGTCACCTCAAACAAGGAAAATCTCTGGCTCTCACAGACCTGTAACGTCTTCTGTAAGAAGCTTTTCTGTCCCCCACTCGTTACCTGTATGAATGGCACCTGTTTGAACTCATCATCTGTATAAAAGACACCTGTCCACAGCCTCAAACAGTCAGACCCCAAACTCCGCCATGGCCAAGACCAAAGAGCTTTCGAAGGACACCAGGAAAAGTATTGTAGACCTGCACCAGACTGGGAAGAGTGAATCTACAATAGGC
Organism: Rhamphochromis longiceps; assembly: GCF_057381845.1. Classification (NCBI taxonomy): domain Eukaryota; kingdom Metazoa; phylum Chordata; class Actinopteri; order Cichliformes; family Cichlidae; genus Rhamphochromis; species Rhamphochromis longiceps. The sequence goes on from NC_140569.1 coordinate 25,928,571, forward strand.
AAGCAGCTTGGTGTGAAAAAAACAACTGTGGGAGCAATCATCAGAAAATGGAAGACATACAAGACCACTGATAATTTCCCTCGATCTGGGGCTCCACGCAAGATCTCATCCCGTGGGGTCAAAATGATCATGAGAACGGTGAGCAAAGATCCCAGAACCACACGGGGGGACCTGGTGAATGACCTGCAGAGAGCTGGGACCAAAGTAACAAAGGTCACCATCAGTAACACACTACAACGGCAGGGAATCAAATCCCGCAGTGCCAGACGTGTTCCGCTGCTGAAGCCAGTGCATGTCCAGGCCCGTCTGAAGTTTGCCAGAGAGCACATGGATGATACAGCAGAGGATTGGGAGAATGTCATGTGGTCAGATGAAACCAAAGTAGAACTTTTTGGTATAAACTCAACTCGTCGTGTTTGGAGGAAGAAGAATACTGAGTTGCATCCCAAGAACACCATACCTACTGTGAAGCATGGGGGTGGAAACATCATGCTATGGGGCTGTTTTTCTGCCAAGGGGACAGGACGACTGATCCGTGTTGAGGACAGAATGAATGGGGCCATGTATCGTGAGATTTTGAGCCAAAACCTACTTCCATCAGTGAGAACTTTGAAGATGAAACGAGGCTGGGTCTTCCAACACGACAATGATCCAAAACACACCGCCCGGGCAACAAAGGAGTGGCTCCGTAAGAAGCATTTGAAAGTCCTGGAGTGGCCTAGCCAGTCTCCAGACCTCAACCCCATAGAAAATCTGTGGCGGGAGTTGAAAGTCCGTGTTGCTCGGCGACAGCCCCAAAACATCACTGCTCTCGAGAAGATCTGCATGGAGGAATTGGCCAAAATACCAGCTACTGTGTGTGCAAACCTGGTAAAGACCTATAGTAAACGTTTGACCTCTGTTATTGCCAACAAAGGTTATGTTACAAAGTATTGAGTTGTATTTTTGTTATTGACCAAATACTTATTTTCCACCCTGATTTACGAATAAATTCTTTACAAATCCTACCATGTGGATTCATGGATTTTTCTTTCACATTCTGTCTCTCACAGTTGAAGTGTACCTCTGGTGCAAATTACTGACCTCTGTCATCATTTTAGGTGGGGGAACTTGCACAATCGGTGGCTGACTAAATACTTTTTTGCCCCACTGTATATATTAGACTTAATAGTTACTATATACAGTAATGGACTTCTATTCATTTTACATCAAATTAAAACTTTGGGTGTCAGATAATTATTTATTAAAAGCTAGACATTTTAAATGAGAATAAGAAAGAAAAGTATGTCTTTGTGCCCCCTTTTCCCTGTTAATGCCCTATCGGCCCCCCTGGCTAAACTTTGCTAGATCCGCCCCTGCACAGTTACCAGCCGTCAGCTACGTAGAAAAAGATCCTGGTGTAGAAAGTAATATTAAATAAATTCTAACAACAGCTTATCAAGCTTAAACGTGCTGCTGTTGTTCAGCCGCTGGTTTCCTCTTTCTGGTGCAAAGTGGGCCAAAAACAAACAAGAGAGACGGACTCGCGACAGAAAAGCCGATCAGCTGATCATTAAGCAGTTTCATGATTGAAGTAGCAGCAAGAAGAGGCACTCGCTCCATATATCGTTTGTTAAGCTTAACGCAGGAATGCTGTACAAACATTCAGAGATGGACTTACACACTTGCTTTACTTCTCTCGGGGATAACTTTGTCGGAGATGAAATGCCGGGTTGCTAGCGAAGCTCCAAATGCTATCCAGACCACCGACAGGTCCAGCATCCCACAGCCGCTCTATCACGTGATGCCTACTGCTCCGATGTGCTAACGTTCTGAGGCGAGTTACGGCGTGTTGCAAGTTTTGTGAGGTGCTTTCGTGATATTTAATGGATCGGATTACATTTTTTATTTTTCTCCGATATCCGATCCAGTAATTTAGGTCAGTATCGGACCGATACCGATACGTAATATCGGATCGGTCCATCTCTAATTCTATCACGATATTTCATTTTCCTATCGTTGCCCAAAATTACACCGGTATTACCGTGAACGGTATGATATAGCCCAGCCCTACTAATGGGTTTGTTTTTGTTGGAACTTAACTAATTTTGCCAGCCTGAGTGTGAGTTGAGTCACTTCTGTGACCAAATAATTTTTCACAGTGGCACTCTGGTTTTCAGTCACAGAGCAGTGAACTGCTTGCAGTGTTGATCCCTAATGTCTTTTAAGAAGAGAACACTGGCAGGCTTTAGTTGGAAATGCAGCAAGGACAAGATCAGAGTTTGGTTAATGTATTTTAGCTGATACTAATCTATTAAAACATGTCTGGATATGAACATCTCTAGCTTGTATTTGTTGTTAGGATTAAATGATAATTCATCTGCTAAACAAGATTGTTAAATTGTGTTTGTGCGCTTCAGGCTATTATTGAAACGGGAATAGCGTATGTCCACAGGCGTTCGATTCTGGCAGTGGAGATAAGAAATTGCTGGAATGCTGACAGTGTTTGTCTGCAGTGAGATACTGTACACACTACCCCCAGTATTTATGGACTGCCTTTTAGCTAGAGATAAAGAGCTTATAGTTTCACGAACAAGTTTGCCATTCTCTGTTTGTGGCATGTTTAGTTTCAGAGCATGTTTGGTATGCCGTATTCAGTACCCAATGAAAGGCTAGGCTACATAGTCACCTGTGTCTAATCGGAGCTGTGAAGGGGTTGCTCACATTAGCCTCCATGCTCTGTAAAATTATCTCCTGTTTATAATCTGACTCACTACAACAAATTGTGCAATAAAAGAGGAGTTTTGGTATTCAGGTTAGCTTTTATTTATAGCTGTTTTGTGCTTCAGGGTCACTTGGATATTGTGAAATTGTTTTCAGGCTGACTCATGTTGTTTTTTTGTTTGTTTGTTTTTTTTCTATTTGCTCTGCTTCTCAGTTTATTTGTGCGCTATCGGCATCTCCCCTTGTGAGGGCTTTAAATTAGCCCTCCTGAAGCTAATGGTTAGCACATGTTGGTGGGGATGAGGCATCCCAAGCACTCAACGGGAGCTGTGGCACAGAGGAAGCTGGTCCACAATGTAATATGGACTCTGCAAAGTTTCCATACCGTAAAAAGACAGACGTTTTAGCACCTGTAGCAATATTTGAGTTTAGAAACAACAACAACAACAAAATCAGCGAATATTAATGTTATTTTTGTCGAGGCAAAACAAAAAAGTTCAATAGAGAAATCTTTGATATTGCTTAAGAATAAGGTATTTACAGAGCAGATCATTTTACAGTTACATTGAGTGGTCTCTACTGTGTGATTAAAGCAGTGTTTGTGAAATAAAAACAAATCTCTTTATTATAATTTTCTTTTTTAAATAAGCACTAATTTGTCTTTATCATCCTGGTAGATCCATAAACTAGGTCGTTTTTGGTGATTTGTTATTGTTGATGTGTTGTTAAAACTAAGCAGGGCTTCATCTTATGTGACAGCACGACCTTCAAGCGAGTGTGAAGAAATGAAATCAACCCACGTCTGCCAGATGCCTTCTCTTTTACAGGAAACTGTTCAATATCCAAACATACTCATGTAAATTCTACAGTGTGATTATTTTTATTGCAGCGCTCTGCTGTCTCTTTTATACCTTTTATAAGTTTCCATTTGAGATTGACAGGTGTGTTCATGTTGTGTGTTACAGGCGGAGGCGAGGCTGGCAGCAAAGAGGGCGGCTCGGGCAGAGGCAAGAGACATTCGAATGAGGGAACTTGAACGGCAACAGAAAGAGGTAAGTGGACCTGATAGGCAAAGATACTCTGACCGTAATTCAGGCCATCAGGTACTCTGATTTACTGCTGTGTCTGTTAGCACAAATGTTTTGTAATTTTACTATGGGATTTGGTCTTGTTTTCTTTCTGCTAATCACATTTTAATGTTTTGTCGCTACCTCCTGTTTGCAAAGTGCTCATCTGCATCCACAGCAGACGATCTACAAGCTGTTGGCTTTATAGCATAAAAGAAAGTCTACAGTGACAGTTCACATACAGAAATATACCCATGGAAAGAAAAAAATGAAAGTGCTGCATGTCCACAAATCAACAAAAAAATCTTCTATTCCTGGTTTAAATGTCACCCAGTTTTTCCGTTTCAGCAGTTTTGAATGAAATATGATTGTATGTTTTTCCTGGCATTTCCTCCCTCTGCCCAGCTTTCTTACCGCTCATCCAGCAGTAGCAGCAGAAAATGGGGTCAGATCCACCAGTGGATGGTAGGCCAGTGAGGCAGTGTTGTTGCTTCCATTTCCACTAACACAGCCTGTTGTGTGGGACTGAGTCCCAGTCAACCCTGACAATTTAGCTACACTTGACTTGCTGACTACTATGTACCTCACTGTGGAAATATGCCTCAACAGTGTATTTGCTTTGGAGACACCATAATCTGTGACTGTGTATTTGGAGAGCAGGCTTTGGCCTTTGACTTTATTTAGAGTGGGTGAGTCTGTATGTAAGGAGGCGGTTTGGACCGTTAGCTGTACTCCTCCAGCTACTTAAGAAATGATAGTGTCTTAAATGTTTATGAACTACTTCTGCATGAAATTAATCTGTGTTGGTGTGTTGATGCAGAAAATAGGTTTTCACTGTGTGCTGTTTAATGAGACAAAGGTTTGTAATATATTAGCATGTCTAGTTTATCATTAATCCTGCCGTTTTGCTTGAAAAGGCTAACATTTGCAAATGTTTATGACACCCATTTGGTGATAAACACGCAGAGGTTTTTTTGAATGGCTCGGGCTTTGCACAGCAACCAAGTGTTCCAGTGATCTCTCTGCTTTCACTCCAACTTTCCTTCCTGAATCTAGGCTGACGCAGAAAAAGCCAGAGCCTCTAGTAGTAGTAGATCCAGCAGCCGTCATCAGCGGGTCTGTATCTCCCCTACATACTTCCTCTTTGTCTCCCTCTATTTCCTTTTCTTATTTCCCCTTTAGGCATACAGTTAATCTCTCATCACTCATGTGTGTCTCTCTCTATCTGCTTTTCTACTGTGACTCCATATTTCCACATTAACAGGGGCTGGATGATGATGTCACGTCAGTCCGCAGCTACAGGGTGCGTACATAATACACCCCTGCCAGGTTTATTAAGACTGCACACTCATAGGGGCACACTAATGTGTGAAAGCCGTTGCTCTTGTGTGGAAACCAGTTGTTATATATATTAAGATTTGGCTGAACTGTGTTTTGACAGTATTGACTGTTGCTTTAGTTTTCTCTGAGAAATTCCCTGCTTATCTTTTTTTTTAATGTTTTTTTATTCTAAGTCGTCGTCATCAGGAATACGTGACTTGGGGTCTAAGAGTCAATCCAGTTCCCGTAGAAAAGATGCCTTGGTTTGTTCTCTGTGCATATGTGTGAGAGTAGTTTGAAGGCTAAATAGTAGATTCACCTAACCTTATTTTTGCAAGCAGATCTAACTCCTAGATGGCAACTGTTTTAGAGTAGTTACCTTTTTTGTTGAAGTTTCTCATCTACTAATCTTGAAATGCCTTTTCAGTGCAGTTTGCACCATGATATTTTCTGAATGCCTGGCTTTATGGTTCTGATTCATTCATAAGAAAATTTGGTGTGACATTTTTCAGCTTTTAAATTCTTTTTTTTCTTTGTGCTGGAAATGCATGCACATTGACACTGGTTCTTAGATATCATAATGGTATATTTCTACCCACTAGTATATGCTCATAGTACTGTATTGTTTGCCCTGCTTGTGGTCTTGGCTGTGAAATAAAAGTGATACAGTGCTTTCCTGAGGTGTTGTAGGTAATATAAGGGCAATATAATGTCATGTTACGGTTATACGTAATTTTAGTAGTTTTCCTAGATTGTTGACAGGCACCCTGATGGCCTCATAATATATCACACATAAGTGAAGTTTTGCAGATAGATAGATATCTATATCTATCTAGAGAGAGGATTTTGTCATAAATACAAACGATGCAATGCTTTTAAAAGGTGTTATAGGCACATAAATGTCCATTGTTAGGCGGTTGCCAGGTGATATAATGACAACATCATATCTGAAATGGATAAAGAACCTTGTGGGGCCTGAGTGGCAGTGTGCGTGTCAAGTTTGGTTGCTCAGTTTCTGGTCGTACAGCATGAGTTGGCAGACAAAGAAACAAAGTCACAGATTCTAAACTGTGTAAGAATAGCAGGGTGTACAGTTCAGCATTACCAAAAGCTTTTTCAAAACACAGTTATGTGTCTAGTACACCAAACATATGCATGCATTTGTAGAAGTTGACCTAACAGCATCCCAGATGTTTTTTTTTTCGTTTGGTTGTTTCTGTTGTTTAATCTTTATCCGATCATAATTCTGTGGTCTCTCCTCCTCAGTCTGATGGCATCTCTACTAGCTCTGCGCTCAAGAGTTCACGCTCCACTGTATGAAACTTAGGTGTTTGCCATTCTTTATAACTTTCTTTTTCTTGAAGTTCCTGTTTCCCATTACAGCTGCATTTTCTTTCTCTTTGCATTGTTTTTCTGTGTTGAACAGAGTTCTGTGTACAATGATCTGCATAGCCATAAGAAGGCTTCATCCCGGCCCTCAAAGAAAGACCTTCTGGTCAGTGTTGTTGTCTTGGCTGTGATCTCAAGCATGGAGATGGTGTAGAGTCATTGTGGTGGCTTGCAGTGGTATTTTCTTGGCAGCTGACTTTACCCTTTACTTGTCATCACTGTGTGAAGTGGCGCATAGATCAAGAAGTGTTAATAAAACACACACCAGAGGATGAAATTTCTGTTGGTGGTTATATCCTTCCAGACTGGGCTGTACCACGATCAGAGGAACTACACCAGCCTAACAAAGACCAAACCACCACCTCTTCTCTCCACCTCTACCTATCGGGTTGGTCCTTTGCTGTGCAACTTTTAGTTGACAGACACTCACTGAAAATGGAGCCAGCTGAAGCTGACTATTCCTGTCTGCATGGTGTCGTTTAGTGGAGTTTTTATGTGTTACATATTTGTTAGATATTTGTAATAAGGGGCATTGTTTGTGTGTCATAATAATCAGGGTAGAGAGAAACATACCAGTTGGCGCATAGTGTTGCTCAGAACTTTATACCCACACTTCTTAAAATCATTTGAATTCATGTAAATTACTATGACCAGGGTGTTATTTAAATGGACATGTCATGTCTTATCACACTTTGAGCTCAAAGTCCTAAATGTGTTAGGTTCAGCAAAACATTCGTCCTGTTTCCACTCGCTGCTTCTCTTTATTCTCTCACCGCCTCACTTTTCCACAATGGTCTGCCTCTGTCCTCTAAGGTGACCTTTCCCTGCTCCTTTCCTCTCCAACAGGCCACCACTTCCTCACCCTGCACCACTGGCACAGGGCTGTCTCGCAGCTACAGCACGGTCAGTTTTTGTTCTCTAAGTGGCCAGCATCTCTGCACGCTTCTAGTTGCCTTCAGAGGCAGACCTCCCCCCTCTGTCACAGCCACGTACATGAGATTGGATGCCCAGTGTGGCTGGGTCTGCTTATATTTAGCTCCTGGACTCTGCGCACTTATCTGTGGGCAGATTTTTGTGCTTCGGTTAGATAAGACAGAAGTCTGTGTGAAGCCAAGGCTTCTGATGTGGAGCACTGAAACCAAGCTGAAGTTGGAAAACCAAGTATTTGTTTATTGCATGGCTAAAAGAGAGTCTGTTTAGCTAGTGCGTCATAGATTTATGTGTGCTCTCGTGTTTTGCTGAATCCTACGTTGTCTCCCACGTGTACCCTCAGGCCTCTATTTGCGACGACGCTGGCCTTTACGGCTCAGGCTACAGTTCAAGAGCTGTAAGTCTTCTGTTTGTCGAACCACGTTATTTTTGCATTGTCATCCCACAGCAGTTTACTGTTATGCCATTAGTGTGATGTCTGGCTCCATGCTGATCCTGTCCTCCTCCTCATCCCATCCACAGCCCTCTGAATACAGCTGGTACTCCTCTGGAGCCAGCTCCACTCGTAGCAGCCCTGTGGTGAGCACCTTAAAACCACCGCCAATCTGCATGAGAGCACCCAAAAACCTACTGCTAACAGCCTCCTCCTCACCTCCTCTCACCGTTTCAGGAAAGCATTTTTGACAGACTTTGTGTGACAAGTGTGTGAACAGTTCTGTGCAGGCTGAGAAGTTGTAGCAAGGTTTAACTTTGGTCCAGCTGATGCATCTGAGATAATTATCCTAAATGCATAAAATTGAATTAGGTTTCTTACTGCTGCTTTAAAGTAAATCAATTCTATTTAAGACCAAGACTTGGAATTCTGTCAGTTGCTGTTTGCTGTATAAAAGTACAGTGATTCCTCATTTTGTGACGTTTGTCTGTGTGCGTATTTGTGTCAGTCTTCCTCAGATGATGACACTGTCAGCAGTGTGTCCCAGGAACGCGGTAGCAGAGGCAGGAGGGACAGTGGGGTGAGCTGTAGTAATGGGGTAGTTGATGTGGCAGTAAACTTAAGCGCTTTTGCTTTTTTAATTGTATTGTACTGGGCATCAATAATGTAATACTCATGTGTACTTATCCTGTCTCGTGTTTTACTCAGTGGCCCTCTCTTATCCTGTCTCTGCCTCTTTCTTCTCTCTCTCTCCCTCTCTCTCTCTCTCTTCATCCTGCGCCTGTTGTAAGTAGTCTTCTGACCTCTTGGACATTAGTGAATCGGCCGCTGATTATTTCAGCCGCTCCAACCGAAGAGGCAGTATTGTGTCTGACCTTGATGATTTGAGTATTCCAGATTTGGATGCTGTAAGTGACTGAACAAAGTTCCAGACGGTGTGCTTGGGAATGGAGTCTAACACAAATTACTTACAAATAAAAATGACAGAAGTGGCTTACGCACGATTAAAAATTATATTTGGTATTTAAAACTCATTCATATTTTTTTGTTTTGTTTGTTTTTGTGTGGAAATTAATCTGTTATTGATAGTAGGGTGCTGTGGGCCACTGCAGTGGTTGTGATTGCAGCATGGACTGCTGGGTATCTAATGTATTGGTGTCTTGATCAGCTGTCAGCTCTGTAGTTTTTGTGAACATGCAGCACTTTTACCTAACTCATATTAACTTGTAAACTGCTTTTACAGATGAGGAAACGGCTTCAAGCTTGACCATACAGGTTGTATGTTCCTAATTTATTGCATGAATATGAACTAAACTGATGGGGTTTTTTTCTTGCTTGCTTTGCAGCTGGATGAAAAATGTGACAAGCAGTATTCAGATTATAGTAGAGTAAGTGCCATTACTTTTTTTTTTTTTTTTTTTTCTTAAAGAATTAAATGATCTCCAATGATGGTGTTTTGGGGATACTGTGCAAAATAATTTTTAAGCTAGTTAACACTGACCTATGAATCATTCAGGTATTTAAAAAAAAAAACCACACACATAATAACCAGTATCATTTCTACACATAACAGACGTCTTGCCAGCAGCCTGAAGTAAAAACAAATCATTTGTTCCCTTTTTCTTAGTTGAAACTGTGAAAAATGCCCTAATTTAAAAGTTTGACAGGCAGAAAATGGAACAAGTGAAGAAGACAGACCCTTAGAGGTCGTTAAGAAATAGGGCATAGACCTGACACAGGACCTGAAAGACCCATCTGACGTACTGTTCACTAAAGCCTCAGAAATGGTCTCAGCAGAAGTGTGGCTGTCAAGAAGCTGTTGTTTAGTAAGGGGAACGGGGAGAAAAGCCTGAGGTGTGCCAGGTTACAAGAACCGAACCGAAAATCAGTGGCAACATGTTTTATGGAGTAATGAATCCAAATTTGATTAGTTCAAAACATCACCAAAATAAGTACGGGTACAACAGTCATCCTTAATTGTTTGGTTTCAATTTCAATTTTGCTACGTTTTGATAAATTGCTACACCTATTTACATATTTTGCTACACCTATAGAGATTTGAGGGATCGCACAAGACTTCTGTACATCCTGTTTGAGTCATGCAGAGGTTGCTATAACAGATGTCTTCAAAGGACAGTTTTGGACAGTCTTGGGGATAAGAGGTCGGAATATTGTTGCTTTTCAGACATGTAGCGCACACCAGAAGATGATCTCCATCGGATCATTTCTCACTGTTAGAGAGGCTTTTGTTTGGTTTAGGCAAGGGTGCATCCTGGGTAGAGCCAGGATGCGTGTCACCCTCACTGTGTTATTATCATGTTATCTCACATCAACGCGAGGCAGGGTTAGCGAGTGTTTCATTTCAGATCGCACATACAGCTTCACCAGGTAGCGCTAAGAAAGGGTGTGTGTGTGTGTGTGTGTGTGTGTGTGTAAACAACTATAGTACAATTATACAAAGGAATGTGGAGAGCAGAATGACACCAGACACATTTCTGTTTCTGGTTGCAACTATTGCACTCCTCATCACAAAGTTAATTAAAAAAAATTAAATGTAATGTCTGAGTCATCAATAAATCAAATTCCACTGGGAATTAATTTTCTGTATTACATGCAAGCACAAAAAAATGGGAATAAAAGTAACCTAGTGTATACAAACAGCCGTTTGGGAGTCTGAGCTGGTTTCTCTTTCAGGTGGATTTGAATAGAACAGGATTACTCAAGAGCCATGTAGTATCAGATGATTGCTTTGCTGTGCTGTGCTGCGTTTGTTTTTCTCACTGGGGTTTGGGGTACTTTATGTCCTCAGCCATCCTCCCGGTGTGCCACCCCAGGCCTCTCGGCAGCCACCCTGGCATCACTGGGTGGTACCTCATCACGTCGAGGTAGCACAGACACCAGCAGCGCCTACGACCCCGACACCAGTCTGAGTGAACTTAGGGTAAGAAGTTCAAATACACACAGTGTCACTTTTCTATAATAATTAGTGAATAACTGATTAGAAGTTAGCACACAAAATTCCAATTTGATTTTGGATGTTTGATTATTGTGTTTTTGAGCCTTTTATGTAAACACATATTCCTTCTGGAGCGTTGCCTCTGCTGCCCTCCTGCTGTTCTTTGTGTCTGCTTTAACCAGTTTTCTGTGTGTGTGCATGGGAGGACTGGATGGGACATGTGCCCATGACACTGTCTGTCTCTAAGTGGGCATCTGTATGTCAGCTGGACTGTTTGACATGGCAGCACGGGTGCTTTGTTGTCTCTCCCTTTTATACTCCCCAACCTCTCTGATGCCCCAGTTCACCCCAACCATTCCCTCCATCTGCTCTACAGGATATCTATGAACTAAAGGACCAGATTCAGGATGTAGAAGGGCGGTACATGCAAGGGCTTAAAGAGCTGAAGGTAGAGGGGCTTGAGCTCACAGCATGTCTTCTCTTGTCCTCTGGGAGCAGCATGACTTCACTAACTCACACTGCCTCCCCACTCACACCCCTTGAAGTCTGTCCTGTAGCTCCTAACACCACAGCTGTTTCTTTGCCTGCTACCAGTCAGAATTGCGCAATGACTCTTTATTCCTGCATGGTCTTCTCCCTCTTCCTGTTTTGATCTTAAATGAAGACACTCCCTCAGTTAGTGCTGGTTTTTAATGTCTTAAGAAGAAGAGTAAAAGCTCCACCTGCTGACAGATCAGTCGTTCTTTCAAATTATTTCTTCCACCCAGGCTTTCTTTGGCACAGGGTTCAATGGCCCTCTGGCTCACTGACTTTCACCGCAACTTCCTGTCCTCTAAGGAAGGAAACTGTATGTTTTTATTGATAAGAGTAGTTTACTAACAATCTTATGTTCTTGATAGTTGGATACAACTGGTGCACTTTTAACTGGTTTTCTGCTTTCTGGTGCACTCATAGTTTTTTTTTCTGCCTTATTTCACTGCTGAAAGTGGTTGAAGGCATTTTTATTATTGTATGATCATTTTCACCATTTGTGCATTACATAGTCCCAAATTACATATTCAGTATTTTTAATAGCAGTTTTGTATTTTAAATATCTTTTTATTAATCTGAAACTTAAACATGTGTAGCATGTTTGGCCATTTCATGTTTGATGTGTTACAAAAGCTGTTCTTATACCAGAGAACGCACCTGTTGCATGTAGGTGGAGTGTGAAATAATTAATTAATTTTTTTACGTATTAACATGTTGCAAACCTTTATCAGGAGTCACTCACAGAGGTAGAGGAGAAGTACAAGAAAGCCATGGTATCGAATGCACAGCTGGACAACGACAAAGCCAACCTCATCTATCAAGTGGACACACTCAAGGATGTCATAGAGGAGATGGAGGAGCAAATGTCAGAGATGAAGAGGGAGCTGGAAGAAAAGTCGAAGGTGATAAATCTCCCGTGTGGTAACCTGTAACGTCCCAAACTCTTTACAGAAGAGTTGTGGCTAAAATGTTCTGTCTGTGCTTTCAGGATCTAGAAAGACAAAAACACACATGTACAGTTCTCCAGCATAAACAAGAAGAACTGAAAGAGGGAATCCGCCAGAGAGATGAGCTTATAGAGGTATTGTTGAACCTTAAACTTTTTTTTTTCAGCCTAGTGTTGATGTGTCTGTACTGGCTGCGGAAGATGTTCGGAAACTACTGCGCTAGCTTGATAAGGACTGATTGGCACTGGCCTGCCTCTAGATCCTCTACCATAGATCCTGTCTATTGCTCTGACAGTTCTTCTCATTCCATATATCCTATCAATCATTCATTTCTATATCTATTCCTATTCCAGCTATATCTGCTCTAATTAGTGTCTTTTCACACTGTTTCACCAGTGTCTGTCTTTTTGTCTCTATACATGTGCATTTTCACTTCTTTGTTCCATTCAGTTTTTCTTGTTTTGTTCCTGTCCTGTGTTGTGTCCTCTTGTTGCTGCTCAACACCACTCCAGGAGAGCCAGAAAATGCAGACTAAGTTAGATGCCCTCACCAGAGAGGTGTTTGACCTGCAGGAAACGATAAACTGGAAGGACAAAAAGATTGCGGTAGGAGGTCCCATGCCTTTGCTCTGACAGAACATGAGAGGCAATCGATGGCTGTGGGGTTTTTTGTCCCCCTCTCCGCTCCAGCTCTTTTGCCTCTCATGCTGTCTCTGCATGATGGAGACCCTTAGGCATTAGCACATAACAGAACCCATTCACATACGGTTTGGATTTTTGCATGTCAAAATAACAGATTTCAGTTTGATTGTGTGGCCTCAGCTAACAATAACAGTGTACTGGCACGGCGTTAAAGCCTGCTGTGGTCAACATTTCTGGAAGGATGGTCATGTGAACTCTAAGAGACATTAAGTCCATAAATTGCAGCATGAGATGCATGTTCCATCTGTGAATCGGTCAATTTGTTAATGTAGTCAGCATCGTGTTAATGTAAAGTTGTTGTTTTTTTGTGAGAATCAGAAGCAGTGCCCTTTCAACCCCCTGTGCTCTACCTTTCCTTTTAATCTTTCCCTTTAACCCTCAAAGCTCGTCACCTTGTCCTTCTCTGCTCGTGTGCTGTTTGTTATTACGTCCCTCTTCTTTGTTCGATATGCACAGTGCATGTTTGTGCATGGTACCTGTCTTGTTCCAGCATGTGTGGCATTGCATGTCTATCCAAAGTCTATCCAACTTCTCTGCCTCTTCTCCTCTCTCTTGTCTTCTCTCATCCATGTGGCCAGGCCCTAGAGAGGCAGAAAGAGTACTTTGATTGCATTAGGAATGAAAGAGATGAGCTCAGAGATGAGCTCGCTGACATCAAGGGGAAATCCAAAGCAGGAGAGGTAGGTCAACCGAATGACAAAAAAAAAATAAAGGTTACAGGAAAGAGCTGCTGGCCAAAAGATTTTTGTTGTTTTTTTTTTTGTTCTTCTTGGAACTAAGCCTGCTGTTTTGTTGTTATACTTTTTACTTCCACCGCTTTGTTTTTCTTTCCGCTTTCTTTGCTGTTTCACTTATTTTAATTAGTTGTTTTTTTGTTTTTTCCCCTGCTTCCTACTTGTGCATAACTTTTGGTAACTGCTGAATTTGTTCTTGACCCTGACTACATTTCATTAAATAAAATTCCTAATGTATGCAAACATTATCACTGTAGTACTTGGATCTCAAAAGCAGTCAATAACAGCAATGTGAGTTCAGATGATGAGAATGCACACTGCTAGGACGTGTTGTTGTAACCGTTCAATAGATTTAACTAGAGTCATGTTTCTTTACCCACTGCCAGATGGGGTGACGTTATCTGATATCAAATTTTGCAATAATATTAAAGTGTTTTGCAAAACCTGTCAGAACACAAGCAGAACATTGTTTGAAGCCATCATTATTCTCATCAAGCAGTTGTTGTTTCAGTCCAGTTTGTGCTTTCAGGCTTGGATTAGTGCAGCCTGTGCAGTGTCAGGGTGTAAAACATTGGAATGAATGTCTTGATCCACACGTTTAAACCTCTAAAATCATTAACTGTTACATCCTGGAACCACAGCACTCACTGTGCGGGATGGTATCCTATAAAAAAAAGTATAATAGAACAAGGCTTCAGCTAGCTTTTTTTTCCTTAACTACAGAAACATGGGCTGGTCATCATCCCAGATGGTACACCAAACGGAGATGTCAACCACGAGTCTCCGTCCTCAGGGATCACTTTGGTCTCCCAGGAGGCCGCCCAGGTGCTGGAGTCTGCAGGAGAGGGTCCACTGGGTGAGTTGGACCACCTGTTGCCTATATAGTGGGAATGTTTACAGCAAGTTAGGCATTTCATTAATTTTTCCTTGGAAAAGACTAAAGTTTTCAGCTTGATTAAATGTACTCTTCTTGTGTTTTGTAGATGTCAGGCTACGGAAGTTGGCAGAGGAGAAGGACGAACTTTTGGCTCAGATTAGGAAACTGAAGAATCAGCTGGAGGAGGAGAAACAGAAACACTCAAAGGTGGACAGTTCGTACACAGATGGGGAGAGGATGGAAAACGGTACAGACCTGCACCTTATTGAAATGCAGAGTAAGTTGACCTCGCTACCCGACTTACACGACAGCTAAACCGCAACCACCCCTTTTTCTTTTAACGTTGAAACTCTGCTCTCTGTAGGAGATGCCAACAGACAGATTAGTGAATACAAATTCAAGCTTTCAAAAGCAGAACAGGAAATGGGTACAATGGAACAAAATGTAAGTGAAATGTTTTGCAGAAACCTCAGTAAAAAAGTTGGTATTGTGGCTAAAATGGGAAACTAATCCGTTCCGGGTTTTGTTTTTGTTTTTTTTCTCCCCCAGATTAACAGACTTGAAGGGCAAGTCTCCCGGTACAAGGCAGCGGCAGATAACGCAGAGAAAATCGAGGACGAACTTAAAGCAGAAAAACGTAAAATTCAAAGAGAGGTAACAACACCTAAATCAGATTTAGCCCAGAGCACAAACCTGATGTGGCAGAATGTTGACTGTGTTATCTCCGTCTGCTCCCCCACAGCTGCGCACAGCTTTAGATAAGGTAGAGGAGATGGAGATGACCAACAACCACCTAGTAAAGCGCCTTGAGAAAATGAAGGCCAACAGGAATGCCCTTCTGTCACAGCAATGAGGCAAGGCAGCGTCACCACAGAAGCCCTTAAATCCGCACCTCAGACCTCTGACTGCCATATTGCGACTGGAGCACATTTCCATTTTCAGCTGTAACACTTTGAGATTTGTAGCTAACCAAAAACACTTAAAACCTGTAGCACAGGCAAATGAACTGAACTGTTTTCTTTGTTTTTCTGAATCAAGAGACATTGGTTTTGTGTGGGAATGAACTCAGAAATACGACTAATAAAACTACACGAGTTGCTGGGAGATACATCTGAGGACATTTCTCCACTCACTACTTAAAATTTCAGAGCTTTATACTACATCGTGTTATCCATGAGATTTATTTCCCTCTGACTGGGTGCTTGACTGTACTTTTTGTTTTGTTTTGTTTTTTGATGTGCTTTTTTTTTTTTTTTTTTGTTTTTTGTTTGTTTGTTTTTTTTGTTCCATAAGTTGCATGAATGAGTATAATGATGCTTTTTAAACAATTCAACCCTGATGGCTGCTCCAGCCCCGCACCTTCCTGACTTCCTCTCACACAGTGAAGTGCCTTTTCACACCAGGAGATTGGGGGTCTGCACCGCTTAATAAAACAATAATTGTTTTAACAGGTACATGTATTTAAAAAGGAATAAAAAAATAAATAAATAAAGGTGCAGTTATTATTTGAATATATATATATATATATAAAACCAACTGTGTCTGTTGCGGTTTCTTTGAAATTTTTCAAATATTTAAAAGATTTCTTGAAAATAAATGTGTCATTTACAGAAGTGTGGATTCCATTTTATTTTATTTTTTTATGTAGGACAATCGACCTACATTATTTCTGCATAGATCTTAAGGCACTTTAAATGTTAGGTACAATAGTTCTACTGGGAACTGTTGTACTACTGGGGATCTACTGGGATCTTCCCACACAACCATCATAGGGTTTACAGAGGGGGGTCCAAATCTCTGGGTGAAAATCCCTTGCTGATGCCAGTGGTCAGAGAACTGTCAGACTGCTTAAAGCTGCTAGGACAATAACAATAACCCAACCACTCCTCACAACCAAGTTGTGCAGAAGAGCATTTTCTTCTGCAACAATATGTTGAACCTTAAAGCAGATGGGTTACAGCAGCAGAAGACCACACTGGATGCCACTCATTTCACCTAAGAACAGGAAACTGAGACTAAAAAGAAAAATGCCCCCTGGGCTGATTTCTGCTGCAGGATCATTGTGTGATGCTGTCACATCAGCATGTATCGAAAACTCTGCTGAATGTTTCCAGCACTTTTGAATCTGTGCCATGGAGAATTAATACAGTGCTGAAGGCAAAGGGGTGTCTAGCAAGGTGCACCTACTTAAGTTCTGTCTCTTGAACCTAAACTAAAAGCTGGTTTGACAGGAGAGGGGTCTGATGGCTGATGATGTGCCACTTTTGGATACTCTTAGAACAAGAAGTAAGCTGTCACTCTGAGACTGAGGCTCCGTTGAGATCATTTCTCATTCATGTGAGAAGAAATGAAATTAATTTAACAGGGAGCCAGTGACGAGAAACTAAGCTGTTCTTATTAACCAAGAGGTCTTCATTTGATTCTAATACTGAAGAGAAGCCCAAAATGTTATCAGGGGCCAAATGAGGACAAGGCTGGTTTAACCACATACACCGGATACTCTGTCAATGTTCAACCCAACCATTATAGCGCCATCTTATGGTCAAATTGCTGGCATCCTGAAAGATGATTTCAAACCAGGAGGATTTTAAAAACCTCAAATGAAGCCCATCATTATGGCCCTTTAGTGATTCTTTTATGAGCTAAAAATACTTCAATGGCCAAGCTGAAGATTCATGCTAACATCTGGTGTCCTGTCATTCCCACTGCCCTGAAAGTGAAGGCTACAAAAAAGCCACAGAACAAAACTGCAAATTTTGTGGACCATTTTTATTAAATATTATCTGCTTTTCTTGTGTTGTTTCCAGTCAAACTTTCTTTCCCATGTATGTCTTTTAACACGTTAATCCCACTGCTAAGCAATACTTGAAAGGGGCTGTCAGAGTTCTTCACTTCAGGTTGTATTACTGTGATGTGCGAGTAAAGAATTGAAGCTGATTTTGGAATCTTAAAAAGTGGAGCACATCTTTTAGATTTCTGCTTCTCTATGCATAGAGCGAGGGAAGCCTACACCAATTTCCACTTTTGAAACTCTGAAATCAAAAGATGTATGAATTTAATTTGTCCCCGTTTGGAATCACTAGAATAACTCGGGTTCGCTTTCTTCTTTAAAAACAAAACAGAGTAAATCAGGTAAGTACAGTTCACTCACTTTTCTGGTCTTCTGCAGGTGTTAAACTAGTTACTGTCCCTCAGGTGTTGATGGAAACACTGGCAGAGCTGCTTTAACCTCCTTCACACAGAGTGCTGACACAGCTTCGACTGACAGGTGGAATGGAGAAGTAATAAAAGTCGAGCTCATTTGCTGGCACGTTTTCGGGTTTCATTATGGGACTTGTGACCCACTTCTATTTTCCTGGCTTCATGCCTGAAGTCTTAGTGTTAGGAAACCATGTGGAGCCTTGGCACTTTTCAGTAAGCCGTTCAGAAAGGGTTTCCTGCAACAGAGACCCTTTTATAACAGAATTTTTACTCATAAAGACAGAAATGTGAAGTCTTGTTTTCTATAAAGTATTTATTTACAGTATGTGTTATTTAAGAAAAAAAAGAAAAAGAGCTTATATAGTTGATTTTTTTCAGCCATGATGAGCAGTTTCAGCACCTCTCAAACACTTTGTAGAGATCGGGTAAGTTGGCAATCTGCAGCACAGTGCCATCCTCGCTGAAGCTCTTCGGAGGACTGAAGAGGGTTCGGAAAGCTTTAAAGATGAGGTGTTCGACTTTCCACCGCCAAGACTTCACCTCAGTGCCCTGAAACGTCACGAGCGTTACACCTCACACGAGACAAAACAAGGTCCATAACTGGCTGGACAATTTCTGCAAAGTTCAGTATTCACACCTGCTCCTCTCCTGGCTCGGCCTCCAGGATGTACTGCTTCCTGATGGAGTAGAACATGCTGCACTCTTTGCTGAAGTCTCTGAAACAGTCCTTTTCACCGTCCCAGTTCACCTGCACGACATCGCCGCACAAAGGTCTTCAGTTTGTGTTTCCAGAATTGTAGCTTAAATGGAGAGGCTATGATCTAGGTTACCTCAGTTGCCAGGCGCAGGATGAACATAGGGAGACCCTCCATGACTGGGGTGTAGTTGTCGAGGAGCAGCGGGAGTCCTAGTAGGTTTCCTTCCTGTTGTGGGTGTGTTTTGGGTTTGGTTTCTTTTTTGGTTATAACATGAGTTCGAACAATGTTGAAATGCAAGCAGAAATTATCTAAAGAGAATATTTCTGACCTGGTCTATCTCCATGGAGAAGTAGTCCTCTAGCATCTCCGCTTTCTTTTTCAGGAAGTCCACTATGTACTGAGCCAGGCCTTCTTTGGGACCGTCCTCTTCAGTCCAGCCGCTCTCCTCTGACTCCAAAGCCAACATGGCCAAGTCATAAAGAGGTGCTGGGGTCTGAAAACACATTATCCATCATTAGGATCCACACAGTGTTTTCTAATCACTGACGTTGTACACTTTACTTACAGACAGTCTGAGTACACCGAAATTTCCAAAGTCATAAATGAGTATTTGGTAGAAAAGCTCCTGGCTGTAAGAGAAACACATTATCTGACATAAAGCAGCAGCACCAGCTTGAAAGAGCAGAGCTGAACAGAGTTTTTTCACGGTTCTCACCTGAGTTTGTTGGTGTTGAGCAGGTAGAGCTTAGTATGATGTTGCACCAGAGACCACTGGGGATTGACGCAGCCCACAAACGAGTGGTTCTGCATCATTTCTTGAAGGCCTGGAGAGAACGTGCATAAATAAAACATGTTTGGCTTTGTTTTGTTATGTAAATCACAAAAACCGCTCTTAAAGTTCATCAAGAAAGGGTTTATTTGAGACATGCTGAGAGGTCGAATGAATCATTACGAGAGCATGATGTAGCAGCAGAAGAAGTTGCGTAAAGCTGGTTATGAAAAACGACCTGGGCCCCGGAGCAGGAAGTCAAATCAGTGGAACATTTTAGAGAGTCAAAGAGGTTCTTATGTTAGACTGCTCAGTTTAGCCGGGATGGAGATTCCCCAGATCTGATTTGGCGCTAGTGCTCAGAGGTACAGGGCAGGTTTTGTGACGCCACACCTTTATGTGTGTTCTCTGTGATCTCAGCTCTCAGCTCTTTGATGCTGTTCAGTTTGATGAGTCGTCTCTTGGGCGTGGCTGCAGCCGTCAAGTCCTCGCCTTCTTCCTGCTGCTGCTCTTTCTGCTCTGTCCTCGGTCGCTTCCTGTCTCACAATAACGCACACAGACCCAATCACACCCGGTTACATTAAAAATGCTGTGGGACTTAACAGGATGTGCCAATGATCATACATGTTAACACACATTTAGTTGCAGATATTTGTTGTCTTAAAAATATAAAGTCTACATGTACTCCAAGATTGGACTGGATGACTTTCTTTGTTGGCCACTTGGGGGCAGAAGAAACCAACAGTATTCATCTGGAGTCATGTTTCTGCTAAGCTAACTCCAATATTTATCCTTTCTTTATCTACTTCTACAACAAGGAGGAATATGTGGCTCTGAAGCTGCCAGATGTTTGACTTTTCTTGTCTGATTTGTCACAGCTGTTTTGTGCTGCGTAGTTGGCTCACTTTAAATTTTGCCTGAAACTCTTTAATCACCCTTTACAGCTCAGGAATCTATCTATGAAGGATCTTCAGTGTTCATGTTTTAACAACTGTCTCGCCAAAACTCTTAACAATCTGTTATTCAGTCTCACCCCTAGATGTCAGTACGTTACAGTCAGCTGAATTCTGTTTTCTTACTCCTCCATATTCAAGTGAATAATGCAATAATGCCAGCTACAGTTGCTGCTGTAGGACAAACATCTCTGGCCGTTCATCTGTAGTGAGTGTGACTGTCACTCCACCGTTTACCGTCAATATGTGTCCACGTCTATTTACTCTGGCGGAGGCTGTAAAACTTTGTGAAAGGAGTCTGATACCACTTGGTGAGTCAGTGAAAATCACTCCTGTGTAATCACAGCGATAATGAGCTGAGTTTTTGAGGATATCCTGAACCTTTCTGTTGATAAGCGCTGCTCTTTTTTCAGCTGTTAGCTGTTGTTAGCTGGCGCTGAAAGTGAAACTTTCTTTAAAGTGGATCTAAAATCACTCTCACAGGTAGTGAATAAACTCTTTTACAATCTGAGTTTAATCAAATAGTTTATCAGAGGGAAAGTGTGATTCTTAGGATACTCGAGCCTGGTGGTATACTAATTACCTCATGTATGTGTGGCCAATCTTTAGCCACATACATAAACACATGTCCATCTCAGCCACTGTATTCAATATGACTGGGCAACATGGCAGCTTTCACAAACCATCGCCTGCTCCTATGTATTTTATTCTATTTCTATATTAATTCTAATTTAATGAGAAAGCAACACTTTGTTGGAAGACATATTGATACACTCCTCAATGCATATTTAAGAGCACAGCGTTCTTTTTTTCAGTTAAATAACCTTAAAAAATGACATGCTGTAACTTTAAATGCCAGTGTTAGTTAAACACAACACTGCTTTTGTTACTGATTGGCCCTAAGGGTGATGTCTCATCAGTGAGGGCTGATCCATGTTTACTTTTACATTCTTCTTTCTGCTCTCTTACACAACTCATTTGCTGCGGGTCAATGTTCAGATTTGCTCACAGTGCAGGATCAATCGTACATTAGACTTGTCCTGATCTAACTTGCAGAAATTCTGACAGGATTACACTTAAAGTTACTCCCTGACTGAGTCTTTAATCCCTGCTGACTCACACAATCTAATGCTGCTACTGCTACTGCACATATGTCATTCACCTCTGATTATCAAGAGCACCGACGCTGCCTTGTTCCTCGCCCTTTGGCACCTCTGCTTCCTGTTCAGCCAGCGCCTCCAGCATGTCTGAGTCATCTACATCGTCTATCTCTATGCTGTCCGCCTGGATGGCTTTGATCGCAGTCTGCCCACTGCTGGGACCAGCAGGCTCGGGATCAGGGAGCAGCTTTTCTTTTGGTTGGAGGAAGGCATCTAGCTTCTGTGTGCGACAGTCGGTCCTCACCATCTGATGTGCGTAGACTCGCTCGCTAGACTCCGATGTGGTGCTGGAGGCCTTAACCTCAGTGTTACCTGAGACTGACAGTCCCGGCAACAACGTCTACACAAAGACAGAGATGGGCACAGACTGTAAATGACCTGGTGGTAACTTCCACTGCTGAAAGATGAAGCCAGGGCAAAAGCCTTTCATACAAATGTTGTCACTTGTGGTTGCAAAAAAATAAAGATGGAGACAGGAACGCTAAATTTGAGCTTTAAAATAAATGCAGGAAATTAAAGCGACTGTATCCATCTTTTATCTACAGTCTGCAGTAAACACGTGGCGGTGCACAATACGTCAGATAATGTGGACGTGAAACAGTAGGGGCACAGTAAGAAAGAGACCTTGTCACTTCATACCTGAGTGAAATATGTACGTGAGGAGTTGGAGCCCAGGAGTTTGCTCTCGATGTGCTTCTGAACGCTCTCGATGACACTGTCCTCATGCAGGAAGTGCACTTCATGTTTAGTGGGATGAACATTAACATCCACATTCTGAGGAGCGATTTCTAAGCTGTGAAAGTTAGAAAGCAACAGTGATTCAAGGTTGTAACTCAAGAAACAGTGTTAGAAGAGTCCTAACTGTGATTCAGATATGTCAATAACAAGCAACAGATGGTCTTTCTTGATGCAGAGAAGCCCTTTGACCAAGCTGAACAATTTGGTTTAGGTCATAATTTCATTAACTCCTTTAAGGTTCTTTTTAATGGCCCTATGGCAACTGTTACAGCTAATGTGGTTAGGTCTAAAAACTCTTAAAAGAGGAAGCCAACAGGGCTGTCGCCACTATTATTCAGTCTGGCTATAAAGTCGTTAACTGATACAAAAAGATGTGACCCTGCAGTCTGCAGGATTGTAATCGGTCAGGATCTTCATAAGATTACTTTATATGCTGATGATGTTTTATTATTCTTGTCTAACCCTACAAAAAAATCAGTAAATTGTCTAATAGAAGTGAAACATTTATTTAGCACCTTATCTGGTATAAAAATGTATTTCTCCAAATCTGAGGCTATGTCAGCAACAGACACCCAAATCTTTTACTTCCTCCCCTTTAGAAATGGTCTCTGATGGGTTTCGTCTACTTGGGTATATTTCCAACATCCCAGTTCGATCAGATGTTTAAAGCTTATTTATTCAATAAGATTAAGCAAGATCTTGAACTTTACAACTCACTCCCTATGTCCTGGTTACACGGGGTCTCACTCTATCAAGCGAGGATGATTCAAATAGAAAAAAAAATTTAAAAATATAAATGAAAGTTTCATCTGGTCCAAAAGATGGGCACTCATAAAGAAGTCAACTTTGCAGCTTCATAGAATTTAGAAAATATCAATTGAGATGTCTTCTTCAATTTAGCTTTATATTGAATCTTCAGCGTCTAAGCATCCTCTTTCAAACCTAATTGTTATGAAGAATATGAAAACTGTAAAAGATTGGTGTAGGAACCCAATCACAATAAAAACACTCAAGGACTGGAGGGAATGGATTGCAGTGAGAACTGAAATAACATCCATCTTCCCCAACTGTTACCAATCCGGATTTCTTACCAGGTCATTTAAACAATGGACTGTGAGGTTTTCTTTTAGAGACCAACTGGAGAATGTGGTCCTACTGACCTTTAATCAAATAGAGCAAGAATGTAAGATAGGAACAACCTCTTGCATTACTTTCAGATAAGAGACTATGTCAATAACAAAACCGGTCCACTAAACAAGGTCAAGGACTCTGACACTGAAATTTTCTACAAGGAGTAATGTTTCAGTTAGCGTGTTGTACAAAATTCAGAGGGTGTACTCTGGGACCAGGACAGCTGAGACAGACCGTTGGCAGACTTTTCTTTCACACAGCCCCTTTCAAACTTCAAGTCTGCCACTTCACTTTAATGTTGTAAGTGTAAAATAAACTGTCTTACACACATTTGAGTTCTCTATGAATTGCAGAAAACTGAATTGAAACTGAGCTCAACCTGCTGTCTCTTCTCCTTGATCTCCCAAATATTTACATCTGTCTTTTCTGTGGCAGGAAAAAAATGTACTACTTAAGAGGATTTCTCATTAAACTCACTCAATCACCAGGCAGCACTGGATGATACTGGAACACACGCGTCATTATGTGCCTGGTCCAGTTTTAACAAGTTTTTAACAAGAACCTTTGCATAAAACTTCAAGCGATGGTCAAGCTGTGATAACTGAGTTACAAGGATAGATGAATGTCAAAAAGATGTGTGTCTTCCCCCTGCTAAGCCTAACTATTATTGTTGTTATTAACAGATGTACGACTTAAAAAAGCAAACACACACACAAAGCCACACAGGTAAAGTACATTACCTCAAGTAAAGGAACGGGTGTGTGTTCTTGGGGAGATATGCAGCATAAACTGTCTCAATCGCTTTCTTCAAAGCGCTCGACTCCACCAGACGATCTGAGACATCGCAGAAGACAGCTTCATTTCACAGAAACACAGCAGCTAACAAGATTAAATGCTAACTGCTGCGTTTCCAGTAAGTTTCTGTGGTACGTACGGTTTATGAACAGGATCAAAATGCATTTCTTGACTGAATAGTTTGCGTTTGAGATGTAGCCTTTCATCTTATAAGCGAGCTTCTGATCTTCACAGGCAACCTCGATCAGCTCCCTGGGAACATACCACAGAGCCGGTCATGCAATCAGCTCAGAGGTGAGAAGAGGTTGCATAAAAAGCAGCGCTCATCAAAGGAGATTTGCCGGAATACCTGCTGACTGCGTTGCCAAAAATCCCTCGAATATTATCCACTACAGACGCATTGGGAAGAGTCCTTACGTCTGCCACGGTCTCTCCTTGCTGGAAAGAGGAGTCACAAAAACAGACAGCAAATAGTTTATTTGAAGAAAACTGCTTCGCGTGCTTGAGGGAGGCATTTAATTTAAATGAAAAATAAAGCACATCTTACCTTTTTGACAGAGAAGCTTTTTCCTGAGTTGTGTATGGCGTACCTGCAGAGTAAGACAATGTTAACAAGTTGAAGCAAATTCACCAAGAATCATGAGAGACGAATAAAACCCACACCTGCCGACCACTTCTACAATCCTGGAGTACTCATCGCTCGGGCTCTTTAGAGCTTTTCTCCTGGTGGAGACGTTATAGAAAAGATCCTCCACCTGCAATCAACAAGAAGAGCAGCTTCTCAGCATCTATAAATTGTATTTTAGAGAACAGCTCATCTGCAAGGAGAACTCACAAGGATCTGCGTTCCCTGGTTTCCAGCACATGGTTTGGGAGGGCCTTTTAGTTTGCCATCGCTGTAGTTGGCTCTGCAAGAGAACACAACCAATTTATGAGAGAGCTGACATCCTAGTTGTTTTGTAGCCTTTAGTAAGGCTTTAGAGCAGATAAGGAATGCAACAGTACCTGTAAGCGCACTTTGCATCAGCAGTCTTTGTGGTTATGGTCACATGGGCAACATGGCTTATACTAGCAAGGGCCTGCAGACAAGAACAAACACAATAAATGTAATGCAGAACAAATTAATACAGTGAAGGCAGACAGAGGTGCACAGCTCACCTCTCCTCTGAATCCATAGGTTGCGATACTCGAAAGGTCCTCAAAAGTTTGAAGTTTGCTCGTGGTGAACCTCTCACAAACGATTTCCATGTCCTCCTTCTGCAGTAGTGAAAAAGAGTTTCACTTGGTACACAGCATATTCTGAACAAACTACCATAACGTCACCAGCAGGGTCATTCTGAGGCAACCCTTCATACTGACCCTTAAAATTTGAAGTGATTTTTAATCAAAGCCAAACAAAGAATTTTGTTTTTCATAGCATAAATATGTCTGACGTAACATAAAACATCATTTGTAAGCTTGTTTGTAAGCTTAGGCACTCATTCAGTTTTAACTTCATGCATTCAGTTGTTATAGTCATATATCATTGTATGCTTGTTCCTCACTGCGGTGGGAAAACTAAAGCCTGTGACAAGTAATTATGAGTAAGTACTATGTAATTCTCCATCTGGTCAAAACTAAGATTTATACAATTTAACAATACATCGCCGTGGGTTGGAACATGAAAATCATGTCATTTTAATTACATTTTCTTGAAAAATCAATCCTTTTTTTAAAAACTTATATTACTTCTCATTTTGTCATATTTAATGTTACCAGAAATTACTGGGGCAAATTGTTAGAAGACATGAAAAAATGGCTGTAGTTACAAGAAAACAGCTCAAGTATAAAATGTTCAAATGTGTTAACAAGTACACTTGAGTTGGTGTCTTCCGTCTTTCAGTTCAGGGAAAGACTTAGCACACTCAGTGACAGAAGAAAACCAAAATAGCTTAACCCTGACTGCGTAATGATGAAGCAGAGGCCACCCAGCTAAAAGGGCGGGTCACCCACCCTGATGCCAGTGCCGTTGTCCTGAATTTGAAGAAGTTTCAGTCCGCCGTCTTTCACCGTCACCTGAATGCTTGTGGACTTTGCATCCAAACTGGAACAATTGTAAAACACAAAAGTGTATTTACCACAGGGTCACACTGCACGCTAAGAGGAGACAGTTACAGGTCTGTTACTATGTTACACGTGATGTAAACAGTCACCCCGGCCATGTATGGCCACCTTTAATAATCCCGCTACTTGGATATTTAAGTCACTAGTCGTACAGTGACTTAAATATCCTAACGTTAGTGCTCACGTTATTGAAACTGCTCTTTATATAGCTGCTAATTTACCAGTTTTCAATCATTTCTTTAACGGCGTTGGCAGGACGCTGAATAACTTCTCCCGCAGCAATGCGGTTGACAACAGTCTCGTCGAGCCTCCGGATAACTCCCGCCATGTTTACAGAGCTGCTGACTTCTAGTTTGGTTAAAGAGCAGGCAGAATGTGCGAGTACGTAAACATATGGAATAAACGGTATTTATTTAAGCTAAAGTGCAGCATTACTGCTGTACACGAAACTGAGCACGCTTGTGACCAGAGAGGAAGCAAACAAATAGACCACTCACTCCGCCTGAAAATGTCAGAGTATGTCAGAAGTTATAATGTCGGTCCCTCAAATACCTCAATGACCGTTATAATAAACGTTTTAATCTCTTTTAAAAAATAAACTATAATTGCGGAGAAAATTTTTAGACATAATTTTCAATTTATTTAGATAAAGGCACGCATCTTCCTAAACACACAATCTTCGACGACAGCGCGGGTAGAAGGCGGGGGCGGTGACTACGTCCGGCTGTAGAGCTACGTAATTCCCGAAAAGTCTTCTTCGTTGGCAAATATTTTTGAAATACTGTAGCCTAGCGACCCGTAACGGTTGTGTAATCATGCTTTTTGAGGAGTAAACAGTTATTTTTGTGAAAAGCTAAAATAATTACGGTTATATAGTTCAATTACAAATATGTTTGCAGAAAATAAATGGCAATTATGTGTTTTACTTTCTTCCCCCCCCCCCCCCCCCCTTTTGTTTGATCTATTAATCAGAATCAGAATCAGAATCAGAATACTTTATTGATCCCTGGGGGAAATTATTTTTTGTTACAGTGCTCCATTTTAAACCAACATTAAGACAAGACAGACAATATGCTAACTAAGAATAGTACAATATATACATATATATACATACATACATACATAAGTCACTTATAAATAAATATTTGGAAAAGAAACATGTGTAGTTGTAGCAGCAAACAGTGTGTTAAGTGGATGCGTTGTACAGGGAGATGGCCACAGGCAGGAATGATTTCCTGTGTCGTTCAGTGGTGCTTTTCGGTAATCTCAGTCTCAGTCTATTAGTGCTGAGACTGGTAGACAGATAATACTGTGGGTCTTTGCCATGCCCATTTCTGGGTTGTACAATTTTGAAGTGTTTACTTAGGCTTAAGGTAATAAATAGCTTAAGTAATTAGCCATAAATACCATTACATAATGAAGTCCTGAGAACTGCGCCCTGGTAAAGATTGGTCTACAAAAAGGTCAGGGGTCACAACCGCTTACAGAATTGCCCCCAAAAAGCCTGGCTTCACAATCACAGACCTACTGTATAACAACATTACATTCATTTAAGGGAACCTTAGCTTCATCTTTTGCCTTCAGCAATTTTCAGCATAGGCTAAAGCTACTTGGGCTTCTCCCTTATTCCCAAGAGGTAACCACATATGGGTAGCTCAGCATATTTGATTTGGCAGAGTTTTTTCTTTTCTTTTTTTAATGCCAGATGTCCTTCCTGACAAAATCCCAAAGGGATGTGTGTCGCCTCTAATGATCTAAACAGGGATCTTTCGCTTGTGAGGAAATTGCGTAAACCGCCATGCTGTTGAGTGAATATATAACATAAATGGCCAAAGTAACATTAAAAAGCGATTTATTTTGATGACCTTTTTTAGAAACAGTATTGCCAAAGCATCAAAATAACATACATCCAAATATCTGAATAGTACACAGTAATCGTTAAAATAGCAAAATGTATGGTATAGTACGTACAATGCAGCTCCATAACGTAGTTGTTTATATATTCACCTATGAAGTGAAAGGTCTATGAAAGATTCCAACAGAGGCAGAAATCCACTTGGGATTGCATCAGGAAAGGGCATGCTGTGTAAAAATCTGCCAAATCAAACAAGGAGAGCTGCCTGTTTTTCACATGGGAGCAGCTGACAGTAGCATATACAATATAAACCTGCTATGGCATGTACAGAGGTAAAGACATTTGACCTCTAAATTCCAGAGCCTTGTTCTGTATGAGTACAACATTCCCACCAAATAGTTTGTATGTTAAATACTTCCACTCCACCAGAAGACTTAACCCACAGTGGCATGGTCTGCGTTGTATAATATCAAATGTTCAGACAAGGCAAAACTAAATAATTACTAAATTACGTATTTTAAAAGGTAAAACTATTAGGCATTAGCGCAGTTTTCTCCCCTGTACTCTTGGCTGATTCACCTTTGAGGCCCTTGCCTGTGCACATAGTTGGCCAGACCACAAACTGCCTGCATTCCTCACAAAGCTGCATGCCTTTCGGCCGGTGGGCTACGGCAGAACAGTGGCGGGAGTTCAGAATCTTCCAAAATGCAAATCTTCTCAGATATTTTATGAGGATTTATTTTTTCATGAAAACTAATCTAGGTTACATGAACCCTCTGTGATTATGACACTAGGTGCCAGAGTTATGTTGCTATGCTGCTACGTTATGTTGCTGCTACGTTTTAGCCCCAAGCAGGGTGACCTCAATCGGATAAAATGCTGTGAGAAAAGGCCTTGTGTCACCATTCAGATAGTACCCTGCACTAGAGTTTCTCAGCGCACCCACTGCAATCTGAAATAAATCCAGGCTGGATTTTAAAATTTGTAGTTTCATTTGAAAGTTAAGAATGGGTTTCCAGCAAGAATTAATGAAAATACTCCAAAATCTCAATCCTGAAAAGCAGATTGTCCTCAAACACCTGCAGGAAAGCAAACAGAATGAGGTAGCAGTGAAAAACACATACTGGGTAAGTTTCTGCCACCCTGTACCCAGGAATCTGCATTTTGTTATATCGCCTAGAGTCAAATATGGATTATAATGGAGGTCTCAAACAAAATATATTTCATCTACACTTTTTGCTGAGGTTTAAGTTGCAGTGAGAAACCATGTGAGCTCAGTTCTCACAGAGCCACGTAATATTTTCCACCTGAAATCCTGCTTGGTTTTGTAAATCCCCTCAGAATCTGAACCAGGCTATTTCCGTGTAACCGTTTTTTCATTTTTATGCAAAAGTATATGCCTATGCAAGCAGCCCCGAGAGCTAACTCGGCAGGGTTTAGAAGTTCAGCAGCTCGTTGTGCCGCCTTCTTGAGCCTTTGCCAACTCGACTTCAGTGCCATCAAACAACTAATTGCAGGCGTATGCAAACAAAGGCCACAAAAGAAAATGGAACAACCTAAGAGGTCACTGGAAGTATGAAAGGAAGTCATCTTGGCAGAAATGTGACTCTAATGTTTGTCTTACTTGTGATTTGCTTATTCTGTGCTTTCTAGGCTCTTTCTGCAGCTAAACCTTGAAGGACTGCGGTAACATCGATCACTTTATGCCAAAGGAAAAGCTATAGCTGTGTGCTTGAGTCTGAGATGTACCGTGGGGACTTGATGTCTATTCAGTGTCCCTGACTCAGTGCAGGACATCCCAGTATGCAGTATTTCAGCAGCAGGATGTACCACAGGATGCAATACAATAGTGCTGGAAATAACGCAGGCATGTAAAAAAAAAGAGTAAATGTAAGCAAGATGTAAGGCATTATAGCTGCTCCCTGTTTTTTTTTTTTGTTTGTTTGTTTTTGCATCTTTTCCACTGGCAGACAGCATGTATAACATCATTGTGGAGAGCTACCCTCCCTGCAGTAAGTCTGTGTCCTGTCTCAATGTAATCTCAAGTCCTGGATGAGGTCAGAGCTGGTTGTGCATTACTCCAGTCAGTAATTGCTCCTATTTTTCTCAGAACATTTCCTCTAGTGCGACATAGTGTAAAGTGCTGATTACAGCTCTGCCACTCCTGTGGCGACCTGCCACACGTAAAGACAGGCACAAGCAAGCACGCATGTTAGTGTAGTTGCACACGGGACATGCACACACACGCAGCTTTGTAAGCCAAAGCGTGTCCAAAGTGGATTCAAAAGGTAGACTTAAATAAACTTTTCTCTTGTTGCAAGCTGCAGACACACACAGAGAAAATACTCTAAAAACACAAACACTGTCAACAGGTGAAATGACAGGCAAATGAGATGCACACCTGCTGCTGAGCACCCTGGGAAATGAGCTCAGCACTGGCCTAACACGGCCTCCACGTACGCCAAACAACGTGGATCCATTTCACACCTTCAAGTCGCTCTCTAGACATTCTGCACTGACACAAGCCTGCTGTTTTGTTACATCTGTGTGTTTATATCTACACCTTTTGTCACCAGCAAGTTGGTAATCTCTGGCTTAATGGAGATAAAAACTGGTGACAGGGGGTTGAAAGAGTACATTATTGTACTCTTGATGTGGGAATGCAATAATCTGCGGAATTTGCCATCCTCTCAACAAGTGACAAAGATAGAGGAGCTAGTCTTTGCTCAAATGACAAGGTTTGTCCAACATGGCACAGATCCAGAATCCACCCAGATAAGAGTGGCCATCTAATTTTATCATATTCAAGAATTTCATAGGCTGAATCTCATCTGGATATGGATGAATTAAGCAAAGCAACGTTAACACGTTTGGAAATGTGCTCAGCCCATTGTCTGCAGACTTTCATTAACTTTCATCATCTCTTTAGCCAAGCATGATCTCACCTCTTTGAGAACCACTAAGACTTCCTGTGTCCCTCCGTGACAGTATGCGCCCAGAAATGGATTCAGCAGCTGCTGCTCTTCCTTTTCTCTTTGTTTTCTCACACTCCATTTTTTTCTCTAGTGTCAATCTTCCTCTTCCTACATGCTCTCCTTATCAGCACAATAGCCTCAGGACATGTTATAAACAACAGATGAACACATGGCTTCCTACATAGAGGTAAAAGAGAGGAACTTCAGCCAAAAACTCAATCAAATCATTTTGTGTTTAACCATTTCTGTGTTTGAATTTTAAATATAATCAACATTGCGTGTCACTACTGGAGTTATCACTAAATACAGAGTAAATAAAAAATAGATGAAATGTGGATGTCTCAGTTTTGCATGTTATTCTTTTTGTCATGTATGGCAGTGCCACAATCAGGTGATTAAATGAATGTGATTAGTATAAACTAAATTTATACCACTCAAGTAAATTAAATTTGACCAGATTCAATTACACTTCATGTTTCACACTGTTCTTATGTAACAAATAATATTGAAAATTTACATGTCTTCACATTTTTTTGAGTGTGGCAATAGAATACAAGGTCAGGATATCAACAAGAGTCATTTCTGTACATGAACGTACATAAAAAAATGTTGTCGAAACCACAGATGTTTAAATATTACAGTGTGAATTGATGTCAAACAAGAATCGGAGCAAAGCACGGCCATTGTTTAGCACCTTCAGGCTGGCTTCCATCCCCACAAACTCGTCATGCTAAAATACAAAGCAAACCATTTTTACAGCCTAGTTAAAAAACAAAAACAAAACAAAGATGTCCATAGCTTATTTCCCTTTTCATGACAACTGTGAATGGAGTGAATTTGTATATAAGTCACTCTTTTTTAAATGTATTATCCTTAAAATTATGCAGGATTAAGGGTGTAGCTTATTTCAGTAACAGATAGATGCCAACAGGAAGGAATAGTTGTTAGCTGTATGCTAGGCCTCACCTCTGCTAACCCATTGTGTCTGTGGTGTTGGAGTCTTCCGGAGAATTTTTTAATACAATTATGGCAAACAATATGGCCAGTGTTAGTCAACTGTACTGGCAGACAATCAAAGAAGTATGCTCAGTTTTTTTGGTAGTGAAATTCTAGCATGATTTGTTTTATATGTTAGCACAGACACAGATCTCTGGGGGTATCTTGCTAATGAAGGTAGCTATCGTTTACATTAAGCCCTCCTTTTTATGATATGATGGCTTAAAAAACCATAATGACACAATCAAAATGTCAGACTCTAGGGTTCAAATAGATAGAATAGATTTATAGATAGATTTATAGATAGAAACTTTCCTTTTATGGTTCAGGCCACATGCAGACCGCTTTGATATTAAGCAAGCCAGACCAGTTAACCTCTTCTTTCTGACCATGTAAAGAAGTTTAAGTGCACATTTAATTCGATAGATCTTAATATAAGAAAAAGTGCAATTTCAATAATACATCTCCATTTTATCAGTTTTACTGGATAAATAAATTATGTTGTAGTAAATTTAAGAAATCAGGATGGATGAAAAGCAATCGGACTCATGAAAATACAGTTCGGATTTTCCAAAACTGTCTAGTTGGTTGGATCGGTGTCTTTGCTCTGCAAATTCTGGCCTCCGGGCCTTATGTTTGACATCCCTGGTCTAGAACAACCAACCATTATTGT
The DNA here is from genome assembly GCF_057381845.1 of Rhamphochromis longiceps. Classification (NCBI taxonomy): domain Eukaryota; kingdom Metazoa; phylum Chordata; class Actinopteri; order Cichliformes; family Cichlidae; genus Rhamphochromis; species Rhamphochromis longiceps. The sequence goes on from NC_140569.1 coordinate 25,961,206, forward strand.
CATTTCTGGAGTCATGTTGCAAGCCTAACTAAAAAGCATGGTCGGTTAAGGCTTATATTGTACATACCCACATTAAAAAAGACCTGCAAACAGCACTGCGGCCCCACCCAACAATTGAAGTTAAGCTTTTCCATTTGAAGCATTTATGAGAATATGAAGCCTTTTGAAGTGATACAGAGCTCTCCCCATTTATACGGTGAACACCTTGTGAAGATGTTCAGATGTCATTCAATGTCATTAAAAAGGTATGGCCTACAAACTACGTGCCATGTACTTTCCAGCTCTTCATGGGACCTCCTCGGTTTTGTTTGGTGCTGAATTCTCTAAGGTTGGCAGCTGTTGAATCTGTGCAGGTTGCCAATTAAATCCAAGGTTTATATTCTTCATTACAGAGTGTGTACTGGTGGGGCACAGTCCAAGAGTGTGGGAGTCCGGGAAGGTGGTGCTGTTCACGACTTGCACTCCTCTGTTTGTTTAGCAGTGTTATCAAAGTGTGTGCATCATGCAGAATGAGTGTGAACTGTATCACTCAACACTTTAAACGAACCTTACTTAGTCTACGAGGTCTCTGCAAGGACGCGGTAATCAGATCTGCGGTGCAGGATATTCTTCCTCCAGTGATATGCCTTCTTTGTCCCCTTTTGACAATAACAGTTGTACATTTGAGCTGAAGTTGTGGTATCACATAAATCATAACAGTTCACACTGAGTTTGATTCACACATTCTTGGTGGTGTTTTAGGAAGGGGGAGGACCTCAGCTCTGAGTCACTGTGTGTCCGAGTTCATGTTTCATAATCACTGCTGTCAGTCACAAAACCAAAAGGCAAGACATGGGTTGTGTATTTTTATTGAGAGCTACATGGGTTAAAGGACTGCCACTGTGAATGCTACCCAATGGTATGTAGTGTAGCAACTATCTATGAACCAAGAGAACATGACTTTTTATGTCTCTATTCCAACTGCTCCTCTGTGTGCCTTGGGTGGTGCCTGAAGCGAACAATGAAGGATTGTCTTCAAGTCTTTACTTGAGCTGCTATGTTGTCTCACTTCCTTTGGATTGGTTACATCAGCGTTCACGCTGACATGGCTATTTTAGGTATGAGGTTGGAGCTGCCCTTAAAGAAAAATCACTGAATTTTAGCCTCTCTATCTCTCTCCTTTCAAGGTTTAACAAAACACGGGTTGCAAAATCCTGTCTTGGAAACCCAGATGTCCTTCCTCCAACTTTTAGGCTACATTTCCACATGAGAACCCTTAGTAAACAACAAAGAAAGGATAATATCATTTCAGTTTATAGTGAATGCCACAAAAGAAATCGTTAATGAAGCATGAAAAGCAGAAAAAAAGAATGAATGATGGGATCATGTTGAAGGTGTAGCCTTTTTTTTTGCACACTTGAGGCTACACCTTCAACAAGGGCTGGTAGGGCGGCACTCTTTGTAATGATCATCCTCGCCCAGTGTTTCTATTGTTTGTTAATATGCTCATCATAGTAAGAAGTTTGAGGTTAACCTATTAGGAAGTCTTTTCTACAGAATCCAGGCTTGAATGGAATTCCAGTGACTGTTTACATTGTTCAGAGAGGATAGGTTTCATTCCTGTATTAATTAGTTTTATTCCTTTGCAGCGTCTCAACCTCTTAACAGCTTTAAAATTACCGGTAGTTGTTTATTTTTATTCAGCGTATATCATCAAAGGAAATATGATTAACTATGATTTTTTTTAATGAAGAGGCCTATAATTAGGTACAGCTGAATCTGAAGTCCCATTAGTTCCCATTTTTAACATATTTATAAGCAGAGATGGCTTTATCAGCTAGTGCACCATGAGAAAAAGTAAGACATGGACCCTTAATGGCCACCCCGATGTTTTGTGAATGAAAGAAAACATTAAAAACTGGTCAATTAAATAAGTAAGCATTAATCCTAAACCTAAACCACAAACATTTCCTTAAGTGTTATTCATTTGCCAAAAAAGGACTAAACCAATGTCACTGATGGCATGTTCTTCTCATTTTATTTCTACAGTACTTTGCAAAGTGTCCAATCATTTCTTTATATTTTGATTCCCGAGAGATCCATCTCACCCTTTAGTTGATCTATCTACTATTGACCAAAGCCTCATCAGATAAAGTCTCAGTCGAAGGGTGGCTGTCAAAAAGCCAGGAAAACTAGGAGAAAATGGTAAAGTATGTCAAATTATACAAAACTAAACAGAATATCAGCAGTAACAGATATTATTGACTTATGAATCCAAAGGTCAGGACAGCGGTACAACATGTGAAATCTGAAAATTCAATCAGAAAGAAACAAATGTCAAAGAAAAGCACCCGAAAACTGATTGAAAATTCACTGACTTATAATGATTTCAATGTACACAGACCTTTCTGCCTACATGGCTGCCATGGAACAAGTCAGAGGCTACTCTGAAGCACAAGCTTTAACTGCAAAGTAACATAGTTAACAAAATGCAGTCTGGTTACAATGTTATTTATACATTGTTTGATTGCAGTTTGCAAAGTACAGGACCCATCCTTGAGGCAAATCACAGTGATGTGGCAACCAGATGCCATAGAAGGTGAATGACATTCCGTGACTACAAGCAACTAACTAACTAACTGCTATGCAAAGTGGGCGGGACCTGAAATAAACTTTTATCGCTGGATACTGTTAACTGATATATTGCCTTAGAAGGCCTTAGACCAGAGCCTGGAATGTATGCAAGGAACCAGCCCTTGACTTCAAAGCAAATTGCTTGCAGCGTGGATGGAGCTTTAGGGAATGATAGGCAGTACACCAGTACATCTAGCACATCGTGTTGAAATGGTCACTTCCAGGCTCCAGTTGCTTAGATGGCCCTCTATTTACTACCAGGTCATATCTCAGTCAACTACAGTATGTTCTTCACTCCTCAGGTAGCTACAGTCACTCGCCTGAATGTTGAGTTTATCCCAGATACCACTCGCTTTGCCCAGCCTGCATTTTTTTTCACCTCTATTTGTTTGAAGTCGCTTGAATTGATTCAAATTTTTTTTATTTTTTCACTTGTCGCCATGTCAGTGCGATTTCCTTCCAGAGTGTGCGTGGGTACATGAGTGTACCTACAATTAAAGCTAATAGCTTTTATTACGTGTAATGTTATTAAACATTTTATAGAAGGAATTAAATCTCCTCATCCACCCTTTATGTCATTTTTGCCTTTCTTCCTGTTTGTTTGAATGTTTGGGTTTTTGTTTTGTTTTGTTGTTTTGTTTTGTTTTTTTTTTTGGGGGGGGGGGGGGGGGGTACCGAGCCATGCCCTTCGCTCCGTCCCTGGTAACAACAGCCGTCTCAAACTACTATGTCTGTATTAATGTGTCCGTATGCCCCTACTCCCTGGTGGAACACCCTGCTATGACCTGTTGATAATTAATTTACAGTGGGTTTATCCTTGGCCTTTATAACCGGGTAACAATATCTGCCAGCACGATCACACAAAACGTATTAACTGATAATAACTAATGATTCAGAACAGTGTTAGGTGGGGGCGGGAGAGAAATATGAGCGATCAACGCAGGGTTTTTATGAACTAGCAACGCATTACCTGATAGGGCTAAAACTAGCCACAAAGTTCGGCTCCAGTTTACAGCAGTAGTAGCGAGTGAGTGTCAGGAGTGGGATGATAACATCTGGGCAGAGTTCAGCTGGCTCAGGACAGCCACGGACACTGAGAGCTGAGCAGAAGTGAACAAACTGCGGAGCTGCTGCAGCCGGTGAGGCGGGGCGAGGTCTGTCGACACTACTTTTTTCCTCCGGTCGATGCGTCTCAGACATTCTCGCCAACATGTCTCAAGCATGACAGCAAACTGGTTTAGCTGGGTGACAGGGGAAAAGGCAGTGTAAGAGTAAACTTTCGGCAGGTCACACCTGGACTTGGAAGCTCGGTACAGCTGTGAACAACAACACGGTGAAGAAAGCAAGATGACTGCTGTGAAGTTTAACCGACGGAGAGCTTGACGGGTACACCAATGAGGTAGGCTCAGCAGACGGTAACTGTGGGGGCTGTATGGCTCTGTGCTGTTAGCCCCTGCGGTGTTTGGGCTAGCTGGATCCAACATGAGACTACAGACTGACCCAGCTCCGGTTAACTTTTCTAACTCGGTGGGGGGAAAAGTTTTGTCCGTAAATGACAGACTCACTTGCGTAGCGGCAACACAAAGCTATTTTATCTGTAACTTATTTACTTAGAGCTTGTTGTCCTTTAACGTCTGCTCCAGGGCTTTGAGCTTTACTCTTTACTCCTGGTGTTTCTTTTCTCGTTTATATGAGATTTCTGGCTTTACATGAAAGTTCAAATGGAGTCGAGGGTGTTTGGCCAGAGGGAGGGGCCACACCCTAACCATCTATCCTGTGGTTAGATTCCATTTCCCTCATTGTGCTTTCACCGGTCCAATGAAATTGTAGCAGATGTTGTTGAGCTGGGTTTGTCACGGTGTATTGATAGAGTGGTATCTCAACTTGGGTGCAGCTAGTTGATTTTTAAGAAAGTGAACTCCACCACTGTTGTAACTATGGACCCAGACAGTGTAAATATGCCACACAAACAGTAGAATAAATGCTTCTGTTACTTTTGATTTGTTAGAGTCTTTATCATGTCAGGGTGTTTTTTTTTGTCAAATAGTACATGTTGTTATCTTTAGATTTTATTCTATCTCGCATGACAACAAGAAGCAGCGAATTAGACATCTGTGGGTTGTGTGAGTGTATCTGATTACAGCTGAACCCAAATTTGGTTCAAAAACATTTACAAGTTGCGTATCTTTTTGCCCTTTGTCCTCTCCTAAGACCACAGTATGGCGCGTCGCTCTCAGTGTTCCTCTGCTGGGGATAACCCCCTGGACCCCAACTACCTCCCTCCTCACTACCGGGAAGAGTACCGCTTGGCCATTGACGCTCTGGTTGAGGGGGATTTGGAGGGGTACTATGAGTTCCTCAAAAAGGCAGATGTGGTGGACTTTCTGTCCACACCTGAGATTCAGCACATTATGGGCTTCGTTCAGGGTCCCCAGCTGATCGGACACTCTGAACAGCTTTTTCTGGAAAGCGGGGGAGATGGATCCTCAGACACTTACTGGCCGATTCACAGCGACCAGGACGTCCCAGATTTGGACCTCGGGTGGCCCCACTTGCAACTCTTCAGTGTGCCCACAGAGGTTACCACTCTGGTCAACCCCCCTGAGCCAGACATGCCAAGTATCAAGGAGCAGGCCCGGCGACTCATCAAAAACGCTCAACAGGTTGGCCTGGGGTTTCCTTCACATTAATCACCATTGTTCTTTTTTCGACTGTCATGCTCATGGCGCTTTTGTTTTCGCTTTGGTCGCTTTGTTTTCTTTCATTTCCTCAGGTCATTGCCATAGCGATGGATATGTTTACCGATGTTGACATTTTTGCGGATGTCCTTAACGCTGCCACGAGAAACGTTGCTGTCTACATCCTTCTAGACGAGCTGAATGCACATCACTTTGTGAGCATGGTATCCAACTGCAGAGTAAACCTGCAGAGCATTCAGGTGATTGAGTATTCTTTGCAATGCATTTTGTCTTCTTACATGTTTAATTTCCACTCCCATTTATACTTTATGTCTGGCCTTTTACTTCATATACAATATGCACGATCTGTGGCTCAAAGTAGTCCTTAACAAATTTGCTGTTTATGTCTGCTTAAACTGATTAAATGGTTGAAATCTATTTTTATTATGCGTTTTGAAGGCTGTTTTGTCTTCATTTGGAATGAATGGATTTGGCACTACAGGCCACTGAGGAGGGGTGGGGGTGTTTGGAAAGCACTGAGAGATGACCCATAGTTGTTTTGTCTTTTCATGGGATTTGTTGACAGTATTACAAAATTTTGAATATCACCAGCTTTATCTCCCAGTGGTCTTTTCACAGTAAGCTATATTGTCCAACAAAAGCTAAGCAATTGGTAAAAGATGACTCTCTCAAGTCTCCACTGGCACAGGAAAGTTCTTAGAACTGCATTTTATGCTATTGTGTAATATAAATAAAATGCCAGTATTAATACATCTGAGCCTGATATGTTGAGTAAATGGAGACTGACTCATTTAGTGATGTTTAAAAAAAATCACATGACCAGTATAGTACTGCAAAAGTGAACTACGTATACAATCTTTTTCTCCTTTTCTGTGACGTTATCTCAGAAGACGCAGTGCTAATGCAATGCTGCCACCTATCTTGGATTTATGCAATTGAAAACATTGCTAGATGTGCTTCATACATTTTTAGGTTTTATAAATCTTAAGGTGATTCCTTGTGCCTTGCAGTTTTTACGAGTGAGAACAGTGTCTGGCAGCTTGTACAAGTGTCGCTCAGGCAAATCCTTCAAAGGTCAGATGATGGATCGCTTCTTGTTGACTGACTGCAGGGCTGTGCTGAGTGGAAATTACAGGTGAGGCTGTTTAAAACTACTGCAGAATCCTACTACACCAGGATTGTTTCCTAATAAATGTGTTGTGTTTGCAACAGTTTATTGAACGTTTTAACGATTCTTGTATTAAATTGCACTTATCTTATGTCATGTCCAGCTTCATGTGGTCTTTTGAGAAACTACACCGCTGCATGGCGCACCTGTTCTTCGGACAGCTCGTGACTACCTTTGATGAAGAGTTTCGGATCCTGTATGCTCATTCCCAGCCGCTGATTGTTGAAGATTTGGTTCCTCCAGTGGAAGACATGAATCCATTACAAAAGAGGGAATACGCCAGTGACAGGCTATCACTGTACAGGGAGCCTATGAGAACTCTGCCAGCAGCTGATTCTAGTCAACCAGATGAATGGGCCAGACAGTCCTGTGATGAACGAATGGATGACGATTGGAGAAGGGTGCCCTTTAACACTAAGGAACCCCTGCGTGGACCCGCAGATTTGTACAATAGGTTTCCTTCCCAACAACCACACGTGGACCCATCATTTGATCAGGGATGTGCCAGGATTCCACCGATGGAAAATCGACCCTTTAAACATCCTGGCTTTGCTGAAGGTGTTCAAGGAAGATATCCTTATCCATTCCTGCAAACTCAGGGAATGCCAGAACCTGAGTCCCAGGGGAGGCATTTTTACAGGGGCCAGCAGCCTTATCTAGGACCAGCACCAGGACCAGAAGAAAATTACAGCTATGACAAGTTCTGGAGCCAAGGCTATCTTTCAAGAGATCAATACTCTGAATCTGCTTTACCACAAGAGATGCAACCACCTGATTTTGACCCTGTTTTTAACTACTTGTCATCTACCAAAGACTATGATCAGAGCTCAGAGAAAATGCTTCCTGCAGCAGATTTTAGTTCGTCTCAACCTAGAAGACTAAGTTTAGGCCATCCATATACGTGCCAAACCTCTCCCACGCCCTCCAGCCACGCTGATCAGAGGCAGTTTCTTCAGGAGTCTAACAGTGACCGCAAGGATCCCATGGTTAAAAAGGGGCTGAGAAACTGGAGGATTAACTCATACCTTAGTGCATATGATAATTCAGGAGATGAAGGCCTGCCAGTGGAACCACCTCAGGCCCCAGATCCTTTTGAAGAGCCCCGTAACACCATGCAGAAAACAGCACCAGGGGTTGATTTGTCACTTCCTAAAATCCCAAATGTCAGAGAGTTCAAAGTTCCTGTTATATCCAGGGTGAGTCAGATACCAAATTATGCCAAAACAACAGCCAGAGAACAGCCTAAGGTATTGCCCGATGAACCTCCTGCAGTGGCAGAAGAAACCAAAACAACACCATCAGAGTCACAAACCACAAACAAGGAGGAAAAGAGGACAGAGGAGGGAGAACAAAATGAGCCAAAGACTTCTGTGCTTCTGCGGTCCGATTCTTTCCGAAGGAAACTAAATGCTAGTGGAATGAACAGGTGCTCCAGGTTAAGGTCCTCTCTGATATTCAGCTCTCTGGATCAGCCAGCTCCTCAGGATAGTCAAACTACCCCTCCTGAGCAAAAGGACGGAGACACTGAAGACAGTGACAAAACTGAATCTGAAAAGATAAAACTACCCTTTGTTTCTCAAGTTCTGGGACAAAGGAGAACTGCTGCTAGAGAACCTTACGAATGGACTCGGTACCTAAAGACATCCACAGAAACAAAACCAGACAAGGAAAGCACTAAAGGAGATGATAAAAATTCATCAAAGCAAGAAGATTCAAAAGACGTTTCAGAAAAGCGTGAGGAAACAGAGTCAGCAAAAGTACCCCATGTAGAGCAGCCTAATCTTTCGCCATCCATGCCTCGATCCAAGCTTTCTGAAGCTGAGCTACCCAAAACCAATCAGCCGGTACAACCACCTAAACCTTTAGCCACCCTTCTACCATATGCAGATATGAATGATCCTGATGTAAGATTAATGTTTTTCAAAGAGCTGGCAGCAAAACGCAAAGCTGAAGCAGCCACAAAAGCTGCAAAGGGCAAAGGAAAAGACCCGGTGAAACCAGAAACTGAACTAAAAGTCAACAGTGGTGTCAAAAAGGAGGGACCTGAACCAAGAGAATCCTCAGAAGACAGGGCTTCCAAAACTGAGGGGGAAAAGAGTGCTACTGCAGACAGTCAGTTAGCTAGTGTGTCTTTTGAATCCAGTGAAAACATTAACCAGCAGGACAGTCAGATCGAAAATCACTCCAATACCTCCCAGAGCTCTAAAGAACAAAATAAAGTAGCAGAAGATTTAGGCACAACAAAACTGGACAACAGTCAGTCAACAGATCTTCTTCCTGCTTCCTCAGAGTTACCTCTGAACAAATCACCACAAGAACCCATGCTGTCAGATCCTGCTGATGACGAGAGCAGCCCCAGTCATCCACCCACAAATCCTGCTCCCACTAATGTTTCTTCACTTACACAAAGTACTGATAAAAAGGAAACCCCAAGCCCGGATTCTACCTCAAAGGAGTCTAAATCAGTCTGTGCCAATTCTGATGAAGGACTTTCTGCGTTGGCTTCTCACACCCAAAATCCTGAATTGACTCATTTAGTAACCAGCATCTCCCCTCCTGCAGTAACATCAACAGTTGACGCCTCTGACCCATCAATGCTGAGATCCTCCTCTGAGAATAATCTGCTAGATTATGGTTCACAGAAAAGTCCAGTTTCTTTATCGTCCAGTACGCCTTCTCTTTCTACCACTGAAGAGAACAGACTTTCAGAAGATTCCAGTTCACACCCTGCTTCTGGCATATTAGCTTCAAATGATGATAAAACAGAGGCACATGACTCTATGAGCTCCTCGCCAAAAGGGTTAGCAGAAGATTCTAAATCTAAAGATACAAGTAACCAAACTCCTCTAGATTCCTCTTCCAAGTTGCCGTCATCCCAGACTCCTTCAGCAACTGACTCTGTACATATGGAATCTGGTGTTTCTCCTGAGGTGTTTGTTAGTGGTGCTGAGTCAAGCTCATCCTCGTTACAGTCCACCACAAGCATTTCTGGTGCTACAACTTCCACAGAAAGGTCAGAAAAAGATATTTCTGAATCAGAGAAAGCCAATTGTAAAAGCGAAAAAGATCCTTCTGTAGCTGAGAAGAGCATGACTGAATCAGAAATACAGGTTTCTGAACCAGAAAAAGATGCCTCTGAAACAGAAATAGGCATGCCTGAATTAGACAAACGTGTATCTGAATTAGAGAAAGTCGTGTTTGAAACAGCTATTTCTGAAACAGAAAAGGCCATTTCTGCGACATCAGACCCAGGAAAGGGTACTTTGGAATCAGAGAAAAGTGTTTCTGAATCAGAAAAAGACCTTATTGAAACATCAAAATCAGAAAACGATATTTGTGAACCACAAACACGCCTTTCTCAAGTAGAAAGACGTGTTTCTGGGTCAGAAAACATTGTTTCTGAACCAGAAAAGTCAGAGAGAGATGTTTCTGAATCAGAGATAGGTGTATCTGAAACAGAAAAGGCCATTTCTGAAAAACCCGAATCAGAAAAGGATATTTCTGAATCTGAAAAGACTGTTTCTGAATCAGAGGAAGGTGTTACTGAGTCAGAAAAGAGCCTTTCTCAAGTAGAAAACATAGTTTCTGAACGAGAAAAGTCAGAGGGAGCTGTTTTTGAATCAGAGATAGGTGTATCTGAAACAGAAAAGGCAATTTCTGGAAAACCAGAATCAGAAAAGGGTATTTCTGAGACTGCAAAGACTGTTTCTGAATCAGAGGAAGGTGTTACTGAGACAGAAAAAGAAGTTTCTGAATCAGAAATTTGCTCAGTTCAAAAGGCTGTTGCAGAGGATTCTGTGGTTCCTGAATCTTCACATGTCAAAGGTGATATCATACCTAGTAGCCCTTCTCCACCTGAGCCATGTGTACCTGAGCTAAAAGAGCCCACTATTACTGTACCCACACCCACGGACACTCCAGCCAAGCATTTGCCATCAGAAGCAAGCTCCACTGTCATTACAGACTCTACTCTTAATGCTTCGCAGTCAGAAACAACTGCAGCTCCTCAAGACGCACAGATACAAGCAACCCCTCCCTCTGACCTCAACTTTACAGGAGCTGAGGCACCAACCCCTGCTGAAACAGGATCACGTTCCTCTCCTTTGTCTGAGTCAGTTGAATTCGTTTTGCCCCCTGAAGCTAAAAAAGCAGAAACCAACATGTCTGCATTGCACACTCTCGCTGATACAAATTCCCTTTCCAACCAGACTCCATCAGAATCGGATAAAGCCCCCAAAACTCCCTCTAGCACAAATGAGCCTACCTCAGAGCCACCTGTGCCTGCTGAAAATAGTAAAACAGAGCCTGAGCAACTGGACACAGGCGGGAGAAACTCAGATCATACCCAGGGTACAAAGGAAAGCAGTGCCAAAGAGTCTGTCGGCAGTGAGAAAACGAATGACCAAATACAGCAAAGTAACTTTTCTGAATCAGCAGAGATCACATCCAAGCAGCCCAAATCGAGCCAGTCTCGCTACCACTCATCCACAGCCAACGTGCTCTCGAGCAGCAACCTCAGAGACGATACCAAGCTGCTCCTGGAGCAGATTTCCGCTAATAGCCAAAGCAGGAATGAGGCTACCAAAGAGTCTCCCGTTACCGATGACGAGAAAGAAGACAAAGCTGACAAAAATGCTAAAAGGGAGAAAGAACGAGGACTTGATAAACTAAACAAAGGGCAAAAATCACCTCAGGAGCGAGAAAAGCTGCTGGAGAGGATCCAGAATATGAGAAAGGAGAGGAAGGTTTACAGTCGATTTGAGGTATGAATGTATTACCAATATTGTTTGCTATTAGAAGCATTAATATATATTTAATTACCCTTGTGGTGAATCTATTTATTTTTTTTGTCTCTACTATCACAGATGACAACTTAAATGGGATCCAAAGAAAGATGAGATATTAAAAGGTGGATACAGGATGTGTAGAAGGAAGTGAAATTAAATAAATAAAAAGCTGGCAAAGATATTTGTTGGAAATGGGATTTCTCTTCTGGGTTGTATGGAAAACAAGGCTTATCATGCACAGAAGAGTCAGGGAACGTGTACTGAAGCGTGAATTTAGACAATATGCAAGTTATTGCAAAGCCGTTGTCCCAATTACGTGCGACGTGTTCAACAACGAGCTTCTTACTGTGGCTGAATCATCAAGTTGCTCCCAGTATGAACTGAGAGCATGAGTGCAGGATCGAACATGTTTTTACTGACTGCAGGGTAACGTGCAATGTGTCAAACCAAGTTTCTGTGAAGAGGCCTTCTTGCCGTAATCTTTTACAACACTGACAGCAGCGTCAGCTAGTTTTATGACGAGATGTTAGAGAACTGATAATCTGCAGTGGTCAGATTTTGTAAAGCTGTAATATACTATAGTTTGTATTATAATGGTTCACCTTCATCTTAAAAAGATGATAATTACATATATTTGGAAGTAAGTGGATCTGTGGATCATGCTGGCATAAATAAACTGTAAAGTTTTTCATCCTAAACATGCAACCGAAAACAAGGAAATGCACACGATGGACTCAGACGTCGACGTGTAACACTGTGTCGTTTTTGTTTTCAGCTGTTGAAAGCAGATGTCATTAAGGTTAATGATGAATATTCAAAGGTGCATCAGGTTTACTTCAAGGTCTTGTTTATATACACCATTCAACGCTTTTTCATTTACACATTTTGGGGAACAAACCCCAAAATCCAGCATATGAAGCTTTTTTAAGTGTTTACTTTGCCCGTGGAAAGCCAAAACTATCCGACAGTATGGGGTTGTATTTTATAATCTGCTGAAACCAACCTTTTATTTGTCTTTTAAACTTTTCTCTACCCTGCAGTTTTTAAATCAGTACTTGTTCTACGTGTCTGTTGAAACTGATCTTGAAGCTGTGAAGAGTTTACATATGTATGTTTGAGTATGTAGAGCTGAGCAGTGACAGTGAGTTCTCACAGATTTACAGTATCATACCTGTCTTCATCACCTTTTGCTGTTTGTAAATAAAACTTCTTAAATATATCGAGGATTGTTTGTTTTTGTTGTTGTTTTTCTCCCATGTCTGTGGTGCAGTTCATTAAATTCATCTTTGATATAGCACAGAAAGAAACTCAGGTACTGCTTTAAAAGTAAATTTTAGGTACTATGACACTATTTCCACAAAATTAAACATGCCATCTAAAATAAAAATAAAACCAGAATTAAATAATAAATTATTTAAATCCTTAATTGCAAGAGGTTTTTAAATATTTACGTATATAATGTTTCATATGTAACATGTTCGTGTGTAACTTGAAAACTCCATTTGATTTAAAATATCCAAAAAGAACACATACATTATATTTTATATAACAGATTTCTCTTCTAAACCTACACAGATTTAGTAGCTTTAACACAGTGATTGCAACATACTGCATATTGGCTTTGGCGCAGTACAATCAGATCACAGCCTTTACACCAGCACCATCTTCAGGCCATTTATGACATCTATGAAAACTTTAAGGATCACAGGAAAAAGTAATGGGAGAACAAGTTTAGGAGAAAACTTTATTTTATTTTTATTTTTGCCTGTTTTTCCTAACACGTTTATTCTCTAACGTGAAACTTTTGCTCTTTGAAATTTTCTTTCTTATGAATTTATCGGGTTATTTTGTCGTCACACATTTACTATTATTTTAATAAGCTCGCGAGAGATGTGTCGAGCTCCTGAATTTAGATTTCCAGCAATAATAAAGAAGTAACTCTTCTGTGATCCAGTCTTTGTCAGAAGATATTTACCTATCTGAACTTTGCAAGTTTTAGGCAGGTGTGAAAAAATGCTGTAAACAAAGAATGCTTTCAGAAATATAAATGATTGTTTATTGGCCCCAAATGTTTTCTGCAGTAGGACAATGACCCCAAACATACAGCCAGTCATTAAAAATTATTTTCAGCATGAAGAACAAGAAGTACTGGAGTGACGGCATGGCTCCCACAGAGCTCTGATCTCAACATCATCAAGTGTGTCTGGTATTGCATGAAGAGACAGAAGGATGTGAGGAAGCCTACATCCACAGAAGATCTGTGATGTTTGGAGCACCCTACCAGCCGAGTTCCTTCAAAATCTGTGTGCAAGTGTACCTAGAAGAATGGATGCTGCTCTGAGGCAAAGGGTGGTCACACCAAATATTGACTTGATTTAGATTTCTTTTTTGTTCATTCACTACATTTTGTTGATTGGTGGAAAATAAATAGCATTCTTTGTTTACAGCATTTTTTCCTCACCTGCCTAAAACCTTTGCACAGTACTGTATCTGAACTCACGTAACCTTCCTAACTCGTTGGGATTTCTCTTGCAAAACACTACATAACAGATTACACTCTCACTGTGCATAAATTTGCCTCCCAGCCACAAGCGGTTATGAAAGAAGTCGCCATATGTTTCGTAAAAAACTGAACAGTGGTTCTCTTGTGTTTCTTTGTCTCTGCTGCCTGCAAATGTCTTGATAAGCCGGCGCTGAATTACACTAATCTTTAAAGAACCTTCACTGCTTCAAGTGCCTCACATCTGAAGGGAAAACTTTGAAGTTTAGTCTTTTTGTTTTGTTTTGTTGTTGCTTTTTTTGCTTGCATTTTAATTTATTTTCACTATTTATTACAGAAGAATATAAGTTTACACTGAGAATGACTGTTAGGAGAGTGTATCACATTGCAGCATTCAGCTGGTATGCGTTTATTATTAAGAATCTAATTGATATGGATGGAGAGGATTTGCCACCAGGAATCTTTGTTTATGGAGGACCTTGGAAGTACCTCACTTTTTTGAATTTGGTGAGTACCTTGATCGTTTATGGGTAATTGTTGTGAAGGATTAATGACCCTGCGATCCCAACAAGGACAGTGGGAAAAAACAACAATGTTGCTTGTAATGTTTCAGTTATTGCAAATGACGTTCTTTGGACTGGCGGCAGTGAATGATCTTCAACCTGAGAAAAAGGCTGAGAGTACTCTGAGCAAGTTTAAAGACCTTCTCTTCTCTGTCTTTGCCTTTCCAGTGGGCACGGTGAGAACCCCACATTTGCAAATCCTACATTCTTTCAAGTGCAAAAAAACCCCCAAAGCAAAACACTATGCTTCACATTAACTCTGCCTTTGCTGCCTTTTCTTTAGTTTGTTGTTCTACTTTTCTGGGCAATCTTTGCATATGATAGAGAATTAGTCTACCCAGCTACCATCGACACCTTCTTCCCTCCGTGGATGAACCACGCTATGGTCTGTTGACTTGTGTTCTTCGGCATAATAAATAATTACTCAGCATCGTTTGTATTTTTAAAACATTTTTAAGCAATTCTTGGTTGGCCTGCCGGGACTTCTCATGTTGCTGTTGGCTTTTTCTTTAGCACACATTTGTCCTTCCCATCTTACTTGGAGAGGTGCTGATGCAGCCTCACGTCTACCCACAGACTAAACATGCACTGACGGCATTAGGAATCGTGGGCTTGGCTTACTTATCTTGGTAAGTGCTGACTCAGCATTAACAGCATAATCAAGCACTTTAAAAAAAAGCATTTCTTCAGTTTTTATTTTTCATTTGACACTGATTGAAGTTCACCTTCATGTGGCTGAAAGCACAACACTGTCTAAATGCACCTATTTTTGCTGCTCCAGTGTGTATACAGCTTGCGGGTAAAAGCTTCTTTTCAACCTCCACAGCTCGGGCTCACATGTTGTAATGCAGCCAATAACTCCTCATGAGTACAGAACAAACCATAAGCATGCTGTTCATTGCATATGAGATGTTTAGTTTTGCTGCTGTTTTGCTGTTACAATAACTGCGTGAACACACTGGGTGAATGTTTGTATGAGCCAAACCTTTTTTTTCCTTCCTTTTTTTATTTTATATTCTGAACATGTTCTGCAGGATTATATGGGTGTACATGTCAGTCGGGATTTGGGTGTATCCTCTTCTTGGGCGCTTCAGTGCTGCTGGTCTGGTGGGCTTCTTCTTTTTTAACATGTCTGTGGTGATCTTGCTCTACCTGCTCGGGAACGAGCTCAGCAGACGGGTCTGGGGTAAGAGGAGTTACGTTTGCCATATCATACCAAAAAAGAAAGGTTTAAAAAAATAACAACAACAGAATCTAATCTGTCTCTTTGCTTAACTCTCTCTTTTGTCTCCTCTCTCCAGAAAAGGACATGAACAAAAAGACAAGAGAAACAAATTAATTGAACCTTTCTCCCACATGGCCACATGGTTCTTTTTGAAGTGAAGCTATGCAAACAATCCATTCTTTCTCTTACTAAAAACAGTTTAAACCACAGGACAAAACACACCCTTGCCTAATGCGTTACACATTGTTCTGATTTGATGACTGGGTAATGATTGCGATAAAGACTGTATTCTTCTCCACTTGCACTCCTTGTAGCACCAATTTAGCATTTAGCTAAATATTAAATAGCACTATTGAGACAGATTACTTGCAACAAGCAGTACAGCCGTGGGTTACAAAGGTAACAATAAAGCAATCAGGATCCATATTTAACATAACGCAGTTGTGTGCACCTCTGAGATATTCAGTGCAACATTTAAACTGAACATACTGCATGTTTTATCCTGTGATCATGAAAAATCTGCAGGGTGACGTGAGAATAACTTGTAATCCAAATAAGCATTGATTTGATGACATCACAAATCCTTCAAGATCTCCATGAAAGTCTGTTTTTGTATCCATCCGTCGCTCCAGATGAGCTCCTTGTTTCTTTTTCTTTCTTTTTTCCAAAGGAGATCAGGGACCACGCAAGTCCCTGTAGCCTTTTAGGTGATGGAGGTAGTTTGGATCCGCATCCACCAATCCAACCGAAAGGATCTTTGCCAATAAATGCAAGTCATCGTCGCTCAGATCATTCTGTTGAAGAAATTGAAGTCAGATATTTTATCCAAACTATTCTCAGTAAGCTCAGCATTTAACTTTTGATTGCCACTTACCAACTTGTTGTTTGCAGAGGATTCTGGGAGCTGGGACTTTTGTGACTTGTTTCCCTGAAAATGATAAGAATCATTACACAGAGTTAGTCTTTGCTTCCTTGTTCCACCTCTATGCACTCTCTATAAATGTTTCTGTTTGCTTCGTACTTGATGTGAGCTACATTTAAAAAAGAAAGAAAGAAAGAAAAATAAATAGCTGCTTACCTCTTTGAGTCCCGTTGAAAACCAATATATGACAAAGAAAAGACCAGCAATGATCTTAAGGCAAAACGAACAGCAGTCAGTATCACACAGGTTACAGTCACCACTAGAAAACACAATCTTTGAAAAATGAACTTACTTACAGCTAAAAGACTTAAAATAATATATAAATAGGTCTGCACTTACTCCGATCAAGTACAACATGTTTGCTTCTGTTATGTCTGCCCTGTTTGTGCTCTGATTCGTAACCTAAGGAGAAATAAAGAGGTTCCTTCTTCTCCGAGACATCAGACCACAATGCATAAGACAGGAGAGGAAAACTCCCATAGAAGAACCAGCCGTACAGGATAGACTGCATATTCACCAAACAGGTTATCTTATGCCTGAATGATGTCAGTCATGAGATAAATGTGCGGTTACGCAAACAACTGCGTAAAATAGGCGGATTTGTGTGTGATAAGAGCTATCATTAGCTGTAAGTCTTAACGCAGGTTAAGATGATCTCACCAGTGACACCTAAAAACAACAGATGTCAAAGAGTGACAACCTGCCTGTCATCCGCTCTGTCATATATTTACGCATTGGAAACTCTTGGAAAAGTTTAACTAAACTGCCTCCTCCTCCTTCACCGGCAATGCACTGAAATAATATCTACTGTATGTTTATCATACTTTCAAAGTATGCAAAAACCTGTTTTTGACTCAGCCTGTCCCCTGTTTCGTGCAATCAGTAGTCGATTTTAAAATGCAGATCAGATAGCATTGTTTGTTTTCAGTACAAGCTCAGTTTCATTTTAAAGAGATTTGAATGAGAGATGCATACATATGGCTTCTTCTTTGTATGATACAACCTGTATTAATGGTGAACTGTGTTCACAGATAGTATTTTCTGGAAGTGTTCCTGCCCCCATGCACTGATTTCCATGACACAATAATGCCTGTATTTAATGCCTGTGTTTCCTCAGGGCCCAAAGGCCAGAGGCTGTCCAGTATTGTCCCATGAACACAAAGATTTCTCCACATTCTCTGATTCTTTTGATGATACTGTATGATGTAAAATCGTTCCAGCATTTTGTTGTCCCAATCCCAGCTTTTTTGAGACATGTTTTTGCCATCAAATTTAAAATGAGATAATATTTTTTGTGAAATATTAAAATGTCTCTGTTTAAACATGTGATGAGCATAAAATATGGGTTTGACAGCTTTGCAAATCGTTGCGTTCTGTTTGCATTTACATTTTACACAAATGCAAATAAACATTTTCATATTTTATGTGTAGTATATTGCAGTATAAAAGAAATCAGCTAACACAAAAAGAGACAGACAGACAGACTGATAAATGGCATTGTGCACCAGCAGATGGAGTTTGAATGATATGAATCTATCTGACTTTTCATCTCCTTTTAAACCATTCAGTCAAACAAAAGTTTGGTCTGAAACCTAGCTGTGTTCGCCGGATTTTGAATGAACAGATGTGGATCTCTGTTACAGAAGCTTACTGTACATCAAGGAAATGTCCAATCTATTTTTAACTGGTGCAAAAAGCTCTTTTAAAACCAGATGATAAAAAAGAGAATTACATTGATTTGATGTCCTCATTAGCTGCATTGCTGTTTTCATTATTTTAAAATATATGCATATTTGAGTCTCTTAATGCCTACTTTTTTAATATGTTTGTTGAGTTTACCTTGTATTTAAAGTTACATTTTCTCTTCTTCTCGTATTTTATCTTATCTTAATGAAGGTGACACAGTCTATTTGTTTGTTTGTTGAATCGGAGTAAGTGAGTTTGCTCTCCACCAGGGGGAGCCCGGTGGTTGTGAACCAGCTCAAGTTGGCGAACATGGTTTTGGAAAAAGACACGACACCGGTAGAAGTTCGAGATTCTTCTAGTATACTTACAGCCTGATTACATAAGATGAACAAAACTACAGGTAAATAAAATATCTGCGATTAGAATGCAGATATAACACTTTTTTTTATAACGCCTCACATTTAATCACATACATCTGCAACTTATAGTCACATTCAAAATGTGCTTGTATTATATATTTATATGTACTTACATATTAATTAACATTTAATCTTGAATACCGTTATATGTGTTGTTATTTCGAATGTATTCATTTGTGGACTTTTCTTTTGCTAGTTCATACTACGCACTTCAGTAGTAGTCTTTCGCGCTTTCACTTTCCTTCTTTTACTTACTAATTAATAACAAATAAATGCCGTGTGTGCTCTGTATGAACGCGAAACATTCAAGAAAAAGAAAACGGGGAGGTCTGTGTGTGTGTGTGTGTGTGTGTGTGTGTGCATGTGTGTGTATGAAATGGAGTTCGGGGACTAGGAGAGTAACCTCCGTGTTTTCATACCTAGGTAAAGGTAGTACAGCGCAGCCGGTATACGCATGCGCGGATGCGCTCGCTCTAGAACATTTCGGCAGCTTCGCGACATTTCTTCACGTCCATGAAGGAAAATGCGTGAAAACGCTGTTAATACTTCCGGTATTGTAAGCTGCCTTCAAATTAAGCCTTACAGCGTTTATGTGTAGAGCTTCTCTACGCGTCTTTCAGAGAAGTATTCAAATCTCCTTGACCGTGTTTTGGACATTTCGGGACTCTTATGTATATATTTTAACTATCTTGTACTCTTCTCCGCTCTGCTATTATAAAAACACTTTTATTTCTAAAAGGACATAACGGACATCCAGAGTTTGAGACGACTGCTTTAATGTAACCACTCCGATGCTCTGTCAACAACTGCTGTACGGCCAAGAAACGCGTTAAGTAGGGTTTTACCTGGGAGTTGTCTTTGGACAGCAGCGTACTGTAATGTGTGTTTTTAACAGTCGGACTAACTAACGAACAAGGCACTGGCAGATCATAAACTTGTCGGGTCTGGTGGCTTTGGTAAGATTTGCTCTTGGCTCTAACATAAGAGACACCTGGCTGTAAGTTGTTAAACTTGTGTTTTTAGCGGAACAGTAAAGAATAGCGGGGCTTTAAGTTCAGATACTCAGCTGTGAAGTCACTTCAGGTTTCTGAATGAACTCTTAAGTACGTTATGTTCCAAACACAGACATAAAGTCTTTGGGTCTGACTAACGTTAGCTTGCTATATCAGGACTGTCTGTATAAGTCAGCCATGTACCACGTGTCGAGTGCTTAAACATATATGTTTCTTAAAATATTTTCCAATCGCACTATGATAATTTTAAGTACTGTCATTAAGTTGGTCAAGTGCCATCAGTCTGAAATGATCTACCTCGCCTGTATTCGTCAAGGTGCATGCTAGCGTGTGCTAACATTACGGACAAGAGTTATACTTCCGCTTACAATATTATAAACGCATACATTTGTGACCCAGAAAGAAATGTGTAAGTTTATTAATTATGTTTATGAGAGTGTAAATCGTAGGGGTACATACAGTTATTGGCAATACTCGTATTTAAACACGTTTTGGCATGTGCTTTAATTTGTAAACCGCGACGGAAGTGGTGTTATTTGACGATTTTAGCAACCCTAACGGAACTCACCCAACACCGTTAACTGTAGCTTACTAGGCTAATCTGTTTACATGGTCAGTTTAGACTGCAACGTACTAGTGCTCTCGCTATATATACACACATATATATATGTAGGTGTACGATCCTGAAGTCATGACTTAATCTGACCGCAGGCTTGCGTCTGTTTCATGTGGCGATGATGTTGTTTTGCCTCTTTCGGCTTTGCTAGGTGATACCAGCTAGATTACACCTTGCAAATGAAACGGGGGATATGTGACTATACTCTGGAAGGTTATATTAGCCCAAGTGTCTTCTTCACAGAGCCTGAGATCCTGCTTTTGCGTGCAGCTAAAGGGAGAACTACAATGCTGTGCTGGGGAAATGCTTCCTATGGACAACTGGGCTTGGGTGGGATTGATGAAGAGATTGTGGTTGAGCCACGAAAATGTGAATTCTTTCACGGGAAGCAAGTGAGTGATGTGGGGTGTGGCCGCAGACACACAGCTTTCCTGCTGGAGGACGGGACGGTGTATACCTGTGGCTGCAATGATCTTGGGCAGCTTGGACATGAGAAAGCCAGAAAGAAACCCGGTTGGTGATGTCTGCTGTTTGTTTGTTTGTTTGTTTTTCTAATAAAACATTGGGGGGTTTTGTTTTGTTTTTTAAAGTTGCTCACTGTGCAAGCACTTGTTTATGTCATCTATTAGAGCAAGTTGTGGCCTTGGATGCACAGATCATAGTGGCTGTATCATGTGGAGAGGCCCATACACTCGCCCTAAATGACAAAGGACAGGTTTTCTCGTGGGGTCTTGGTTCAGATGGACAGCTGGGATTAAATAACTTTGAAGAATGTGTTCGCGTGCCTAGGTAAATTCATCAACTATCAGGAAACCCCTGTGTGTCCTACTTAACGCACTACTTGCTCATCCTTTGTTTTGTAAAGGCACCATGAAAAGACCTAATATAGCCATTCTTCTCTCTCTCTTTTTCCTCTGTATGAAAAGAAACATCAAGACTTTGTCAGATGTTCAAATTGCTCAGGTAGCCTGTGGGTACTGGCACTCCCATGCACTTTCAAAGGGTGAGGAATGGTTTGCACTTAGCACATATCCAGAGCAGCTTACAGTGTTTATGTCATGTTAAACCGTTTCAATTATATATGCGTTTTTAACACAGGGGGCCACATCTTCTCATGGGGCCAGAATCGATATGGCCAACTTGGGTTAGGAATCAACGGACAGAGCATTTCCACACCCCAGATGATTCAGTCTCTGCAGGGCATTCCTTTTGCTCAAATATCAGCAGGTGGAGCACATAGCTTTGCCCTCACTCCCTCGGGAGCTGTGTTCGGTTGGGGGCGCAACAATTTCGGTCAGCTTGGTCTCAACGACTGCAACGGTGAGTGGTAGAAGGTTAGAAGGTGCCCCTGTACATTCAAACCCGAAACTTTGACTAATTTTCAGGACGTCTTTTTCAGATCGGTATTTCCCGGCCCTCCTGAAGTCCCTCAGATCACAGAGAGTGATTTACATTTGCTGTGGAGAAGATCACACGGCTGCACTGACCAAGTTAAGTTGCATACTTTTTGGTTCTTTGATAGATCTGCAGCGTTGTGTGTACAGAAGACCGAAATTTGAAACTGTGGGATTAATGATTAGATTTAAAAGTGGCTCTTTTAAATCTAATTAATGGTTTTAATTCTTAGGCTTAAAATCATTAAACTGGGCCTTGGACTTTTACTGGGATTTACTCCCATGCTGGGTTATGCTTTCTTTACCTTCTTCCTAATTCATTGCTGTTGTTGTTGTTGTTTTTAATCTGCCAGTGTACATGTGTTACATTTTCTTAACTGATCCCAAACAGCAGCCAAGCAGGATTACAGATGCATCACTTGTCACAGTCAGTGTGTTGTGTCCTCGCTCTCCAGTTTGCATACTGCTCAGAGACAGCTGCTGCCAAGCGACCAGTTAGAAAACATCCCAGTATCACTGCAGTACATTAAGTCTGCTATACATTAAGATTTCAGTGTTTTGCTTTGTCACACAGATGTTTAAAAGCTCTCCTTTAGAAAAACATTAAGCTGTTGTCAGATGAACAAACTGTTCAGTACCCACGGGTGCTGTAGGTGCAGTTTCTGGGTTCCTCTACTGCTTAAAACGAGCTTGCTTTCTTTCTTCTTTTTTTATATTCCTTAGCTCCCCTCCCATTTAGCCAAGTCTCTTCTGATTGGCTGCCCCTCATACCGAAGGCTTGACTAACACATCAGTGTGGCTTCACGGCCAAAGCTATACGCCTGAGATGACTATATTAGGGATGTCTGCACTCACTGACATCATGCTGATATAGAATAAACTGCCTGAAACTGCCTGAGCATTTGGCTCACTGGGATTACTTGCGCACATACTGAGCTCATTATTTGATGCTGCAGGCATTTCGTCTGAGCACCCTCCATTGTAACAGTTTATATCAGAGTCAGAATACTTTTATAATGACGGGGGGAAATTGCTTTGTCACAGACTCTCAAGCAAATGATATGAAAGGTAGAAAATGGAAAGAAATCATAAAAAAATGTAAACCATCCTTATAAAACTAAGATGCTCCACCAATGGTGAATTATGTTAAAATAAATACTCCAAAGTTAAACAATAGTATGTACAATATAAAGAAAATATGAGAAGTAAAAATAGTCCAGGTGTCATAAGGGGAAGATATGAAGTTTGATCATCGCAGTTATAAATCATTTCCTGTGGCGTTTTAGTGCAGTGAGGTTTTGCTCCTGTTACTGTCCTGCAAGTCATGGAATGAACGTGAAGGATTGTCGGCTATCATCTGACATCTGCTCTCAGAGTCGAGCTCCACACCTATAATACTGGCCTTGTGGATTGGTTTGAGTCTGCTGGTATCATGCTGCCCCAGCCCACCACAGCATAGAGGATGGCAGTGGCCATTACAGACTCAAAACATCCTGGGTCATCCATTAGATTTTAAAGGAGTCATCCAAGAAAATAGAGATGACTCTTCTTGTAGAGGGCGTGAACACTGAGGTATTTTTATCCTGTCTGCACCCAAACCACACGGATGGAAATAGGGGTGACCAGCATTCTAACCCTCCTCACATCCACAACCCCCATGCTCTTCCTCATCACCTTGTGTGATACATCACTACTGCAGAGTCATTAGAAACCTGTGAAGGTGGCAGGTGTCTGTGCAGTGCTGAAGGCTGTGGTGTACATGGTGAAGGGAAAGGGAGAGAGGACAGTCCCCTGCTGGGCTTCGGTGTTGCTGTCCAACATGGTGCTGCAGGTGGTTTGCAGATCAGTGAGCCAACTATCCAGGTCACTGCCAAGGCATCCACCCAGCAGAGCCGAGCTGGTGGTGGTGAACACACTGGAGAAATCAAAACATGACCCTCACAGCGCTGGGTGGATGTAGGCCCTGTTGAGCAGGTCAAGGACCGGAAGGGATCTGACCATGTGCTGGAAGCTGGTCCAGGATAAGTCTCTTCAGGGTCTTCATGAGGTGTGATGTCAACATTTTTTGGTACAAGTACGAGGTGTGACCTCTTCTACACAGGGAAAAGCATTATACGTTTTCAGTGGGTAATCATGCTCATCATGTAGTCTTCTTTTATGAATAGTCTTCAGTAATTAGGCTCATAAGTAATGCCATTTCTGTGTTTACTTCTAATTTTTAGAAAAGAATAGATGAGTTGGGATCGTTATTTAGAACCTGGAATGTTTTTTGGTTTGTTAAATAGTGAAGTTTTAAATCTTCTCGAGCGGTGGATAAAAATGCCCATTTCCTGTCCAGGTGCCCAGACACAGTAAGTTTGTTTCAGTAGTGGCCTGACGCTGTAGAGGAGGAGGATCCCTGCTGTAAGACTTGGATGTTAAAATAATCCCCCTCCTGGCATGTGACATTACTAATCTAGCTGTTTCTGGTTAAGGAAAAACTAGACTGAAATCATTAACACGACAGCTGTCTTTCATGCCTCTCTGTCTCTTCAAGCCTCATGTTCAGTGGTCTTTGCTAACACTTTGGCCTTAGCAAGTTAGCACAGTGCTAACCCTTTTGAAGGTCGGAATAACTGGTTCTGTTGTTTTTAAATGCAGGAAGGGGGCGTGTTCACATTTGGAGCAGGAGGATATGGACAGCTTGGGCATAACTCTACAAATCATGAAATAAACCCCAGAAAAGTGTTTGAGCTCATGGGAAATGTAGTCACACAGATTGCATGTGGAAGGTAAAATCGACTTTGTTTTTGCGCGTTTATCTAAAATACAACGTCAGTGAATTATACTAAAAAGTCACAAGGCTGCTAGTAACGTTTCAAATTGCTGTGCGGTCAAGGCAACACACGCTGGCTTTCACGCCGTCATCGGGGAAGATGGATTCATTTGGGCTCGGAGGGAACGGGCAGCTTGGCACACGGTCCACTTCCAACAGAAAAAGCCCTGCTCTTGTTAAAGGTCCCTGGGTAGTCGCCAGCACTGCAACAGATACAGGTGAGGGGACAGCAAATGTAAAACCAAAACATCCTTCCATTTTTGAGGGGTGTAAAGTTTGAATCATAAGCAGTCAAATGTATTAATCGATAGGGTTCTCCATTTACGTTTTCTCTGACTACGTTTTCTATAATTCTGCTGTGTATCCATCTGAACGTGGAGATTTATTAGCTTTAATCTGAATCTGAAGTTGTAAAAGCACATTACATCATTAGTTTGATGGGTTTATTTCAAACGTAAAACTCGATGGTAAGATGTTTTAATAACACAAAAAACCTATTTTCCCTCACTTTTGCAGATTCAGAGGAGAACTGTTGTGTCAAACGGATTTATGCTGGAGGAGATCAAAGCTTTGCTCACTATTGCAGTACCAACGTAAGTTTTCCCTCTCCTCTGAAACAGAGATTTCATGGAGATGCTTACAAATGTACAGCACGTTTTAATAATTGCACAGCTGTCCTGAATGCTATCGTTTTTACTCTACAGTAAAAACAATGGTACTGGCAGTACTCGATAATAGTGAGCAGCTGAACAACAGTGATTTGAACTAAAGCATTATTATCACTGCTGGGGAGTGAGAGCAATGTCAGGCAGATGAGCTGAGATTGTAAATATTTCCAGACACAACCTGTAATTATCTGGAATTTAAAAAAAAATCTTAGCACATGGGTTCGCGTGTAATTTTATACCACAGCGTTGTTTGACAACGTCACCATTCACATGAGTTAAAGAAGGCGAAACGTACCAGTAAAACCATAAGAAATTTGAAAAATAAGAAAATGAC
Source organism: Rhamphochromis longiceps (assembly GCF_057381845.1). Lineage (NCBI taxonomy): Eukaryota > Metazoa > Chordata > Actinopteri > Cichliformes > Cichlidae > Rhamphochromis > Rhamphochromis longiceps. Next base: position 25,986,628 of record NC_140569.1, read on the forward strand.
TTCAAGTTAAAATCTTGTAATTAAAGTTTTCGAATTCCAGGAAACAGAATTGCGTTTGTCAATCTAATTAAAGCAGACTGCTCCAGCTGATCCCCGACAGTCAATGCAAGCTGGTGTTGGTTTTAAAACCCGTTGCCATGTAGCGTATGATGATTTTTCAAGCAGAATTTAATTTGTAATGAGGATGTATGTCACTTTTTTTTCTTTTCTTAGAAGCACCTTCTTCTAAAATGTGCCGCAGATAGCTGTGAATACTGTTTTTACACACATCTGATCTGTTTCTTCACTCAGTTTTATTTACACAGGTTTACATTTTTCAGTTTTTATTTGTCTAACTTTTATACTTTTTGGTGCAGAGCCTTCAGAACGGAGATGACACAAGGATACAAGATCCCCAGAGAAAGATTTACTCCTTGAATGAGGATCTCATACAAAAATGGTTGAACCACTCACAAGGAAGACTCCCGCTCGACATCTCCAAGTAAAGTTTTCTTCTTCTTTTTTTCCCCCTCAGTAGATCCTCGGCATATTGGAGTTTTAGTTTGTTTTAGACATGGTGTGTTTGAGTAGAATCAAATTACCAGATCCTTTTTGGAGATTTACACAGTAATTATTTGCCTTTTCTGGTTTCCTTAGTGAGATCGACCTCGTGTTCTCCTCAGCAAGCTGCCTAAATGGGTCTTTCCTGTCAATGAGGTAAATGCACTCCAGATATTTCAAAAGTCATAATCTAGTCAGAAAAATCATTTTGACTGATTTACATTAAAATCAACACTTTTTTTTTTTTTTGCTGAATTTCTTGTTTATTTACTCTCTAATTAGATAATTAAAGCTTTCTTAAGCTGCTCCCGTCATATGAGCCAGGTGAATGCACGAGTTTGGTAGGCTATATAAAAACATGAAATTGAGATGGCCACAGTTTTAGCCATGAAAGCAGGAAGCTCAACGATAACAACATTCAGTACTGACACTTATCTGCTGTCATGGTAAATCTAGAGCTTGTTCTGTTGTCACCGCTTTGACCAGATAAAAAGCGTGCTCTCCTGGGTTGAGAGCAGATTCTGATTTGGCCACTGAAGCATATCCTGTTTCTTTGCTTTGAGAAACCTTTGGGCTGCTTTTGAAGTGTGCTTCAGCTCATTAACCATCTGCACTCTGAAGCGCTGTCCGATCAGTTTAGAACTTTAGATTAATATATATATATATATATATATATATATATATATATATATATATATATATATATATATATATATATATATATATATATTATGTATTGTTGTAGTTATTGCCTAGCGTTTTTGTAATTATCTCATTCTGAGTGCTGATTTTGTTTTTTCCCTTTTTTTATAAACGCAGTCATCCAGATCACTACAGTACCAGCAGTAAATGTTCAGGGGTGGATATGAACATTGCTTGCCTGCTCTTCAACAAAGTAATCCAAGAGGGTCACCCTGAGATTGCTCAGCAGGTCAGTGGCCACGTATAATATAGTTCCATCCACCCATCCATCTCCTTTTACTTGTTCAATTCAAGGTCTTGGAGGGGACTAAATTCTGGATTCTTCACTGTAATTCAAAACTGCATTCTGTGTCGTGTCAGTGCCATGCCAAATACTTGGGCACTAATATATTTTCTCTGACTGGTGAAGTTCCTCTGACTTGGAGTTTCTTTTTCATTCCTCATACTCTTCAACAGTGTTTATGACCTTTGCTCATCTGCTGTCTTGTCAACGACGTTCATTTTATTTTGATTTGGTACTTGACCAGAAGATGTTTTTATAGTGTAAATGTCCCCAGTGACGTTTTATTACTGTGTCGGCTCCAGTTATTTCCGGTACTCTGGTCCATTCAGTGTGTTATTGTTGCACTTTACCCCACACCTCATCAGCAGTTTGTATGCATTCAGGATTATCACATTAATCATAACAGACCTGTTTCCCTTCGTCTGTCTGCCTCAGATTGCTGCTAGTCTGGAGAAGAACCTCATTCCCAGGCTAAACAATTCTCCTCCAGACATCGAAGCCCTGAGACTCTACCTCACTCTTCCAGAATGCCCTCTCTTCACTAACCGAAATAACTACGTCACCATCTCTATCCCATTTGCCAAATCAGTCATCAGCCTAAAAGAGGCTCCACTGAAGGTACTAGGTAGGTAGGATGAAGGAGTTTCTTTAAGCTTTCCATACTACATTAGTACTACATACTATACTTAAGACCTTATTGTTCAGGAAAATAAGGTCTTAAAATAGCTTATATTTGTCATAAATCTTATGCAGGAATTAAATTCCAGATGGTATAGTTAGGACTGGGAAAAATGAGCACTTTACACTGTCTTAAAAGGGTTTTGAGGAGCACAAATTTAGTGTTTGCTCATGTATTTGCAGGAAACTGGTGGTCTACGTTTGAGTCCCCAGTCTTCCAGCGGCTAGTTGAACTGTACAAGGAAGTGGTGGTGTATCTGCTGCAGATGCACAAGGTGGGCATTCCCGCAGTAGAGCAGAGAATTTTCACCTGTTTTCTGGACACGTCGCTGCGACTCCTGGAAATCCTACACAAGGTGAGGAAAAAGGTGCAGTGTTAAATTCCTGCTGCACATTATATCCTTCTTTAAAGGACTACAAGTGGCAGTCTCTCCCACTTCTCGCTTCAGGTGAGCGAGAAAGCGGGACACATCATTCAGTATGGCAAGTTCTACATTCATGAGTTGGACAACCTGATAGACATCCGAAATGACTATGTCACATGGCTTCAGAGGCAGATGTACCCAATGGTGAGTCTGGATGTTGGCTCTGCGATTCAGTAATACATCTTTCTATGTTAAGGTTTTGATGTGAACCTTTTGTTTATGCTCTATCCCCAGGGACATGATGGTGTGGTGACTCTGTGCAAGTATCCCTTTGTATTTGATGCCCAAGCAAAGACTACACTCCTTCAGACAGATGCTGTCTTACAAATGCAGGTACTACTCACTAAACCTCTTAAAGGCAGTTTCTTACCTTTATTCTCACTAATCGCTTCATAATCATGTGTTTTCTGTATTAACAGATGGCAGTGGACCAGGCACAGATGCAAAATTTCAGCTCCATGTTCCTACCGGCTGTGGAATCCGTCAACCCGTGCCTCATCCTCATCGTTCGCAGGGAAAACATTGTTGGAGACACTATGGAAGTGCTCAGGAAGTCTAAGAATGTTGACTATAAGAAGCCACTAAAGGTAGAAACAGCATTTAAGTTTGAAGCTTTAAAAAAAAAAAGAAGCAGCATAACCCAAACCTGATTTAAATTTGGCCACCATTTCCATTCCAGTCATATTCTTGTAAACTCTGGATCCCTTCCAGTACTTGTGCTATTATTGGATTGTTTCCAGGAAGTCCCGTTCTGACAACATGCACATGTGCGTGTGTGATTTCAACATGGACCTCCTTGCAGTCTACAACGACACCACTAACTCAGGGAAGAAACATCATACAGCTAAGAGCTAGAGAGTGTAAAAAAGGCACTCTTCAGGTTTATAAGTCCACAACGTCCAAACGTAGCATCAACATTAGGTCACAAGCTTGACTTAAAGCATGCTAGGCCTTTTTTTACAGTGTTGCGAATTGTAAATCCGTTCTTAAGGTTCAAAACTGTAGATTCTGTCTCAACTCCTCACAATTTCGGCACAGAAGTGGTGATCCAGTGAGCACACAGAGTGGTGCAAGTGGTTGGAACAGGATTTCCAGGTAGCGATCGCTAAGTATCGCAGGAGCCGTGGCCTTGACAACGAAGACAACTGAACGAGCTAACAGCCAAATTTAAATCAAGTACACTTAGGATGAAGTTCCTAGTTATGAATGAAAATACATATATGAATGTGAAAGATGCTGCTCATGGTAATGAACCCACAGAGTATGCCAGGTTCAAACGGTACTGTGACTTACTTGTGACATTTGTGGCAGGTGATCTTTGTGGGAGAAGAGGCTGTCGATGCAGGCGGCGTGAGAAAGGAGTTCTTCCTTCTGATCATGAAAGAGCTGCTTGATCCCAAATACGGAATGTTTCGTTACTACGAGGAGTCTCGCCTCATCTGGTTTTCAAACAAGGTACTTGCTTTAAACCAGGCGGCATCTCCGCGTGATCTTTGTGAAAACCTTCCTCGATTAAATGCTGACAATCACCGACTGTCCCTTGCAGACATTTGAGGACATTGACTTGTTCAACCTCATCGGGGTCATCTGCGGTCTGGCCATCTACAATCTCACCATCGTTGAGCTCAACTTCCCCTTGGCCCTTTACAAGAAGCTTCTGAAGAAGAAGCCAACGCTAGAAGACCTGAAAGAGCTAATGCCAGATGTGGGAAGGTCAGATCAAGGAACAGTCACCTGAGGTTTCCATTTAATATGTTTATGAATGGTAGTTTACCTTGGCATTGTCTTAACGTCATCTAAACCTTTCAATGCCACAGTAATCACACAGGGAATTGTGTTCCTGTTCATCCAGGAGTCTGCAGCAGCTACTAGACTACACAGAAGATGACCTTGAGGAAACCTTCTGCTTGAATTTCACAGTAAGATGATTGACTATCAACATTTTCTGCTGTGGTTAAAGTAAGTTGTGTCATCCACCTATCATATGATTTTTATTTTTTATTTTTTCAGATCACAGAGGAAAACTACGGTGCCACAGAGGTTTTGGAGCTTGTACCAAATGGGGAAAACATTAACGTCAATATGTCAAACAGGTAAAGATTTTTTTTTTTTTTTTTTAAAGTTGTCCTGATATTTATCCATTAGCAGTTATCCACTAAGGGATTCATGAATATTTTGGACTGTTGTTGAAACATTCACGTTACTCTCATTTTTCTTACTTTCTTCTCCTCTAGGCAAGATTTCGTCAGTGCCTATGTAGACTATGTTTTCAACACATCGGTAGCTCCACTCTTCGAGTGCTTCTATTCAGGCTTCCACAAAGTGTGCGGTGGGAAAGTTTTAGAACTCTTCCAGCCAAACGAACTGCAAGCCATGGTTATCGGCAATACCAACTATGACTGGATGGAGCTTGAAAAGGTTTTGTATTAAATAGTGATTAGTAAAAATTGCATCTGGCCACGCAATGTGAAGAAAATATCTGCATAGCCTTTAGGACTATGAAATCTGTATTCTTCCGAGTGTCCAGCAGGGGGCGACTCCTCTAGCTGTATTGAAATTTCCTTATGTCTCACTTGATTTATTACCTCAGTAAACATTTTACGAATTTAGTTTATGGTCTTGTATGCTAGTTTAACATTCCATCTAATACAGTATAATCTTCATTTTGTGAATTAAGGAAACATTTGCCGGTATGGTGTGATTGGCAGGTTGCTGATGTAAGAGTGTGCAGTATCCTTGGTTTCTCAGTCAATACATCATTTAAAAGCCCCAGTGGCCACTGTGAATCTCACTTTTTAAAGTGAGCCTTGTACATTATAAGATGGATTATGAAAATCATTTTTGTTTATGCTCTTTTGCTCATAGACTACTGAGTACAAAGGGGAGTACTGGACAGACCACCCTACAATCAGGCTTTTCTGGGAGGTGTTTCACAATCTTCCATTGGAGAAGAAAAAACAGTTTCTCTGTAAGTGTTGCCCTAAACAGCAGAAAAGTTAATTTCATTAATTTTGTGTGAGTTTGCATGTTACATACGGACCTTGAAGAATGAAGAGAAACAAAAATCTTGTCTTTACAGTGTTCCTCACTGGAAGTGACCGCATCCCCATCTTGGGCATGAAAAGCTTGAAACTGGTGATCCAGCCTACTGGTGGAGGGGAGCATTACTTACCTGTCGCCCACACCTGCTTCAACCTGCTGGACCTGCCCAAGTACACGAGTCTAGAAATGCTCCGTGAGAAGCTGCTACAGGCTATAGATCACAATCAAGGCTTCAATCTTGCCTGATAGAACATAAAAATCCATGTTGAGACTGTTGATGGCAACCACATTCCCAGATGGTTTTTTGCAGACTTCTCAGTCTGGATGAGTCAAACACAAGTTGAAAAAAATAAAAATTAAAAAGGAGGCCACATGACACTAAAGGTGACTGAGATGAACGGCTGGACTTTCATGTTAATGTTGATTTTTTTTATTTTTTTTCCAGCTGCTTTCTTGCCATCAAAGTATTTGAAGTCCAATCCCACACAATTTGATTCACATTTAATATTGCTCATGTAGATATGCTTTTATTCATGTTTGGATAGGACGAAGCAAACTACTGGTATATACAGCACAGGGGCATAAATAAACTGACAAACTCCTGTAAAATACAGTGAAATTTTTCTAATGCTTAACACCTAATTTATTGTGACAGTGAGATGCTTCTATTATGTTTTTACTGGTTTAAAATGTAGTCAAACACCACAAAATACCACATAATTCCACCCCCCCAAAAAATATAGAGAAAAATAAGACCTGATTCACATCTGACAAGGTGTCAACAGAAACATATTTTTTAAACTACTCTAGCAGTATTTTCTGCATGGCTTTGTCATCAAAGTGACACCGTATTTTACAGGAGTTTGGGTTTTTTCATCCCCTGTTGCAAAAATTGTTAGCCAATGTAAATCTACTTTGTTTGACAAAGGTTCTCTTGTGACATTTGCTCGAGAGCAATGCGAAGTGTTTGCTATAGATGCTGAGTGGATTTTCTTGGCTGTCTGCCTTAACAATCCACAAATAAAAACAAAGTACAGCCACTGAAATAAATGGGTTACTTGCTGGTAAGGTTCTAAGTTCTTATGAAAGGTTGGTTATTTTTAATATAGTACCTTGTGTTTGAATATTGCTGTAGAAGGTATTTTTTAACAAAAAATATACCACATTTTGTTTTTAAAAGGGGTTAATTCTGCTTTTTGTTATTTTCTTTCAAATATGTTCTGATGATGGATGTTCTTATGACACCTGACCAGAGTTTCAGAGGAGGTGGTAAGTATAGGTATGTGTAATCCGTGTGCTCAGGCATCAACGTCTTCCTACTCTTGGGTTTGTATGAAGTTACAAAGGGCAGATGTCATCTCGGGCACACAGCCATTTCCTATTCACATCCTGCAAGTGGAGGGGCTCATGAAAGCGGTAAAGACAGCCAAAGTAATTATTTACGCCAAAATCTAGACGGTAAATAATGGCGATTTTTTTTAGATTTCACATTTACAATATCACTTCATTCTTCCAAAGAAGGTGATTTTTCCCTATGATTGGCTAATTGTTGACACAATGACACATTTCTTCAAGGGCAACTGTTGAGGTGTCAGAAATGTAGTCGAAAGCGCAATAGAAACCTTTGAGGGGCAGCCAATCAGAAATAAAGTTACCTTAAAGTCAGAGAGATGAAATCTGAGGGCCTGCATTAAGGTAGAGTATAAGAAAAACAAAGCTGCTGTGATGAATTAAAATATGTTGGAAATCAGAATAATAGGTCCCCTTTAAAGTCCAGCTTATATAGTAAATTAACCTTTAATATTTTAACTGTCTGTTCCCTCATGAAAATACCCATCAACACATTCCACTTCAAGTCACAATTTAATCATAAACTGTACAAGTTGAATGATGTGCACACACTGCAGAATATGGCCTTAAAGGAGGCAAATACACTTGTCTGTTGTTGCCCAATTTGGGGGCTTTGTGTGTTAGTTTTGGTGTCAGTGGGGCAACTCGTGATGGACAAGCTTATAGTGGGAACCACAGGAAGGACAGCGCTGGGCCTCTCCCTCATGAAGCCAGAACCACACAATAGCAGTGTTGTCTTCCTCACCTGCAAAGATTTTTAAAAAGTTATAATTTAAAAAAAAAAAAAAAGTTTTTAACACTGGTAAAACAGATTCATAAAGGGGAAATTGTATTCATTATGCATCACTTACAGAGACATCCCACCAGCCTCTTGGTTCCAATGCCTGGCACAATGTGAGGGTCTTCTTTGGTACCAGCATAGTGCTTTGGTTTCAGGATGCTGTAAGGGTCCTGTGATGTAAACGGGAAAAAGAAAAAAATTAGCTTATGTGCAGTTCAGGTTCATTATCATATGTATACAGTAGCCTACCTTTCCCTGTTTGAGGGCCTGGAGGGTACGGCGCTCCAGCCCAGTGGCCTGTTCTTCATCTGTTGGTATGCCTGAAAAATTAAATAGCAAAAAGGTTTCTATTAAAAAAATGAATAAATGATAATAATATATACAAATAATAAACTTATAACTTGCTTAAATCTTACCTCTTGCATATGGCCTCCGCACACTAATAACTAAAAAGACTAAAACTAACACAGAAACCAACACTAAACGTCTTCTAAGAACAAAAACTAAACTAAATTAAAAAGAAAAGCTCAAAACGAAATAAAAATTATAACTAATTAGAAAATACAGAACTATAATAAACTCTGTAATGAGTGCGGGCAAGCCTGCACGTCAGCATTGGACGCCTCCCACAATAACACACTCCTGTCCCCTATCAGGGTGCTGGCACCTGCCCAACAGAGTCTGCCAAAGGAGGTGGGTCTATCAAAGGCCTTTCCACTCGCTAAAGTCCAAATGACCTTCATTTTTTTTAAGGTGTACTTTATAGTCGTATTTAGGTAGGGGTTTTGTGTATCTCAAAGCACTTAGGCCTCCCACAAATATGTTTTACTTCTGTAAATAAATATGTACACAGGTGTTTCTTTTTGCTGTAAATAAAACACTGGCGGTAGCTAGCTAGCACGTACTGCAAACTCCTTGTTACTAACTTGTCAGCTACCAAACTAAACAATAAAGACACCGCTAAAATTGCCAATATAACCAGCTTTTCGCACTAAGTCGAGTGAGCGGTGACAGCTGTGGCTGTAACGCACTCCGGAGGCCTGTGAAGTCACGTCTCCTGTCGTAAATACGGAGTCCTACCTCTCACTGTGGCCATTGAACGGTGCAGCGGGGCCAGCACGCCGCTCCTCAGCTGCAGTGTTGTTGTACAAGCTCGGAGAAGAAGACGTCCCGCCATTATAGTGCCTTTTTCAAGTACAGTGAATGACCTGGCTCTGCTATAAACCGGACTGAAATGACCCCACTACAACCGCCTGAGTGACGGGTGCGCGGGCCAATGAGCAGAAGCGCAGCTGATCCGACCAATCAGATTCAGCAGTGGGAGGCACGCTCTACGGGTGGTAAACACCGCTGTATACTTTATTATAGAAAAACGTAGTTTCATTTTTGTTATGTAAAAAAACAGCAACAAAAAAAAAAACACTTTAAGATAGCACCTGTTATTGTAGTTATTTAGTTTACATTTCCGTGCAATTACAAGGGAAGAAGGAACCATCAAACTCAAAAACCAAATGTACAAACCATACACGGGCATTTGAAATTGCAGTGCTCCCACGGACCTCAGACTTACACTTAAACAAACATAAAAGATAAAAATTAAAATCTTATGTACATAAGGTTTGCTCCCAACACACATAGGTGTTTACATCAGCGCTGTAATTTGCACTAATCAACTGAACAACTACTACTGTTATAACTTGCACATTATTTTTTCTCAGTTTATATATACTGACATATTGGAAGTTACATTTACCTTTTGATGCACAGATACAATGCACAATCATTTTGTAAAAATTCTTAATTATTTAAACATCTTCCAGTACCCTGCTCTGTTTGCGCAATAAAACCTGGGTTTTCCACTTTCATCTGTACTTCGATCTTAATAACTGTACAGTACTCTGTTTTTGTATATTGTCCATGATGTAAATATGTGTTTCTGTAAAAAAAATATATATATATATATATTGTGTGTGTTTTTGTAGAGCAGAAGCAGTCAGCTCATTTGAGGGTGAAAACAAACTCAAACAAACTCAACAACCAGACGGTGTTTTTTGCTGCTGTTACAATCAAATTTCCCCTTGTGGGACAATTAAAGGATTTTTCTATTCTGTTCTATTTGTAAAAATGTGCTATATTTCCCTATGAGGTGTGGTATTTTAAATCCTTTTACCACTGTGCTCGAATAAATATAGACCAGCAGAAAGAAAGAGAAAAATGCTGACAGAGGTACTCTGCAGTGGAGAAAGAAGAAACTTGTTGAAACGTTGTTTCTTTTATTTTTCTCCTGTGATCCAGATGGAGGCGGTGATGGACCAACAAACATCAATACTCACATGCTGGCTCACATGGTGATGACAAAAAAAAGAAGGTGTTACAAGCTGTAAAAACGTGATGTGTGAGTATATATGAGGAGAAAGAGCGTAAAAAGACTGGGTCCCGCTGTATTACTCAGGCTGCACTACAGCGTCTATTCACAGGCGCGATCCCACTACTGAGCGGCACGGGGGCTTTGACCTGCTCCGTTTCCGACCTGGGCCGGTGCACCCCTCCTTAGGCGACCTGGTGGTCCCGAGCTCCCCCAGGAGCACCATATCGATACCGAACTTAGTGCGGACACCCGATCGGCATAGTCCGCTGCAGCTCAGAGCTCCTGAGCTCAAACGATCCGCCAGCCTCAGCCTCCCGGTAGCTTGGATTACAGGCGCGCGCCACCGCACCCGGCAAGAGGCGCCCTCGTTTACGCAGACTTTAAGGTTTACACACCTGACGTCATCAGGAAACTGCTGCAGATAGCAGCCAACAGCAGCCGTAAAGGTGCTGCTCAACACACAGTCAACACACAGTTACTCATTTAAAATGTCTAGGTTTTAATAAATACAACCGAATCTTACAACCAAAGTGGTCATCTCATGTAAAAATATATAAAAATTCATTATTGTATATAGTAAATATTAAGTCTAATATATGCCCTAATAAGCTATAGTACTTTTTCCTTTGGGAAGGTACCATGTGTGCAGTCTGCAATTCTGTTGCGGAAAGATGTTGAATCTATTTATTTACTGTAGAAAAATAATTGGTTTCTGTGCATTTGTTTTACCCTGGCAATAAATTAAAGTCGATTACGTTGATTAAGCATCATTAGGCGGAGGGTGGGGGGCGGTTCCCTATTTTTGCTGGGAGTTGGCAACTCTGCTAGTTAGGTATATGTAATTATTGATTAGGTTGTTTGATATTTCCGGTAAGTACTGTTTAAAATACCAGAATAGGGAGGATGGTGTAGGTTTAAGTTTATTAGATTGATACATATATACCAACAGGACAGCGTACATCACTGTCACAACAGCATTTGTTTTCATTCAGAGGCTTTATGGCTTTTCCTATAATTCCTGGTGGGCTGTTCTCTAGTCAAAATGCCCGGGCTGATTTTTTTTTTGTCCCAGTCCAGTCCTGCGTGTTCATCAAAGTCAATCACTGAAAGAAAAAAAAAAGTTCACCGTCTCTTTGAATTTGCAGTGATGGTCATTGCTACTCCCCTCCAGTTGGAGGCGCTGTTGGACCAAGAAACAGCGGTGGTTTTCAATGGAACGAGAGGACAGAGAGACCGTGTTTGACGCTTTTATAAGCTGTAAAAACGTGATGTGTGAGTGTGTGTGCTGTGTGTATATTTCTGTGGAGAGGGGAAAGAGTATAAAAAGACTGGGTCCCGCTGTATTACTCAGGCTGCACTACAGCGTCTATTCACAGGCGCGATCCCACTACTGAGCGGCACGGGGGCTTTGACCTGCTCCGTTTCCGACCTGGGCCGGTGCACCCCTCCTTAGGCGACCTGGTGGTCCCGAGCTCCCCCAGGAGCACCATATCGATACCGAACTTAGTGCGGACACCCGATCGGCATAGTCCGCTGCAGCTCAGAGCTCCTGAGCTCAAACGATCCGCCAGCCTCAGCCTCCCGGTAGCTTGGATTACAGGCGCGCGCCACCGCACCCGGCAAGAGGCGCCCTCGTTTACGCAGACTTTAAGGTTTACACACCTGACGTCATCAGGAAACTGCTGCAGATAGCAGCCAACAGCAGCCGTAAAGGTGCTGCTCAACACACAGTCAACACACAGTTAGGGGAGACCGGGGATAGTTGTAACGTGGGTCAGTTGTAACACTTCCAATTTCTCCAATCAGGGCTAAGTTTCAAATGATGCGACTCATCCTGTGCATGCCCAATTCAGCTCTGCTATCACATGTGAAAAATCAGCACATTTTGTCAAACACAGACAATTTAACACGAAAAAAAGTAATTTGTATGCCAAAAAGTAAGTTTTTCTACTTTATTTCAATTTCTAATAGCATTATCTGCTTTGCAGTTAAACTCATCAAACTTAAATTGTGTTATTTGTATGTCTATGGGGATATATTCTGTGTAGGTCTTTAGTGCTAATGTTTTAGCCGTTGGCTGTAATGTTAGCTAGTTCATGGCTATAGGAGTCTGGGTCAGTTGTAACAGCAACAGTCTGGGTTAGTTGTAACAATGCAAATGTTACAAGTTGCCACACTATTACTTTAACTTATATTAAACAAGTTGGGGCAACGACATCAGCAGAGAGAGGTTCACTGGTCGCATTTGTATATGTGGTTAATGCCATTGGCAACACAATTCCTCCACTGTTTGTGTTCCCACACATACATTATGCAGACCACTGTGTCAGAGATGGACCAGTAGGAAGTACTGGTAGTGGAAATAAATCAGGATGGGTGCAAGAAACAGATTTCCTCATCTTTCTGAAGCACTTTGCAAACCACACCAAGGTAAGCCATGATAAAAAGTAATGGAATTGCGATGCTGGTGAACAACTACATTTTTTCAGCTTCATTGTTATGTTCAAAATTGGTGCAAGAGTTGTAGGTTATAATGCCCACTGAGCCAATGAGGCCAAACTCAAGGAAGACCAATCAAAATTAATGAAATATTCAGTTGCAGAAAATTCCAGAATTTGTCTTTTTTGGGGGGTTGGAATATGTTCAAAAGCTAGATTTCTGCATTCTGTCACACACACACACAGCTACATAAATGGCTCTAAGTGCATTCATGTGTTGAATAAACAAAGATTACATGTTAATATTTTGTTAGTACCCTTATTTCATTGTGTTACATTTCACCCCGGGATATGTTACAACTAACCCAGACTATGGGGTTAATTGTAACATTTCACTCTTTGTGTTTGAGACCATACCATGCAATGGGTAATTGTGCTGCAGAGAAAATAGCTGCACTATTTAATAGCAGAGACATGTAAATACTTTGCATTACATTTTGAATCCACTACCTTAAAAGAGCTTCAATTTACAGACAGAAATGTCAAAAATGTTACAACTATCCCCGGTCTCCCCTACTCATTTAAAATGTCTAGGTTTTAATAAATACAACCGAATCTTACAACCAAAGTGGTCATCTCATGTAAAAATATATAAAAATTCATTATTGTATATAGTAAATATTAAGTCTAATATATGCCCTAATAAGCTATAGTACTTTTTCCTTTGGGAAGGTACCATGTGTGCAGTCTGCAATTCTGTTGCGGAAAGATGTTGAATCTATTTATTTACTGTAGAAAAATAATTGGTTTCTGTGCATTTGTTTTACCCTGGCAATAAATTAAAGTCGATTACGTTGATTAAGCATCATTAGGCGGAGGGTGGGGGGCGGTTCCCTATTTTTGCTGGGAGTTGGCAACTCTGCTAGTTAGGTATATGTAATTATTGATTAGGTTGTTTGATATTTCCGGTAAGTACTGTTTAAAATACCAGAATAGGGAGGATGGTGTAGGTTTAAGTTTATTAGATTGATACATATATACCAACAGGAAAGCACACATCACTGTCACAACAGCATTTGTTTTCATTCAGAGGCTTTATGGCTTTTCCTGTAATTCCTGGTGGGCTGTTCTCTAGTCAAAATGCCCGGGCTGATTTTTTTTTTGTCCCAGTCCAGTCCTGCGTGTTCATCAAAGTCAATCACTGAAAGAAAAAAAAAAAGTTCACCGTCTCTTTGAATTTGCAGTGATGGTCATTGCTACTCCCCTCCAGTTGGAGGCGCTGTTGGACCAAGAAACAGCGGTGGTTTTCAATGGAACGAGAGGACAGAGAGACCGTGTTTGACGCTTTTATAAGCTGTAAAAACGTGATGTGTGAGTGTGTGTGCATTTCTGTGGAGAGGGGAAAGAGTATAAAAAGACTGGGTCCCGCTGTATTACTCAGGCTGCACTACAGCGTCTATTCACAGGCGCGATCCCACTACTGAGCGGCACGGGGGCTTTGACCTGCTCCGTTTCCGACCTGGGCCGGTGCACCCCTCCTTAGGCGACCTGGTGGTCCCGAGCTCCCCCAGGAGCACCATATCGATACCGAACTTAGTGCGGACACCCGATCGGCATAGTCCGCTGCAGCTCAGAGCTCCTGAGCTCAAACGATCCGCCAGCCTCAGCCTCCCGGTAGCTTGGATTACAGGCGCGCGCCACCGCACCCGGCAAGAGGCGCCCTCGTTTACGCAGACTTTAAGGTTTACACACCTGACGTCATCAGGAAACTGCTGCAGATAGCAGCCAACAGCAGCCGTAAAGGTGCTGCTCAACACACAGTCAACACACAGTTACTCATTTAAAATGTCTAGGTTTTAATAAATACAACCGAATCTTACAACCAAAGTGGTCATCTCATGTAAAAATATATAAAAATTCATTATTGTATATAGTAAATATTAAGTCTAATATATGCCCTAATAAGCTATAGTACTTTTTCCTTTGGGAAGGTACCATGTGTGCAGTCTGCAATTCTGTTGCGGAAAGATGTTGAATCTATTTATTTACTGTAGAAAAATAATTGGTTTCTGTGCATTTGTTTTACCCTGGCAATAAATTAAAGTCGATTACGTTGATTAAGCATCATTAGGCGGAGGGTGGGGGGCGGTTCCCTATTTTTGCTGGGAGTTGGCAACTCTGCTAGTTAGGTATATGTAATTATTGATTAGGTTGTTTGATATTTCCGGTAAGTACTGTTTAAAATACCAGAATAGGGAGGATGGTGTAGGTTTAAGTTTATTAGATTGACACATATATACCAACAGGACAGCGTACATCACTGTCACAACAGCATTTGTTTTCATTCAGAGGCTTTATGGCTTTTCCTGTAATTCCTGGTGGGCTGTTCTCTAGTCAAAATGCCCGGGCTGATTTTTTTTTTGTCCCAGTCCAGTCCTGCGTGTTCATCAAAGTCAATCACTGAAAGAAAAAAAAAAGTTCACCGTCTCTTTGAATTTGCAGTGATGGTCATTGCTACTCCCCTCCAGTTGGAGGCGCTGTTGGACCAAGAAACAGCGGTGGTTTTCAATGGAACGAGAGGACAGAGAGACCGTGTTTGACGCTTTTATAAGCTGTAAAAACGTGATGTGTGAGTGTGTGTGCTGTGTGTATATTTCTGTGGAGAGGGGAAAGAGTATAAAAAGACTGGGTCCCGCTGTATTACTCAGGCTGCACTACAGCGTCTATTCACAGGCGCGATCCCACTACTGAGCGGCACGGGGGCTTTGACCTGCTCCGTTTCCGACCTGGGCCGGTGCACCCCTCCTTAGGCGACCTGGTGGTCCCGAGCTCCCCCAGGAGCACCATATCGATACCGAACTTAGTGCGGACACCCGATCGGCATAGTCCGCTGCAGCTCAGAGCTCCTGAGCTCAAACGATCCGCCAGCCTCAGCCTCCCGGTAGCTTGGATTACAGGCGCGCGCCACCGCACCCGGCAAGAGGCGCCCTCGTTTACGCAGACTTTAAGGTTTACACACCTGACGTCATCAGGAAACTGCTGCAGATAGCAGCCAACAGCAGCCGTAAAGGTGCTGCTCAACACACAGTCAACACACAGTTAGGGGAGACCGGGGATAGTTGTAACGTGGGTCAGTTGTAACACTTCCAATTTCTCCAATCAGGGCTAAGTTTCAAATGATGCGACTCATCCTGTGCATGCCCAATTCAGCTCTGCTATCACATGTGAAAAATCAGCACATTTTGTCAAACACAGACAATTTAACACGAAAAAAAGTAATTTGTATGCCAAAAAGTAAGTTTTTCTACTTTATTTCAATTTCTAATAGCATTATCTGCTTTGCAGTTAAACTCATCAAACTTAAATTGTGTTATTTGTATGTCTATGGGGATATATTCTGTGTAGGTCTTTAGTGCTAATGTTTTAGCCGTTGGCTGTAATGTTAGCTAGTTCATGGCTATAGGAGTCTGGGTCAGTTGTAACAGCAACAGTCTGGGTTAGTTGTAACAATGCAAATGTTACAAGTTGCCACACTATTACTTTAACTTATATTAAACAAGTTGGGGCAACGACATCAGCAGAGAGAGGTTCACTGGTCGCATTTGTATATGTGGTTAATGCCATTGGCAACACAATTCCTCCACTGTTTGTGTTCCCACACATACATTATGCAGACCACTGTGTCAGAGATGGACCAGTAGGAAGTACTGGTAGTGGAAATAAATCAGGATGGGTGCAAGAAACAGATTTCCTCATCTTTCTGAAGCACTTTGCAAACCACACCAAGGTAAGCCATGATAAAAAGTAATGGAATTGCGATGCTGGTGAACAACTACATTTTTTCAGCTTCATTGTTATGTTCAAAATTGGTGCAAGAGTTGTAGGTTATAATGCCCACTGAGCCAATGAGGCCAAACTCAAGGAAGACCAATCAAAATTAATGAAATATTCAGTTGCAGAAAATTCCAGAATTTGTCTTTTTTGGGGGGTTGGAATATGTTCAAAAGCTAGATTTCTGCATTCTGTCACACACACACACAGCTACATAAATGGCTCTAAGTGCATTCATGTGTTGAATAAACAAAGATTACATGTTAATATTTTGTTAGTACCCTTATTTCATTGTGTTACATTTCACCCCGGGATATGTTACAACTAACCCAGACTATGGGGTTAATTGTAACATTTCACTCTTTGTGTTTGAGACCATACCATGCAATGGGTAATTGTGCTGCAGAGAAAATAGCTGCACTATTTAATAGCAGAGACATGTAAATACTTTGCATTACATTTTGAATCCACTACCTTAAAAGAGCTTCAATTTACAGACAGAAATGTCAAAAATGTTACAACTATCCCCGGTCTCCCCTACTCATTTAAAATGTCTAGGTTTTAATAAATACAACCGAATCTTACAACCAAAGTGGTCATCTCATGTAAAAATATATAAAAATTCATTATTGTATATAGTAAATATTAAGTCTAATATATGCCCTAATAAGCTATAGTACTTTTTCCTTTGGGAAGGTACCATGTGTGCAGTCTGCAATTCTGTTGCGGAAAGATGTTGAATCTATTTATTTACTGTAGAAAAATAATTGGTTTCTGTGCATTTGTTTTACCCTGGCAATAAATTAAAGTCGATTACGTTGATTAAGCATCATTAGGCGGAGGGTGGGGGGCGGTTCCCTATTTTTGCTGGGAGTTGGCAACTCTGCTAGTTAGGTATATGTAATTATTGATTAGGTTGTTTGATATTTCCGGTAAGTACTGTTTAAAATACCAGAATAGGGAGGATGGTGTAGGTTTAAGTTTATTAGATTGATACATATATACCAACAGGAAAGCACACATCACTGTCACAACAGCATTTGTTTTCATTCAGAGGCTTTATGGCTTTTCCTGTAATTCCTGGTGGGCTGTTCTCTAGTCAAAATGCCCGGGCTGATTTTTTTTTTGTCCCAGTCCAGTCCTGCGTGTTCATCAAAGTCAATCACTGAAAGAAAAAAAAAAAGTTCACCGTCTCTTTGAATTTGCAGTGATGGTCATTGCTACTCCCCTCCAGTTGGAGGCGCTGTTGGACCAAGAAACAGCGGTGGTTTTCAATGGAACGAGAGGACAGAGAGACCGTGTTTGACGCTTTTATAAGCTGTAAAAACGTGATGTGTGAGTGTGTGTGCTGTGTGTATATTTCTGTGGAGAGGGGAAAGAGTATAAAAAGACTGGGTCCCGCTGTATTACTCAGGCTGCACTACAGCGTCTATTCACAGGCGCGATCCCACTACTGAGCGGCACGGGGGCTTTGACCTGCTCCGTTTCCGACCTGGGCCGGTGCACCCCTCCTTAGGCGACCTGGTGGTCCCGAGCTCCCCCAGGAGCACCATATCGATACCGAACTTAGTGCGGACACCCGATCGGCATAGTCCGCTGCAGCTCAGAGCTCCTGAGCTCAAACGATCCGCCAGCCTCAGCCTCCCGGTAGCTTGGATTACAGGCGCGCGCCACCGCACCCGGCAAGAGGCGCCCTCGTTTACGCAGACTTTAAGGTTTACACACCTGACGTCATCAGGAAACTGCTGCAGATAGCAGCCAACAGCAGCCGTAAAGGTGCTGCTCAACACACAGTCAACACACAGTTACTCATTTAAAATGTCTAGGTTTTAATAAATACAACCGAATCTTACAACCAAAGTGGTCATCTCATGTAAAAATATATAAAAATTCATTATTGTATATAGTAAATATTAAGTCTAATATATGCCCTAATAAGCTATAGTACTTTTTCCTTTGGGAAGGTACCATGTGTGCAGTCTGCAATTCTGTTGCGGAAAGATGTTGAATCTATTTATTTACTGTAGAAAAATAATTGGTTTCTGTGCATTTGTTTTACCCTGGCAATAAATTAAAGTCGATTACGTTGATTAAGCATCATTAGGCGGAGGGTGGGGGGCGGTTCCCTATTTTTGCTGGGAGTTGGCAACTCTGCTAGTTAGGTATATGTAATTATTGATTAGGTTGTTTGATATTTCCGGTAAGTACTGTTTAAAATACCAGAATAGGGAGGATGGTGTAGGTTTAAGTTTATTAGATTGACACATATA
Organism: Rhamphochromis longiceps; assembly: GCF_057381845.1. Lineage (NCBI taxonomy): Eukaryota > Metazoa > Chordata > Actinopteri > Cichliformes > Cichlidae > Rhamphochromis > Rhamphochromis longiceps. The sequence goes on from NC_140569.1 coordinate 26,005,336, forward strand.
TACCAACAGGACAGCGTACATCACTGTCACAACAGCATTTGTTTTCATTCAGAGGCTTTATGGCTTTTCCTATAATTCCTGGTGGGCTGTTCTCTAGTCAAAATGCCCGGGCTGATTTTTTTTTTGTCCCAGTCCAGTCCTGCGTGTTCATCAAAGTCAATCACTGAAAGAAAAAAAAAAGTTCACCGTCTCTTTGAATTTGCAGTGATGGTCATTGCTACTCCCCTCCAGTTGGAGGCGCTGTTGGACCAAGAAACAGCGGTGGTTTTCAATGGAACGAGAGGACAGAGAGACCGTGTTTGACGCTTTTATAAGCTGTAAAAACGTGATGTGTGAGTGTGTGTGCTGTGTGTATATTTCTGTGGAGAGGGGAAAGAGTATAAAAAGACTGGGTCCCGCTGTATTACTCAGGCTGCACTACAGCGTCTATTCACAGGCGCGATCCCACTACTGAGCGGCACGGGGGCTTTGACCTGCTCCGTTTCCGACCTGGGCCGGTGCACCCCTCCTTAGGCGACCTGGTGGTCCCGAGCTCCCCCAGGAGCACCATATCGATACCGAACTTAGTGCGGACACCCGATCGGCATAGTCCGCTGCAGCTCAGAGCTCCTGAGCTCAAACGATCCGCCAGCCTCAGCCTCCCGGTAGCTTGGATTACAGGCGCGCGCCACCGCACCCGGCAAGAGGCGCCCTCGTTTACGCAGACTTTAAGGTTTACACACCTGACGTCATCAGGAAACTGCTGCAGATAGCAGCCAACAGCAGCCGTAAAGGTGCTGCTCAACACACAGTCAACACACAGTTAGGGGAGACCGGGGATAGTTGTAACGTGGGTCAGTTGTAACACTTCCAATTTCTCCAATCAGGGCTAAGTTTCAAATGATGCGACTCATCCTGTGCATGCCCAATTCAGCTCTGCTATCACATGTGAAAAATCAGCACATTTTGTCAAACACAGACAATTTAACACGAAAAAAAGTAATTTGTATGCCAAAAAGTAAGTTTTTCTACTTTATTTCAATTTCTAATAGCATTATCTGCTTTGCAGTTAAACTCATCAAACTTAAATTGTGTTATTTGTATGTCTATGGGGATATATTCTGTGTAGGTCTTTAGTGCTAATGTTTTAGCCGTTGGCTGTAATGTTAGCTAGTTCATGGCTATAGGAGTCTGGGTCAGTTGTAACAGCAACAGTCTGGGTTAGTTGTAACAATGCAAATGTTACAAGTTGCCACACTATTACTTTAACTTATATTAAACAAGTTGGGGCAACGACATCAGCAGAGAGAGGTTCACTGGTCGCATTTGTATATGTGGTTAATGCCATTGGCAACACAATTCCTCCACTGTTTGTGTTCCCACACATACATTATGCAGACCACTGTGTCAGAGATGGACCAGTAGGAAGTACTGGTAGTGGAAATAAATCAGGATGGGTGCAAGAAACAGATTTCCTCATCTTTCTGAAGCACTTTGCAAACCACACCAAGGTAAGCCATGATAAAAAGTAATGGAATTGCGATGCTGGTGAACAACTACATTTTTTCAGCTTCATTGTTATGTTCAAAATTGGTGCAAGAGTTGTAGGTTATAATGCCCACTGAGCCAATGAGGCCAAACTCAAGGAAGACCAATCAAAATTAATGAAATATTCAGTTGCAGAAAATTCCAGAATTTGTCTTTTTTGGGGGGTTGGAATATGTTCAAAAGCTAGATTTCTGCATTCTGTCACACACACACACAGCTACATAAATGGCTCTAAGTGCATTCATGTGTTGAATAAACAAAGATTACATGTTAATATTTTGTTAGTACCCTTATTTCATTGTGTTACATTTCACCCCGGGATATGTTACAACTAACCCAGACTATGGGGTTAATTGTAACATTTCACTCTTTGTGTTTGAGACCATACCATGCAATGGGTAATTGTGCTGCAGAGAAAATAGCTGCACTATTTAATAGCAGAGACATGTAAATACTTTGCATTACATTTTGAATCCACTACCTTAAAAGAGCTTCAATTTACAGACAGAAATGTCAAAAATGTTACAACTATCCCCGGTCTCCCCTACTCATTTAAAATGTCTAGGTTTTAATAAATACAACCGAATCTTACAACCAAAGTGGTCATCTCATGTAAAAATATATAAAAATTCATTATTGTATATAGTAAATATTAAGTCTAATATATGCCCTAATAAGCTATAGTACTTTTTCCTTTGGGAAGGTACCATGTGTGCAGTCTGCAATTCTGTTGCGGAAAGATGTTGAATCTATTTATTTACTGTAGAAAAATAATTGGTTTCTGTGCATTTGTTTTACCCTGGCAATAAATTAAAGTCGATTACGTTGATTAAGCATCATTAGGCGGAGGGTGGGGGGCGGTTCCCTATTTTTGCTGGGAGTTGGCAACTCTGCTAGTTAGGTATATGTAATTATTGATTAGGTTGTTTGATATTTCCGGTAAGTACTGTTTAAAATACCAGAATAGGGAGGATGGTGTAGGTTTAAGTTTATTAGATTGATACATATATACCAACAGGACAGCACACATCACTGTCACAACAGCATTTGTTTTCATTCAGAGGCTTTATGGCTTTTCCTGTAATTCCTGGTGGGCTGTTCTCTAGTCAAAATGCCCGGGCTGATTTTTTTTTTGTCCCAGTCCAGTCCTGCGTGTTCATCAAAGTCAATCACTGAAAGAAAAAAAAAAGTTCACCGTCTCTTTGAATTTGCAGTGATGGTCATTGCTACTCCCCTCCAGTTGGAGGCGCTGTTGGACCAAGAAACAGCGGTGGTTTTCAATGGAACGAGAGGACAGAGAGACCGTGTTTGACGCTTTTATAAGCTGTAAAAACGTGATGTGTGAGTGTGTGTGCTGTGTGTATATTTCTGTGGAGAGGAGAAAGAGTATAAAAAGACTGGGTCCCGCTGTATTACTCAGGCTGCACTACAGCGTCTATTCACAGGCGCGATCCCACTACTGAGCGGCACGGGGGCTTTGACCTGCTCCGTTTCCGACCTGGGCCGGTGCACCCCTCCTTAGGCGACCTGGTGGTCCCGAGCTCCCCCAGGAGCACCATATCGATACCGAACTTAGTGCGGACACCCGATCGGCATAGTCCGCTGCAGCTCAGAGCTCCTGAGCTCAAACGATCCGCCAGCCTCAGCCTCCCGGTAGCTTGGATTACAGGCGCGCGCCACCGCACCCGGCAAGAGGCGCCCTCGTTTACGCAGACTTTAAGGTTTACACACCTGACGTCATCAGGAAACTGCTGCAGATAGCAGCCAACAGCAGCCGTAAAGGTGCTGCTCAACACACAGTCAACACACAGTTAGGGGAGACCGGGGATAGTTGTAACGTGGGTCAGTTGTAACACTTCCAATTTCTCCAATCAGGGCTAAGTTTCAAATGATGCGACTCATCCTGTGCATGCCCAATTCAGCTCTGCTATCACATGTGAAAAATCAGCACATTTTGTCAAACACAGACAATTTAACACGAAAAAAAGTAATTTGTATGCCAAAAAGTAAGTTTTTCTACTTTATTTCAATTTCTAATAGCATTATCTGCTTTGCAGTTAAACTCATCAAACTTAAATTGTGTTATTTGTATGTCTATGGGGATATATTCTGTGTAGGTCTTTAGTGCTAATGTTTTAGCCGTTGGCTGTAATGTTAGCTAGTTCATGGCTATAGGAGTCTGGGTCAGTTGTAACAGCAACAGTCTGGGTTAGTTGTAACAATGCAAATGTTACAAGTTGCCACACTATTACTTTAACTTATATTAAACAAGTTGGGGCAACGACATCAGCAGAGAGAGGTTCACTGGTCGCATTTGTATATGTGGTTAATGCCATTGGCAACACAATTCCTCCACTGTTTGTGTTCCCACACATACATTATGCAGACCACTGTGTCAGAGATGGACCAGTAGGAAGTACTGGTAGTGGAAATAAATCAGGATGGGTGCAAGAAACAGATTTCCTCATCTTTCTGAAGCACTTTGCAAACCACACCAAGGTAAGCCATGATAAAAAGTAATGGAATTGCGATGCTGGTGAACAACTACATTTTTTCAGCTTCATTGTTATGTTCAAAATTGGTGCAAGAGTTGTAGGTTATAATGCCCACTGAGCCAATGAGGCCAAACTCAAGGAAGACCAATCAAAATTAATGAAATATTCAGTTGCAGAAAATTCCAGAATTTGTCTTTTTTGGGGGGTTGGAATATGTTCAAAAGCTAGATTTCTGCATTCTGTCACACACACACACAGCTACATAAATGGCTCTAAGTGCATTCATGTGTTGAATAAACAAAGATTACATGTTAATATTTTGTTAGTACCCTTATTTCATTGTGTTACATTTCACCCCGGGATATGTTACAACTAACCCAGACTATGGGGTTAATTGTAACATTTCACTCTTTGTGTTTGAGACCATACCATGCAATGGGCAATTGTGCTGCAGAGAAAATAGCTGCACTATTTAATAGCAGAGACATGTAAATACTTTGCATTACATTTTGAATCCACTACCTTAAAAGAGCTTCAATTTACAGACAGAAATGTCAAAAATGTTACAACTATCCCCGGTCTCCCCTACTCATTTAAAATGTCTAGGTTTTAATAAATACAACCGAATCTTACAACCAAAGTGGTCATCTCATGTAAAAATATATAAAAATTCATTATTGTATATAGTAAATATTAAGTCTAATATATGCCCTAATAAGCTATAGTACTTTTTCCTTTGGGAAGGTACCATGTGTGCAGTCTGCAATTCTGTTGCGGAAAGATGTTGAATCTATTTATTTACTGTAGAAAAATAATTGGTTTCTGTGCATTTGTTTTACCCTGGCAATAAATTAAAGTCGATTACGTTGATTAAGCATCATTAGGCGGAGGGTGGGGGGCGGTTCCCTATTTTTGCTGGGAGTTGGCAACTCTGCTAGTTAGGTATATGTAATTATTGATTAGGTTGTTTGATATTTCCGGTAAGTACTGTTTAAAATACCAGAATAGGGAGGATGGTGTAGGTTTAAGTTTATTAGATTGATACATATATACCAACAGGACAGCGTACATCACTGTCACAACAGCATTTGTTTTCATTCAGAGGCTTTATGGCTTTTCCTGTAATTCCTGGTGGGCTGTTCTCTAGTCAAAATGCCCGGGCTGATTTTTTTTTTGTCCCAGTCCAGTCCTGCGTGTTCATCAAAGTCAATCACTGAAAAAAAAAAAAGTTCACCGTCTCTTTGAATTTGCAGTGATGGTCATTGCTACTCCCCTCCAGTTGGAGGCGCTGTTGGACCAAGAAACAGCGGTGGTTTTCAATGGAACGAGAGGACAGAGAGACCGTGTTTGACGCTTTTATAAGCTGTAAAAACGTGATGTGTGAGTGTGTATATTTCTGTGGAGAGGGGAAAGAGTATAAAAAGACTGGGTCCCGCTGTATTACTCAGGCTGCACTACAGCGTCTATTCACAGGCGCGATCCCACTACTGAGCGGCACGGGGGCTTTGACCTGCTCCGTTTCCGACCTGGGCCGGTGCACCCCTCCTTAGGCGACCTGGTGGTCCCGAGCTCCCCCAGGAGCACCATATCGATACCGAACTTAGTGCGGACACCCGATCGGCATAGTCCGCTGCAGCTCAGAGCTCCTGAGCTCAAACGATCCGCCAGCCTCAGCCTCCCGGTAGCTTGGATTACAGGCGCGCGCCACCGCACCCGGCAAGAGGCGCCCTCGTTTACGCAGACTTTAAGGTTTACACACCTGACGTCATCAGGAAACTGCTGCAGATAGCAGCCAACAGCAGCCGTAAAGGTGCTGCTCAACACACAGTCAACACACAGTTAGGGGAGACCGGGGATAGTTGTAACGTGGGTCAGTTGTAACACTTCCAATTTCTCCAATCAGGGCTAAGTTTCAAATGATGCGACTCATCCTGTGCATGCCCAATTCAGCTCTGCTATCACATGTGAAAAATCAGCACATTTTGTCAAACACAGACAATTTAACACGAAAAAAAGTAATTTGTATGCCAAAAAGTAAGTTTTTCTACTTTATTTCAATTTCTAATAGCATTATCTGCTTTGCAGTTAAACTCATCAAACTTAAATTGTGTTATTTGTATGTCTATGGGGATATATTCTGTGTAGGTCTTTAGTGCTAATGTTTTAGCCGTTGGCTGTAATGTTAGCTAGTTCATGGCTATAGGAGTCTGGGTCAGTTGTAACAGCAACAGTCTGGGTTAGTTGTAACAATGCAAATGTTACAAGTTGCCACACTATTACTTTAACTTATATTAAACAAGTTGGGGCAACGACATCAGCAGAGAGAGGTTCACTGGTCGCATTTGTATATGTGGTTAATGCCATTGGCAACACAATTCCTCCACTGTTTGTGTTCCCACACATACATTATGCAGACCACTGTGTCAGAGATGGACCAGTAGGAAGTACTGGTAGTGGAAATAAATCAGGATGGGTGCAAGAAACAGATTTCCTCATCTTTCTGAAGCACTTTGCAAACCACACCAAGGTAAGCCATGATAAAAAGTAATGGAATTGCGATGCTGGTGAACAACTACATTTTTTCAGCTTCATTGTTATGTTCAAAATTGGTGCAAGAGTTGTAGGTTATAATGCCCACTGAGCCAATGAGGCCAAACTCAAGGAAGACCAATCAAAATTAATGAAATATTCAGTTGCAGAAAATTCCAGAATTTGTCTTTTTTGGGGGGTTGGAATATGTTCAAAAGCTAGATTTCTGCATTCTGTCACACACACACACAGCTACATAAATGGCTCTAAGTGCATTCATGTGTTGAATAAACAAAGATTACATGTTAATATTTTGTTAGTACCCTTATTTCATTGTGTTACATTTCACCCCGGGATATGTTACAACTAACCCAGACTATGGGGTTAATTGTAACATTTCACTCTTTGTGTTTGAGACCATACCATGCAATGGGTAATTGTGCTGCAGAGAAAATAGCTGCACTATTTAATAGCAGAGACATGTAAATACTTTGCATTACATTTTGAATCCACTACCTTAAAAGAGCTTCAATTTACAGACAGAAATGTCAAAAATGTTACAACTATCCCCGGTCTCCCCTACTCATTTAAAATGTCTAGGTTTTAATAAATACAACCGAATCTTACAACCAAAGTGGTCATCTCATGTAAAAATATATAAAAATTCATTATTGTATATAGTAAATATTAAGTCTAATATATGCCCTAATAAGCTATAGTACTTTTTCCTTTGGGAAGGTACCATGTGTGCAGTCTGCAATTCTGTTGCGGAAAGATGTTGAATCTATTTATTTACTGTAGAAAAATAATTGGTTTCTGTGCATTTGTTTTACCCTGGCAATAAATTAAAGTCGATTACGTTGATTAAGCATCATTAGGCGGAGGGTGGGGGGCGGTTCCCTATTTTTGCTGGGAGTTGGCAACTCTGCTAGTTAGGTATATGTAATTATTGATTAGGTTGTTTGATATTTCCGGTAAGTACTGTTTAAAATACCAGAATAGGGAGGATGGTGTAGGTTTAAGTTTATTAGATTGATACATATATACCAACAGGACAGCACACATCACTGTCACAACAGCATTTGTTTTCATTCAGAGGCTTTATGGCTTTTCCTGTAATTCCTGGTGGGCTGTTCTCTAGTCAAAATGCCCGGGCTGATTTTTTTTTTGTCCCAGTCCAGTCCTGCGTGTTCATCAAAGTCAATCACTGAAAGAAAAAAAAAAGTTCACCGTCTCTTTGAATTTGCAGTGATGGTCATTGCTACTCCCCTCCAGTTGGAGGCGCTGTTGGACCAAGAAACAGCGGTGGTTTTCAATGGAACGAGAGGACAGAGAGACCGTGTTTGACGCTTTTATAAGCTGTAAAAACGTGATGTGTGAGTGTGTGTGCTGTGTGTATATTTCTGTGGAGAGGAGAAAGAGTATAAAAAGACTGGGTCCCGCTGTATTACTCAGGCTGCACTACAGCGTCTATTCACAGGCGCGATCCCACTACTGAGCGGCACGGGGGCTTTGACCTGCTCCGTTTCCGACCTGGGCCGGTGCACCCCTCCTTAGGCGACCTGGTGGTCCCGAGCTCCCCCAGGAGCACCATATCGATACCGAACTTAGTGCGGACACCCGATCGGCATAGTCCGCTGCAGCTCAGAGCTCCTGAGCTCAAACGATCCGCCAGCCTCAGCCTCCCGGTAGCTTGGATTACAGGCGCGCGCCACCGCACCCGGCAAGAGGCGCCCTCGTTTACGCAGACTTTAAGGTTTACACACCTGACGTCATCAGGAAACTGCTGCAGATAGCAGCCAACAGCAGCCGTAAAGGTGCTGCTCAACACACAGTCAACACACAGTTAGGGGAGACCGGGGATAGTTGTAACGTGGGTCAGTTGTAACACTTCCAATTTCTCCAATCAGGGCTAAGTTTCAAATGATGCGACTCATCCTGTGCATGCCCAATTCAGCTCTGCTATCACATGTGAAAAATCAGCACATTTTGTCAAACACAGACAATTTAACACGAAAAAAAGTAATTTGTATGCCAAAAAGTAAGTTTTTCTACTTTATTTCAATTTCTAATAGCATTATCTGCTTTGCAGTTAAACTCATCAAACTTAAATTGTGTTATTTGTATGTCTATGGGGATATATTCTGTGTAGGTCTTTAGTGCTAATGTTTTAGCCGTTGGCTGTAATGTTAGCTAGTTCATGGCTATAGGAGTCTGGGTCAGTTGTAACAGCAACAGTCTGGGTTAGTTGTAACAATGCAAATGTTACAAGTTGCCACACTATTACTTTAACTTATATTAAACAAGTTGGGGCAACGACATCAGCAGAGAGAGGTTCACTGGTCGCATTTGTATATGTGGTTAATGCCATTGGCAACACAATTCCTCCACTGTTTGTGTTCCCACACATACATTATGCAGACCACTGTGTCAGAGATGGACCAGTAGGAAGTACTGGTAGTGGAAATAAATCAGGATGGGTGCAAGAAACAGATTTCCTCATCTTTCTGAAGCACTTTGCAAACCACACCAAGGTAAGCCATGATAAAAAGTAATGGAATTGCGATGCTGGTGAACAACTACATTTTTTCAGCTTCATTGTTATGTTCAAAATTGGTGCAAGAGTTGTAGGTTATAATGCCCACTGAGCCAATGAGGCCAAACTCAAGGAAGACCAATCAAAATTAATGAAATATTCAGTTGCAGAAAATTCCAGAATTTGTCTTTTTTGGGGGGTTGGAATATGTTCAAAAGCTAGATTTCTGCATTCTGTCACACACACACACAGCTACATAAATGGCTCTAAGTGCATTCATGTGTTGAATAAACAAAGATTACATGTTAATATTTTGTTAGTACCCTTATTTCATTGTGTTACATTTCACCCCGGGATATGTTACAACTAACCCAGACTATGGGGTTAATTGTAACATTTCACTCTTTGTGTTTGAGACCATACCATGCAATGGGCAATTGTGCTGCAGAGAAAATAGCTGCACTATTTAATAGCAGAGACATGTAAATACTTTGCATTACATTTTGAATCCACTACCTTAAAAGAGCTTCAATTTACAGACAGAAATGTCAAAAATGTTACAACTATCCCCGGTCTCCCCTACTCATTTAAAATGTCTAGGTTTTAATAAATACAACCGAATCTTACAACCAAAGTGGTCATCTCATGTAAAAATATATAAAAATTCATTATTGTATATAGTAAATATTAAGTCTAATATATGCCCTAATAAGCTATAGTACTTTTTCCTTTGGGAAGGTACCATGTGTGCAGTCTGCAATTCTGTTGCGGAAAGATGTTGAATCTATTTATTTACTGTAGAAAAATAATTGGTTTCTGTGCATTTGTTTTACCCTGGCAATAAATTAAAGTCGATTACGTTGATTAAGCATCATTAGGCGGAGGGTGGGGGGCGGTTCCCTATTTTTGCTGGGAGTTGGCAACTCTGCTAGTTAGGTATATGTAATTATTGATTAGGTTGTTTGATATTTCCGGTAAGTACTGTTTAAAATACCAGAATAGGGAGGATGGTGTAGGTTTAAGTTTATTAGATTGATACATATATACCAACAGGACAGCGTACATCACTGTCACAACAGCATTTGTTTTCATTCAGAGGCTTTATGGCTTTTCCTGTAATTCCTGGTGGGCTGTTCTCTAGTCAAAATGCCCGGGCTGATTTTTTTTTTGTCCCAGTCCAGTCCTGCGTGTTCATCAAAGTCAATCACTGAAAAAAAAAAAAGTTCACCGTCTCTTTGAATTTGCAGTGATGGTCATTGCTACTCCCCTCCAGTTGGAGGCGCTGTTGGACCAAGAAACAGCGGTGGTTTTCAATGGAACGAGAGGACAGAGAGACCGTGTTTGACGCTTTTATAAGCTGTAAAAACGTGATGTGTGAGTGTGTATATTTCTGTGGAGAGGGGAAAGAGTATAAAAAGACTGGGTCCCGCTGTATTACTCAGGCTGCACTACAGCGTCTATTCACAGGCGCGATCCCACTACTGAGCGGCACGGGGGCTTTGACCTGCTCCGTTTCCGACCTGGGCCGGTGCACCCCTCCTTAGGCGACCTGGTGGTCCCGAGCTCCCCCAGGAGCACCATATCGATACCGAACTTAGTGCGGACACCCGATCGGCATAGTCCGCTGCAGCTCAGAGCTCCTGAGCTCAAACGATCCGCCAGCCTCAGCCTCCCGGTAGCTTGGATTACAGGCGCGCGCCACCGCACCCGGCAAGAGGCGCCCTCGTTTACGCAGACTTTAAGGTTTACACACCTGACGTCATCAGGAAACTGCTGCAGATAGCAGCCAACAGCAGCCGTAAAGGTGCTGCTCAACACACAGTCAACACACAGTTACTCATTTAAAATGTCTAGGTTTTAATAAATAAAACCGAATCTTACAACCAAAGTGGTCATCTCATGTAAAAATATATAAAAATTCATTATTGTATATAGTAAATATTAAGTCTAATATATGCCCTAATAAGCTCTAGTACTTTTTCCTTTGGGAAGGTACCATGTGTGCAGTCTGCAATTCTGTTGCGGAAAGATGTTGAATCTATTTATTTACTGTAGAAAAATAATTGGTTTCTGTGCATTTGTTTTACCCTGGCAATAAATTAAAGTCGATTACGTTGATTAAGCATCATTAGGCGGAGGGTGGGGGGCGGTTCCCTATTTTTGCTGGGAGTTGGCAACTCTGCTAGTTAGGTATATGTAATTATTGATTAGGTTGTTTGATATTTCCGGTAAGTACTGTTTAAAATACCAGAATAGGGAGGATGGTGTAGGTTTAAGTTTATTAGATTGATACATATATACCAACAGGACAGCGTACATCACTGTCACAACAGCATTTGTTTTCATTCAGAGGCTTTATGGCTTTTCCTGTAATTCCTGGTGGGCTGTTCTCTAGTCAAAATGCCCGGGCTGATTTTTTTTTGTCCCAGTCCAGTCCTGCGTGTTCATCAAAGTCAATCACTGAAAGAAAAAAAAAGTTCACCGTCTCTTTGAATTTGCAGTGATGGTCATTGCTACTCCCCTCCAGTTGGAGGCGCTGTTGGACCAAGAAACAGCGGTGGTTTTCAATGGAACGAGAGGACAGAGAGACCGTGTTTGACGCTTTTATAAGCTGTAAAAACGTGATGTGTGAGTGTGTGTATATTTCTGTGGAGAGGGGAAAGAGTATAAAAAGACTGGGTCCCGCTGTATTACTCAGGCTGCACTACAGCGTCTATTCACAGGCGCGATCCCACTACTGAGCGGCACGGGGGCTTTGACCTGCTCCGTTTCCGACCTGGGCCGGTGCACCCCTCCTTAGGCGACCTGGTGGTCCCGAGCTCCCCCAGGAGCACCATATCGATACCGAACTTAGTGCGGACACCCGATCGGCATAGTCCGCTGCAGCTCAGAGCTCCTGAGCTCAAACGATCCGCCAGCCTCAGCCTCCCGGTAGCTTGGATTACAGGCGCGCGCCACCGCACCCGGCAAGAGGCGCCCTCGTTTACGCAGACTTTAAGGTTTACACACCTGACGTCATCAGGAAACTGCTGCAGATAGCAGCCAACAGCAGCCGTAAAGGTGCTGCTCAACACACAGTCAACACACAGTTAGGGGAGACCGGGGATAGTTGTAACGTGGGTCAGTTGTAACACTTCCAATTTCTCCAATCAGGGCTAAGTTTCAAATGATGCGACTCATCCTGTGCATGCCCAATTCAGCTCTGCTATCACATGTGAAAAATCAGCACATTTTGTCAAACACAGACAATTTAACACGAAAAAAAGTAATTTGTATGCCAAAAAGTAAGTTTTTCTACTTTATTTCAATTTCTAATAGCATTATCTGCTTTGCAGTTAAACTCATCAAACTTAAATTGTGTTATTTGTATGTCTATGGGGATATATTCTGTGTAGGTCTTTAGTGCTAATGTTTTAGCCGTTGGCTGTAATGTTAGCTAGTTCATGGCTATAGGAGTCTGGGTCAGTTGTAACAGCAACAGTCTGGGTTAGTTGTAACAATGCAAATGTTACAAGTTGCCACACTATTACTTTAACTTATATTAAACAAGTTGGGGCAACGACATCAGCAGAGAGAGGTTCACTGGTCGCATTTGTATATGTGGTTAATGCCATTGGCAACACAATTCCTCCACTGTTTGTGTTCCCACACATACATTATGCAGACCACTGTGTCAGAGATGGACCAGTAGGAAGTACTGGTAGTGGAAATAAATCAGGATGGGTGCAAGAAACAGATTTCCTCATCTTTCTGAAGCACTTTGCAAACCACACCAAGGTAAGCCATGATAAAAAGTAATGGAATTGCGATGCTGGTGAACAACTACATTTTTTCAGCTTCATTGTTATGTTCAAAATTGGTGCAAGAGTTGTAGGTTATAATGCCCACTGAGCCAATGAGGCCAAACTCAAGGAAGACCAATCAAAATTAATGAAATATTCAGTTGCAGAAAATTCCAGAATTTGTCTTTTTTGGGGGGTTGGAATATGTTCAAAAGCTAGATTTCTGCATTCTGTCACACACACACACAGCTACATAAATGGCTCTAAGTGCATTCATGTGTTGAATAAACAAAGATTACATGTTAATATTTTGTTAGTACCCTTATTTCATTGTGTTACATTTCACCCCGGGATATGTTACAACTAACCCAGACTATGGGGTTAATTGTAACATTTCACTCTTTGTGTTTGAGACCATACCATGCAATGGGTAATTGTGCTGCAGAGAAAATAGCTGCACTATTTAATAGCAGAGACATGTAAATACTTTGCATTACATTTTGAATCCACTACCTTAAAAGAGCTTCAATTTACAGACAGAAATGTCAAAAATGTTACAACTATCCCCGGTCTCCCCTACTCATTTAAAATGTCTAGGTTTTAATAAATACAACCGAATCTTACAACCAAAGTGGTCATCTCATGTAAAAATATATAAAAATTCATTATTGTATATAGTAAATATTAAGTCTAATATATGCCCTAATAAGCTATAGTACTTTTTCCTTTGGGAAGGTACCATGTGTGCAGTCTGCAATTCTGTTGCGGAAAGATGTTGAATCTATTTATTTACTGTAGAAAAATAATTGGTTTCTGTGCATTTGTTTTACCCTGGCAATAAATTAAAGTCGATTACGTTGATTAAGCATCATTAGGCGGAGGGTGGGGGGCGGTTCCCTATTTTTGCTGGGAGTTGGCAACTCTGCTAGTTAGGTATATGTAATTATTGATTAGGTTGTTTGATATTTCCGGTAAGTACTGTTTAAAATACCAGAATAGGGAGGATGGTGTAGGTTTAAGTTTATTAGATTGATACATATATACCAACAGGACAGCACACATCACTGTCACAACAGCATTTGTTTTCATTCAGAGGCTTTATGGCTTTTCCTGTAATTCCTGGTGGGCTGTTCTCTAGTCAAAATGCCCGGGCTGATTTTTTTTTTGTCCCAGTCCAGTCCTGCGTGTTCATCAAAGTCAATCACTGAAAGAAAAAAAAAAGTTCACCGTCTCTTTGAATTTGCAGTGATGGTCATTGCTACTCCCCTCCAGTTGGAGGCGCTGTTGGACCAAGAAACAGCGGTGGTTTTCAATGGAACGAGAGGACAGAGAGACCGTGTTTGACGCTTTTATAAGCTGTAAAAACGTGATGTGTGAGTGTGTGTGCTGTGTGTATATTTCTGTGGAGAGGAGAAAGAGTATAAAAAGACTGGGTCCCGCTGTATTACTCAGGCTGCACTACAGCGTCTATTCACAGGCGCGATCCCACTACTGAGCGGCACGGGGGCTTTGACCTGCTCCGTTTCCGACCTGGGCCGGTGCACCCCTCCTTAGGCGACCTGGTGGTCCCGAGCTCCCCCAGGAGCACCATATCGATACCGAACTTAGTGCGGACACCCGATCGGCATAGTCCGCTGCAGCTCAGAGCTCCTGAGCTCAAACGATCCGCCAGCCTCAGCCTCCCGGTAGCTTGGATTACAGGCGCGCGCCACCGCACCCGGCAAGAGGCGCCCTCGTTTACGCAGACTTTAAGGTTTACACACCTGACGTCATCAGGAAACTGCTGCAGATAGCAGCCAACAGCAGCCGTAAAGGTGCTGCTCAACACACAGTCAACACACAGTTAGGGGAGACCGGGGATAGTTGTAACGTGGGTCAGTTGTAACACTTCCAATTTCTCCAATCAGGGCTAAGTTTCAAATGATGCGACTCATCCTGTGCATGCCCAATTCAGCTCTGCTATCACATGTGAAAAATCAGCACATTTTGTCAAACACAGACAATTTAACACGAAAAAAAGTAATTTGTATGCCAAAAAGTAAGTTTTTCTACTTTATTTCAATTTCTAATAGCATTATCTGCTTTGCAGTTAAACTCATCAAACTTAAATTGTGTTATTTGTATGTCTATGGGGATATATTCTGTGTAGGTCTTTAGTGCTAATGTTTTAGCCGTTGGCTGTAATGTTAGCTAGTTCATGGCTATAGGAGTCTGGGTCAGTTGTAACAGCAACAGTCTGGGTTAGTTGTAACAATGCAAATGTTACAAGTTGCCACACTATTACTTTAACTTATATTAAACAAGTTGGGGCAACGACATCAGCAGAGAGAGGTTCACTGGTCGCATTTGTATATGTGGTTAATGCCATTGGCAACACAATTCCTCCACTGTTTGTGTTCCCACACATACATTATGCAGACCACTGTGTCAGAGATGGACCAGTAGGAAGTACTGGTAGTGGAAATAAATCAGGATGGGTGCAAGAAACAGATTTCCTCATCTTTCTGAAGCACTTTGCAAACCACACCAAGGTAAGCCATGATAAAAAGTAATGGAATTGCGATGCTGGTGAACAACTACATTTTTTCAGCTTCATTGTTATGTTCAAAATTGGTGCAAGAGTTGTAGGTTATAATGCCCACTGAGCCAATGAGGCCAAACTCAAGGAAGACCAATCAAAATTAATGAAATATTCAGTTGCAGAAAATTCCAGAATTTGTCTTTTTTGGGGGGTTGGAATATGTTCAAAAGCTAGATTTCTGCATTCTGTCACACACACACACAGCTACATAAATGGCTCTAAGTGCATTCATGTGTTGAATAAACAAAGATTACATGTTAATATTTTGTTAGTACCCTTATTTCATTGTGTTACATTTCACCCCGGGATATGTTACAACTAACCCAGACTATGGGGTTAATTGTAACATTTCACTCTTTGTGTTTGAGACCATACCATGCAATGGGTAATTGTGCTGCAGAGAAAATAGCTGCACTATTTAATAGCAGAGACATGTAAATACTTTGCATTACATTTTGAATCCACTACCTTAAAAGAGCTTCAATTTACAGACAGAAATGTCAAAAATGTTACAACTATCCCCGGTCTCCCCTACTCATTTAAAATGTCTAGGTTTTAATAAATACAACCGAATCTTACAACCAAAGTGGTCATCTCATGTAAAAATATATAAAAATTCATTATTGTATATAGTAAATATTAAGTCTAATATATGCCCTAATAAGCTATAGTACTTTTTCCTTTGGGAAGGTACCATGTGTGCAGTCTGCAATTCTGTTGCGGAAAGATGTTGAATCTATTTATTTACTGTAGAAAAATAATTGGTTTCTGTGCATTTGTTTTACCCTGGCAATAAATTAAAGTCGATTACGTTGATTAAGCATCATTAGGCGGAGGGTGGGGGGCGGTTCCCTATTTTTGCTGGGAGTTGGCAACTCTGCTAGTTAGGTATATGTAATTATTGATTAGGTTGTGTTGAAAACACGCAGTTCTTTGAATCTTTGGGCTGAAGGAAGGACAATACTCGGTGTATCAATGCTCAATCAACAATCATTTATTTCCATACAATTCAACAGTCAGAGCATTACAACGTCCGGACGGGAGAGATGCTACCAGAGGGTCAGGCACATGTCTCAAAATGGTGACGGGTTGCTCAGCTTTTTATAGTCTCTAGTGGCCCCCAGCTAGTCGTAAAAGCCAAAACATCACATTTTTTCTCTGTTACAGCGCCTAAGTTATGACCTCGGCAGTTGTTTCTCTGCTTTCTGTAAGGTGGGGGTGTGGAATGTGGTCTATCTATCTCCCCTGTCTTTAGACACAGAGTCTCCTGCTTACAACCTTCTCTTCATGATTCAACAATTAAGCATGTCAAGAAAACAGTGTAACACATTCCCAGCAGATCAAGGATACAGAGTGATGCACATTTATCTAATGAACTAATATGTGAATATGTTCTGTTAACTCAAAAGTATAATGAGAACTAAACTACATACAGATCCCACACTCTATTTTAAAGGGTATAATATGATCTACAGCAGTATTCTAATTCAACTACTTTGATTACATATATAAGGTAACATATAATAACAGAATAATATCACAATACCCTCTTTTGATCTCTCATTAAAGAGATCACTAATAACAAGCACTTCAGCGTTGCAAGGTCCAAGTTTTCTTGATCCTGAGGCCCTCTGTCCCCCTTTAACGGGTGGACCATATGTGGGATGACCTCTGTGTTCGCGCAGTTCAGATGCAAGCAAAGTTAGATTTACAACCATAACAGCAGTTACAGATGACTCTCCCATCACTCCCCAATTCTCCCACAGCTTTATTTTGGTGCTCCAGTTTTCCACTCCCATTTTAATGCCCCCTTATACCTTTCAAATGTACTTAGACTAGAACCTCTGTCTAAGGAGCTTTTAACCTTTATTTTTATTGCTGCAGCTACCAGTGTCTTCCAGTTGGGTGATTCTCAGCTTCTTTCTTCGACCTCCGGGGTTAGACCACCCTTTAGTCATTGCACAGTTCTGGGGATTATTCTACCCCGATTTCAAACAAGGATCTGTGTGTTTTGGGTTCACCGGCGTGTCCCCCTTTTTGCCAAGAGCCTCTCGAACCTCGTTGGTCTGGTGTTCCTGGTTTTCGCCAACCCCTTCATGGTTATTGCTGTGTTTGTGGGATCCATCTTCTCCAGGAGCCCAAACGTCATGACACTTGACCCCAGTTGCTGTCTCGGCAGTCCCTACATCTGTCCCTGCTGTGAAGGGTCCTCACATCTCCGGGTCCCCGTCTGGTGTCTGTTCCTTTCTCTGCAAGAGACAGAAAACCAAAACACCTCTCTCCCTAGCCTTGATAATCTAATATTGTTATCCATTGTTCTTCTAATGATTCAAATTTGGTTTAAAATATTATGTTCAGGACCTATTCTAATCATAATCTATGTGTGTGTAAAAGAAATCAAAAATTTGTGAACCCTTTCTAAGTCTAACACATTATAAGCTTAAGTTTTACCATAGCTAATTTATTAAACACAAAAATAAACTCATAGAAATTTTCATATCACCATTGTTTGATGTTCGGACCCAACTTCCCCCTTTTTGACACACTCCCATGTGTCAATTCATTGGAGCGTTGCTCCAGCCTTGTCATCCCTGAGGATCTTCGATCCCGAAAATGTCCCTTCTCCTCATGTAATAAAGTCCGTCATCCTTCCATGCCCCGGTAACTGGTCCATCCAGAGCTGTAACATTTTGAAATGTACATACAACAAGCCAAACCACACCTTGGTCACACCAACCCCTTTCTGCCCTGAAGATGTCCAACACCATCTTAGTCTGGACCAGGGTTGTAATAGTTTTGCAATTTTCATCAGTTTTAATCAGTTTTTACCAATTGTTTGCTAGTTTAGTTTAGTTTTTATTTTCTGAAAATCCTTAGTTTCAATTTAGTTTTATTTGTGTTTTGCAAAAATTAAGTGTAACAAAATCCCAGTTCCATCATATCAGTCATACTCTTCTGGTTATCCTTGGGTGTTGAGACTAATAACTATTAACTCTTGCCGCACCGAGTGGTCCTAATTTTGGTTCAAGTGAATTGATAACCTTTTGAAGGCGATTGTTTCACACCTTTATTTAGATGTCCCAGTCCTGTTGTCTCGGGATACATCACGCTGCCTTATCTGGGATTAGCTGTTTTCTAGGGATGCGGGTTGAGTGGGTGAGCTCTTCAAGGAGGGGGAGTGTGCTCCCCCTGATGAGGTCTTCTAGGTAAGCTAGGTTAACCTTCTTGTGTGGGCTTTTCAAGTGCACTTTAAGGTTAGTGGGACTTTTAGTTTTATAAATGTCCCTCATGACCCCCTGATGACCCAGTATTTCATTTTTGCACACTGTAGTACACATTTTAGTTTTTGCTTGTAGCTCGCATACTCTACTTGCCACTCCTCTAATTCCTGATGTTTCTTAGAGAGGGCAACAGTACCTTTAAAATTATATCACATGTGTGGGGGTGTGGCCTTGCCAATTGTTTTGCCCACCTTTTCAAAATGGCTGGCGTGCCCACAAGCACATTTCATGGAAAAAGAAAGGTAAGCTTGATATTTACATTTAAAATGTTTTGTTAAACTCAGATTTTTATTTTATTCTTTTTGCAAGTACCCCTCCTCGGTGGCGAGAAACTGTTGGTGTGGTCAAGTGGGTGCTCTAGAAACAAACGCTCAGGACAGAACAGTTATCAGTCATGTACTTCCTACAAATTTTGCATATGTTTTATTTCATATTGATCCTCTGAGTGTAATGGTACATTTTAATTTGAATTTATCCAAACTAAACACAATATTTTCTTTATTTACTTTGCTCTTGTTCTTTTGCAGTACCACATCCTATCAAATGTCCCTGTCGATTATATTCTACATTTAATAACTTACTATTTCAAGTGAGAACCTAAATCATGTGGACCAATGTTTATTATTGCATATCTCTATTCTGAATGTGGCCAGTCATTCATAGGTATTGTTCAATTTTGGCGATTTTCCTCTATAACATTTAATTGACTTTTTACAGTGGCCTGCTATGGTTAATAATAACATATTCCAGTCATGAGTGGTATCAAAAGTCTTCTCCACTGTAGCATTTGGCATTCCCAATAATATAACATGATACCTTAATCAAAACACAGCTAATATAGCACAGTTTTCTTAATGCAAACATCAGTAACTCAAAATCAGCAACCACAGTGTTAAGTCTGCAGTTCATACTTATGTGAAGCTAGAGTCTCCTCCTCCAGTCTCTCTTATCCTCCTGCTCCTGAAAAAACAAAACAAAACAAAGCGAAGCATCCACCCTTCTCTTGTCGGCTGGGTGAATTGTTTATGAATTGTTTATTGGCATTTACTAATCCTAAAGTGGGTGCAGTCATTGTCTCAGTATCAAGTTAGTCAAAACTTTTAGTCGTCAGTCCATCACAGTCCATTCACATGCATACCTCCATACACATTCATACCAGATGTTGCTGATAATGGAGTCTCACGCGCAACCTATTCGAGCATCCATCACCAGCAAGTTGACGTCATCATTTTAAAGGAAAACAATTCCTTGTTGTTTTTTGGGCCGGATTGACTCGGTGCAATCCTTTTAGATCAGTGTTCCCTATAAGTGAATTTCTCCCAAGCCAATTACAATCATGGAGAAGCACACTTTGCAACTGTTTACAGTAATAATATTTCATAGCGCTTTAAATTTCAATCTTTCAGGCCTAGTTTAAAGAGCTGATTGTTAAATCATAAACTCACAAAATATCAACATATCCCCACCGGTGGATCACACCTCTCAGATGTTTTTTCTCCAGTGCACTGTAACAAAAACGAAAACAGACATAACCAACAAAATACTACTAAAATAACACAAACTAGGGCCCGTTGCAGACATGTCCAAGCATAAAACTATCCCTCTCTCGCTTACGAGAAAGAACACAAGCCAAAGCTCACTGATAAAATCAAGCTAGCGCTAAACAAAACCAAACAATCAACCAGAAATTCACAGGAACATTTTGCTTCCTGCCGGGACAATATTGTGTGGGAATGAGAACCTCAGGTGCCGTAACACCTTTTGTTCCTCCTTGAATTAAAACTCAATCACAGAAAATGCCGTACTCCAACCTAAAACTTACACTATTAATTCATCAATTTCACTCTGTGCCACTGTTCCTCATCAGGGCTGTGTGAAGCACAGCAAAGAATTCAGTCAAGGCCTTGAGCCATAAACAGACATCACGCACAGACATTGTTTTCATAACCAAACTTTTTTAGACCTTATTAACTCTACATAAATGCCTTCTAGGTGACATATAACACATTCTAAGTAATCAATGGTAATCAATGGAAATCAATGGCTCCTCATAAAAATTATGCATTGGGATGTTTGTGTGCAGCATTTTGCATATCAGCATAAGCAAAGCATTCTTCATTGCATCAGCGTGTATGTGTGTGCGTGTGGATCACTCTTCATTGCACAAGCGTGTGCATGTGTATGTGTGCATCACTTCTCAGTGAATCAACATTCCCGTGTGTGTGTGTGTGTGTGTGTGTGTGTGTGTGTGTGTGTTCATCACTTTCCTGTTCTGGTGTTCTGGGTAAACCACGGCCTGAAGCATGCCCTGGGGTCCTGCCCCCCTCCTTTTCAGTTTGTTTGCGACCATTGCTGCTGCTGCTGCTCAAAATTCAGTCCGTCCTGGTTCTGACCCCAATTGGGGCAGTCCTTTCTCCAGTGTCGATGTTCACCGCAGGTGAAACCTGCATCTTCTTCTGTGTTTTTGTCCATTCTGAGGTGCCTTCTGTCCTCAGTTACTCCTCTTGTCTCGGTCACGCCCTTTTTCGCCACCCGATCATCCGTGTTGGTCCATCCCTGTCCTGCACAGTGTGAATGCAAAGTTATCAAGGTCAGCATTCTTTCGCTCGGCCTTACTTTTCATTCGGGCTTGGCGGGCGTCTCGTCACAGCTCTGTCAGCTGACGCAGTCTGGGAATTTTCCCCCGTGTAGTGAAACGGGCCTTAGGTTTAGTGCTCTCCGTCTCGGCTGCATGAGATCACATTCCTGCAGGTCTGTTGACATTCTCAGGTCGTTGTTGTGGGTCCAGCTGTTGCAGCATTTGGTCAGTGTCACGTATGGGGGAGAGCAGGAGTCCAGTCAGCCTCGGCTTTCAGGGCCGGCAAAGCAGCCTGTAATTAAATATGTATAGAAAAAACAAAAACAAAACAAAACAAAAACAAACAAAAAACAAAAACAAACGAACAGGAAAATGTTGTTGTGTTGGCTGTGTTATTCAGAGGGGAGGCAATGGGGCCAGGCCCTGTGTCAGCCTTCTCTCCCCCTTTTTTTGTTTTTTGTCTCCCGATATAATCAACTCCTAACCCACCAAGTTGACAGGACAACACCGGTATATGTTAAAATTCTTAAGATCATGTTTAAAAGCCCAAAAAAGGAACTTTCTTTCATTCAGTAATCACTTTTATTAATCAATCAACAGAAAACATGTCACAATTTGAATCTTTTAACCACTAAATTTGTTGCGTCTTGCCTGGTTGGTTAGACCAGTGTTCCTTTTTTTTTTTTTTTTTTTGTTAAATTGTTGTCCTGCAACCCAGAGGGTTTCTTTGTCAGTCATGTATAGACTTCATCATTTAAGTATGTTAATTTTTCTTTAACCTTGCTGGAAAATCTTCACGTGTTCATGAGTGTAAGCTGTTTCTTCATTGCGTGTATGTGCATTTGTATAAAAGCAGGTTAATTTTATCTTTTCTCAAACTAGGCGTTACCTTAAAAGGAGCCTTTCTCTCAGATTTCTCTGCTTGTGTGTGTTTTTGTTTCACCTTTTTGTTGTGATGCTCCGGACGCCTTCCCAACCTCCACAAGTCCGTTGGCCCTAATTTTATGTGTTAAAACTTCTCTTAATTTCTCCTCTAATTCTCTCCTCGCTGCTGTCTGTTTCACAGCTGCTGATTCGTGCTGGGTGTGGTTCCCATTACCTATAATTTTGCTTCGGCCGCTGTGCTTGTGGGGGCAGTTGGTCCAGGTCCGCAGCTTCCTGTATTAACACACTAAGAGATTTATTTTAATTTCATTTTCATCACTTTTAAACAGATAAGCAGGCAACACGCCTACCTTGACAGCGTAAACTGTACGCCAGTCTCCCAACACATTCCTCTCTCTACTCCTCTATAATTCTCCACTGCACACCTCTTACTATCTCTCCTTTTTATTTTTATTACACCACAGAGTAATACACCCAATTATGCCCGTCTATCTCTATGTGGCTCCAAATTCCCTCTTTATTTTAATTTCACACTCGTCAGGGGACAGGCACACAACAATTTCAACCACTGAAACGAGGAATTCAACCTTTTTATATTTCTTTACTAATCTAGACTCAACGTTTGTTCGCAAAATGTGTCTTGTTCTAGTCCGGAAATAAATGTGAACCCGTGATTACACGGCCGTTCCAGTGTTATTTCCGTGGCTATGCGGGGGCCCTCACCTCCCCAAGTCACCACCTCAGCACCCGGACAACGCCGGTCCTGGCCACGCGTCCACGGACAGGAGGGTCGCTACTCCATAGGCAAAGTTCCACAGGTACACTAGGCATCAACCTTTGATCCTAAAATGTGTATTTGCTCTAATGTCCTCCTAATCAAACACATTAACCGTCACTGTCACTGTGTTCACGCTTCACACTCCACACAAAACACACTCAGAGCGCGCCTCACTCACACTCTCACTCAGTGCGCGCTTCACCCACAAGACAGCACCCAGAGCGCGCCTCGCAGCTTCACACACACTCTCTCACCCAGAGCGCGCTTTGACACTCACACACAACACTTTTCCTCAGCGGGAATTTTACACAGAAACCTCTGAGCTCAACTATTAGATCTTCTTAAAGCACACTGCACCATAGACCAAAATACCCCTTTCTCTGCGATTATGACCGCCACCACGGGGCAAAGTCGCATCATAAAAGTGATGCTTGCATCCCCGAAGTTATACCAGACATCATAAACCAGGTTTTGCTCTATGTACTTCTTGGCAAGTAAAATTTTACTTTGTTTTATGACCGCAGCCCTTAAAAAAAAACTCGACTGACGCCACAAACCACCGTCAAACCTCTGTTCAATGTACTAAAATTAGCACCAACCACTACTGCACTTCACAGCCGCATATCACCGGAACACGGCCGTATCATAAACCAAACCTACGGACGTGTTTCGCTCTCGCGTTGCCAGTGTTTAACCGCACCGTGAAGCCAGCATCTGCTTTTCCTTAAATCAACTTCTATTTCATAGCCGGCAAGAGCCAGGACGTAACCGACACCATAAACAAACTTCAAACCTCGACTTCAATGTACTGAACTAATGGCCGCGTCTTCAGAATAAATTCTAATGTATTATTGCTACAGAAGCCAGTATTAGACAAAATTAAATGTGGAAGGTAAAGTGGCTGCATCTAGTCCAACGTAGTATGTTATTAGTATCTCGGTAGAAGCAGATTACTGCAATCTAGACCAACGTAGTATGTTATTAGTATCTCGGTAGAAGCAGTTTATTTAACACACTGGAATTCAGCCTCAACTTATGTTGTTAGTATCTTGCGCCAAAAACCAGACACCGACAAATTTACTGTGAAAATACATGTGACTCAGCGAACAGATTAATTTGGAAAGCCCAATATGCACATTTGGTATTTGTAATACAACAGGCTGTGCTTACCTTTTTATTTTTGGACCGGTCCTCTGTTCACCTCGCCTCACGATCTCACCAAAGGTCAAATCTACACCTCCTCAGCACACCAAAGATCCGGGTCACGGCACCAAGTTGTTGAAAACACGCAGTTCTTTGAATCTTTGGGCTGAAGGAAGGACAATACTCGGTGTATCAATGCTCAATCAACAATCATTTATTTCCATACAATTCAACAGTCAGAGCATTACAACGTCCGGACGGGAGAGATGCTACCAGAGGGTCAGGCACATGTCTCAAAATGGTGACGGGTTGCTCAGCTTTTTATAGTCTCTAGTGGCCCCCAGCTAGTCGTAAAAGCCAAAACATCACATTTTTTCTCTGTTACAGCGCCTAAGTTATGACCTCGGCAGTTGTTTCTCTGCTTTCTGTAAGGTGGGGGTGTGGAATGTGGTCTATCTATCTCCCCTGTCTTTAGACACAGAGTCTCCTGCTTACAACCTTCTCTTCATGATTCAACAATTAAGCATGTCAAGAAAACAGTGTAACACATTCCCAGCAGATCAAGGATACAGAGTGATGCACATTTATCTAATGAACTAATATGTGAATATGTTCTGTTAACTCAAAAGTATAATGAGAACTAAACTACATACAGATCCCACACTCTATTTTAAAGGGTATAATATGATCTACAGCAGTATTCTAATTCAACTACTTTGATTACATATATAAGGTAACATATAATAACAGAATAATATCACAGTTGTTTGATATTTCCGGTAAGTACTGTTTAAAATACCAGAATAGGGAGGATGGTGTAGGTTTAAGTTTATTAGATTGATACATATATACCAACAGGACAGCACACATCACTGTCACAACAGCATTTGTTTTCATTCAGAGGCTTTATGGCTTTTCCTGTAATTCCTGGTGGGCTGTTCTCTAGTCAAAATGCCCGGGCTGAGTTTTTTTTTTGTCCCAGTCCAGTCCTGCGTGTTCATCAAAGTCAATCACTGAAAGAAAAAAAAAAGTTCACCGTCTCTTTGAATTTGCAGTGATGGTCATTGCTACTCCCCTCCAGTTGGAGGCGCTGTTGGACCAAGAAACAGCGGTGGTTTTCAATGGAACGAGAGGACAGAGAGACCGTGTTTGACGCTTTTATAAGCTGTAAAAACGTGATGTGTGAGTGTGTGTGCTGTGTGTATATTTCTGTGGAGAGGGGAAAGAGTATAAAAAGACTGGGTCCCGCTGTATTACTCAGGCTGCACTACAGCGTCTATTCACAGGCGCGATCCCACTACTGAGCGGCACGGGGGCTTTGACCTGCTCCGTTTCCGACCTGGGCCGGTGCACCCCTCCTTAGGCGACCTGGTGGTCCCGAGCTCCCCCAGGAGCACCATATCGATACCGAACTTAGTGCGGACACCCGATCGGCATAGTCCGCTGCAGCTCAGAGCTCCTGAGCTCAAACGATCCGCCAGCCTCAGCCTCCCGGTAGCTTGGATTACAGGCGCGCGCCACCGCACCCGGCAAGAGGCGCCCTCGTTTACGCAGACTTTAAGGTTTACACACCTGACGTCATCAGGAAACTGCTGCAGATAGCAGCCAACAGCAGCCGTAAAGGTGCTGCTCAACACACAGTCAACACACAGTTAGGGGAGACCGGGGATAGTTGTAACGTGGGTCAGTTGTAACACTTCCAATTTCTCCAATCAGGGCTAAGTTTCAAATGATGCGACTCATCCTGTGCATGCCCAATTCAGCTCTGCTATCACATGTGAAAAATCAGCACATTTTGTCAAACACAGACAATTTAACACGAAAAAAAGTAATTTGTATGCCAAAAAGTAAGTTTTTCTACTTTATTTCAATTTCTAATAGCATTATCTGCTTTGCAGTTAAACTCATCAAACTTAAATTGTGTTATTTGTATGTCTATGGGGATATATTCTGTGTAGGTCTTTAGTGCTAATGTTTTAGCCGTTGGCTGTAATGTTAGCTAGTTCATGGCTATAGGAGTCTGGGTCAGTTGTAACAGCAACAGTCTGGGTTAGTTGTAACAATGCAAATGTTACAAGTTGCCACACTATTACTTTAACTTATATTAAACAAGTTGGGGCAACGACATCAGCAGAGAGAGGTTCACTGGTCGCATTTGTATATGTGGTTAATGCCATTGGCAACACAATTCCTCCACTGTTTGTGTTCCCACACATACATTATGCAGACCACTGTGTCAGAGATGGACCAGTAGGAAGTACTGGTAGTGGAAATAAATCAGGATGGGTGCAAGAAACAGATTTCCTCATCTTTCTGAAGCACTTTGCAAACCACACCAAGGTAAGCCATGATAAAAAGTAATGGAATTGCGATGCTGGTGAACAACTACATTTTTTCAGCTTCATTGTTATGTTCAAAATTGGTGCAAGAGTTGTAGGTTATAATGCCCACTGAGCCAATGAGGCCAAACTCAAGGAAGACCAATCAAAATTAATGAAATATTCAGTTGCAGAAAATTCCAGAATTTGTCTTTTTTGGGGGGTTGGAATATGTTCAAAAGCTAGATTTCTGCATTCTGTCACACACACACACAGCTACATAAATGGCTCTAAGTGCATTCATGTGTTGAATAAACAAAGATTACATGTTAATATTTTGTTAGTACCCTTATTTCATTGTGTTACATTTCACCCCGGGATATGTTACAACTAACCCAGACTATGGGGTTAATTGTAACATTTCACTCTTTGTGTTTGAGACCATACCATGCAATGGGTAATTGTGCTGCAGAGAAAATAGCTGCACTATTTAATAGCAGAGACATGTAAATACTTTGCATTACATTTTGAATCCACTACCTTAAAAGAGCTTCAATTTACAGACAGAAATGTCAAAAATGTTACAACTATCCCCGGTCTCCCCTACTCATTTAAAATGTCTAGGTTTTAATAAATACAACCGAATCTTACAACCAAAGTGGTCATCTCATGTAAAAATATATAAAAATTCATTATTGTATATAGTAAATATTAAGTCTAATATATGCCCTAATAAGCTATAGTACTTTTTCCTTTGGGAAGGTACCATGTGTGCAGTCTGCAATTCTGTTGCGGAAAGATGTTGAATCTATTTATTTACTGTAGAAAAATAATTGGTTTCTGTGCATTTGTTTTACCCTGGCAATAAATTAAAGTCGATTACGTTGATTAAGCATCATTAGGCGGAGGGTGGGGGGCGGTTCCCTATTTTTGCTGGGAGTTGGCAACTCTGCTAGTTAGGTATATGTAATTATTGATTAGGTTGTTTGATATTTCCGGTAAGTACTGTTTAAAATACCAGAATAGGGAGGATGG
Organism: Rhamphochromis longiceps; assembly: GCF_057381845.1. Classification (NCBI taxonomy): domain Eukaryota; kingdom Metazoa; phylum Chordata; class Actinopteri; order Cichliformes; family Cichlidae; genus Rhamphochromis; species Rhamphochromis longiceps. Next base: position 26,032,804 of record NC_140569.1, read on the forward strand.
TGTAGGTTTAAGTTTATTAGATTGATACATATATACCAACAGGACAGCACACATCACTGTCACAACAGCATTTGTTTTCATTCAGAGGCTTTATGGCTTTTCCTGTAATTCCTGGTGGGCTGTTCTCTAGTCAAAATGCCCGGGCTGATTTTTTTTTTGTCCCAGTCCAGTCCTGCGTGTTCATCAAAGTCAATCACTGAAAGAAAAAAAAAAGTTCACCGTCTCTTTGAATTTGCAGTGATGGTCATTGCTACTCCCCTCCAGTTGGAGGCGCTGTTGGACCAAGAAACAGCGGTGGTTTTCAATGGAACGAGAGGACAGAGAGACCGTGTTTGACGCTTTTATAAGCTGTAAAAACGTGATGTGTGAGTGTGTGTGCTGTGTGTATATTTCTGTGGAGAGGGGAAAGAGTATAAAAAGACTGGGTCCCGCTGTATTACTCAGGCTGCACTACAGCGTCTATTCACAGGCGCGATCCCACTACTGAGCGGCACGGGGGCTTTGACCTGCTCCGTTTCCGACCTGGGCCGGTGCACCCCTCCTTAGGCGACCTGGTGGTCCCGAGCTCCCCCAGGAGCACCATATCGATACCGAACTTAGTGCGGACACCCGATCGGCATAGTCCGCTGCAGCTCAGAGCTCCTGAGCTCAAACGATCCGCCAGCCTCAGCCTCCCGGTAGCTTGGATTACAGGCGCGCGCCACCGCACCCGGCAAGAGGCGCCCTCGTTTACGCAGACTTTAAGGTTTACACACCTGACGTCATCAGGAAACTGCTGCAGATAGCAGCCAACAGCAGCCGTAAAGGTGCTGCTCAACACACAGTCAACACACAGTTAGGGGAGACCGGGGATAGTTGTAACGTGGGTCAGTTGTAACACTTCCAATTTCTCCAATCAGGGCTAAGTTTCAAATGATGCGACTCATCCTGTGCATGCCCAATTCAGCTCTGCTATCACATGTGAAAAATCAGCACATTTTGTCAAACACAGACAATTTAACACGAAAAAAAGTAATTTGTATGCCAAAAAGTAAGTTTTTCTACTTTATTTCAATTTCTAATAGCATTATCTGCTTTGCAGTTAAACTCATCAAACTTAAATTGTGTTATTTGTATGTCTATGGGGATATATTCTGTGTAGGTCTTTAGTGCTAATGTTTTAGCCGTTGGCTGTAATGTTAGCTAGTTCATGGCTATAGGAGTCTGGGTCAGTTGTAACAGCAACAGTCTGGGTTAGTTGTAACAATGCAAATGTTACAAGTTGCCACACTATTACTTTAACTTATATTAAACAAGTTGGGGCAACGACATCAGCAGAGAGAGGTTCACTGGTCGCATTTGTATATGTGGTTAATGCCATTGGCAACACAATTCCTCCACTGTTTGTGTTCCCACACATACATTATGCAGACCACTGTGTCAGAGATGGACCAGTAGGAAGTACTGGTAGTGGAAATAAATCAGGATGGGTGCAAGAAACAGATTTCCTCATCTTTCTGAAGCACTTTGCAAACCACACCAAGGTAAGCCATGATAAAAAGTAATGGAATTGCGATGCTGGTGAACAACTACATTTTTTCAGCTTCATTGTTATGTTCAAAATTGGTGCAAGAGTTGTAGGTTATAATGCCCACTGAGCCAATGAGGCCAAACTCAAGGAAGACCAATCAAAATTAATGAAATATTCAGTTGCAGAAAATTCCAGAATTTGTCTTTTTTGGGGGGTTGGAATATGTTCAAAAGCTAGATTTCTGCATTCTGTCACACACACACACAGCTACATAAATGGCTCTAAGTGCATTCATGTGTTGAATAAACAAAGATTACATGTTAATATTTTGTTAGTACCCTTATTTCATTGTGTTACATTTCACCCCGGGATATGTTACAACTAACCCAGACTATGGGGTTAATTGTAACATTTCACTCTTTGTGTTTGAGACCATACCATGCAATGGGTAATTGTGCTGCAGAGAAAATAGCTGCACTATTTAATAGCAGAGACATGTAAATACTTTGCATTACATTTTGAATCCACTACCTTAAAAGAGCTTCAATTTACAGACAGAAATGTCAAAAATGTTACAACTATCCCCGGTCTCCCCTACTCATTTAAAATGTCTAGGTTTTAATAAATACAACCGAATCTTACAACCAAAGTGGTCATCTCATGTAAAAATATATAAAAATTCATTATTGTATATAGTAAATATTAAGTCTAATATATGCCCTAATAAGCTATAGTACTTTTTCCTTTGGGAAGGTACCATGTGTGCAGTCTGCAATTCTGTTGCGGAAAGATGTTGAATCTATTTATTTACTGTAGAAAAATAATTGGTTTCTGTGCATTTGTTTTACCCTGGCAATAAATTAAAGTCGATTACGTTGATTAAGCATCATTAGGCGGAGGGTGGGGGGCGGTTCCCTATTTTTGCTGGGAGTTGGCAACTCTGCTAGTTAGGTATATGTAATTATTGATTAGGTTGTTTGATATTTCCGGTAAGTACTGTTTAAAATACCAGAATAGGGAGGATGGTGTAGGTTTAAGTTTATTAGATTGATACATATATACCAACAGGACAGCGTACATCACTGTCACAACAGCATTTGTTTTCATTCAGAGGCTTTATGGCTTTTCCTATAATTCCTGGTGGGCTGTTCTCTAGTCAAAATGCCCGGGCTGATTTTTTTTTTGTCCCAGTCCAGTCCTGCGTGTTCATCAAAGTCAATCACTGAAAGAAAAAAAAAAGTTCACCGTCTCTTTGAATTTGCAGTGATGGTCATTGCTACTCCCCTCCAGTTGGAGGCGCTGTTGGACCAAGAAACAGCGGTGGTTTTCAATGGAACGAGAGGACAGAGAGACCGTGTTTGACGCTTTTATAAGCTGTAAAAACGTGATGTGTGAGTGTGTGTGCTGTGTGTATATTTCTGTGGAGAGGGGAAAGAGTATAAAAAGACTGGGTCCCGCTGTATTACTCAGGCTGCACTACAGCGTCTATTCACAGGCGCGATCCCACTACTGAGCGGCACGGGGGCTTTGACCTGCTCCGTTTCCGACCTGGGCCGGTGCACCCCTCCTTAGGCGACCTGGTGGTCCCGAGCTCCCCCAGGAGCACCATATCGATACCGAACTTAGTGCGGACACCCGATCGGCATAGTCCGCTGCAGCTCAGAGCTCCTGAGCTCAAACGATCCGCCAGCCTCAGCCTCCCGGTAGCTTGGATTACAGGCGCGCGCCACCGCACCCGGCAAGAGGCGCCCTCGTTTACGCAGACTTTAAGGTTTACACACCTGACGTCATCAGGAAACTGCTGCAGATAGCAGCCAACAGCAGCCGTAAAGGTGCTGCTCAACACACAGTCAACACACAGTTAGGGGAGACCGGGGATAGTTGTAACGTGGGTCAGTTGTAACACTTCCAATTTCTCCAATCAGGGCTAAGTTTCAAATGATGCGACTCATCCTGTGCATGCCCAATTCAGCTCTGCTATCACATGTGAAAAATCAGCACATTTTGTCAAACACAGACAATTTAACACGAAAAAAAGTAATTTGTATGCCAAAAAGTAAGTTTTTCTACTTTATTTCAATTTCTAATAGCATTATCTGCTTTGCAGTTAAACTCATCAAACTTAAATTGTGTTATTTGTATGTCTATGGGGATATATTCTGTGTAGGTCTTTAGTGCTAATGTTTTAGCCGTTGGCTGTAATGTTAGCTAGTTCATGGCTATAGGAGTCTGGGTCAGTTGTAACAGCAACAGTCTGGGTTAGTTGTAACAATGCAAATGTTACAAGTTGCCACACTATTACTTTAACTTATATTAAACAAGTTGGGGCAACGACATCAGCAGAGAGAGGTTCACTGGTCGCATTTGTATATGTGGTTAATGCCATTGGCAACACAATTCCTCCACTGTTTGTGTTCCCACACATACATTATGCAGACCACTGTGTCAGAGATGGACCAGTAGGAAGTACTGGTAGTGGAAATAAATCAGGATGGGTGCAAGAAACAGATTTCCTCATCTTTCTGAAGCACTTTGCAAACCACACCAAGGTAAGCCATGATAAAAAGTAATGGAATTGCGATGCTGGTGAACAACTACATTTTTTCAGCTTCATTGTTATGTTCAAAATTGGTGCAAGAGTTGTAGGTTATAATGCCCACTGAGCCAATGAGGCCAAACTCAAGGAAGACCAATCAAAATTAATGAAATATTCAGTTGCAGAAAATTCCAGAATTTGTCTTTTTTGGGGGGTTGGAATATGTTCAAAAGCTAGATTTCTGCATTCTGTCACACACACACACAGCTACATAAATGGCTCTAAGTGCATTCATGTGTTGAATAAACAAAGATTACATGTTAATATTTTGTTAGTACCCTTATTTCATTGTGTTACATTTCACCCCGGGATATGTTACAACTAACCCAGACTATGGGGTTAATTGTAACATTTCACTCTTTGTGTTTGAGACCATACCATGCAATGGGTAATTGTGCTGCAGAGAAAATAGCTGCACTATTTAATAGCAGAGACATGTAAATACTTTGCATTACATTTTGAATCCACTACCTTAAAAGAGCTTCAATTTACAGACAGAAATGTCAAAAATGTTACAACTATCCCCGGTCTCCCCTACTCATTTAAAATGTCTAGGTTTTAATAAATACAACCGAATCTTACAACCAAAGTGGTCATCTCATGTAAAAATATATAAAAATTCATTATTGTATATAGTAAATATTAAGTCTAATATATGCCCTAATAAGCTATAGTACTTTTTCCTTTGGGAAGGTACCATGTGTGCAGTCTGCAATTCTGTTGCGGAAAGATGTTGAATCTATTTATTTACTGTAGAAAAATAATTGGTTTCTGTGCATTTGTTTTACCCTGGCAATAAATTAAAGTCGATTACGTTGATTAAGCATCATTAGGCGGAGGGTGGGGGGCGGTTCCCTATTTTTGCTGGGAGTTGGCAACTCTGCTAGTTAGGTATATGTAATTATTGATTAGGTTGTTTGATATTTCCGGTAAGTACTGTTTAAAATACCAGAATAGGGAGGATGGTGTAGGTTTAAGTTTATTAGATTGATACATATATACCAACAGGACAGCGTACATCACTGTCACAACAGCATTTGTTTTCATTCAGAGGCTTTATGGCTTTTCCTGTAATTCCTGGTGGGCTGTTCTCTAGTCAAAATGCCCGGGCTGATTTTTTTTTTGTCCCAGTCCAGTCCTGCGTGTTCATCAAAGTCAATCACTGAAAAAAAAAAAAGTTCACCGTCTCTTTGAATTTGCAGTGATGGTCATTGCTACTCCCCTCCAGTTGGAGGCGCTGTTGGACCAAGAAACAGCGGTGGTTTTCAATGGAACGAGAGGACAGAGAGACCGTGTTTGACGCTTTTATAAGCTGTAAAAACGTGATGTGTGAGTGTGTATATTTCTGTGGAGAGGGGAAAGAGTATAAAAAGACTGGGTCCCGCTGTATTACTCAGGCTGCACTACAGCGTCTATTCACAGGCGCGATCCCACTACTGAGCGGCACGGGGGCTTTGACCTGCTCCGTTTCCGACCTGGGCCGGTGCACCCCTCCTTAGGCGACCTGGTGGTCCCGAGCTCCCCCAGGAGCACCATATCGATACCGAACTTAGTGCGGACACCCGATCGGCATAGTCCGCTGCAGCTCAGAGCTCCTGAGCTCAAACGATCCGCCAGCCTCAGCCTCCCGGTAGCTTGGATTACAGGCGCGCGCCACCGCACCCGGCGAGAAACAGAAGTGCTCCTCGGGCTTTTATCTTTCACAAAAGTGACGTCACGAATAACACAGCGCTATCAAGCGGTGAAAACCGGGTACTGTTATAAAAGGTCTGCACACCGTTTCCTTTGGTTCTTTTAATTCCTCTTTAGGAACGTTAGTAAGTCGTTCCCTGAAAAAACAAAAGGTTCCCCGGATAGCCAATTAGAAGGATTCATTGAATGTGAAAGACTCCAGGAAATATTATTTCTTTTTTCTTTCTAAATTTCCAGCACTAATAAAACCCCATTGTTTATTCCACATATCTATGTACATGAGCAAATGTCTATGTACTCTGTAATAGGCCAATACTCTGTAATAGGCCAATAAATCATAGTAATTTACTTGGTATTGACATAACTTTTTCCATATAATGTAACCTTCTTTATAAAGTAAAATAAGCTCAAGCCTAGCCTATGAACTGGAAACTGGACTGATTATTTAACACATCTTGATAACTTGGATTAACTCACCAGTAGATAACCACCAGTAAATATGACAGCATTCGGAAACTTTTTTTTTTTATTGTTTAGATTTTAATATATTTCCTCTTCTTTGCTTACAGTCCGCTACATGAATAATAGTCAGTGATACAAATAAAAGAAGGTCACTTGCATTACAAGCATTGGGTTGTCATGCCATCATTTTATTTATGATGAAATGTCTCATAAATACACTCACCAGTCACTCAGTAATGAAAATATCATCACCTAATCACATGGCAGAATCTCAGAGTATTTAGGCATATAAATACTGGATCTGATAGGAAAGCAACACTAACTCAAATAATAACTCATCACAACCAAGGTTTGCAGAAGAACATCCATGAATGCACATTATGTCAAACCTTAAACCAGATAGGCTACAGCAGCAGAAGACCACACCGGGTCCCACTCCTGTCAGCCAAGAACAAGAAACTAAGACACTGCAAAATCTGCCAGATTTGGACAACAAGGGCTTGGAAAAATGTTGCTTGGTCTAATGAGTCGATTTCTGCTAAGACATTTGAATTGTAGGGTTAGAACTTGGTGTAAACAACATGAAAGCATGGGCGGATTGTGGAAGAGACTGTGTCAGCAAGTTCCCTTAAAAGGTTTGTGCTCAAAGCTAAATCTGTGTTACAGAAACTCAGCCTTTGTGTTTTTCATTATAGGAACAAAAAAATTCTGTAGCCTGCTATTTTTAACAGCTACTTTTATAGGTAATCTTAATTTTTTGTTATTATTGTTTATTTTATTTGCGATATTTAACTATATTTATATTAGCTATATTAACTTTAAAGATTTGAAACCTCTGTTCACGTCATATGTTTTGCTACTGAACATTTAAAATATATTTCTTCTGACCGTGCAGTTAAAACAAACTAAACAATAAGTGATTTCATATCTTTACAAAATAACATATTATATTTAGCTATAGACCACATGTTGTGACTTCCTTCTGATAAAGGGTGAACATGCTGTACTAAAGCACAATTGTGGAAAACTTAAGGTTTCAATTCAAAGAATTAGTTTGGCCTCAAACAAAGCTGAAGAAGTCAAAGAATAATACTAATACAAACACAATACATTACAGCAAACAATAATATCACGCACAATCATGCCTCCACTGTATGTTACTGATAGAGATACATATATATGTATTCCATCTCACTGCCCAATAGACTGCCTGTAGGCTTCATATAAGTCTATTGGGCGGTGAGATGGAACTCGTCTCACTCAAATGCCGCCAGATCAAAAAGTATACATCTGGTAGACATTGAGGAAGACATTGTTAGAAAAAAGACAAATTTTTATATGATTCAGTGGTAAAATGATGGCTGAAGTAACATTTTTCTGGCTCTCTTTTCCCATTCACCTGAATGAGGAGCTATTAGTGAGGACACATTAAATAATTCAAACATGACAGAAATAAAATGAGGAAGCAATTTGGTGCCAGAATATGTGTCTCTACAACAAACTGTAGGGAAGGTACACACCACGGAAGAAAAATAATATTAATAATAAAGAATTTAGCCAAACGTAACATACACCTGACAGTTAGCTTTGCAACAGTCCCACCAATTATTAGGCAAGAGTAAACACAGTGAGACAGTTACTGATGTCACAGCTGCACAACAACTAAACATACTCTATAAAAGCTGGCATTACAATAAAATGGTCCCAAGTCTAGCAACACTTGGACAACATGAAAGGTTTAATATATTCAGATTTCATAATTTCGGAATTTCCGCAGCAGATTAGATGGAGAGTCACCAGCCCAGCGGAAGCGTCGATGGCAGAAATCACCTGCAGCAATGATAAGAAAAAGTCACTTCACTTCCCTTTATGCAGTTCAGTACTTTTTAAACAGCTACTGTTTACTCTAGAAGAAATTCACATGAGGAACAGTTCAGATCCTTCACTGAGTACTCAAGCCTGTTGTGTACTCGGCTTGAGTATCCGGTAAGCTGTACTGATGCTCGTGGAGGAAAGTCTATAATCATAGCTGTGTTTCAGCTATAGTAATACTGACTTGCAAGTGTTTATCTCAGAGGTTATGACTGACTTCTAACTCTAAAAATTAGTTTCAGAACAAAGTCCTTACAGTGCTCTTTAGCAGCAAATATTTGAAACATTTTGTGGCAGTATTATAAAGGAAAAAGGAATCCACAGCGAGCTTCTGTAGAATCTCAGGAAAACTGCATCAGTCCTCAGGGCTACAGGAAAGTGTCAGCCCTGAACACTGAAGCTAAAAACTAGCTAAGAGGAAACTACTAACATGGTCTCACAGCCAAGTTGTGAATAATTGCTGAACCTGAAATTATAACCAAAATAAAATGAAATCAGTGCTTTAAAGTGGTAGCTTTGAAGTGCAAAGTGCAAAACCTCACAAAACATTGGGTGGGCGTGCAGCCCCTCTTTAATATGAGCACTAAAGAGCTCCTACTTTTATATTCCATCAGCTTAATATAAGAGCAGAGAAGCTCTTGAGCAGCTGTTCTGAATATCCATTGCCTCTCTGCAATGAAATTAGATTGAAAATACACCAAATCATGTCTATCATACTGGTATCAATTAAACTTTTCTCATGTCTGACTTTCAAAAATAAGGATCCTATGGCACTGACCACTTCCTTACTTGTATTTTGTGTGTTGTTATGTATTGCTCTCCAGCAACATCTTGCTTTAAAGAATTGGAATAAATTTCAGTTACCCGAGTATGCCGTGCTTTCACACGAAGATTTCCCCGTTTCCTGCTGCTCACAGTGAAAGCTCTCTGCTTGTGACGTGATGGGGTCTTCTGGTTTGGAGCCCTCCAACATTGGTTCCTTCTTATTTCTCACAGCCCAGTGCATTGACTGTAAACAAATTAGCAGGCTTTTTAAGTGTCAATGGTTGCACAGTGTTTTTAAGAATCTAAAGAGAGGACATTACGTACAGTTTTCACTGAGTCGTTCAAGGCCTGCCAGTCATGGAATGGGATCGTAACTCCGCTTCTTTTCCAAAGATCATAGTTTTTCCTTTTGGTTTCATCGCATAAAACCTCTTTGGCTTCCTGCAGCTTCTGGAAATCTGCCACTTTCACAACAGAAAAAACGGTTTTAATATAAAATTTAGAATTTAATAAAGCAATTTACTGTATACAGCTGTAAGCATCCGCTCTATTAGCATTATTTGCTTTGAAGTTAAGACATCAGAAACAGACATTAACTATGTAAGAAAAGTGTGAATGAAGAGGTAATGAAGGGGTAATAGCACACTTTGTAATACTTTATTGCTTCGGGCTATGAAAAAAAGGTTATATGAAATATGACTCACACACAGTTAGTGGTGTGTGTGCATTACCTGCTCTTGGGCTGTCGAGGTGTTTGTCTGGATGACATGCCAAGGCTCGAATCTTGTATTCATTGAGAATCTGTTCAGTCTGCAAGAGAACAAAACAAAACAAACCTCATAGTCTGATGTGATCTAATCAATAAGATCTATGTTATCTTGACCGTGTTATTGACTATTTGAGACCCTCAGCTCTGCCAGTCTATGAGTGTTGCTGATTGCTGAGTAATATATTGAGTGAAAATTGGCGATCACAAGACCACGGTGGATATGTGTGTTGATGTTGATAATCAAAGATTTGTTTTAGTAAGATACATTAAAAAATCACACTGATTGCATATCTAATCTAGTTATACACAAATGAATTTAAATGCTGGCTGGCAGACACTGGATGACGCACGACTAGTTTCACATCAACAGGTCTCTGTTGGTTCAGCCTAATCTGAGGCACACATACATTTTTATTTTCACATTTTTTGACTCAGCAGCGTATAGGCTATTGACCCAAATAATTACTGACTTATAGATCGAGACTATATCCGTTCAGCAACCCAGGAAATAGTCTGAGCCTTAAACCCACTGACGAGAACTTACCGATGACAGTTCATCACATCCCAGTAACCCGTAGTAATCCTCCAAATCCTCAGGTTTACAGCTCAAAACAGCCTCCATAAAAATCTGTCGGAGAAGCACGTATGGCTTCTTTTAACGGACCACAAATGCTGCTGAACGTGATCACAGCTGATCAGTTAAAGGGTTGCCAAAGGGTCCCCCCTCTCACTCACTTACTATAACCAACTAGCTAACTACTAACTGTTAGCAAAGTTTGTCTTAGTATGGTTTTGTCAGCTAGCGTTAGATTTCAGGGATTATTAAACTGTTAAAATTGTCAAGGGAGATCTCTCCTGAGTTGTTGGGAGAGCCCAGCTGCCCCTTTTTACCGTATGACGTACGATGCATTCAAGGGTCTTGATAATGGTCCTGCTTACTAGAAAATTCATTTATTCATCTGGCTAAGAAACAAAGGCAATGGTAGCTTTAGGAAATTAAAAATGTTATATTTTTATGTAGTAAAACTAAATTTCTTTCACATACTTAAGGCTTGTGTGGCAACGAAAAAAGAAAATGACAGATTTGTAACTGGGGCATTAATTAAGCTTTCAACGGCTGCACGTCAATATAAAATCGTTTATATTTACGCGAAACACATCACCGAAAGGCTTGAAAGATTCGTGAGGGCTAACCTATGATTAGAAATCATCCGACAGCACTTGAAGGCAACAATATTTGTTATGGTATAATGTCAGCGACGTAGAGGGGGGCGTTTCGCTCGTGACTACTGGTGGAGAACGAGTCACGTGTGCTATGCAAATGAGCCAGCTGTCCGAGAGGAAGGCTCCTGCTCAGCGGCTCTGCGGGCTGAAGATGGCGGACGGAGAGAACAGTCTCAAAACGGCCCTTTCGGGCGCCTCCGATACGGGGGAACCTCCGGCTAAGATTTCGAAAATCAGTCCAGGAACTAACTATGGACTAAAAGCCGTCGAAGCGGACCAGTTCTCGTGCGTCTCCGCGGCAACTGAGAGCTGGGAGGCGGCGTTGAATTGTGCGCAGCCCGCGGAGAAGGAAGCTAAGCCGGTGATGGCGGTAGAACAGGCCCCGGCAGCGCTAGGCGGAGACAACAATGGACTGGAAGTATTGCTCTCCGACCCTCACAAGCCAGTTGGGAAACTGGACGACACCACTGTCTTTGGCGCAACCGAGGACAGTCCAGGTATAAAAAGAGAAAAACTTTGAGTATTTAAGTGACTTACAGTGAGAAAAATTCTTTGCCAACTTAACCGGTGAGCTAACTGGCTCCATGTGAAACAGTTAACTTTGCTAATGTTAAATACAGTAATGCTGTGTGGGTGTCGAGAACTGTGTACTCCTGAAAACGGGAACTTTTCCACTAAATTATATTTCGCTAAACGGAAGTAGAACTCTATCAGTGATCCTGCCAGCACAAATTTGTCCATTTAACTTTTTCATAACCACGCAAAACTTTGAGAGCAACTTAGCGTTTGTTAGCCGGTTGAAAGTTGACTTTGAGAGACTGCGTTCACCGATTTACTTTTGTAACGGGTCGTAGCAGTTATTAAAGAGAGTCGCGACTTATATCTAGTCTTATTTAGTTAATTTTCTCCATGTCTGTACTTAGATTTTCTTGGGCACGATGATCTTCCCTCTAACGGTTTGGCTGTCACTCCGGAGCACATCACTGAAGACGATGACAGGTCCTCACATGCAAGCTCCAGCGACTGGACTCCTCAACCGCAAATAGGTAACTAAGATAATCAGATCATTAATAAACTACAATATCTTAGATTACGCCACTTATAATATGTATTTAGTGTGTATGTATATATTTAAACCACATAATAATTGTTTGCATTGTACAAGTATGTGTGTACAATTTTTGAAATCCAGCCATACTGAGATGTTATGTTCTTGCTCGCAGGTTCCTACAGTTTCATCCAGCAGCACATTAGAGAGACAGATCCAAGGGCCATCCTGAGGGATTTGCTGCCCGAGACTGTACTCCCACCAGATTTAGATGACATGACATTGTGGCAGATCATCATCAACATCTCAGAGCCTCCAAAAAGAAAGAAGCGGAAAGATATTAATACCTTAGAAGATGTAGTCAGGCTACTACATGAAAGTAAAAGGATACTAGTGCTGACTGGTGCTGGGGTATGCATTTTTTACTTTATCATGTAGCTCTACTGTGTAAATTCGATTTTCAGTACTAGTGTTCATTGCATTTCCTTATTTTTATTTTATTTGTTGTAGGTTTCAGTTTCATGTGGAATACCAGACTTCCGCTCCAGAGATGGAATTTATGCACGGCTTGCTGTAGATTTTCCAGATCTTCCAGATCCTCAAGCTATGTTTGACATTGAGTACTTCAGACGGGACCCTAGACCGTTTTTTAAGTTTGCTAAGGTTGGTTTTACATGAACAATAGAATAACAATTTGAATGCTCTCTAACAAAGAATTATTAATCTTAATCCAAACCATAAATCTCTTCATGTAGACCATTGCAAGGTCTACATGACTAGTGGATTGTGCACTTTCATTCTGTGAAAGGGTCATTTTGAAAGGGAAACTACTTAAATGTAAGCCGCTTATGAGTTCCTGTTAAATTTTGTAATGTTGTTTAATACGGTGCCCCACACCCCCATGTTTACACCAACTTTTAAATGGAGAATCAGAACCTGTTTTTTAAGTTAACTTAAAACATAACATAATGTTCAGTTAAATTTGACCCATTTTGACATTTGGCAACAGTTAAGAAAAAAAAAAAAACCATATACAGGGAGTGCAGAATTTTTAGGCAAGTTGTATTTTTGAGGAATAATTTTATTATTGAACAACAACCATGTTCTCAATGAACCCAAAAAACTCATTAATATCAAAGCTGAATGTTTTTGGAAGTAGTTTTTAGTTTGTTTTTAGTTTTAGCTATTTTAGGGGGATATCTGTGTGTGCAGGTGACTATTACTGTGCATAATTATTAGGCAATTTAACAAAAAACAAATTATACCCATTTCAATTATTTATTTTCACCAGTGAAACCAATATAACATCTCCACATTCACAAATATACATTTCTGACATTCAAAAACAAAACAAAAACAAATCAGCGACCAACATAGCCACCTTTCTTTGCAAGGACACTCAAAAGCCTGCCATCCATGGATTCTGTCAGTGTTTTGATCTGTTCACCATCAACATTGCGTGCAGCAGCAACCACAGCCTCCCAGACACTGTTCAGAGAGGTGTACTGTTTTCCCTCCTTGTAAATCTCACATTTGATGATGGACCACAGGTTCTCAATGGGGTTCAGATCAGGTGAACAAGGAGGCCATGTCATTAGTTTTTCTTCTTTTATACCCTTTCTTGCCAGCCACGCTGTGGAGTACTTGGACGCGTGTGATGGAGCATTGTCCTGCATGAAAATCATGTTTTTCTTGAAGGATGCAGACTTCTTCCTGTACCACTGCTTGAAGAAGGTGTCTTCCAGAAACTGGCAGTAGGACTGGGAGTTGAGCTTGACTCCATCCTCAACCCGAAAAGGCCCCACAAGCTCATCTTTGATGATACCAGCCCAAACCAGTACTCCACCTCCACCTTGCTGGCGTCTGAGTCGGACTGGAGCTCTCTGCCCTTTACCAATCCAGCCACGGGCCCATCCATCTGGCCCATCAAGACTCACTCTCATTTCATCAGTCCATAAAACCTTAGAAAAACCAGTCTTGAGATATTTCTTGGCCCAGTCTTGACGTTTCAGCTTGTGTGTCTTGTTCAGTGGTGGTCGTCTTTCAGCCCTTCTTACCTTGGCCATGTCTCTGAGTATTGCACACCTTGTGCTTTTGGGCACTCCAGTGATGTTGCAGCTCTGAAATATGGCCAAACTGGTGGCAAGTGGCATCTTGGCAGCTGCACGCTTGACTTTTCTCAGTTCATGGGCAGTTATTTTGCGCCTTGGTTTTTCCACACGCTTCTTGCGACTCTGTTGACTATTTTGAATGAAACGCTTGATTGTTCGATGATCACGCTTCAGAAGCTTTGCAATTTTGAGACTGCTGCATCCCTCTGCAAGATATCTCACTATTTTTTACTTTTCTGAGCCTGTCAAGTCCTTCTTTTGACCCATTTTGCCAAAGGAAAGGACGTTGCCTAATAATTATGCACACCTGATATAGGGTGTTGATGTCATTAGACCACACCCCTTCTCATTACAGAGATGCACATCACCTAATATGCTTAATTGGTAGTAGGCTTTCGAGCCTATACAGCTTGGAGTAAGACAACATGCATGAAGAGGATGATGTGGACAAAATACTCATTTGCCTAATAATTCTGCACTCCCTGTATGTCTTTTAGCTTGAAATTGTTTAATTTTCCTAAAGTAACTTAAAATTTTATCACAAGAACTGTTTGTGTTCCCACCAGATTTGATCAGGCCCCTGCAGGGACGGGAAATTTAAAGGATCGTGGGGAATTCTCCAAACAGTGAAATAGTAAAAGAACACAGGAGTGATCAAATAAGATCCACAAAATAACAGAGGCTATACAGAAGTCAGAGGGTCCCTTATCATAGACACAATATCTGTAATAGGGTGGGAAGGTGGTCCATATACAGTAGTATATTGTGGTACAGTGGGTAGCACTGTTGCCTCACAGCAATACTTTTCCTGGTTGAAAAAATTGCTTAAAGTTCAATAGCTGTGTGGGTGTGTCTTGTAAACTTACACAGCATTTAATGTTTTTATCTTCTCTCTTAAGCACATTGTGTTTACATATTAATAAATGTGCTACATGAATAAAATTGCAATTAAGTACTCCGAATAAAGTACTGTATGTATTTGCTAATAGAGATTAAAACAGATCTCATAAGATGGGTTGGGTCATAACATTACAAAAGGACCTGAGCTGCCATTTCAGTGAGTGTGAGAAACTGATGTGGAAGTCCCACACATGCCAGGTTTCCTAGCACTGCTTTGAATGCACAGACTAGTTTGCATTAAGCATTTTGTATATATATTGTGTTCTAAGTCAGTTAATACTGCACTCTGAAAAAGGTTTAAAAAAAGGTTTTAAAGATTGATCACTGATTTATTATTATCAAATATATTCAAACCATGCTATGAGGCATGAAATATAAACAGTTATTAAGTGTTTAAATATGGTCCAGAAAAGCCATGGTGGGGGCATATGACTATAGCAATGTTTGCATTTTCTTCACAAGTACTGAATGCATAATTTTATATTACAGGAGATCTACCCTGGGCAGTTTGAACCTTCTCCCTGTCATAGATTTATATCTATGCTAGATAAGCAAAGAAAGCTGCTGCGCAATTATACGCAAAACATTGATACACTGGAACAAGTGGCTGGGGTTCAGCGGATTATCCAGTGTCACGGTGAGTGGTGCATGTGATTGATCCCTCTTGCTTATTTCGTTATTTGTTTTTTTTATAGTTCTTCCCCAGTAATTCAATGTCAATTATATTTTAGGGTCATTTGCAACTGCATCCTGTCTCGTCTGTAAGCACAAAGTGGACTGTGAGGCTATAAGGGAAGACATCTTTAACCAGGTATGTGTTCACTGCAATCTAATCCAGGATACCACTTTTTTGCAGACACTGTTGGATGTTGCACCATCACCAAGGCCAATAATGCAGATACAGATTGCATGTAGAAACATCGTGTGAAAAACCTCTTTAATAAGTATAAGGATTTATCTGTATATATTTGCTGTTAGGGGTCTCAAATATCTACGTAATTACTTGTAAACAAGGGAAACCACATGGACATCAAAAGCTGATAATACCCTTTTTAGTTTTACCTCCCAAACAACCCATAACATAGCTGACTGTTTAAAATATTCCAGAAAGATTGCCTTGTTATTGCTGTGAGTGATTGCCCACCCCATAAAATTTGGATGGTGTTTAGTGGCGCTGTAGTAAATAAATAATACATTAAATTCATCCATCAGGTTGTCCCTCATTGTCCACGGTGTCCAGATATCCCTCTGGCAATCATGAAACCAGACATTGTCTTCTTTGGAGAGAACCTTCCAGAAATGTTTCACAGAGCCATGAAACAGGATAAAGATGAGGTGGATCTCTTGATTGTCATTGGCTCTTCGCTTAAAGTCCGACCGGTTGCCCTCATCCCAAGTATGTTTTATCGAAACGGATTCACTTTTAGTGTCTGTAACATTAAACATACTAACCGATATGTTTCTGTATGCTTTGCATGTCATTCAAACACCGAATATTTGTTTTTCCTCTCTATCCAGACTCCATTCCTCATGAAGTGCCTCAGGTCCTGATCAATCGGGAGCAGCTGCCTCATCTGAACTTTGACGTGGAGCTACTCGGGGACTGTGACGTCATTATCAACGAGCTCTGTCATCGATTGGGTGGAGACTTTGAGCAGCTCTGCTACAACACTGTAAGATTAACTGAGATCACAGAGAAACCCCCTCGGTTACCAGAACAGCCACCAAGCGAGGCCTTGTCTGCTTCGAGTGATGCGACTCAGGAGGAGCAGAAGCGGCACACTACAGACTCTGTAAATATGCCTTCGGAGGAGACAGAAAGTCTGAATGTCACAGAGACTGCTGATAATAATGTTACACCTCTAGAGCCTTGTCCAAATGCTCAGTGTCCAACGGAGAGCACTGAATCTCCAGAGAAAGCAGCAGAAGGTGCGCCAAAAGAGGAGGCACCCGAACGAAAGAGTCAAACCTCCAACCTTGAATTTCGTAGACGTTGCTGGATGAGTCGAGTTAACAGAACTCCAATCAGCAAACGCCTTGAGGGTAAGATTTAGACCACGGTAAACAAGCAAAGCTGCTTTAATGTAACAAATAAATTGATTTTGGATGTGTGACAAAATCGTGCAAAGACATGTTGTGTGTCCCTTTGCTCAGCAGTTTGTTTTTTTTTTCTCCCTCCATACAACTGTCATAAACAATGAACAGATCCCAGATAGGTGTGCAAAGCTCACTGATCCTCTTTTGTTTTCCACAGCAGGCCAATACCTGTTTCAACCACCAAATCACTATATCTTCCACGGGGCAGAGGTTTATTCTGACTCTGAAGATGAGACGTCGAGCTCCTGCGGGAGTGACAGCGAGGACTCTGAATGCTGTGCTGAAGGGGAGGAAGACGACAGCGAGCCGGAGGATGCCGACGTAGTACCAGCAGTGGATGGAGAAACATGCCTCAAAGACATAGTACAGCACACTGTAGCCACTGAGGCCACGTCAAGTGTGCAGACAGACAATAATTCTGAAAAGACTGAGAGTACCACACACCTTTAAATGTAAATTACCCAGTCAACAAAGCACTAATTGTCTTTTTATAGATATATATAAATATATACATATAAGTTTCATATATTTTTGACTCTTCATCCTTAATATTCAGGGTTTCCTCCAGAAATGTTGTTAGACCCAGTGGTCAAAGGAGATTTATTCTGTTTGGTAGCAAATAATCCAGTCTTTCTCGCTTTTCAAACCATAAGTAGGTAGTAAATAATAGGCTGTATGAGTGGAAGAGCATTAAATTAGACGAAAAAGTCTTGGCTGTTAGCTACACAAATCAAAAAAAGAGTATTAGTTTATCACAGTTCACCTGTTCATTTTTTACTTTCAGGATTCCCTGTTATAACTCTTCTGAGTGTGTGTATTTTTGGGCTAACAAACTGAACAGCTGTAGCTGCTCTTTCATAGATTGAAAGTAAATGTAAATACATTCAAACATGTTTAGTGTTCAGCGGGCCTCTGGGCTGTCAGTATTCTGGTGGAAACCCTGCTCTCGTTTTTCATAAAGTTGAAGTTGTGTGGCAACTTTGTGTGAATATGCAGCAGGTTTTTTTTCCCTCTTCTTTCTTTCTCTGCCCTGTTTGGTCACATGCACATGTGTCTGAAACTACATACTGTATACTACTTACTAAATAGAGTACTGTGGGGGGTTTTTTTCTTATGTTTACTTTCCATGTTCTTTTCTGATTTTGCATTCACATTTTCAGAAATTGAATTATTACTTTAATTTAGATTAAGCTTTAATTTCTACATTGCAGTGACTACAGGCAAATGTTCCAAATGTTATTTTCGGTCCATACAACGACATCACCTGTGGTCTAATAATACTTTTTAGAGCTGGTTCATGCTACCATTAGAAACATCAGTTTGTAAGCCAGCAGCTGATAAATGGTGGGTACTATGAGTTTCAGACACATACATAAATCTTCTGATGGTTTACTTGAACGCACTAACTGCAATATAGAAAGTTCAGTTCTGCCTTTTCATAAGGGTCATTGGTGGAAAAGTGACAGTACTCTTTAATTTTAGACCAAAGAACACTTTATCAACACTCTCCTTCATTGTCATAAGCTTTGTATGTTTAATCTGTCATTTAAAATTTGGGAAAAAATATATAACTATCGACAAGGTGTTCCTTCTGACATGTGGCAGCTACTTTTTATGGTCAAGCCTCTTATTTTTATACTCTGATGTGAGACATACTCATCAAAGGGTAGATGATGGTTTTTATCTGTACAAAGGTATACTGAGTTGTAATAATAAGCCTTAGGAATATATTCACATTGAAAATGGCACTTTTTGTCCTCCTTATAAACCTGGTTTTGTTGCCTGTGTCACTTTTCATTGAGCATTAAGGAGTCTGCTGCCTGCAAAGTGTTGGTATATAGACATAATTGAGCCACTGTGTTGGATACATGTCTACACCAACATAATTCACATGCCATTGACAAGGTAATGTTTTGTTTACGTTTTAAGAAGGAACATTTTTACATCATTCTAGTTGTTATTTCTCATGGAGTTCTCAGTAAAAAATATAGGAAAGAAAATTTTTCTGACCTCTCATTTCTATTATTGCAAACGCATCTGATTGGTGTCAATATCAGTATCGTCAGACATTAACACAGCGCCACCTAGTGTTTCATCCGGCTAGTTCCTGAGTCACGTGAGCTCTTGAAGTTTGGTGAGACGGTGGGGTCCAATTTCAACATCAAATTTGGTGGACCGCATCGGGGGCTTGCGCATGCGTATTATGGTACCTAGTTTTAAATGTGTTTTATTAAACATTTTAGTTGTCACTCGGCTTATCACATTGTTTAGCTAGCCGCAAATTCACGTATAGAAAGCCAAGGAACATTATATAGCCCTAAAACCTCGGAACTACATTTCCCAACATCCTTTCAGCTGCCCTGTAATACGGCGTGTCGTAAAACTTAAAAGGAAAACGGTGATGGACTCCGCCGGAGACGCCTGACAGTTTTTGTCTTCATCTTTAATTGTTGTCTGAAATGTTCATCTAGCGACGCAGTGCTTCGGTTCACCGGACCAGTGAAAATGGAGGCTATGGAAGATGACAGTTTGGACGTAAAAGACGACCATAACCACAACTACCGCGCGAGCGGCAGTAATAAAGTCCGCACGTATCTTAGCAGCCAGCTGTCGGAGATATCGACGGTCCCGCAGCCCGTCTGTGCGACGGTGCCGGTTGGAGAAGCGGGTACTCGACAAGGGAAACTGTGGTCCGGTGCAACCGGCGGGTCAAAGTTCATGGACTCGGATACAGGCAGCGAGAGCAGCGAAGTCAGCGAGACTGACAGCACCGCTCCGGGAGCTGCTTCCGAGGGAAAATTCGCCCTCGACTCGACTTCCAAGTTCCGTAAGTTCACTCGAAGCAGGGCCCGAGAGCTCACGGTCTCAACGCAGCTCGGCCTCCGATTATGTTAGTAATGTATGTGGAGAGTGATGCTTTTGGCTTCTGTTCGGTCTGACATGAAGGCTTAATTCAGCTCCCCTCTCTTCACACAGTTCTGAATGCAATGGCAGTGGAGGACTACCGGAAAAACCACTGGCCAAACCTGGAAAAGGCAGTTGACCGTCTGCTGATTCAGAATCCCACAGACCACATCTCGGTTTCTTATGCACAGATATACAGGTGAGACAGCACAAGTAAAGGGATGTTGAATAAACACCCCTCTGAACTAGACCCCCCCCCCCCCCCCCCCCCCTCAGATTATGATTTCTGTTGCCATAAGAAGCGCCATATATATATATATTACCATGTGATTAACTGAGAATTTTAATATAACCTCAAATGCCTGTCTTTTGTTTTCCTAGTTATGTCTACAAGTGTGTTTGTCAGCAGCACTCTGAGCTGCTCTACAATGATCTGACATCAAAAATAACAGGTCACCTGCAGCAGGTTTCCGCCCATCTACAAGTAAGCAAACCCAAATGCAAGATGTAATCGTACAGCACATGCAGAAACTAAAAAACTAACTCTTTTTGCAATGTTTTGCAGGCTAGCCCACTCGAGAACTTCATTGAAAATTTCAACATTGCACTGACACAATATATAGCTTCTCTTCAGTGTATAGTCCCCGTCTTTATGTACTTGGTAGGTACCACTTATCAGCTTTTTTCCCCCCCTTTTTAATCAAATATTTGGCAAATCCCATGCAGGGAAGTGTAGTTTTGTGTTAGTTTGTTACTTAAATTTATGTTTGCACACGCTTCTCTTTTCAGAACAAGTTCTACATTGAGTCCAAACTGAACCGAGACCTCAGAGAGGATCTGATGAAGCTGTTCGCTGATCACGTCGCAGAAAAACACGTGAACACACTGATGCGTGAGTGTACCGCTTCATCTCATGCGCTTTGCTCTGATTAATCACGATGTGATGCAAAGTCACAAAAAGGGGAAATTAAATAAATAAAAATCCTCCCTTTGGTCAAGTCAGTTGACACCATCTTGTCCATTGTGCTCGTTCTTTTCAGCTCTGCTCATTAAAGCTCGGTCCATGCCCTTTGAAGTGCAACCCTCAACAATGGCTAGTGTGGTTAAGGGCCTCTACAGCCTCCGACCAGGTGATTTTTAGATAAATTATTTATCTCACACTCCTCTTATTCACAGAATTTTTTTTTTTAAAATTAATTAATTAATTTTTGATTTTGGTTTCCTCTCTCAGAGTGGGCCCAGCTCGCCCCAGATCTCTTCTCCGGGTTTATCCCCCAGATTAACCCTCCTGCTGTAGAGTCTCTGCTGCAAGACTACGCTGCTCATGACCAGAAACTACAGATGGAGCTCTCCATGAATGGATTCCCACGGTCAGTTTTCCAGAGTCTTTAGCATCAAATGAAGACTGAGTCACATCTGCTTTAACTTGGGTCTTGTGCTTGTTTTCCAGAGGTGACCAGTCTCGCAAACGGGCCAGCGAGGACTCGTGATGGCCGGCGTCACTGGATTTGCTGCAGAACTAATACTGTGCCTCTTAAGTCTTTATCACAAGTTGTCTCCCTGGACTAGGTACAACGCTAACAGTGCGTCATCCCTTTTTAACTCGAGGTCACGAAACACTGTGAATAACAAAGACAGCATGATGGGTTGTTGAGCAGAAGGATTTAAAAAAAGGAAAAAGTGGCTCACAGACTTCCATTTTGGTGCTTTCCTTCTGATTTCTTCATCTTCCGCTCATCTGAAGAGTGCCTTCACGGTGTCCGTCTGACTGAATATCATGATGAAGCTGACGATCCATTCCTAACCTTTAACATGGAAGTGTTTTGTGTTGTCTTTGATATACGGGGCTAATTAAGACTCTATTGCTGCTGCTAATAATATTGTTTGTGTGTTAATATCATAAATCCCTTGGTGTCGCCCACATATTGTGTATCTCAGTGGCTACAGTCAACACAAATGAGTGTGGAAAGAAGTGGGAGCTAGGTCACTCAGCTTAGCTATGACTCTCTTCTTCCTGTTGCTTAAAATGTCTTATCATGCTCAGTCATCCAGGTAAGTAATTCCCAAAAAGTTGATTCTGTTCATCTGGATGTAGCGTTTTCAGTGGGAGAAACATTTTTTCGTCACTTATCCCAAGTGACTTCTTCAGTCTCAGCTGAGTGCAGGTTTCCCCAACCAAAGACCATGGTTTTTGATCAGTTGTTGTTGGTCAGCTGAGACTGAAGAAGTCACCGATTGACGAAAATGTTTCTCCCACTGAAAACGCTACATCCAGATGTAGGGGTTATTGCTGTTGCCTTTACTGTTTGGGTAAGCCAGGTTGTATTTTCCAGTTTTGCCAAAGAGGATAACTGTTCTTTTGTTTTTTCTTTAAACACAATGTGTTGGGTTCCAGTTTATGTTCTCAATGTTGTATGCTGTCTGAGTCACTGAGCCATTTAATTTTATTCTTTACTAATAAGTTAAAGCTTTGGTTCACCCACTGGTTTACCCTCAAGTCATTCTGCCTTTAATGACAACTTGTTTGTTTAAGCCTTGCACGTAGGAGGAGGAGGTTGCCGTATACAGGAAGTAACACTGAGTGCCATACAGTTAAAAGGACCACATAATACCATTTGAGGATTTCCTGATTTTATTTTATTTTTACATTTTTATTTATTTTATGTAACCTCACCTTGCCTAAATTTCCCCCTAAATTGCCACCTCCATGTTTGTATTCTTGGACCCAACCAGAGTGGCTCTGCATGATTTCCCATCCAAAAGAATCCCTGTTTATCTTATACTGAGCCTCAGTGCCGCCTGAAGCAGTATTGTTTTTGGGCTCGCTTTCTTTTGATTGGCTGCCGCCGCATGAACAAAAGATTTGAACAGCAAGTAGGAGGGGCTTCAGTCACAGGCCTGCATAGCTGAATGACCGTATTAAGGATATCTGCTTAGAGTGACATCATAGAGAGCCGGGAAAAAAAAAATCTGTCTCAAATTAAGTGTTTAAAGCAGTTTGATACCTCAGCCTCGCAGTGGTTACCCGTATGTTCACTGCACTCATGATTTGAAACTCTGATGATGTTTAGTTTGAGCAGTCACCACTGGAACAGGATAATGGGTCCACTTTAACAAAGCAAATGATATGCAAATGTGGTTTTGTGCCAGAGCACATGCTCTTCATGTTGTAAATAGTTTTTGCCTCTCCATACCGGTATGTGTACACTAGCTTTTGTCACAGGTGCGTTTTTTGTTAAACAAGTCACTCGAATAAATGTGTTTGATACAAGTTCCTACACTGTTTTAAGTGTAATTAGATGCTCAGGCTTGCTTTTTGTTTCTATCTCGCGTTACTTCAAATGAACTAATCACAGGACATGATTTCATTATTCTAGCTTTTACAACTGGGTCCTGTCATCAAGCAGGGTTGTTATACAGCTAATGAAGTCAAGAGGAATCTAAATCATTAGGGATGCTGAACACTAGCTGTACTAGATTACATGTCTCACCTTTTAATTTTACATGATGCAAAATTAATTCATGTTTAAACCCACTGTGAATGGCTCAAATACTGTTTCAGCAATCTGTTTTTATCTCAAAATCAATAAAATCCTTCAGTCTTAGTATTTGTAACACTAATGACAGACGCTTACTGTTGTCGTTTCTTTATCTAATGCAAATTCTGTTTGGAAATAGATTTTTATCTGCTCATCTGCAGGGTTCACACGAGTGTGTCAGTGTGTGTTTGTGTGAGTGAGAAAGGTTCGCCAAGGGGCTTCTAATTCTGTAGTACGGAGGTCTGCGATGAACCACAGGAGGAGGAATCCCTACAGCACAGCTCCCCATGACCAATAAGGAGGGACACCACCCAGCCACATGGGCAAGGCCTCCCCCAAAATAACCTGCCACTATTGCACTGACAAATGTTGCTACTTTTACTGGTGACAGGTTACCGTAGCTGCCCGGCTCCACATTTTCCTGTAAACTTCAAGGTTAATTCTCAGCAAGAAAAGAGGGAAGGCCGAGCAGCTGCCGGTGTCTGAGATTTTCCTGGGTGGCAGGAGCCTGAAGACTGGAATCGGCCCCCTTTCAGCACAGGTGCACTCTGAGGATTTACTAGTCCTTCCACAGGGGCCAGCTGGGTTTATTCTGAAGGTAAAAACACACCGGCCCCTAATTTAATTGTTCATGCATCTCGTTGACGTCTGTTGGCATCAGCCTCAGATGCTGTGTATAGCCTCAGAAACACTGACACTGAGCCTCAGACAAGCTTTAATCTGTTTCTGTTTGGACCATACGTTCCTGTTTAATCCAATGAGCTTAACCTGTGTGGACTGTTGTGTTTAGTCAAGGGGTCTGTTCATGTGTGTCATCTCACTCAGCAGTGCCACACTTATGATAATTATAGTAGTGTTTGTGTAACTTGATTAATGATCAAACTTATGATAGCAAGAGCCCACAGGTGCATTGCTGCTGCTTTTCTTTTCTTTTTTTCTTTTTGTTGATTTCCCTTCAGTAAACTGACCCCTCGCTATTATTAGATATGACTTGGTAGGCTTGGAGCCTGTTTGCAAAGGATAAATGTACACAACAGCTGCAGCTTCAGGTCTGTTGGAAGGGCATCGCTGTCTCTCCTAATTGCACTGATTTGAGTGTCAGTGGCATATGTGTACCCTATCTCATGTCTGCATTCAATAACTTGCTCATGCATGGTGTCAGAAAGCGCTGCAAAATCTAAACCTCATAAAAATGTTGATCTGAGGTGGTCAGGGGGGTAAAAAAGCCTGCCTGTGTCTCTCAGATCTGGTGACAGCACATGAACCTGATACCCTGTCGAGGCTGAATTTAGGCTAAAATAAAAAGCTATTTTTATTACATATCTCTGCTTTTAACCCCGGGCTCTGCATTCATGTTCTGACTGCGTGCCAAATATTTCACAAGGCATTGTTCAAACAAAACTGCAGTAGCGAGAGTTAAAGCTCAGATAATTATCACTGTATAGTTTTTACTGACTCCTTAACACACGACGCAGACAAAAAGCATTGAAACAAGACATCAGCTTCTGAACATAAAGATCTGATAAACCTGTCAGAGACCTAAAGAACCATGAATGATTTCTCAGATTTACTGTTTACTCGCTGGGAATCCAGTTAGTTTCTTGATAAACTGTTAACTCAGTGTCATTAATTAGTGGAAATAGAAAATTCAATAGCTATCACTATCTAACAAAAGTCAAAAGAGAAACAGTTAATTTTCATGTTTTGGCATCTTTTGATTGAGATAGAATAGAATAAAATAAAACTGTAAATCAAGGATATACATGTCATATATACTGTTTATTAAACATGGCCAAAGTTACTGAAATAAGTAATCATCATGAGTCCAAACACTCAAGCTTCCAATTGCTTTAAAAGCATTCAGTTTCAGATAGTGGCCAGAGTGCCTGAGATAACCATAAGAATATACTCCTCTCTGACGTCATACTGAGTCACTTGTAGAAAAACAGAGGGTGATGAGGGGCAGCGAATCAGAAAGTTGGATTAAATAAAGAAGGACGGGAGTGAAAATGCCTTGTTTCAAACAGAAGGTGAATTGAGGCGCTATACCGAGGCGCCTTATAAGATCAATGACATGTGAAAAATCCCAAGCTACTCCATTAGTGTCCAAGAATTAAAATATGGAGGAAATGAGCCACTATAATATATGTTTGTCGCAGATTTTAATCAGGACTGGATTTGTTTGTACATAAGGAGTTATTCTGACAACTGAGTGCTGATTGTCAAGCAGCAACTTTTCTAAATGCTTGAAGTCAGCAAATTGATGTTTTGCATTAGTTTGTCCTCAGGAGTTAGATTTCCATCCACAGCTGTTTAAATATTTTCAATCTCAGATCACACAGGATGCGTAATCACACCACTGACTGCATTAGGATAGAAGCTGATCACGTCAAAATGTATTTGTTTGTGACATTTCACTCTGCTGACATTCACTGATTTACATTCATGTGGATCAGCTACACACAAGTGTGCAGGGTGTCTTGTTTCTTTCACGTTTGTTAATGACTTATTTAAGAGGAGGGGGCAGGAAATTATTCTATAAACCTGCAGAGGATCACATTAAGCCCGAAAGCCTACATGAATGTTTTTACTTTCATACTTTTTAAATTAAATCTTGTGTTTATTTTAGCAACATGCAAGAGAACAGCATTGACCAGCCACCGTCGCTGTCTCAGCTCTTAAGGGAGAGTTACCTGGCAGAAGCCACAGCCCAGCAGCGCCACAGCGAGATGAGCCGCTCAGACGCTTCGTCCTCTCGCATTCAGATCTACGGGTCACTCAAAGGCAAGGCGGAGGACACTATTGGCCACAGTGACCCCCAGTTTCCAGACCTTTCAGCCTTCCTCAGCCAGGAGGAACTGGATAAGAGCGTGAACCTGGCCCGCCAGGCCATCGGACACGAGCCTCGTGAGGAGAGGGCAGAGGTCAAAGCCTCTGTCACGCCATCTACCCCGTCCAGAATCTCCTCACCCTCAGTTTCTTCATCCACACCCAGTTCTGTTCCCATCTCTAACCCCTCTAATGCTCCTTCTGCTTCCCCCTCAACTGTGCCCCTCACTCAGCCGGAAAATTTCACATCTGACAGAAAGATGCACAAAGCATCCACACGGCAGGACAATGTGATCAGGAGCAGCAGGGACTTTGGTGAAGGATTCCAAGACTATAACAGGTCAGCAAGAAATGCCCCTTACGGTGTGGAGACCCAGTCCAAGAAGGAGTTCCTCAATAAGGCAGCTGACTTCATTGAGGAGCTGTCCTCTCTGTTCAAGGCCAACAGCTCCAAACGGATACGCCCGAGAGCCTGCAAAGCCCACAGGAGCAGGATCCCAAACAAGAGCCAGAACGATGGGACAACTTATCCCCTCGTCGCTGACAACCGGGAGCGCGCAGTCATGTCCATGGAGGTGGAGAAGGAGACACCCAGCCCTCCCGTTACACACCAACCAGTTGCCCAGCTGGGTTCTGAGACAGGACATGTGGAGTTTCAGGACTGCTCGATTACTGAGGAGCACCAGTGTGACTCTGTGCTCCAGGAGGCGGAGGAAGAGCCTCAAAGCTTTGCCTTAACAGAAACTCCATATCCAGCAGAGCCTGTGTGTGAACCGCCTCGCTTCATCCAGAAACTGAAAAGCAGGGAGGTTTCTGAGGGCACCAAGGTCCGGTTGGACTGCATTGTTAGAGGACTCCCTCTGCCTGAAGTCCGGTAAGATCATAAGTCATCATTAAGTTATTCTTTGTTTTGCAGGACACAATATCTGTTTCAGACTCTACACATTTTTTTCAAATGCAGTGTTTGTAAAAGCTCAATGTGCTGTTGGTTTTCCTCAACAGAAGCATCCCAGTGGACTTTTAGCAGCACACACAAGGGTCTAATTCGGCTGAAAGATTTTTTTTGAGTAGTGAGTACATAGCATGAGAACACAAGTGATACAATGTTACTTTGTACTTCTTCTTCTTCACTACTGTTCAGCAGCAAATATCAAACTTTCTACTCCACTACATTTATTTTGCAGCATTAGGTTAGTGATTTTGCATTTGGTACATAAAAATATATCTTAAGCTTTTACTGCACAATATAATGATTTTTAAAAATGTAACCATGTTTAAGTATTGCAACAGACATTTATTACAAAGGTAAAAGTTTGGGGGGGGGTTCTGCGGGCCTAATCCTCTTCAGCTAGCCTTCATTTATATGGAGAAAAGCTACTTTCGGCTGTTCCTTCTCCACAAGGGGTCATCATGGTGAAGGAAATACACTTTAATATGTTATTTTTTAAATATATATATTTTATTTGGTAGATAAAATAATGAATTAATGGTATGCCCATGCTTTTTAAACACTGCACACAGTTATACATATGCATACTAGAGTCCAGCACCTGATAATATTAACATTTCATACATGTATTGGCACCTATGTATGTAACAATGAAATGTCCTGATCAGCATGTATAACTCTGTATTCTTTGCTGATCAAATGCAAAAGATGAAAACGGTCTTTTCTGATGTGATTTATATATTTATTTTAAAAGACATATTTTGGTTACCTGTCGTCAGAGCCCGTCTCTAAATTACAAAGTCATTTAGGTTGTAACTCTGGATGAATGGCGCAGAGGTTTATTCGGAGATGCAGACAGAAGTGACATGTGATGACGGCCGACAGCTGATTCTGAACCATACGAGTGAGCGTTTGTGTCGATTTATGTGTCGTCGGGGGAGTAAATGATAACCGCACGAGGCATTCTCCTTTTAAGATGAGCAGTCATACAAATTATAAATCATTAAAAACTACACTGAAAATAAAAAGGCTAGAATTTAAGAACAATTTACACCTTTTACCACATTCAGTTAAAGGCCTCCTGTAACAAAAGTTTAGACATTTTTAAAGAGGCGTCATAATAATAATTGCCACATGGTGTTTTCATGGCTGTTTTGTTTGATCTGTTTTATGTGAATCGTATGTGAGCAGCTTTAACCCGCTGAGGTGTCTGACTATAGGGGGCATGGGCTTGTTAGCCCCGCTGCACATTGTTGAGCCACTACCTTATACTTGTCCAGGGAGAATGTAGCTCTCAGCCATTTTTAGACTGGGCTGGAAATGTGAGCTGCAGTCGTGTCTGATAATGGAACTGAGCTCTTGACAGAAGTGTGAAGACTTTGGTAAGATGATTTACAGTTTCTCCCAAGTGGATAATTTTATATGTTTTGTTGTGTGTGCCCCAGTGTCTCACAGATGTACATTTCTGAAGATCTGAGGTGTGTTTTAACAGTTTCTACTTACAAGTCTACTTTCTGTGTTAACACAGAGCTCATTTAATTAAGTGTGTTTTTGTCTGACGTAGCTGTTACCGTGTCTGAATTAAATGAGTCAAAATGGAGTTGTGAGGCTTATATTTTCCATCTGTTTTCAGTGGTGTGCTCTCTCTGATATGTCAGGTTGTAGCATTGTGTGCATCCTGAGTCTATGTTTAGCTTTGTGCGTATGTGGTTACGTCAGCCAGTCAGAGACCCCGGGGTTCATGAGGGAATCTCCTCTCTCGTTCTGATCTTCAGAGGGAAAATATCCCAGACAGGTGCAGAAAGCAAGGGTCTTTGGCCCACAGACAAGCCACCTCCTCTGCCACTCATGCTTTCAATTTAGACTCTTACTCACTGAGAGTGACAAAGCTCTGCTCAGACAGGACACAGGCAGTACACATTCCAGCCCGTCCTGCATTCGAGAATCAGGAACATCCCTTTAGCGCTGGTTTGTGTTTTCGCCCTCTGGAAATCTTCAGCTACAGCGGCGGGGGACATCAGAGCCTGCATACTGAACAGAAAAAGCGAAGCAGATGATCCATAATCTCAGCGTAATCGCTATGATATGAATTAGGACTATGTGGTGACGCGTTTCCAGAGAGCAACACATCAGCTCCCCATTCCTCTTTGTTTATTGGCTCGATTTTATAAAGCATCAGTGCCTCATCTCCTCAAAATAGATGTACGCTGACACAGAGGCTGCTGCATATGTTGCTGGCCAGCAGGGGAAGAAGTTAGAGGAAGAAGTTATTATAGTTTTACAATGACAAAAAAATAGACTGTTGCCAAGTACAGCTCCTGTCTACTCGTGCTCTAAGAAGGCTGTGCAGTACTAGTTGTGCTGGAAGGGTTTTCTGCCATTTTTTTTTTAAGTTTTACATTTGTTAAAATACATTTTTTTGCTATTAATAACATAACATTTTAAACTGCAGTACTGATGATTGGCTTTAGGACTCAGACCTGCTGTAAGCTCCCTTGCATCTAAACACCTCTCTCATCAAGTCATAAACAAATTTAAAAAAAAAATCATATTTGGTTGCGTTTCATTATTTTAACTCGTTGATGTTAAAGTAAATGATGCTAACTGTTTTGTGCTCCTTGTCATGACAACATCAGCAGTGAATAGAAACAGCGTTTGAAGTGGCACGGCAAGCTGCTGCTTCTTCTCTTACAGGGAAAAGGTTTGGGCATGCTCGTCAAAACATTTCCCTCCAGGCCTGCGCAACTCTGCTGAATGCTACCGAGCCAGAAACACAACTAGGGAAGTGGGAAAGAGGCCAGGCTGGTAGAAACAGTGTCAGCAGGTTAATAAAAAAGAAATCAAACTAAACTGCGTTTAAAACAAAAATGAACATGACTATAATGGAAACAGATGTTTTTACTTCTACTAGAAAAAAAATCAAGTTAAAGAAAAATCTGAATAAACAGAGAAACGCACCAAATTTAAAGCTCGCTGGGATTGTCCTGTAATGATTGGCTTTGTTGGCAAAAAAGAAACAAAAGAAAACTGTCACGGAGATGGAAGAAACTCACCGCTGATCAGTTTACCTTGTTTGTCTTCGATAGGTGGTTCTGTGAGGGAAAGGAGCTGGAGAACAGCCCTGACATTCAAATCATCACCAGTGGTGAGCAGCACTCTCTGATTATTGCAGAGGCATTCGAGGAGGATACCGGGCGCTACTCGTGCTTTGCGTCTAACTGCTACGGTACCGACTCCACGTCAGCTGAGATCTACGTAGAAGGTGATCGCTTCTTTCCTCCTTTTTGACACCTTAATATACCGCACTTCAACTTCTTTATTGATACACACCTTCCTGTTCAATGTCACAGGTGCCTCATCTTCCGATTCTGATGTGGAACCGCACTTTGAACATGTAGCCCAGTGAGTTCCTGCCCCGTTGTCGTTATCGTCACCCACCAACAAGAGTTATCAACACTAAACGAAACAAACACCTCTTTCTTTTGTGATTTTTAAAGGCTGCAGAGAAACCAACCAAAGTCATCCCCATCTTTACCGTCATCTGTAAATGAAACCTTCCCTCCAGAGGAGGAGGAGAGCGTGTCATCCCAGACTGCAGCGGCCCCCGAGGAACAACCAGAGGAGCAGCTCTCGCCTCCAGTGGCTGCTCAAACAGCATCTGAACCTCTTCTACCAATCCGGACATCTGCTGCTATACTTCCAGTCTCAGAGTTATCAGAAGAATCTGTGGCATCAGCAGCACATCCTGCTCAGGAGGAAACATCTGTGCTGTCTGTGCAGGTGTTTCCTGTTTCAACAGGTGATTCAGAACTTAGAGAAGCCCAAGGGGCGTCAGCATCTGTCCCAGTCATATCTACTCCACAGCTGCAACACACGGCTTCAACAACAGCTACGTCACAGCCTTTAAACTCTGTAGTGCCTGTCCTGTCACCTCCAGCACAAACACCCCAGGCTGAGGTAGAATACCTCAAAGGTTTTCCTTTCACTACATATTCTTTATTTTAGTTTAAGTTTATATAATTTGATCCATCCCCCCCTTTTTTTTGGACTTTTTTTCCATCTTCAGAGTCCAACTCCCAACCACAGCTCTCCACAAGGATTAAACGGGCAACCCATTATGGCTGCCCCTGTCTTCACGAAGGTAACTTTTCTCTCAGAACGAGGCTTTTCTGTACAATACTGCTTGTTAAGGGATTTAACTTGAAGCTGGTTTTGTTCCATCAGAGCCTACAGGACCTCATTGCATCAGAAGGCCAGCTGGTGGTGCTAGAGTGTCGTGTGAAAGGGGTGCCGTCACCTCGAGTGGACTGGTACAGAGAAGGAAAAATCATGGAGGACTCGCCTGATTTCAGGATCCTGCAGAAAAGTAAGTTCTTTGCAAAAATCTCAAGTTTCTCCATATTTCTTTAGATTTTTCTGGGAAAATGGGAAATAGATACAGTAATTTACTGAAACATGCAAATATATATGGAAACAAACTATGTAAAGAAAAACAGAGGGGTCACTTTTTGTTCTGCTCTGTGTCAAGATGATCCCACAATATTGATTTTGAGGCTCTGGGGAGGCCGATCCATGACTGATTTTTCTAGCCAGGTGTGTTTTTACTACATTGGCAGTGTGTTTAGGATTTTTGTCATGCTGAAAAATGAAGCCCATCAGAGGATTTCCAGAAGATTGCAGGGTGCATCAGGCTCTGTCGGTGCTTTTTAGCATTTGTAGTTTCATCAGTTTTGACAGGCTCTCCAACACCACTGACTGAGATACAGCTGCAAACTATGACAGAGCGTTGGTCGTGTTTTACAGATGGCTGTAGACAATCACTCTTGTACTTCAAGATGTCCTCCACATAATTTGGCAAAGATTTGACTTTCAAATTTGAATCCATCACTCCATAATACCCGTTGTCACAAATTTTCACACCAGTTCTTGTGTAATCTGGCATACCTCAGCCTGTTTCCCTTCCTTGAAAATGGATTCTTGATAATAGATGGATCAAGAGCCAAATGTATTTCTCAGGTCTTATGTCAGGACTTTCTGACTTTCCCATCCCATTCAGGAGCTTTACATAGTTGGGGGTTGTTTTTTTTTCAATTCTTTTATCCTCTACATGTCTAGGTTCCTCAAATTTTCAAGAACGTAATGCATACAATGCCAAGTCATTTCAAGTTTTCGACTTCTAGCTTTTTGGAAATCACTTTGTTGGTTTTAAAATTGATTACTTGCTAAGTTACATGTGGACACAAAACTGGTTCATCCCTCGAGTTAGCTACCTTTTTATGCTTGAATGATTCATAGGTCAGCGTTAAACGACTTTACAAACCTAAAAAACTGTTTTGACTTCTTCTACAAGGACTGAACTGAAAATGAATGAATACGTAGCCAATGTCCAAAGAAAAAATTGAAATACCTTCAGAAAGCCTGGAGAAGTATTGCTTAAGATTACTTACAAGAATATTACAAGAATGTCTGCCTCTTTAGAAACAAAATATAAAGAAATGAGGGGTGAGTCAAGACATTTGCACAGTACTGTATTAAAAAATTGTCCAAGGGTTAATTTCATAAGCTCCAGGTCCTAAATCTTTATATTGCATTAACAGATTTTAAAGCTCAGATTGTGTATACGTGTATACATCTCTGCATGTGGAATTCACCATCATGAGTATTTAAATATTTTGGAAATGATTGCTAATAATGAGTCTCCAAAAAATTCATTAACAATAACATGAGCTTCTCCCCCCTGGTTTCATAATGATTTTGATACTTGCTTCTATTTCAGAGCCCAGATCTCCAGCTGATTCAGGTACATATTTCATTCAGTCTGTCAAAAATACAAGTGTTGACTGCACCATAGCAGCTGCCTGCCTGTATACGATGCTGCAGTGTGTACATATTCCTCTGTTGAAGTGTTTATAGTCCTTGGCTCAAGCTCCTGCTCTTCCCCTCTACATAAGCCAGGGCTGCTTTTCCTTGAATCTGGACCATATAAGGTAGCCTCCCATCCTGTGTCAAATCACCATTGCAGATCACTTCAAACAGCCTTAGCTGCACGTAGATTCTCACTGCTGAAACAAGAGTCATGTATCTTTCTTTTCTGCACTTAAACACTTTGAGAAATCGCTGGGGTGCAGCTATAGAATATCCGACTTGATTGCATGCCACGTTTTTTCTCTTTACCTCTAGAGGAAATATGCACTTTGGTCATTGCTGAGGTCTTTCCTGAAGATTCGGGGGTGTTCACATGTACAGCAAACAACAAGTATGGAACCGTATCTAGCAGTGCTGCACTCAGGGTCAAAGGTAACACCTCTCTTTGGCTTTAAAAGTCAACAGCTTTCACATTTCTATCCTTATTGAAATTTCTGTATGTGTGTTGCTGGTTCTCCTCAGGCAATGGCAGCAACAGCAACCATGTGAGGTCTTCAAGCAGTTTAATAGTGGAGCCAAGTCAAGTTCAAGAACTTTCCCCATCAGCTCCTGCTGTAAAACCTCAACCAGAGGTTGTTATAACCAGCAGCATTAAGCCGCACTCCAGCACCATTCGTCTTGACCCACTCGTCTCTAGCACCTTACGCCTGGACCCCTTAAACACTAGCAGCCTTCGTCTAGACCCTCACAACTCTAGCATGTTGCGTCCCGACCCCCTCCGCACCAGCCTGCTCAATCTGGAGCCCTCCAGCCTGAGCAGCAGCTCCTGCTTGAACTCTCACAGCACCAGCACCCCAAATTTAGATCCTCTCTCACACAAGGACCTTCTAGGATCCAGTGGAGCACATGGTGCCAGAAAAATTTTCTCATATCCGAAATCCTTTACTTCTCCATCTGCAGCTGAGACTTCAGCACAGCAGGAGTTGTCCAGATCTTCAGCGACATCTCCTGACATCAGTTCCAAAGTTAAGGGGACCCCAGCCCATCAGAACGGGAGCCCTGTTGTGGTTCCCTTACCTGATCCTCCACCCAACTCCTGCCTAAAGACAGGCAACCTTACAAACCACAAAGACTCACGAACCAACTCCAGAGCAGGCCGGCGTGTGCACTTCAAACTGCCTGAGGATGACGAGGGTGAACAAAGTGACACATCTAGTCCCTTTGATGAAGACATCACTGAGGCATCACTCAGCAAAGAACCACCACCAGTGCTGGCTAAGCCTAAACTGTGAGTAGAGCAAAAAGAAAGCAACAACACGTTGCTGAATTTTGAAAAAGTGCGTTGTTGGCAACAGTACAACATGATGAAAAAAAACATGCGCTCAGATGGAGATTTTGTTCATTATTTACCCAAATTCGGTCAAACTTTGAAGTCTGTGTTGAAGTGTGTTTGATGGGCTGTATTATGAAATGAAGAGGTGGGTGGTTCCTCCTCCACTCGCTCAGATAGCAGCTCTAATCCTTTCAGTTCATAAATGAATGCATTCGGACTTCAAATGTGGACCTTCAGACTTTCTAAGACAAAGGATGGCGTTTTCTATTTGTAAGTTTGCTTCTGTGCATTTATGTTGATCGGTTACTTCTAATAATGCTGTAAATCACATCCTGTTCTATGATTTAGCTTTTCTTTTTCTTCACAGGCTAAAACACAGATAAACATGACAAATAATTTATTGTGAGCCAATTTGCAGTCATTTCATGGTTACAAAAGAGGCAAACATTTTGTTTTCACTGAAAGCTCAGTGTATCTAAAGCTCGGTCTGTGTTGTTTATGGGCTGCTTGTTGGTAGTCCATAAAAGGGCAGAGTATTCTGCTGGATGCTGGATGCACTGAGCCTCTCTCGTCTTCACCATGTATAGTTTTGGTTCTTTGATTTTGTGTCTGTTTGATCAACAGGGACCCAGCTCAGCTCCAGATCCTGCACAACCAGGTCCTCATGGAGCAGCAGCAGGAGACTGAACCAGAAACGCAAACCCCCATCCAGCCTCAGTCTCACCCACCGTACCAGACCCAAATCCAGCCCGGAGTCCAGACCTCCCCTGAAGCTCCACTGTGGTCTCCAAGAATACCGCATGTGCCACCTTTACATACTACATCAGCCCTTCAGCAAACCCCCCACTCCGCACCTCCAGTGACCACCACCCCACATGCGCCAGGATCAACGTCTGCTGCAGCACTCAACACCACCTTTTCACCTTTTCTTAACACTTCCCAAGCTTCCCTTTTGAGCTCTCCTCCTTCACTTCCACAGCATATGAAATCCTCACTGGTGACCTCCCCTCCACCTGCCCCACAGCTAAACTCCGCCCCTTCTCTCAGTACAGCACCTGTAACCCAGATGAACACCATCCATGCCTCCCATATTAACCTGTCCCCTGCATCTTTTGCCAAAACTGCACCCACAGCCCAGTTTTGCTCTCCGCCTGCACCAAAGCTCAACACGGTTTCTACAGATTCGACCCCGGCCTTGCAGCAGATCACGTCCCCGGCTCCTCTTCTAAGAAGCACCCACGCCTCCCTCATGAATCTCACACCTACCTCACACTCCTTCAACTACATCCGACCTAAAGAGTTTGTAACCGCTCAGACCCTCTCACCGGTCAGGAGTCCTTCCCCAACAGAGTCACCAGTACCACTATTACACGAGCTGGCTGCTGAGCTCAACTCCTCCACGGCTAGCTCCCCTACTCTCCTCCCACCCCTCTCCCCACCACCCAGGATTTTCCCCACAAGGGTGCTCAAGTCTCCCACCAGCCCATCGTCTCTCGTATCCTCGCCTACACCGGGGTCAGTGCATAGCTTGTTCGTCCTAAGAGCCCAGTCACCCCCTCAGGCTTCTTCTCCCACCTCCAGCAGCTCCACCCCGAGTCCCATCCAAAACCCCGTCGCCTTCCTCAGCTCCGTCCTGCCATCCCTGACCCCGAGCCAGCCCACCAACTCAATGGGCCTGCCCAAGGGAGCTCCGTTAGGGTATGCCGTGTCTGACAAACGACTGCTAATGCAAATGTGACTGTCACACGTTCTGCCATGTGTTCTGTTTTTTGCCCTCTGTTTACTCAGGCTTCAAAAGAAGGCACTGAAGATCCGCCCTCCGTCAGCTGAAGCCATCCGCGAGAGCAGAGAAATTATCCTCCTCGACATCGAGAAGAAGCTTCGAGTTAAAGACGACACTCCACATTTTGTACATCAGCAGGTACTAGGTGGTCTCTGTGGCTTGCCTGCCTATTTTGTACTGATGAAGTGGTGAAGAAAATAGAACGGCGCATCAGCAAAAAGATTTTTCTTAGCCCAACAGGTGAATCCGGTGGTTTCTCTCGCCTCCACTGGATCACCCGCTCATCGGTTTAAAATATTAGTATGTGATCAATAATTGCAATAGAGTTTTTAATACTTTTAAAGATCATATTTTATCGAGTATTAACCAGTGACTGTGCTGCATTCTCACATCTTGTTGATGGAGACATTTATACGAAACCTCATTTCCAAAAAAACAACAATTGTGATGCAGCGTAAAATGCAAATGTAGCTAATCCGCTGATCATTAAACCCTTTATTTAAGACGACACATCAAATGTTTAAACTTTCAAATACTGTTATACATCGTCCCTTTTTAAATGAAATAAAGGGTTTACATGATTTTTGAAGGATTACATTGTGTTTTTATTGCACAGCATTCCAGTGTTTTTGGAAATGATGAATACAGAGCAGTGCAATCATTGCCTCCCCCAGTCATTAACTGTCATTCATCTTCTGGTGTCAGTGTAGCCTAACAACCTCTGCATGCTAATAATAACAGCTTGTGCGTTATTCCATCACTCTGTGTTTGTATGTAGGGTTTGTGTGTCTTTGGTGTTCTTCATCCATCCCTGTCCTTTCATAGAAGCTGAGTAATGAGGGGAAAACAGCGAGCAGGCCCCTTGGACCAAACACTGCCGCTACTGTCATTAACTATGATGAGGTACACGGACCCGACCCAAGCACTGCTTTGCTCGAGGCTGTATGGGTTATACTTATGTTTCAGACACAACTTAGGATACTGTCATCTACAGGAGTGCACATAAGTGGTCCGCAGATGTCAAAATAAAAGACGCGCTCCAGATAAGAAGTTGCAACGCGCGTTTGCGTACATAAGATTTTCTGAAGGAGGACAGACATTTGTTTAGAACTCTTAAAGATGTCAAAGAAGCAAGCTCCTTCAAGCAATTTTTTTGGTTTTCCTCCACCTCCAAAGAAATGTCAGAAGGAGTCCGAACCACAAAAGAAGCACGTATTCTCGGACAAGTGGTTGCAGGAGGTGAGCTGGCTTCAAACAAATGATGAACGCACAGAGATTTGATGCAGAATATGCCGTGAAAATCCCACTCTAGCGGACAAAAACAGTGCCTTTTATATGTATGCAAACGCGCGTTGCAACTTCTTATCTGGTGCGAATCTTTTATTTTGACAGCGCATGCGCACCTGCGGCCCACTTATGTGCACCCCTGGTCATCTACTTATCTAGTTTCCTTAATATCTCTAATCCAGCATTCACGCTTATATTAACTAATACAGCGCACAACCTGCACGAATGATGGTGATGAGAATAATAATAATAATCCAATTAAAGGGGTTCAAATTCAAAAAAGATTCAAAATATTGTTTTCCTATTTTGGAAAACTATATTTTGCAGCCTTTTCTTCATGAGTAAAAAAATTCCTTCCTCTCAGTGTTTCCTCAGTAACACTTCTACTTTTAAAAACATACATATTACCATGAAATTTCACACACCTCATCTTCCTCTGTTCTCTGTTTTACCCTCAGTTTTTGTGATTAGGTTAGATAAGCCTTTTTATTTAGCTTAGGTGTTGTTGTTTTTTTTGTTTTTTTTAACCTGGTGCTCCCAGATGCTGCTGTGTGGTCTTTCAACAACTGGTTTAAAGTCTGCATCTTTTTTTATTATGAGGTTTGAGTTTTGAGATGCACGTTGTCTCATGTTGCCGATTACTGCAAACCTCTCTTATCTCCCTGAGTTGTGGTTTCTGTGTATCAGGTGTGCATGTTACTGTAGCCATTTATTGTCAGGCCAGTCTGTGTGAGCAAACAGGGGACACGGTCCATGCAGCAGTATGACTGTTGTAACTATATTTATGTCGTGCTTCTCCTCCACTAGGAGTATAAAGTGTCCAGTTTTGAGCAAAGGTTAATGAGCGAGATCGAGTTCCGCCTGGAGAGGACGCCGGTGGAGGAGTCAGACGACGAGGTGCAGCACGATGACGTTCCCACGGGAAAATGCATTGCACCCATATTTGATAAGAAACTAAAGAACTTCAGGGCTATGGAGGGAGTGCCTGTAACTTTCTCATGTAAAGTAGTGGGAATCCCGGCACCAAAGGTGAGAGGTCAACAGCTAGGCTATGCAAAAGCATCTCTGACTTCGACCTCAGATTTTGTCATTCACACCTGTGGCTCTCATCAGGTTTACTGGTTTAAGGATGGCAAGCAGATCCTGAAGAAGAATGTCCATTGCAAGAAGATAAGAGAGGGGGACGGGACCTGTGCTTTACACATAGAATCCACGACCAGTGACGATGATGGAAACTACACCATCATGGTAGCCAATCCACAGGTGAAACTTCTGACTTATATCCTCTTCATGTTATCAGCACCTTGTTCTAGCTGCTCGAGCTGAGCTGTGATGTGATATTTCACTGATCACCAGGGGCGAATCAGCTGCTCAGGTCATTTAATAGTCCAAACGGGACCTCCCCGAAACCGAATGACACCCATTCATGCTCAGAGGTGAGTGTGCAGGGTGAACAGGCAAATATAGACTATCCTCTCTGATAGTAATATTGGTTTGGTAGCGCTTTATAACTGTAGATCTAAGTCATTCTGTTTAGCATTTGAAAGGAACATATAAACCTTTCAGAAATATTCCTATAAAAGTAAACATAGTGTTATTGATATTCTGGGATCTATTCTTAGTGGCAATTTACAAAACCAAGTGGATTCATGTGTGTGTTTCCTATAACATGCTGTGATCGCCTCCACGTTTTCAGGGTGCGAAACCGCATACAGGAAGTTGAAGGTGAACAAAGTCAGGGGCGCTTTTTTCAACCTCACTTCCTCCAGGCTCCAGGGGACATGATGGCTCATGAGGGAAGACTGTGCAGACTAGACTGTAAGGTAGGCAGGAGATCCCCGTGTGCCACTGAAGCCAGGAAGAATATTGCCTCCCCACACTGTAACACGTTTCTGTTTTCCAGGTGAGCGGCCTACCCAACCCTGAGCTCATGTGGCTGGTCAACGGGAGGCCCGTTTATCCAGACCTTTACCACAAGATGCTGGTGAGAGAGAACGGCGTCCATTCCCTGGTCATTGACCCTCTCACTCAGAAAGACGCCGGCACATACACCTGCATCGCAAGCAATAAAGCAGGGCAGAGCTCCTTCAGTCTGGAGCTGCAGGTTGTGGGTAAGGACCAAATACGATTGGGACTTTTGCTTTTTGACAATCCCAATGTGGACATTTCAATTATACATATTCGTTTTAGAAAAGGAAAGGAAGCACCCACCCCAGTTTGTGGAGAAGCTGCAGAACATGGGGATTCCTGAGGGAGCTCCAGTAAGGCTGGAATGTCGCGTTGTGGGTATGCCTCCTCCGGTCATCTTCTGGAAAAAAGACAACGAGACTATTCCCAGAACTAAAGACCGAATCAGGTTAGTAAGAACTCTGACTCCCTCAGACACCGTTTCAGAGCCGTGGCTTGATTAGAAATGAATTTAGAAGCCTGAGCGGTTAAATTTGGCAACTTTAATTCCAATGTTATACCCGCTTTCCTCTTCTCCTCCTCTCTTAATTTCCTGTCTGTATGTCCAATAAAAAGACACAGCCAAAATCCATATAACAAATTTTAAACTCTTTTGAAATTGAATCAAATTTCTCTATCATCTCTCTACCTCAGCATGACCCAGGACGCCACAGGATATGTGTGTCTCCTTATCCAGCCGACAACAAAAGACGATGCAGGCTGGTACACAGTGTCAGCAAAAAACGAGGCTGGAGTCATTTCATGCACCTGCAGACTTGATATATATGGTAAATATTCTGTACAGCTGAGTAGCTATCACTTTTATTAAGAAATCCACGGCATTTTTGGGTACGTCACTCTGTGTAGTAATGCTAGCTACCACCTTTAGCACAGTGGCATCAGAGCATCCCCGCACCCATGAAGAAAACTCCACGAACAGGAAGTCGATACGCGGCTCTGACAGGCCAGGGGCTCGACATCAAGTCAGTGTTCCCCACGTCGGACACCAGCCCCATCCTGTTCGCCAGCTCCCCACCGGAGGCCACACTGGAGAGCGAAGAACTGTGAGAGCTGGCGCAGGGGGAGGGACCCTCCAAACAGATACTGCGACCTCTCTGAGGAGAGCGATTACCTGAGCAGATTTTGTGTGATGCATTTGAAGTGACTGATTCAGATTAGGACGGCAGAGATTTATTGTGTTAAAGATGCAGCACTGATAGTGGGGGTTTGTCACCATTCCTATTTACTCAAGTTATACAACGAGTGTTTCACCTACAGAAAAAAATAACAGATTTGCAAAGTCTTAGCTCATGAGCCATCAGTGGAGTTCAGTTTCATGCGTGAAGTTTTTGAATGAATCTGATTTATTGTCAACATCATACTTGGCTATGATGGCGAGGTTGCTGAAGATCTGTTCTTAATATTTTGTCCTCTACTAAAGAGTGGTCCTGGCACCATGTATTTGTACTGCAAATCACATATATACCTGTATTGGTAGCAATAGTTTCTTTAAGACTTTACATAGAAAGTAGCTTGTATGTTTTTATTTATAGTATATATTAGACGTTTGAATGTGCCATTTAGATCGGTGTATTTAAATGGCTCTAGGAGGGTGGGGTGCTTCCTTCAGGTTCATCACATTTTGCATCACGTTTTTCATGTGCATGTTTGCCTACGGCTGATGAAGACTATGAAATAACTAAAGAAACACGCAGGCTCTTCTCATAGTCATTATACAGCCATGTTCAGCGCTCACCGGTGCCTTGATTTCAGGTGAGATAATCAATCTGCTTAAAAGCAAACTAAAGTTCAAGAAGTGTTTCCCAGAGGAATGAGTCTGAAAACGACTGAAAATGCGTCACTGACATATACAACAAAAGCAGCCATTACTACTGAGCATTCAAGTAAAAACAAGACTGCAGGCACACATTCAGCTAATGTAAAATTGCACATTGTAAAATAGTTTTCTCCTTCTCAGAATGAAGTTATATTTATTCAAATGGGTGACGTGTTTGCTTTGCTGGAACAGCTTCAACAGCACCTAAAAAACATCTTCTCCATTTCCTTCTCGGGTCTGTTTGATTACAGTTCATTTAAATATTTTCATCTAAGAGGGCTTTAAAATCCACTTTTATTTTTTTTTTGCTTTCACGATTATGAGCCTGTTTTGACTCTGCTCTAATTGGAGTCCTATTAGCTTAAACTGATGCCAAATACAAGGCAAATGGGAAAGCTCAGAAGCCAATTAAGCATTGCTAATCAGTCCAATTATAGAGGATGAGAGTTCAAACAGGCATAAAATTATGTTCACCTTACGTGACCCAATTATACTCGCTGCCTCATCTGACCAGCTGCCAGGCCTACTTGTTAACTGGGTGCTGTGTGTGGGTGGGTGTTGTAAAGCAGTAAACAATCAAGTGTTTTGTGGGTTTTTTGTTTGTTTGTTTTTTTATTCTTAGATTTTTTTTAAGCTGCATTCGTTACACTTACAGCTCATTTCGTGATGAATATTGCCGTGATGTTTTTTAAAATACGTTAAACCTGATAATTGTTACTGTCTTCATTGCACTGTAACATCAATGTGCCGAACACAGTTTTGTAAGTAACTGTCACAAAATACATTTGATAAGCGCTCACATGTGTTTGAGGAGAAGTTTAGCACACAAAGCATTTCCTCTGAAAGCAAGTGTAATCTTATTTAAGCTGCTTGTTTAAGGTAAGGTGGATCCTGATAATGAGATTTATTAACTCAATGTAGATTAAACCTGGTCTTACACTTTCGCTTGCACTAAAGCATACGCTTTCTTCCCTAATCTCTATTTCTCCATGAGGAGATCTGGATTTTTGAGGGTGCATGATTCTCTCAGAGCAAACCAATCACTCCTCAGATGTGACATATGGCTTTTGACAGAGGGGCATGGCTGAGCCATCGGTGCTCCAACAAGCCAATCGTATGAGGGGCTGCAAAAAAAGAAAAGGGTGGAAGGCACGTAAGGGCAGGGCAACGTCGAGACGAGCCCCTCAGACAAGACAAGCAGCAGCTGGCAAACTGCATCAATCTGTAATCAATTAACCAACTGGTAGATGGGATTACATGCCTAACTGCACAGCTAACCAGTCCATCCCAAAATGACCAGACAGCATCAGCTTGTGTGCTTGACCCAATACCAGAGACCGGCATTATGCTCGGGCTCCAACAGTGATTAATCATTCATAACCTGCCTCTACACCCAAGCTTTGAGCCTGTCAATACACAGTGGCAGGAGCTGCATGTCCTTCCTGACAAAGAATGACAACAGGAAAGAAAACTCAACAAAACACAGCAGAAGCAGCAGTTAAAGAAAAAGAGTTATCATGTAAAAGAGCTGAATTGTAAACAAAAGTGAGTCCCTTTTTTTAAGAATACAATCTTATTATGTAAATTAGAGGTGTCAAACATAAGGCCCAGGGGCCAGAAGAAGCCCAGCAATGACTCCAATCAGGCCCTCTGGGCAACTTGGAAATTGTGAAAGAGGGTGTAGATTTTTAACTTTTAACTGTATTTTCATGTTTTACTGCATTTCCTATTGATAAAGACCTCAACTGGTATTCAATAATGAACTGAAATAGTTAAGTAACAGAAAAGTTCCTGTTTTCTACTATGTACTGTAAAAATTTCTGTTTGTTAGTTGTTGTTTTTTCTCCATGGTAAAAAAAAAAAAAAAAAGCAAAAAGAAAATAAATACAATACAAATGAGATCTACTGTTGCACTTATTTTTCATATATTCAGACATATGAGTGATTAAATGTTTATTTAAATGTCTTTACACTGACCCACTTAAGATCACAGTGGGCTGTATGTGGCTCACAGTGTATTATACTGATGGATTATTAAAATATGGAAGTTTAATATTTGATTCCATAAGTTTTAGCTGTACTTCATCTCAAAATAGTTACCTAGAAGTACATTAAAACATGTAAGTACAGTGCAAGTGTGTAAAAGTGATGAAAACACTGCTATTTTGAAGTCAAATGACATTAAGGTGTTTCAGCAGAATAAGTCTGAGTGTCACTGGAACCTGCTGAATGACAGCGTGGGCAGATGGGAAGGACAGACAGACAAATTATTCTGTCTGTCTCATTTTCTCGGCCGACTAAACAGATCAATTATTT
This sequence comes from Rhamphochromis longiceps, assembly GCF_057381845.1. Taxonomy (NCBI): domain Eukaryota; kingdom Metazoa; phylum Chordata; class Actinopteri; order Cichliformes; family Cichlidae; genus Rhamphochromis; species Rhamphochromis longiceps. Next base: position 26,076,439 of record NC_140569.1, read on the forward strand.
ATATCGCATGCAGACGCAAGTACATAAAGAACATTAATGCATCCCATACACTCTCATTCATTACCACTGATAAAAAGCCTTAAAAGAGAATTATAAAAGTCTCCACATCTGAACATAAACTGCTGCCACCCCCCCCCCCCCCCCCCCCCCCCAAAAAAAAATCCTCCACCGGTGCAGTAATCTTTACACCATCTTGCTCCATATTGTTTGAAAGTCATAATCCCCTGATGTGCTGTTAATGTCCCTCAGGTTACAGGCCTCACTTACACTCGCGTTGCCTCGGGCTAATCTCAGATTATGGTTCTCGTCGCACAGAGGCAATTACATTTTAAGTGAAAGGCTTCCTCTCGATGGCTTATGTGACTTAATAATCGCTTTATAGCCAAGAGTCCATATTTAATTTATATATAAATCGGATATGTTGTAAAGACTGAATCCTGACAGTTAAAGACAACAACGTAAAAGAAACATTAGACCTGAAAAGACTCATTTATGTACAGATTGAAAACTTCCTTTCACGCCTTTAGAGGCTGAGACATAAACTGGATTTTTATAAAATTCCTTTTGTGTTGAAGTTTTAGCTTCTAATACAAGAAATCTATTTTTGCATTTAACTTAATTAGAAGTCCAGCATTTATAGTTTATTAGTAGGTTTTACATTAGAGCTTTAGCCTCTATTAGTTCGTTTGCATCCTCAGCACTGGTGAGTGGAGCTACCAGATGGTAGACTTTTGGTCTTTGTGACACATGGCTCCGAGTGAAGCCATGGCCAGATAGCCCAGCCCAAGATAATTGAAATTTCATTAAGGTTTTGTGTGTGTGTGTGTGCCTAGGAGTGGGTGTGGGTGTTTATGAGTCTCCATGGGTGTGTTTTTCTCTATGAGCAATATTGAGGGTGGGGGTGGGGCAGGGGCTCCACCTGCTGCCACCTGTTCGTCTGCTTTGTCTTATAAAAGCTGCCCCGATGTCTCCAGGATCACAGACACCTTGGATTCTTCAGTCTGAGCACTCCTTGGAGTTGCAAATACTTGAGACCCCGCACACAGGGAAAGCCTTGGAAAAACAAATAAATCAAAGCTCAGAGAAGCACTGAATCTTGAAAGTAGGAACCTCTTTGATAAATCTGATTAGTTTGCGTCTTCAATCGAAAACCATGAAGGCCCGTCGACCCAGCTGCACCGACTCTGGATCCGAATCTTCAGAGCTGGACTCCAAGAGCCCGGAGAAGTACGAGACTGCTACGAGGCGCCGGATGGCTGCCAACGCCAGAGAGAGGAAGAGGATGCAGGGCTTGAACACAGCCTTTGATCGCTTACGTAAGGTGGTCCCACAGTGGGGCCAGGACAAGAAGCTGTCCAAGTATGAAACCCTGCAGATGGCCCTCAGCTACATCGTGGCCCTCAACCGGATCCTGACAGATGCCAGGAGGCACACTGGTTCTCACAGGCAGTGGCTGGACCTGCAGTTTGATTGCGTGCAGCCTGAAAACTACTCCTGCCTCATGAGGTACGACTCCGCTACCGGACAGGAGTACATCCACTCATCGCTCTCGTATCAGTTTGACGGGCACGAGGTGCACGCGTAAACTGCTCCATCGAGTAGATAATCAGTCATGTTGTTGGATGTGAATGACAATGTGAATCATTTTTCTCCAGTCTAGGAGACAGTAAATACATTTGTATTGCATTATTTTCATTTTGTATGACAATCAAAGAGTCTTCGGTTTCGGCTTGAAGCCTTTCATTTGTTTTTGCTAGGAAACCCAGCAATGTTGAGCAAGTTTTTGTTCAGAGTATAGCAATGAAACAGCTGTAGTGTCATTGCAGACCGTTAGATTGTACTGAGGATACAGGCAATGTTGTAATTTTTTTAATCTGTTATTTTGATGTGGCCCTAAAAAAGCTGTGCAATGTTTGATGGATTATGCAAAAATCACTGAGGTCTTAGATGCATAGCTGATGTCCAGATAACTAAAGTAACTATTTTCCCAAAGTGTAAATGCATGTTTGTAGATTTGAAAAAAAAGAAAAAAGTATGTTATTTTTCAACAGACTTTTTTTTATTATAGTTTTTCATCAAAAATAAAATTATTTTGTATGAAACTTTATAAGTGTTGTTTTTATTGGTACAGCTATGAGAGGTTTTCTCCCTTTTCACACAGTTTATTGCTATTCAAGTTTGCAAAATATACATATGAAAAAAAGCTAATTTCTGAGTACTTCATACCAAAACTGTGACGTTTAAAGTATAACAAAGTATGGCATTTAAATGCTTATAATGTCACTTTGCGTGAGGAATTATCGCTGGGAAGAAATAATTTACAGCATGGTTTGTGTTGCACATGTCAAACTCCCTGTAAGAGCGAAGCCTCGCTCTGCAGCCTCGGTATTAAATCATCCTTTAGTTTGAAGGTCCTGTGCTTTGAGATAAGACACTTTTACATCACGGGGTGGAAAATAGCCTTTGTGATTAATTTGCATCATTTAGCAAATCAACTATCAAATTTACTTGATACATAAAGACTTTTCTTTTAAAAAAACAGTACAATCATTTAGTTTAATGTAAGCAGAGATAATCATCAGCGACTCTTACAGCCACAGGGCTACCCATCTAAATAGCCGTCATCATCATGATCATCATCATTATCATAAGCCACTGAAAAGTGATTATTACAGATATGAGTAAGTTTGAACAGTGGCACAAGCCGCAGCAGATTAAGGAAGCCTGCGTGCCAGATTCTACCACCGCTTCAGCAGGGGAGCAGAAATTAAACTCTATTGTGTGGCAGTGGGTGTGCGTAATCGCTCTGTTCAGAGCCAATGAAGCATGAACGCCCATAGCTGGCCCCAAACTCTATCCGCGTTAAGATGAAGACATCTACAGCAGTGCTTTAGCTGTAATGTCCAAACACTAACGCATTAAACTCATCTGATTACCCTGCTGTTCTTTTGTGTAGCTGTGTTTGGATTTAAGTGCTTAAGACTATAATACAAGTGGCTGGTGCTGCGAGAGGCTTGTTATAGCACAAGCAGATGATGCAAAAATTAATAAATGGAAGAGCTAAAAGTGCATAATGGAAACTATTCAGAGGCTGTAAGTGAAACTCCAATTAGACTCATTAATTCAGCCACAAGTGGTGAACAGTTGGTAACAGAGAATATACTTGACATGCAATTAATCGATAGTGACAACAATGTGCTCAGCATGGAAGTAAACTGTCTTTCAACTGCTGAATTATTCAGCCTTATTCAGCTCATGGCTGCGTGTTTATCCTTTAATAGGACATTTCCAGCAAATTAACACGCAGGACTGTGTAGAGATTCCTACAAAAGAATGAAGTTTATCATTTACCAAAGTCCTTTATGTCATTTCGAAGGATGCGAGTGATGGGAAAGCTACTCTTATTTTGTCACCTCCGCCAAGGACATGTTTTGGTAGCGAGCGCGTTGTTGTTTCTGTAAACACGATAGCTCGAAAAGGTTTGAATGAATTCTGATGAAAGTTTGTGGGGGTGTAGAGTGAGGTCATGGTAACAGTCCATTAAAATTTAGCTTACACCCACCAAGGGCTTCAAAGTCAGCTTAATGATTTATTGGTCACAAATGGACAAAAAGCCTTATAACTTATAAACTAGGATTCTTACAAGTATGGTGTGTACTGTCAACATGTAGAATTTACTGTATAAAGATTTCAGATTTGACCTCTGACCTCTTGTTCAAGGTCAACAAATTGAAATAGATCAAAGTCATAATAATGCTAGAGATAGTTGAAACTATGTTTCTTATTGCCATTGTTTGTATTGTGCTATATAACGCAACATTAGACCTCTGACCTCTTCCTTAGGGTCAAATACAGTTTCATATAATATCTTTCAAATGTTTCTAAGGTGGCACGGTGGTTAGCACTGTTGCCGCACAGCGAGAAGGTCCTGAGTTCAATTCCAACATCAGGCTGGGGTCTTTCTGTGTGGAGTTTGCATGTTCTCCCCGTGTTTGCGTGGGTTCCCTCCGGGTACTCCGGCTTCCTCCCACTGTCCAAAGACATACAGCTTGTGGGGATAGGTTAATTGGATAACCCAAATTGTCACTAGGTATGAATGTGAGTGCGAATGGTTGTTTGTCCCTGTGTGTTAGCCTTGCGACAGACTGGCGACCTGTCCAGGGTGTACCCCGCCTCTCGCCCTATGACAGCTGGGATAGGCTCTCGCGACCCTGAAAAGGATAAGCGGAAGTGAATGGATGTTTCTAAGGTTCTACTGCCTTTGTTTGTATTGGCAACATTTATGATACCAGTATATATGTATTCTAAATATCACATTATAGTTTGCATTGAACTATCATCTCACATTTGACCTCTGACCTCACTTTTCCATTTCATATCTGCCTTTAGAGAGAGAATGAGCTGCCTAGTTAATCTGAAATATACTGTGGTATAATATTATATAATGATCTTGACTTATTCACAAATCAATACCTGTTGTCCATTAACTACTCCTACATAATGTTTACATAGTCAAACTAAACATCCGTCCACCACCCCAAAGTAAGGAGTGCCCAGAGAGTGAGCTAACTTGGTGGAGGTTTGCGCTCTCTGAGTGCTTCTTGTTTTCTAATTGAATCAAATGGAAAACCAAACAATGTTAGTTATTGTTCTGCATTATATATATATATATCCAAACACTATAGAAACCAGTATGTCAATGCTGTGTGTTAGCAGAACACCTACTGTGCTGTTACGTCAATGTGTTTCAAAGGGTCTCAATCTCAAGACTACAACAGTAGACCAGCAGCTCCTCCCTCAACACAGCTGATGTCATCCACCTCTCCAGCAGGTGTTCAAAAGCTGCCGACACTGCTCAGCTTCACTTTCCTCTTTAATCGAAACACCAGAAGTTCCACACAGAGAAACACACGCGTCTTGCACCATGAAGACCCTGAACAATCGGGCTGAGAGCCACCTGACTGGGCAAGTGGACTTTGAGTTGGACAAAGTAGGTAATGGGGGCTGGGTGAACCAGGGCTACTGTAGCTCCCCTCAACCCTTCCCCCGGGTCACCACTGTCTTCAACCCCAAACCCCACTTCGAGGGGAACATGAATAGCCTGTACAACCTGGATACCCCGATAGCGCTCCCAGAGGACCCACCAACCAAAGACCGAAGTCTGAAGAAACGAAGAGGCTGCTGCTGTTTTATCAAAGGCAAGAACACATTTGAATCTACCTCATGTTGACATTTCTTCTTCGAATCTCAGCTGTATGAGCAGTGTAACAAGTACGAGTAAAACCAGTCGAAGCCTGGTACACTTCTGCTTGACAGACCAGCAAAAAAACAAAAAAAGCTTGTGTCATGTAATTACATATTGATGATTTAAACTTCTATTTTCCGTAGCACTGTGGGGGACAACGCTGACCGAAAACACCTCTGACAACAGAGAGCAGTTCATCCGAACCACGCTGCGGGAGCTGTTGGTCTATGTCTTTTTCCTGGTGGACATATGCCTCCGTGAGTACTCCACATCAACATTTCTGCTCGTCACTGATCTCAAAAGTTTTGACTGAATGTTCAATATGCTTAATGAATGCTTAATGTTCAACACTCTGGTCAATAACTTCCTGTCCACGCTTAATCTTATGATATGAAAAATGTTTTCCTACATTTACAAAAAGAAGTTATTCAGACACATTTTTACTTACCAAAAAATATCCTGTATTTAATTTGCATAATGTTGTCATTGAAATATGGGATACACATCCAAACACATCTAAGTCTACTTTCAAACACTGTATTTGCATTACTGATCACTTTAAAGTGCTCACTGTTTGACAGGCTGTTAGGGCACTCTGGACTGTTGATTTAACATTAAAAGTATCCCCGTTGCTTTAATGGCTTCTACAAAATAGCCTTCCCATTTTTCTTTCCCAAAAGCCATTGTCCAGCTAGGATTGAAAGGGATGTGCCTTTTAGCGATAAGAGCTTTTAGCGTCATCCTTTGTCTGGGTTAGATTTACACTGTTTGATGAGGCCATTTGCGTCAGGACAGCGTGCTCCCTCTTCAAACAAATTACGGCCTCTCATCTGGATCTGTTTGATAGCTAAAGCGATGTAAAAACAAAGCAAAAAAAAAAAGAAGCCAAACAACAAGTCTTCAATGCAGGTTTGCGTGTCAGCATTCGAGTCTTATCTCAGAAAACTGAATGGAGCAACGTTCAGAGCTGAGCCTGACCAAAGCCAGATAGGAACCAATGACCGGGCATTAACGATGTGATTACGTTGTCTTTCAGTGACATATGGGATGACCAGCTCAAGCGCCTACTATTACACTAACGCCATGACGAACCTGTTTGTGAATACACCCAGTAGCAGTGGGGTTACGTTTCAGTCTATTGGCTCCATGGCTGACTTCTGGACCGTAAGTTTTCCTCATTTTTCCCATGGCAGTGATTTTTCTGCTACTAAATGTTTCTTTCTTTTCATCAACATTTTTTTTTCATTTCCTTCAAAGCTGAGATGTTCTCAAAATTTTAAGGAACTATATGATTCATTTAACCGAACATGTATATTAGTGCCTGAACTCAAATGGAAACATCTTAAAAACAATTATAAAAACTGATTATTCCTTAAGTACAATATGTTCTTCCCTGCATTACCACATCACTTAAAATGACCAAACAGTGATGTTTGTGTTACTGCTTCTTTCATATCTTTTTCCACATGCTTAAGATTTTACCAATACTGTTAATTGTTACTGATATGTTTATTAGTACATGCAGGAATATAAAAATATGTCCTTCCAACCCCATAAAGAAATGAGTAGTTGTTTTACTAGGCCTAAAAATAAGAAGCTTGGTTTCCAGTGATCCTGCCTGGTAAGTTTCAAACTTAAACACATCTGCTCTCCTTACTTGTAAATGGTAACAAATAATAAAACTCAAAAATGTAAATCTATGCAACATCTATCACATCATATCCAAACTCTTGTCTTGATTTTTTGTAGATGTGTTTTTTTTAGTCGATGGTATCAATTTGAAAATCCTACGTCGGCTCATTTTTGAGTTATTGGGTTTACAAAGTTGGGTGTCCACACCACCTGACGCTTGCCTACCGGTCTATTTCCCCCGTTGCCTGCAGGGTGACAGCAATACCCCAAACCTTTCAGGCTGAGGGGTAAAATTCACTAAGAACACAAAGAAAGGTACAAATCAAACTCTTTCTTTTTATGAAAAGTTCGCCCAGGGCCCACTGTTGAACGGACTCTACTGGACAACGTGGTACAATAACCAGCCCTTGGAAAGCGGAAACACGTCTTTCATCTACTACGAGAACATGCTGCTGGGTGTCCCCAGGATGAGGCAGATCAAGATCAAGAACAACTCCTGCACTGTCTACAGTGACTTCGAAAATGGGATCAAAGGCTGTTTCGCTGTTTACACTAACCAGAAGGAAGACGAGCAGAGCTTCGGCCTCATCAACGGCTCTGCGTAATTCACTCACTGTTTTCTTACTGACATACAAAGAAGTGCAGAAGCACAATTTAGTGTTCTAAGTATTTGTGTTTTTCCACTGCAGCTGGACCTACCACACAGAGAAAGAGATAAAGGGTTCCTCTTACTGGGGCTTGGTGGCCACCTACAGTGGAGCAGGATACTATCAAGACCTGAGTCGCACACAAGAGGAGAGCGCCAACATACTGACAGAGCTACAGAACAACCTTTGGCTGGACAGAGGAACCAGAGCAGTCTTCATCGATTTCTCCACTTACAACGCGAACATCAACTTGTTCTGCGTCATCACGTAAGGAGCATTACTGCCCATTGCACCTTTACCCACCTGCTGATACCCATCCATTGGTTGACCAAAGTGTCATCTGCTTCTTCAGGTTGGTGGTTGAATTCCCAGCGACCGGTGGAGCAATCCCTTCCTACCAGATCCGAACAGTCAAACTGATTCGCTACATAACGACCTGGGACTACTTCATCCTAGGCTGCGAGTTGCTCTTCTGTGTATTCATCCTCTACTACATTGTGGAGGAGATTCTTGAGCTGAAAATACACAAGTTCTCCTATTTCAATAGCATCTGGAACATACTAGACATTGTTGTCATATTGGTAAGAAAAGATGGTTCAAACATGTCATTTTATCAGATTTTTCAGGGCCTTCTAAAGACTAACAACCTTCTTACAGCTTGCCATTGTTGCCATCATATTCAATGTATTTCGGACCATCAAAGTGGACAGCTTGCTTGGGAATCTGCTGAAAAATCCTAACATCTATTCAGATTTTGAATTTCTGGCATTCTGGCAAACCCAGTATAACAACATGAATGCGGTTAACCTGTTTTTCGCATGGATCAAGGTAAAGAACTGACACCTTTCAGTCCAACATATTGCTTGTGCGATTTTGCTTTGTTGTCTCTCCAGAGAATGTGTGCTTTCTTCTCGTCCTTGTAGATTTTTAAGTACATCAGTTTCAGTAAGACCATGAATCAGCTGTCCTCCACGCTGGGCCGATGTGCCAAAGACATCTTCGGATTCGCCATCATGTTCTTCATCGTGTTCTTTGCTTATGCTCAACTCGGATATTTGCTCTTTGGAATGCAGGTTCAAACATTCAGCACCTTTGTAAAGTGCATGTAAGTCGTGTTGAAAACAATGGCAGGATGAAGGGTTTTAATTGTAACGAGCATCAGTTAATTAGTAGTTCTTTACAATTTTTGTCCACCCCACAGCTTCACACAGTTCCGAATTATTCTTGGAGACTTTGATTTTGATGCCATCGACAGCGCTAACAGAGTCCTTGGGCCGATCTACTTTGTCACTTATGTGTTTTTTGTTTTCTTTGTTCTGCTGGTAAGTCATGCACGAGATAACTGATAATAAAAGCATCTGATCCGAGAAGTCACATTATCTTGTGTATTTTTCCCTCAGAACATGTTCCTGGCCATCATAAATGATACATATGCAGAGGTGAAGCAGGAGCTCTCTGAAAAAGATGAACTACAAATTACTGACATTTTTAAACAGGTAAAAGCTAATTCAAGGAAATTGGCATAAAACTAGCCATATTTATGGATGATGTTTTACCAGACTTTTCTTGTAAATCAGAGCTACATGAAGACATTTATGAAGCTGAAGCTTAAAAAAGAGAAAATATCAGATGTTCAGAAGGTTCTACACTCTGGATCTGGAGATCTTGAATTTCAGGACTTCAGAGAAACTCTTAAAGAGTAAGTGACAAAATATCAAAAAGGAACACTTGATTATTTTACTGTTAAACCTGAGCCTCACTTCTGTGATGATTTTGAAGGATGGGACATGGCGATCAAGAAATAAACGCAGCCTTCTCCAAGTTTGACCGTGACGGGAACAAAATTCTAGATAAAGACGAACAGAGGTGGATGAAAGCTGAGCTGGAGCAAAAGAGGGTTTGTGCACATTAAAAAATAAATATGACTATGTTCATATTTATAAAAATTTTCTGATCATTTCTTATTTTGATTGCCAATTAACAAAATAAATGTTTCTTGTGCTTGTGCGTTTTTGTCAGGAGGCTCTCAGTGCCGAAATCAACAATCTCGGAATGAACTATCAGATGGAATTACACGAGAAGCCGCCTGTCAAATCCAACGAGCACAAGAGCAATTCCAGTCAAACCTTTGTGGAGCGGGAACATTTCTTGAGGTGGGACAAATTTTAAACTTAACCTGCGAATGCACTTATCTCATTCTCCTAACCAGAGTAATACATTTAACTCAATTACCTTTCTATTGCCACAAAAGTCTGGCCAAACAGGTTCTTCACCTTGAAAGCTCCGTGGCAGGCATTGCGTCCCAGACTGAGCTGATTATGGAGAAACTGGGATTACAAGGGAAAGCTAAAGACGCTGCAACAGCAAAGAAACCGTGACCAGTAACGATGTGAGCAAACATCACTTGTAAACAGCAAGATTACATGTTAGAAATCTTAAACAGCTCCAGAAGAGTACATTCAAGCTACCAAGTGTGTTGTAGTATCTAGAAAATGAGAGTAGACTTTCTTGGTTGCAGTCTTACAAACACACAACAATTAATTTTAAATTGCCCTTATCCAGAAAGATGAAACTGTCTCAGATAGTCATGACTTTGGTCAGTGAGGACAGCACAACAGACGCCAGAGATGTCATCCCGAAGGCAAGCAGTACACAGCTCCACCAGCAAGTGATGTATGTAATTAACCTCTGAGGAAAACAACTGGATAAAAACTTCCTAATATACATGTTAAATAAAGTACTGACAATACGACATTTCAATATTGAAAGAACAGAAATCATGCAGATATGTAAATTGTATAAATAATATTTTGTCTACTAGCTGACTGCACAGTTTAAGTATATATATATATAAAATGTTATGTTATGTTATGTTATGTTATGCATTAGTGCTGTGTAATATAATATACGGTACTTAAATAGAGAAGTTGTGTAATATAATCCAATTCTGGGCAATACATATATCAACTAAATTCCAAGTGAATACTTTGCTTTAATCTATTGATGAATGTTCACAACTCACCAAAATAATATTAAAATATAATTATTATTGTCCGTGAATTTTCCATGAATGTACCATTTTACAAGAAAAGTAGTAAAACACATTGTTTTTGATTAAGTTGCAAAATTAGTTAATTTAGTGGTTCAATGTTATGTTTGATTTTTTCTGATTAGTCCAGCGTGTTGGTTCAAATTTGGGTATAAAAATGTGAATTCAATGATTTTTGGTTCTAAACAAGTTTTGATAGGTTTGTATTTTCTTGTTTTACGAGAGGTTTAACACATGTGTTAAGTATTATAAAAACCATAACACATAACTGAGACATCAAACAATAGCTAATGTCATCATTATCTGCTGATAGGACACTAGCAGTCAAAAGTGAATGCTGGCAGATACCAAACCTATTCCTGTTAAAAATGGAAAAATATGTCTATTATCCAAGTACAGTAAACACTAAAAAGGGCAGAAAGATTTTGAGCAAATGTGTGAAACGTGTTGTCTTCTATATTAATCTAAAGTTTAATAATTGTCATTTATTGTGTCTGGTAGGCAGTGAATATATGGTTTCCTGCAGCAGCATTTATTAGTCCTCAATAAATGTACCGAACACTCAAAGGTTCAAAGGTTTCTTTATTTGACGTGACTTTGTTGAGTTTTTCCATTAAATGTGAAATCGATTCAATCCTTTATTATTATATAAACATCACTTCTGTTGTTCAATTTATGTGTATAATGGTCAAAAAAAAGCAAATCGTCATTACATTCAATAGTTTAAGCAACAAATATATTACATGTCATTAGCGTGCAGTTCAAGTTGATACATCACCTGCTTCCTGCTACATCCTGAAAATGGCACAAAACTTAAAATGAGGAAAAATTAAAAGGAAGATAATTTAGATTTAAAATGGAGCATCTTTAAATAACAAATTCAGAATTTACCAACAAATCAATTAAGGCTCATTCACAAACTATATTGCTTAAATTTAATGATGGAGATTAACTTTGTAACATTCTACCTACAGTATCTACATCAGTTTAAGTTTTGAGGATTTGTGATCAAGGTTTGTATTTACACTCTAGACAAACAAGACCCTGTTTAATTCAATGAAAACCCCAGCGCAAATGAAAACAAACAAAATCTGTATCAGGTTTGTTGGCTAGCACTACAGAACGAGCAGGTAGCAAACAGGGAGTATGATATTCTGTACAAATGGCACAAACACAAATAAAATCCAAAATTGCAGGATGTTTGAGAAAAATCCTTCTGTCGTAATTTTTCAGCGGGTTTTATGATTTACCCGAGACGTGTCAATATTCTTTAAACCGAAAACTCAGAATGCGTAAGGGGAAGTTTCTGCCACATTAACAAAACAGTAATACGTGCACTTAGGAGACCCTCCGCTTTCAGAATAAAAGTAAAATAATTCTTTGTGACCCTAAAACATTTGAGCTTTTCTTTATGCTAGTGGGTAATTAAACCATAATATTTGAATTATGCAATAAAACTAGGGCTGGTTATAGTACAAAATTCACTCTACAACTCTATGCAGAAAATTCAAAGCCACTGGAAAGAAGTGGTTTTAAATGATGGCATTAACACAGAGGAAGAATCGGACAAAAACGTTTAAGAGTCAGCATTCCTCTAGGAAACCAGCCCCAGAATCAGCACAGCAGGGTTTGTTACCTTTACAAAGTTTGGGGGGGTTAAGCAGTTTTTACAATACTTTCTATATACAGAGACTGGGTGCTGCAGCCGTTCCTTTGAGACATTATGAATTAGTCCATCTTGGCTGCAGTACGGAGTAAACTAAAATTCACTGAAGTCTGGGAATCGGATTTAAAAAACAAAAACGACAACAACAAAAAACATGAAAATTCTAATAATTTTTTGCTTTTAGACCTGTGTAGGTGAAATCTTCTTGGTACACAATCCCATTTCCCACCTGAATCTCCTTTAAAGCCACAGTTGTTATACAGAGAGTTTCTTCACATATAATGGAAAGGTAAACTACCATTCCAGGGCCTCTATTCACAAAGCATTTTTGACTTAAAATATTAAAACAGGACTAAAAGTCTGGATATTTTATTCCCTGAAGATCCAGACCAATGTTGAGTGGGTCATTCTTGCGGCTCAGTGGAGTGTAGCACAAATCCATGGAGGATTTACCTGCTCAATCTATCATGAACTCGCATGAAGGCTTGTTTTACGCCCTAAAATGACAAGCATGACCAGAAAATAAACTTTCAACCTAAAAATAAAAAATATTGCCATAGTTTGGTTTTTAAATATTAATGTTGGTATGTTTGAGGTTTTCACGGTTTTTAATCCTCATGAGCTGATGGATTAAAAAAAAAATTATAATAGTGGCATTTAAAAAGTGTGCGCTATGTTACACGTACATTTTCTCTAAGGCCCTTTTGTTTTGTAAAATATGAAAGAATTTGTACTAAATTGATGTTTTAACCTCCTAAGACCCGAACTCTTCCACGGCATGCATTTTGATTTCTCTTTGATATTTGGACATATTGGGGCCCGATGAATGTAAAAACAAAGAATTACCAGATTTTTTTTAACCTTATTTTTGTTTTTAAGAAAAATAAGAGCCAAATATGAGGATATTTGTTTAAAATTTTGATAGAACAGTAGCAGTATAATGTCCTTGTAAGTGGATATCAGGCCCTTGTAGAGCAAAATTCAGTATTTTGGTCTAAATAACCCAAAATGTGATGTCCACATATGTGGACGCCAGGTCCTAGGAGGTTAATGGGTTGGCCCACTGGTCAACCTGTTAAATGTGTGATGAAAGGAAAGGCATTGTAAGTTCTGTCTCTGTGCCAAGATCTCTACCCTGTAGGCATGAATCCTCGATGTTTCACATGGTCTAGCACTCATAAGGACGGTGTGTCCTTAAACACGTACTCAGACAAAAACAGTTGGTTTGGCTTTACTTGAGAAGCCCAAGAGCACTTTTTCCCCCCTCTTTTAAAACAGAATTAGGAATAATAATGGAACAAACTTTTTTTTTTTTTTTTAAGTGTTTTGAGTTTAATTGACTGTGATTAAAATCATACACTCTACACCAAAAGCGAATACACACCTGTACAATATTACCTAGATTTCAAAAGATTCAAAACTGTATCACTAACAGCATTATTGCGTATAGTGTATTTCCTCTGATGAAGAAAAGCAAATATTATATAAACACATTTATTATAAAGGAAATATCTACCATTCATTTTTAACTTTGCATGAGAGCAAATACCATACTGCTGTACTCAGAAGTAACACAATTACTGTTGGACAGTACAGCTCTGATCACCTGACCTTTATGTAATATTGCACAGGGGTGTGCTCCCTTCTGTTGTATACTGTAATTGTGTAGGAGCAACTATTAGCTAGAAAGGCTTTGTGAATATGGCCCCGCCCTTCTTTTACCACAGCAGCTGTCCAAATGTAAGAATGCTGTGTCGCCTTGGTATTACATTGAGGTTAGGGCCTTCTTACTGCGTTTGGTAGCCAGCCATGCCGAAGTTGGCCAGGCTGGACATGACTGTACCAGGCGGGGCTGCGGCCTGGGCTGATGGAGATCCAAAGCCTCCCATCCAGGCTGTTGACTGGGACTGCCTGAAATGATATCAGTTACCGAGTTAGTGCAAATATGGACAAAAATATCAAGTGTGCTGTAAAACAAATCAAAGAGACAGTTCTTCTCTTTATTAAAATATAATAAGTGGTGTTTAAGTGAAACAGTGTAGTTATACAAAATATCAAAAATCAAACTCACTCTACTCCAAAACTTTGCTGGTTCCATGTCTGGCCATACATGTTGTAAGAGGGCATTTGCCACCCATTGGTCACATACTGCCCATACTGCTGCTGCTGCTGCTGCTGCTGCTGCGGATTCCCGTAGACCTGGTTCCACTGTCCCCACTGACTGTAATCAACCTGAAGGACATCAGATGACAGAAATGTGAGTAAATATACAATCTCTTACCCGTTTATTCAACAGCAAAAATAACACAACAAAAATACGACACTAGAAACCTTTTTGATGAGTAAATTTCCTCTTCCTTTTTTTGTGTCATTTTTTCTATATTCTGGCTTAAAAGCAAGATTATTTTAAGAGTGGACAAAGTCACGAGTTTCAGGGTGTTTTTGTGGTTTGGAAGTTAAGACATCAATAAACTACATTCTGATTCTAGTGTGACTAGTGTGTAGTCATTCCTACCAATTGTGACATATAAAACGCACATTTTAACACCACTTATGTCACACGTTCTCTCTACCTGCTGTGGACTTTTTGCCATGTCGGGTGATTCTTTGCCCCAGAAGCACTTCACTACGTGTCCTTCAATGACTGTGCCATTTACTGAAACAATGGCATGGGCAGCACTGTCATGGGAGGAAAACCTTCAAAGCAAAAGAGTAGATTGAAAGTCAGATTTTCTACCAGACAAATCACAGGGGGAGTTCACTTTCATACTGCTGAGACCATATTTGATATCATATTACAAAAAGAACCAAGTTTCCTGCTAAGCTTGGATGGAGTTTAAAATGAAAATAAATAATTTAAGCCCTATACTTAACATTAAGACAGGGACATGTTTACCAGCATGTTAAATAACTTCCTTTAATAACATCACATGCACATCGAAACTAAAAAACTTTAGAAATGCTTTGGAAAACTGCATAGGGACAACAACGTGGAGATATTTTTCTCTCTTATCCAGAGTTCTACAAGCAGGAACGCTGAATAAACATAACAGCAACTATCGCTGACATTGAATAAGGTATAAATGGTCTCTGACTCATGCAGTGTGCTTGTATTGACACCTAGAGGCCAAATGCTGCAACAGAATCAAGTATTACCTGATGAAAGAATATCCTTTCTCTGGGAAAACCCGGACTTCCATTATCTGACCGAATGGTGAGAAGGTCTGTCGCATTAGATGTTCTGGATAAGATAAACAAGAGTTCAAAAAAAGGGTTTACAAGGTTAGTTCATTGGAGGCAACTTAAAAAGTTATTATTACAAAGTGACTAGAGGGTGCAACAATGGCATCTATAGAATGTGACACTTGCCTGATAGCCCTGATTGGATCCCTCCACAGTACACAGTGCAGTTCTGTGGACTGGATTGATTCACTACGTCATCAAACCTCAGCTGCTTTGAACCATCTGAAATAAAAACAGATTATTTTTAAATAGATGATTATAATTTACACATTTAGTTCATGCTGATAATAAAATCCAAATCAAATCTGCAATTTATGCCCATAAAAGCGCTGCTATTTTTAAAAAAAATCAAACTACACCCAAATGTGACTCATGAAAAGGTGAAAGTGAAGATAAAAGTGAAGGAAATTAAGAGAATTTATTCTTAAGAGAGTTTCTTCTATATTTAAATACAATATCAAAATGCGTTGATAACAGACTCTTTGGCTGCTTTATTAGGTACACCTGTTCAACTGCTTGATAATGCAAATATCTAATCAGTCAATCACATGGTAGCTACTCAATGCATTTGAGTAAACCAAGCATCAGAATGGGGAATAAAATATATTTATGTGACTTTGAACATGGCATGTTTGTTTGTCCCAGACAAGCTGGTCTGAGTTTCCATCTACTGGAATTTTCCCAAAGCCATCTCGAGTGTTTACAGAGATAAGTCTAAAAAAAACCTAAAATATCCAATGAGTGTCATTTGTCTGAGCAAAAGTGCAACAGTAACTCATTTAACTACTCATTGTAATAAAGGCTGGCAGAAGAGCGTCTGTGAACGCACCACCTTCAACTAGATGGGCTACATCAGCATCGGATGACATTCCTGTCAGCTACAATTCACACAGCTACAATACACCAAAAACCAGAAAACAGAAGATTGGACCGTTTCCCGATCTGATTAATCTCAATATCTGCAGCAGCATTCAGACGGTACGGTCAGAATTTGGTGTGAAAAACATGAATGCATGAATCTACGGAAGAGGATTGGGGCCAAAAAGAAGTGGGCACGTCTTCTTTTTTTTTCCGAATTCTGACTTTTTTCTCAGAATTCTGGAAAAGAAGGCAGAAAAAAGACGTGCTCACTTCTTTTTTTTTTTCCCCAGTGGCCATAATCCTCTTCTGTATGGAACCCTCCTCCATTAGAACAACAAAGCTTATCATATCTTATGTGGTAGAACGGGAGATTCACATCATGGATTCAAGCTAACAAATCTGCAGCAAACATGTGATGCTATCACATCAATATGGACTAAAATCCTTCAGGCACTTAGTTGATGCTCGGGCAGAGGGGAAAAGGGGGTCCAATACTAGCAAGGTATACCTATTGAAGTGGCCAGTTAGTTTGTAATCATAGCACCTGCCGAAACTGGATATGTGACAATACTCACTGTCCTGAGTGCTCTTAGGAGCTGGAGGTTTACGCGTAGCCCAGTTAGTCCTGATTTGGCGCCCTCCGAGCCACTGTCCCGACATGTTAATAATGGCATTCTCTGCATCCTGCAAACCCAAGCCAAACGATTACTCATGGATTTGATAGATTTATAAAACTCATTTGTGGCCATGCATGACTCTTTTTAATTTTAAAATAGTAACTGAAACTGGTGATTAAAATAGGAAACTAGTAATGCTAGATGCTTGTAGTTGTGATAAGACTAACTATTAATAATTGAGTTTTGAATGTATTCAAGTAGGATAAGAAACAGAAAATAGAAATAACCTTCAGTCTGTGTTCTCGCACTGGAGCCTTACCAGTTTGTTGTAGAAGGACACAAATCCATACCCCTTTGATTTGCCTGTCGTCATGTCCTTCACAACTCGGGCATCCCTGGAAGGAGAAATGAGAACAACTTCAGCGCACTTTGAAGTTTAAATCTTCTACACTAAAACAAAAAAAGGAACCACGCAAAACACAATGAACTGTGAATCCTCTACTCTGCCCTACATTAAGCTAAATTAGCTATCATGACCTTGTACTGACTCGTAATATAACTTCAAAGCAACACTTGCAAAACAAGTACAAATACATGCAGCCTACAGTACTGTCATTAAATCATTTCTGATGTATTAATGGATCTTTACCACTAGAGCACCACTGTTTGCTCAGTCCTCACAACAGTAGGCTACAGATTTAAAAATCACAAAGCAAATGGCTATGGATTACCATGCATTCTCATAAGCTGCTGTTTGTACTCTTACTACAGACAGAGATAAATAGAAAATATCAAAAAGAGAAAAAAGGAATTAAACGGCATACATGGCCTGTTAACAGATTTCTTTATTTTTCCTGGTCAATTCTTTACCACCAATATGGAGTATGGAGTTTGGGGAGCTGCAAATTTTGAGAAATTGACATTTTCAGAATTTTTGGAAGAGGATCATGGCACTACAAACAACACTATGCAAATCAAAAATAAGACAAAACACAGATTTAGAGGAAGACATTTTGTACTGGAATTTGTTAATCTAAGCTAGGTCATGTTAATACATGGCATCTACAAATAAAGACATATGGAAAGAATGGAATAAATAGAGAAAAAAACTACATCTGAGTCTCCAGAGTGAACAGTTCCTTGCTGTTAGCCTTCAAGCTCCTGTCCAATCCTATGAGCATTTCTGTAAAATAACCAAAGTGCTATTACTTCACTGAGACTCAAAACTAAAAGCTGTTCAGGTACATATACACAGCTTACATTTTGCTAACATACTGTACAGTTTACTTACCACACCCTACATATGCATATAAAACTGACAGTTCAGTCATAAAAATAAAGACATAATAGACCGACCACACTGTCAATGCAAATGTGTCGCCACTCTATATCTAAAAACAACAACGACATGATTTTAAAGGTATAAGTTACTCCATGTTTAAGTATGTTTACATGCATCGATGTGGGGCCTTTTCTACTCAATGTAAGCAATACTCTTTGTGACAATAAAGGGCTATTCTATGCTATTCTATTCTATTCTAGTGTTAATCCTTTCCTGTTACACATTCATTATGTTGTCTGGTTCGTTTTTCTCTCCAAAAGGTGTGCACAAAGCGCCAATTTGCAGTCCTTGACAAAAAAACATAATTGTCTTTCATCCAAAAAGATTGTGTCAGAAATGCAGGCCTCAATGTGTAATGCAACTTTCTGTTTCACCTTTACAACCTATAAAACCTGTTTCTCAACCGACTGGGAGGAAGAAAAAAAAATATCAGTGGTTGCACTGAAACATATTCTATTACACATAAGACAAGTAGAAAAAAATACACACACAAACACTCTCCCACTCACACACACACGTAAAAACTTACGATATTTTCCCAAATGGTGCAAACGCAATCCTGACATCCTCAGTAGTAATCTCTGGATTCAAATCACCCACAAAAACATGGAAGTGATCTAGTACAAAAGAAAACACGGACATAGTAAACAAACTATTTGCCAATCCCCAGTAGACTCTGATTCTAGCAGAGTGTACGTGCGTTTGTGTGCGTGGTGGTGTAGGGGAATCAATAGGTGATCACTCACTGGATGTGTCTTTCTTCTGGCTACTTGGAGTAGTGGCCCAGTTTACTTTAACCTCCTGAAAACAGAATTCACAGAGAGCACTTAAAACTGTGAAGAAGAATCAGGAAAACAATGTTGTATGATATTCAAGGATGAGAAGCATTAACACAACAAATAAACTTAATAACTTTGCATATAATCTTTTAGAGCAGCTATGTCCCACCTTTCCTAATATCTTCCTCCCATTCATGGCTGCAAGGGCTGCAGCAGCATCTCTGTGTTCAAAGAACTCCACAAAGCAATAGGGATCATTGCTCGTGTGCTGTAAGGATAAGATCAGACACAACAGATTAACAGTGTGGCTCAACTAAAACTACAACTCAGTGAAAATGTTTTTATTGTCTTCAGGTTTCTCAACAGTGAAGGCTATCTTTGCCGTTAACTTTTGAGTTAACATTAGGACACGACAACAACGTAGAAAACAAGATAACCCAGCAACCTTCGCTGCTTACCTCTGTGATCATTTTACAGCTTTTGCATGGTCCTATCTGGGTGAAGAGTTGCAGGATCAGAATTTCTGTTACATCCCTGGAGAGGTTTCCCACATACCTAGAGGAGGAAAAATAAAAAGAAGTCCACTTACTCCTGGAAACAAGCTACAGCTATATTTACTTCGAAAAAGTGAACTACGGGTACTTCGTTTCTGGTATTACAGTATCATTGGGGATTATGAGTTTTTGAAGTGAAGTTCCTTACAGTAGTCTGTTTTTAACGATGTTAGTAACATCTAACAGACAGTTGTTAACACGTATATATAACTCACATATACTTATTAATTAACTCTTATGTCAATTAACCTGACAGTAGTGGATCATAAACGCTAAATGTTTATGTCGTCCAGTTGTTTGTGAAAACAACGGGTAGCTAATTTAGCCACCGAATACCGACGATAGCGAAACTAATGACACGCAACGTTACTGCTGGACACGAAAAACTACTTACAGGGTTCTGGGGTGGGTTTCGTCGTCCATAGTCGATGCTGAGAGTAACCAGGGAAGAAAACGCCACTTACTAGCTAGTTCTAGCTGGTATTAACTGGCAATTAGAAACCGCAACTAGCTAACTAGCTTAGAAGCTAGCTAACCGGGCGCCAGGGCATACGTCACACTGTGAGAGTCCAGAGTACGTACGTGCGTGTGCAGGAAGAGACCCGTCACATAAGGTTGAAGTAATAAAAGGGTTTTTTATGTTCTTAATTGTAAAAAAATGAAAATTTCTTAAAGACCGTTACTTCTGAATGATACAGTTTTTTTAATTAACTGTAAAAAGCCAAAAGAGCAAACCTAATGTGTACTTATTTTATTCATTTTGGCAAAGGAAGCTGCATACGAAACTCTTATTTTGAGGTGCAAAGCAAAGGTACGCTTGTTTTCAATGCCGAGATTTGACGGCTCAAGGCAGTGGCGCGAACCACCAGGAGGTTTCTCGAATCTGAGCTCAGATGTCACTGTGAAGAAATTTCCCGTTTGACTTGTACATTCACGCTTTTTTAACAAACTCTTTTAAATATTTAGTCACAACAAGGCAGTGGTTGTGGAGTGGGGGATGGAAGGAAATTATATGTCAACATATATGTTAAAAAAAAAGTTGAATAACAAGATTGTTGAGTTCATTGCCTGAACTGTTGTGATAACCCTGGGTGTACAGTACCAAAGAATTGTACTTTTTTATACTAGCCAAAGACATTGTGTTTTTTTTTTCTTTCCCCCCTCATTTTTATTTTTTCCTTGTGGTTTAAACTTGGCGCATGGTGGGCGCTTTTATTTTGAAGGACTTTTATTAAAGGACAAATGCGTAAAAAATTATCCCCTGTCATTCTTAAGTCTACTAGTAATTTTCCATTTAAAAAGACTTTAGTTACTCTCACTCTTTAATGTTACTGGCTCTAATTTGTGTTGCGCAACCGTGATATTTTTACAGCCATAAGAAACCGTCTGAGGTGGATTAAGAAAAGCGTGGCGATGGGTAATTAACGGTGATATAATTGACAGGCTTGCAACAATTAAATTTGGCTTCCCCTCCTTGCAGGCAGATATCCAATTAAAACGAATTGCTCCTATAAGCTACTTAATACACATATTTTATTACTGTCAATCACGTGTGTATTTTCTGGAGTGTCAAAATGCAAATATTAGATGGCGTTGCCTGCAATGTCCAAAATATCAAACACCTTTAAAAATCCATGTGTCGAACCTTTGTGACACTGTTAATCCCACGAAATCAAAGGTTTGCTGCACTGGTGTTTTCCTTGTAGTACAGGGCACAATTGGAGTAGTCCTTTGATTAAGAAAGATCAGTCATTAGACGTGTCACTGTGCCCACACTTATCACACCACCAGTTACATAATTGTGCACCAAATCAATGCAAACCCAGACTGAGTTCCCTTGGACAGCATTTATCACGTGGGAGTCTGAGTACATCTATTTGGAGAACATCTTTTTAAGCAAACACTTTGGGATTCCCTTGTCTTGGAAAATGGTCCAGGGGCAAGGGAAACTGAGGAAGGTCCACAGTGCCCACTGTACACATAAGGGTGATTTCTTCTCTGCCCAGACAGGACACTGTGATTTAGCTACAGCAAAGATGAAAAAAAAAAAGGTTGCCTGGTGGGGTGGGCAAAAAAAAATAAATACCGAGGGTTTACTCTGTGCCTATGTGAGGGGGGTCTGCCTGCGACATAAAAAATCTGGGAACCCATGCCACTGTATCCAGCGCTGTCCGCCCCCAACATTAACCCTGCTATTTCGAGAAACTTCCAGCCCACTTTTCCACGTCACTTGAAGGAATCTTTAAAGCGTCCGTCGCCCGTATAAAATGTCTCAGTACTCGACAGCCAGCAATATGAACGGCATGAAGACACAGTCACCGATGCTGACCATGGCGAGTAATGACAACGACCCTCTCCCCCTCGGTTGGGAAGTAAAAATTGACCCTCAGACTGGATGGCCCTTCTTCGTGGACCACAACAACCGCACCACAACCTGGAATGACCCGAGACACGACACGAAAAAGGTAAAAGAGCGGCGGGATAAAGTTGGTTAGTTAACGGTAACGGCTAACGGCAGTTTCGCCGCTATTTTTTTTCTGTCGACGTGCGTCGGTTGTGGTGCATGTTTTGGTTTGTTGCGTTGTTAAAGCGGCAGAAGCCTTTGCGCTACATCACTGTTATATATTAGTCTTGTTGACCGTAGGCCCTGTTTGGCACCGTTGCCTCCCCCTCACGGACAGCTCATAAGCCCATTATAACGGGTGATCAACTCTGATATGTTCCCGAGTCATGATCTAACACTATTATTACTCGATGACTCACTCTGCAGCATGCAAAAGGCTACCCATGATGAGCTCCCCGGTATTTTAATGTGTTTCTTTCACGGTGGAAAACACTGCTGCGACGTCCTGCTCATATTAAACTTTTTCCCTTACAAGGATCGAGGCTGGTCCACTTGCTTCGGTTGTGTACGGCTGTAGCCGGGCGCTGGCTGCCCCCCGCGTATCGCATTCAGCTGTATTAAAAACCGTGTTGTGAAAGCGCACAGGTCTGCAGAGAAAACCCGTGGGCTGAAGTGAGCTTCACAGCCTGCCAGCTGGTAATCTTTCGTCTCAGAGAGAGAGACGCTGTTGTCCAAAGTTAGCGTCCAGAGGAATCTGCTAGAAAGACACAGCTGTTGGGGGATAAAATTGGTGCAATGGTGCTGGCAGCGTGGAGTGTCCCATAGTGGCAGAGGGCAAAGGGTCGTTCACGGCTATTTCATTACTTTAGTCCTACTGGAAGAATGCCACTGATTTACAGATAAATGCAGTGTTTGCTTTGTAGGTGTTTACTTTGGGTGTGTTTTGGGCAGCTGGTACAACTTTTGTCACTTTTCAGTTATGCCATTAACTGAGTGCTGAACTGGCAGACCTGTTGCTTGTACCTATCCATAGCTGTCACCTGCAGGTGTCTATTCTAAAGTAATACTAATAGAAAACAAGCGCCTTTCTGCAGTAGAAAATGGACATTTAAAGCATCGATTTACTAGTCACACTGTAGTACCCAGCCCCTTCTTTTAATTACATTTTACTTTTGTATGCATACAAATGTATCCTGGGATTGTATATGATTTGATGAATAAATGTTGCTCAAGAAAGAATTTACTGTGCTATGTGGAAAGAACTCGTATATTTACTCTTTTTTTTTTCAATCAAAGCAAACCACATTTCCTCTCTCTGTAAAAATCCTAATGTTTGGCTGATATTATTAGATCCAAGGATGTGCTAACTGTTGTTGTTGGATAAGTCAGGACATTCATCCAGGTTATGTTACTCTGATTGTGAAACAATCAACAATAATATTCATCACGGAAACAGCAAGCTGTCTGACGGGAAACACACCAGAGCCTGTGGGTTCACATATCAAAGATTCAATGAGGTGATACTTTTGGCATCCCTCTGCGAAATTGTGACATTTTAAACTGTAACCTCTGCAGTTACCTCAGGACGGAAAACACTTTCCTTTTTAAAATTCCTTAATAGTTTGAAAAAAACATTTAGTGGGACATCGTAAAATGTCCTGTTGTACGTGGACTTAAATGTAACTCTTTAAGTGGACGAGCTTATAGCTGAATATTTAACATATATAAAAGTAATGTTGCTTCTGTTACACACCCATGAGCAAGAATAAGTTGGGTAAAAATATATTAAAGCACATTTTGTAATCAACCGATGCCTAAAATTTGCAATAAACTACAATAGCAACTGTAATTCATCTGAGTATAAGGTTATATAGATTGCTATATTGCTATGTTTCAGGTTCGAGAAGTGTCAGCAAATGGACCCAACATACAGCCAGAACTAAGTCCTCAGGAGACACAGAAGACCTTTGTGAGGGAGATGAAGCATCCCATTCTTCGCCCAGGTTATGTTCCCATCCCAGTCTTTCATGAAGGCGCAGAACTGAGGCAGCAGCAGCACCCGTGTTATTCCTACATCCAGCCGAGCATTGCACAGAACATCCGGACAGACGGGCGGACACCTTCCCCAACGCCGGTTCTCCACTGCAGGCCTAGATCGCCTTTACATGGCCCGTCAGACAGCTCCTCCTCTGAGCCTGGAAAGACCAGCTCGCCTGTCTCACAGACACCAGAGGTGGGAATTGAGTTTAAATGTGCCACCAGATGGAGTATAATGTTTACAGTAGGCAGAAATGTTCCAATTTTCAAACAACTACTGAATTTTGACTGTTTTAATTTGGTCATTTATTTTTAAGGCTTATACTGTTACGCATCACCAACCTTCACGTCCCAGCAGCACCGGTCTCCAGTCTGGTTATATCCCTATACCAGTGATTCATGAAGGTGGAGGGGGACAGACACAGGTTCAATTAAATCCCTCAGTTTACTCTCAGCGCATCCCTTACCCAGAACATCAGCAGCCCTTCCATCGTCTTCAGACAGATGAATGGCCCGGCTACTCTGCTGCAATGCAGCCCCCCCGGGAACAGGCTTCGCCAACTCTGTTTCCTCAGCACCGCGATACTGCCTCCATTCATCTCCCTCCTCACATCAGAAGCCAGTCACCTGTTATATCACAAGTGATGGGAGAAAGGCCACAGGTAATTTTACTTTTTCTGTGTATTCACTTGGCGTGTTGTTGTGTTTTGTTTTCTTCAGATATATATAAAGCTTTGATTTCCCTGTTAGCATGCTGTGGCCTAGATTTTGACAGATTCCAATAAATTGTTTTTGACTTCTAAGGTTCAGCAGCATATCCTCACGAGAGAGCCGCCACAGAAAATGGAGCAGGAACAACAAAGCATGCAGCAGAAACCCGAGAACACGCAGCTCCCCCAGCCGATGCACACAGAAGCCGACGTCCAAAAGCCTCAGCAACCTCAACACTTCCAGCAGCCTCCACCTCAGCAGCCTCAACACTTCCAGCAGCCTCCACCTCAGCAACCTCAACAGTTCCAGCAGCCACAGCAGTTTCAGCAGGCACCACCTCAAACGTCTCCACAGCCTCAGCAACCTGAACAACCACAACACCACAGTTCAGACATCACAGTTCAAATACCTCCAAAACCAGAGCCCCAGGACACGAAATCTTTTCCTCCAGAGGTCCCACCTGGAAAAGTAGAGGCTGGACAAGCTGCTCAGGGTCCCATCCACCCAGGATTAGCTAAGGTACAGCAGATAGTGGAAAGAGTCGCTAAACTGGAGCAGGAGGTGAAGTGCTTTGATGGGAAGAAGAATGATAAGAAATACTTGTTACTGGAGGAGCTGCTCACCAAAGAGCTCTTAGCGCTGGACTCTGTCGACCCGGAGGGCCGTTCAGACGTACGGCAAGCGAGACGAGACGGAGTCCGTCGCGTCCAGACCATACTGGAAGAACTAGAGCAACTGGAGGAGACTGTGATGGAGGGACAGAAAGGAGAGCCCAGCATGAAGGAGAACATTGAGATGACAAAGGAGACATCGCAATGACTGCACACTTCATAAAAAGAGTCAAGAGGGATTACCTGCTGTATATTTGATAGTGGATAAGTCTGCTCTGACTAACTCTCCTCCTCCTCTACCTACAGCATTTGTGGAAGTTGCATGCATTGATTAACAGTGTTGGTATGTCCAGCCATTCAGCACATAATTGATGGTAGCTCAGTGCAATCATGTTTTTTCAAGCCAATGTTGTTGCCTTCTATGTTGTGCCGATGTCTTTATAATAAGACGGCCGTCATGATTATTGGTTGACAACAAATACCAGGCAAGGGTTAAATAAGAGGCCTTTTTTCAATAAATGGAAGAGAAGCATAAGTATTTTCTTAAGAAATGTCATGTGTAATTGCCTTTTGTCTGATCGAATATCATACGAAGCTTTTCACAATCCAGTTGGTACACGTGTTTGTACACAAGTGCAAACGTCGGGGCTTTAAAGCAGAACTCTGCTAAACTGAGTCAACAAGGAAAGCATTTCTCCCCTTTTATCGCCACATGGCCATGTTGGAGCTGCTTTGTCACAGAACACAGTGAATATGTTTATTAGAAGCTGCTTTTTGGTGCATTACTGATTCTGCTGTCTTTGCACTTTGCCATCATTGAATTGTATCATGCTGAAAATCAGCAGCACTTCGTTTTAAGTATATCAGTTAAAGGAGTTTTGATTGATGTGTTTGAGTGTTTGTATGTGAATTGGTTTTCTCGTTATTTCAAATCATGATATTAGTATTTATATCATTATATGAAGTATTTTGGTACATTAATGAATGTGTAATAATAAATGGAGGGTGAGATTTGTATCTTACTTGAGATGTGAGACAATCAGCACTTGGTGCTAAATAGGAGATGCAGTTAAGAGATTGTCAGAATGTCCTTGTATAACTACCAAAGCCACAATCTGTAATAACACTAACGCACACACACACACACAAATGGCCCTAAAAGCCTTAAAGATGCCAACAGCGATAAAATACCCCCCAAAACACTATAGTCTGTCAGTTTTATGATCACACTGTTTGTGTAGTAATTTATTACTCTAACAAGACTGTAAGCCATCTGCCTAACACTCTTAACCAGAAATTATAGATCGTGGCTTAATGTTGATCACGGTTTATTAGTAGCTTTGATGAAAGAAATTCACGTTGGTATGGCTGAAAATAAAATGACTTTGACATGAATTTTGACTGATGCTTGGGTTCCCAAAGATTCTCAAAGTGTGAGCCTTTTTATTTTATGTTTTTATGTTAATCGTTTACTCAAGGACAAGAAAATTACCAGGTAATTGAATTGTATATATGTATACGTATATGTCCACTTGGCCAGCTACCAAATCAAGCCTGATTTTAATAAACACAAGTATGTGTATCCTCCATTTCCAATGCAAACGTGTCCCGTGCCTAGTAGGCAGCTGTCTTAAGTCTGCCTTATTTCCTGCTAAAGACTTTTCCATGGTGAGATTAACAGTTATCACACAGTGTGAGGTCAGCTGCTCCCTCCCTGTTCCCTAAGGCTCACAGTGAATCATGACTGGGAACATTTCTGCCCTCTTTTTCCTGGATGGGTGTGGACAGTTAAAATGAGCCCTTCACTGATGAATGAGCTTAACCTCTAACATGAGTTTAACGATTATATTATATTTCTCTGGTGGTTATTCAAGCAGATAACCGCCTAATTTTGAAAGCATTTATCATTCAGATTTAAGCCCAGTACTGGTTTAGCTGTGGTATTGTGCCCTTATAGGGTGGCTGGTTAAATAATAACACCTGGGAAATGTGTTGGTAACATTTTTATTGCTTCTTAGTCCTTTAAAGTGTAAATATAAGATTAGTTAACAATTACAGTAATCATATGGTAAACAGTATGGGGGGGGTTATGATCAGTACCTGCACACACCGGTGATGACGGATGTCACGTGTCATTGTTTAGACCAGGAAACAGCCTATTACGTCTTGAACGGCTCACCGCTGCTTCACCTCGGGGCTGTTTCTCACTCACTGATGTGTAGCCGCCTTCACTCTGTCCAGCATGACCGTGGGAAGGGATACTACTCCGGTACAGAGCGAGTTTGAGTATCAATATGCGCAGAAGTGGAATAAACAAATCCGACACGCATCCAGCTGCTGCACCCGCTAGGTAGCTAGCTCTAGTAGCACGCGAGCCAGTGGGAAACGAGCTAACCGAGGCTATCGACGGTTAATCGTCGAGACGTGAAGGACCAGGACCGGGCTGTCGGACCAGCTAGTTGTTTGTTTTTGTGTAACCTGAAGAGACAAAAATGGAGTTGTTTCAAGCTAAAGACGACTACATTCTTCAGAGCGGGGACCGTGCTCTGTGGTGCAGCCGAAAAGACGGGACGATGACCGTCAGACCTGGTACGTAGGTACTGGATGTGGATGTCGCTTTTCACTGCTGCAGCCGGCCATTTAACATTACATTACAGTGCCACTAACATTTGGACTTACCACTAAAGTCAAGACGAAGCGTCGTTTTTGCTGGCTTGTTTTAAGCTGACAGCATCACTGTGCTCATTGGGTTTTGTCCCAGTGCACCTCAAACACATCAGCAACCTTAATCTCTCGTGTCTGACGCGTATTCATCTCTGTGATAAACCCTTTGATGATTATTAGATCGAAGCTAATTTACCTGCCTCCGTTAAACACAACAAATGCTTGCTAAACTGTATTTTTAATGGTTCAAGCATTGATCCCAAGCTTTGAAATGATCGCTTCTTTGCTTTCATTTCGATAGTGCCAACACCCCTAACAGACTTCAAACTTCTGACTTTGCTCTTTATGCTACACACTGGAAGGTGCATCTCACTCTTCAGCTCTTTTTTTTAAGACAAATCTGATATAAAACAAGACAACGAGAAGGTGAAAAAACCGGAAAAGTGATTGATTAATGAGAGCTAAATTATAATATAATTCCGATATAAAAGTGCATACAGACCAAAATTTAAAGCTAGCATATTGAGTGTTATTGCCAGGTTCTGGCTGTTGAGTCACATAAGCGAGTACTGAAACACTGGCTCAGCTGTGACTAATGATTGGACATGCTTTGATGTTAAATGAATACCAAGGCCTGTGGTATTAACATTTTCCCAGCAGAAGGGAAAGAAAAAGTTTTATGAGAGTCAGCACAAGAGCTGTGCAGGTTGTCCCCTGTGGCAGTTGAAGTAGTATGGTTGTGCAGCCACCCTGAACAGGTTTTTAGTTGCACCACTGTTTCATTATTTAATTGGAAAAAGGGTTTCCGCTCCTCACTGCGTTTCCACTCCACTCTCTCGCACATAGTTAAGTATTTCACTGATTGTACTTTCTATGTGAAGCTGTTGTTGTTACTTTTTTTAACTGGTTTTTTGTTTGTTTGGTTTTTTTACGTTTTTTTTTTTTTTTAAATTTTGCCGTTTTCTAGACCTTTCTTGTGGGGACCCTCCCAGCCGGTTCCCCCGCACATTAAATTGTCTGCCTTGTGGAACAGGAAGACTCATTGTTTAGGGCAGCTTACAGTTCATGTTCTCCACCCTTAGCCACGCCCTTCACATTTTTCCAATTTCCTCCACTGTGATGTGTAATCTCTCACCAATGCAGAACATTGCGTTTTATTTGCTGGGCTGACCTTATACTTGACCTGGTGTTCGGAAATAAAAAATAAATAAATAGGCAAAGCTTGTCTTTTCATGCATCATATCACATTTTATTCAATAAAATGAAAGCAGGCAGACTTTCCTGCAAGTGTATAGCTGTCATTTTATATAGATATGCACGAACAAACAGTGAGAGACCTTACAAGTTTGAGACAGAAAATCTACTGCCTGTGAGTTGTCACCACCTTTACACAGCGTTCACATCATCTAGGCTTGAGTGTTCTAAGTATTAATTAAAAAAACAAAAAACAAGTTCCTGCATGTAACAGAGCACCTGCCAACTATGACTGTCGTTTTGTCATGACTACTGTACTTTTGTTTGATTAACTCATATGCAAAACTGTGACTAAAAAAAAACAGACAAACTGTGTCTGCAGAAAAATGTTACTTATGGCTTCTTATATGCTGCAGAGCATGTATTACAGCATTGTTGTCGTGTTTCATCTCTGTATTTTTCTTTCAGCCACAGACCTGCTGTTAGCTTGGAACCCAGTGTGTTTGGGTTTGGTGGAAGGTGTCATTGGAAAGATACAGCTTCACACAGGTACGTGGAGCACGGAAGACCTTTGAACACTTCGCAGAGCAGGCGCATTCTCGCCAGTGCTTTCCATCTGTGTGTGCTTGGACTTTTGAGCCGCCAAATCATCCGGTGCTCAGGATGTTTCTTGTTCACCAGTAAAGGTGTGAAAAGAAATGTGTGAAAGAGCTTTGAAATCTGTGTAGTAATCAAGAGGAGTGAATCAATACTGATGATTCAATTGATGACAAGCCCCGATTTGTATGATGCAGAGTGCTTTTGTTGTTTTTATACATTCTAGTATAAGCGATATTATTTAAGAGATTTCTTGTGTTGCCGTTAATGACCGATGTGCAGCTGCTTTCTTCACACATTTTCAGAATGTGAGGAATTTTGCACCCGTGATGCAACTCCCCCACCTTTTTTTTTTCTTCTCCCCTCCTCTTGACAGATCTTCCTCTCGGCCTTGTGTTAATCCGTCAGAAAGCGCTGGTCGGCCACTTACCGGGAAACCACAAAGTCTACAAGATCACCAAGATCGCCGTCATCCCCTTGTCTGACGAAGAGCCTCAGGAGCTCGAGCTGGAGGTGTGCACACATGCGCTGTTTATTCTGCTCTTTAACTTCTGTTTTAATCATGCTTTCAGTTCCCTGGGCAGTACTTCTAACAGTTAAAATCCTAAATTGGTATTAATGTATCCAAGAATACACTATGAGCCAGTGTATGATTCAGCTCTGAGAATGGACTGAGGTGTAGAAGTTGTTTAGATAAGTTTTGTTTTTGCCCGCACATATCTAGTTTAAAAAAAAAAAAATACATGCAGACATAAAATAACCGCAGCAGACCGCAAAGAATGTTGATTGCTGAGATTTGAGTTTTTCAGGGGAGCTTCGTGGATGGTGAGACAGAATATTTCCAAGTGAGTAATAATGGCGGTGGATTGTTAGCACAATGGCTTTTAAATCTTGTCCACTTGTCCCTTATAGCGCAGAATGAACACGTGTCTCCCTTTGTGCATAGAAATCCTGGTGTGTGCATCAGTGTAGATGTTGGCTTGTTTACAGCAGCCCTGTAGTAGTATTGCTACTATAGTTTACTCTAGTGTCCTATTTGGCTGTTTTTGTAGAGGTTATCTAATATCTGACATTTGATACCAAATTCACTTTTTTTTCCAACTCTGTCCTCGTCCCATTGAACGTGTTTGATGGTCTAAATATCACTATCATGTTTCGATTTGTAAAGCTGCAGAAATTTGATAGACCATCCTCTTTTCTTTTTTTTCCAGCTTTGCAAGAAGCATCACTTTGGCATCGACAAACCAGAGAAGCTGGCCCAGTCTCCAGATGAGTCCAAGCTGATGAAAACTTTAAGTCAGATCAAATCTAATGTTGCTGTGCCCATCAAGAAAAAGGTATTGTTTTGTTTTACACACAAGCATGGATTATCATATTGAAACTGATCCCCTACCTTTCCTCTCTTTCAAACTAGTGAAGGCTTTGAAGTTCTTCTAGGATTTCCTTCTTTTGTTGACTTACTTTTTCTTTCCACCTGCCCAATCCAGTATTCCCCTGCTTTCCAGGTCAAGGAAAACAAAGAGAAGGAACGCCTGGAGAGGCGGCTGCTGGATGAGCTGTACAAGATATTCATGGACTCAGACTCCTTCTACTACAGCATGACCTACGACCTGACAAACAGTGTCCAGCGTCAAGGAGACTCTGATAAGTCTGACATGCCTCTGTGGAAGCAGGTTTGGAGTTATTGAAGTTATTTTATTCTCCTTATGTCTACTACACAAACTCCTTATTGTGGCTGACTGTGTTTTTACTCTGTGTTAAAGGTGGATGACCGTTTCTTCTGGAATAAACACATGATCCAAGAACTTATTGACCTTCAGGTATTGAACACCCGCCCCACCCATCTACTGGGAAATACAGAGAGCGTCTGCTTAGTGCTGCTTTTCTATTTTCAGGCCTGAGTAATTAGAATTAAATGAAAACACCGTGTTCTCCTGAAAACTGCTTACAGAGTCATTGTATTTTCTGTAAAATAGTCAGCTTAAAAGAGTGTAGTTGGTCATGCTGTTTAAATGTGGCATTTTGTATGTACTGATAAATGCCAGGGCGTTATCAAAAGCAGCATGAAAATACTCAAAGGCGGGATGCAAAGTACTTTCTTATCAACCTGGCCTCAAACTAAATTTTAATCTGTCTGGCTATTTTTCTTTTTTTAATGTCTGTTGAACGTTCCAGGTCCCAGAGGTTGACTTCTGGGTGATACCAATCATCCAGGGCTTTGTGCAGGTGGAGGAACTGGTGGTAAACTACAATGAGACCTCTGATGAAGAGCGGAGCAGCCCTGACACCCCACCAAAGGAGATCACTTGTGTTGATGACATCCATCCTCGTTTCACTGTGGCCCTGATCTCCAGACGTAGCCGCCACCGCGCAGGTAGAGTTTGCCTTAGGGGAGTCATGCTCTGATTCAGTCCAGTTGCATGGGCTGCAACAAGTAATTAAGGCACATTCTGGTAGCTAGCTGATTTATTGTCTGCAAGTGAAGCATGATCCAGGATATAAATACACATGCATTATTCTCCCCCAAAGGGATGCGGTACAAACGCAGAGGAGTGGATACAGACGGCCATGTAGCTAACTATGTGGAGACGGAGCAGTTGATTCACGTGCACAGCCACACTCTGTCCTTTGTGCAGACTCGTGGCTCTGTGCCTGTCTTTTGGAGTCAGGCAGGGTATCGCTACAACCCCCGGCCACGGATAGAAAAAGGTCAGTAGAGCTCTATCTTGTATTTAGACCTAAACTGATGGTTTCTGACACTCTTTGTGTAGAAATCTTTCCAGTAGCAATTTCTCATGAAATTTTTTGGTAGCTTAAAAATTGTAGCCTACCTTCTCTGCCCTTGCTCTGATTATTATTATTTTTTATTTCTTGCATAAATTATAGATTGTAATCAGTAAATTATTTTAACTGTGACTGCCTCCTTGTTTTGCATTGGAAACAACATAAATAACTCTTTCACCAGAATCAATAATAATAAAAAAGTTTTTAATGCATATTTTCACCTGACATTTCAGGAGAGAAGGAGACTATGACCTACTTTGCTGCTCACTTTGAAGAACAACTTAAACTGTACAAGAAGCAGGTGAGTGTTCCTCACCAGAGTGCATACTCGTATATCCGCTTAGGCTATTTATTAAATGCATTTTCTGTTATTTACTTTGGGTTGTGGTGTCTGCAGCTATACATAGTGCTTGCATAACCCGCTTCCTGTTGTAACTAAAACAGAACATCCTGCTAATGATCAGTGACATTGCTTGTCAGTAGCTTGGATTATTTCAGATAGTGTTTACAGTAGTGTAGCAGTACTTTTATTTAAGCTTGTGATGAGCTCAGCTGTTGGCTTTTTTTTTTTAAAGACTTAAGCCTGTTTCCCAGTTTGTTTTTTTTCTTCATGTGATAAAGTTAATATTTATTTTTTCACTCTTCACTGAACCCAAAAATCTTAAAAATCCAGTGACAGCACTTTTTGGTGTCTTCTTTAGGTCATCATTAACTTGGTGGATCAAAGTGGGCGGGAGAAGATAATTGGTGATGCATATCTGAAACAAGTCCTCCTGTACAACAACTCTAACCTCACTTATGTTTCATTCGACTTTCACGAGCACTGGTGAGACAGACCCTTTTTACACGAGCGTCTTTTACACGAATTTCACAATCTATATATGACCACAGTACATTCACTTCCCCTGTATGGTTCTTGTATCCTGTTTCTCAGCCGCGGCATGAAGTTTGAGAATGTGCAGATACTGACAGATGCCATTTCTGACATCATCACTGACATGAAGTGGGCCTGGTAAGTGTCGTGCCACCTGAGCACTATAGCATGATAGGTTTGGTGTCAAAATGCGATTTCTGTGAATGTGTCTTGATTCTGGTTGTGTGTCCCTCTGCCAGGGTGGACCAAGCAGGAGTAATCTGCAAGCAGGAGGGCATCTTCAGAGTAAACTGTATGGACTGTCTTGACAGGACCAATGTGGTCCAAGCTGCTATTGCCCGGGTAGTGATGGAACAACAGGTGTGATTTTCTGGATTTTTTTTGTTTATGATAACTTATATTTTAGAAATCCTGATTATTAAAAAAAAAAGAAAAAAAAGGTCATAACCATTATAAATATCAAGGATTGCATTTTATGTGTGCTTTTCTTCCTGCAGCTGAAGAAATTGGGTGTGATGCCTCCAGAGCAGCCTCTGCCTCTCAAGTGTTACAGGATTTATCAGGTCATGTGGGCAAACAACGGTGACACCATCAGCAGACAGTACGCTGGCACAGCAGCTCTCAAGGTATCTTAATTGTATGAGGTCTGGGATAATCCTACTTAGAAGTGCTACCCAAATCTGAGTACAGTGTAATGTTTTCCTACTGTAAACTTACTGAACAGCACCTTTTCAGAACCAAATGACACACAGGGAAGCATCTAGTATTCTAAATGTTCTTTAGAAGACTTGACAGAGAGAAAAAAGTGTTAAAAACAGAAACAGTACTTCTCACATATTGTCATATTGGGCAATAACTGTGAATGTGCAAATACACAAGTGTTAGGTAAGCCATATTTAAACAAAAAGGGATGTCACAAATATGGACATAACCTTTTAGCACTGCACTCAGGTCGTCAAATAATTAAATAAAAAAAGCAGTGCGACGAGTTAAAGGTAACACTTTTTGTCCTATTTTAGGGGGATTTCACCAGGACGGGAGAAAGGAAACTGGCCGGTGTCATGAAGGACGGGGTGAACTCAGCCAATCGCTACTATCTGAACCGTTTTAGGGATGCTTACAGACAAGCAGTGATTGGTATTTGAAAACAAAAAACTACTCATATTGGTTTCTACCTATAGTGTCTTGAAATCAATCCTTAATTTGCATTTGTTAAAACTCCTTTTGCTTCTGTCTGCAGACCTGATGATGGGCCTGCCAGTGACGGAGGACCTTTACTCAATCTTCAGTAAAGAGAAGGAGCATGAAGAAAAAGAAAAGGAGAGCCAAAGAGGGGCCCAGGAGCAGGTCAGCCTCCTCCTGCAGACCTACATGCAGCTGCTGTTACTAGATGATGAGAAGTTTCACGGAGGCTGGGCCCTCATAAACTGTGACATGAGGTGAGCGAAATGCTGTTCTGACTGTGCGTTGATGCTTAATGGCTTTATATAATCAGGATATAGCTGAACTATAGTTCCATCGAGGCTTTTCCGTGCTCTTTTAATCCCACTGTTCTCTTATCTCCCACCAGCCTCATTGATGCAACCAACAAAGATGAAGATGTGCTGCTGCTCCTGTCTGATAAAGCATACTATATTGCCTTGTAAGTTGAACCTTAAATTTGCGAAAGAAAAAACCCCCAACTCTTATATTTGACTTATATGTACATTTATTTCCTTGTAGCTATGATGAAGAAGCAGATAAAGTCAACCAGTACCAACGCCTCATTTTAGAGGGTTTGGAAAAGATCGAAATTGGTAAGAAGTTAAACTCCAAGGAGAAGTGAGAGCTCTTGTAGACTCAGTGAGTCATTCAACACTTCTCGAAAGTGTGCTTAACAGTTTCTTCCGTAACCTTTTAGAAATATCTGCGCTCATTATGATTCATGAAACGGAAGCAAATCACTACAAACGGATATTAGAAGTTGCACTTCGCATTGCAGGTCCTGAGCCTACTCTGTTCGGGAAGCCAAAGTTCTGCTGTATGCGGCTGCACTTCAAGAACGAGGAAACTAGCGGATACTTTCACACGCTGCGAGCTGCAACGCGAAATCCCGAGGATGATGGGAAAGGTAGTGTGTGACTATTTGAATTCTTTAAATAAAATGAGAAAAAGTTAGTTTTACACTTTAAACTGTGCAGATATTGCTTAAGACTTAACACTGTGACATTTCACAGATACATTGCAGTGCATAGCTGAGATGCTTCGCATAACTAAGCAGGCTACAGGGAATGACCTGCTTGTGGTTGAAAAGAAGCTGGAGAGGTAAGTACAAATTATGCTGATTAGCATTCGTCTCGGTCTCTCTTTGATATGATTTCAGTGTAACGAAGTTAAACATTCAGACTGCATTGCCAACTTTTAGACAGCAGCTAGAGCTGTGACTTAAGTTGCGTGTGTTTTCCAGGCGGCAGAGTAAACCTCACGAGGATATCATGGGGATCCAGAACAAACCTGCTGACCAAGTTCAAGGGAGCTCCGGCCTTGCACAAGGCAAAAGTTTTATCCTCAATAAATTCTCCACTCTAAATCAGAAAGTGAAACAGACCAAGACAAATGTGAACATCGGCCCCTTCAAGCCCCTCGGTAAGCTGGGCAGCTTCTCTAAGCCTGATGTAAAAGTCAATTTTCTAAAGCCAACTATGCATGTCAACCTGTGGAAGTCGGACAGCAGCTTGGAGACATCAGATAACGTCGCTGGCACGGGAGCCCTAAAAGACATTGGTAATGAAAACTATGGACACTCTTCAGATTCAGATTCTTATAATTCAGACCCGGAGCACCCGTGCTCTGGGTCCTTAGAAAATGTGGACTATGTGCTGCCCAGCTGCGGCATCGTAGCATCAAATCCCAGACTGGGCAGCCGCTCCCAGTCCATCGGTAGCGCAGAGCTAAATATACCCTCTGTTATCCGGGTCACGGGCTGTGACGGGAAGCAAGAAAGCTCAACTCACATTAGTGATGACAAGTCTCCCGGGGCTGCCTCAGTGGCTGAAGAAGCCATTCTCATTGACTTTGGTACTCCCATCGATGCCTACTGCCACCAGTTCATCCAGGATGCACAGACCAAACCTGTTGAGGTGTTCGGAGAGCTGCCACAAGCTGCCATACCTCCACTCCACAACCCTGCAGTGCCTGTGCATAAAAAGAACCCAGCAGACTCAAACAAGCAGCCAAGCTCAGAGCAGATGGAGCAGGAGGAGCCTCAGCTCCCCAGGCCATCCCAGCTAGACGTCCAATCCTCTACCTCCAGTTCCAGCCTCCTCACTATCCAGAAGCCTAGCTCTGCAGTCTCAGGAGGCTCTCAGAAAAGCGCTTGCTCACAGGTGGAGGGCAGCCTCGGCCCTTCGCCTGCCGACAGCAACGGCAGCCGAGTGGTGTCCCCCTTTGCCAAGATCAAGAGTTCCATGGTCCAGGTGGCCAGCATGACCCAGGCGGGATTCACTCAGGGCATCAATTTTGCAGTTGCAAAGGTACAGAAAAGCCCCGAGCCAGAAGCTGTCAACGAGGTCCAAGAGAACGAGTTGAAGGCAATGTTTACACAGTGCCAGACCAGGATCATTCAGATCTAGTGCTTTCCTTGTAGCAGCACTTTGGAGTCGTTTGTCATGTATAAACTTCCCGTAACGTAGCAGTAGCAAAAGCTTGCACATGGTGTCACTACTCGGCCAAGAAATGTGCTCTTAAGTTAAACTTGCCCATGTTAATAATGACTCTTGTACAGAATTGATAAAAATACCCCAAAGCCCATCATAGTAGTTACTATGTTTACGTGCACATATGTATGGGTTACTCTACTTTCGAGGGCACTGAATCATAGATCTTTTGCCATGCAACCTTGCACACTGACGCTCCTCTCTTTTATGGTTTATTAACTAGTTCTCAGATGAATGCTGAATAAATGTCTCAGCATAGTAGTGCACAGTACCTAGGATGAATAAAAAAAATATGGCATATTGATAGAAATTTGAGTACTTGGAGGGTGTAATAATTTTCAAAGTCTTAGTGCTCCATCCAACTTAAGTCACTCCAGAAATAGTTCTACTATATGATTAGCTCAAGAGACAAACAACCAAGAACAAAGAAAATATTTAGGCTTTTAAACTCATATACTTTGAGAGTGGTATGCAGAGTATTTCCGTGTGTAAACATGTTATTGTCCTTAGTCCGAAGTTATTTAATTACCCACAATGCTCGAGTGTGAGGTTAATGGTAACAACCGATTTTTGACGACGCAGGTAAGCAGTTAGCTGCATGTCGAAAGACCAACTCTGATTTTATCATGTACTGTAGGATAAACTCATCCTGGCTACTCAATGGCGTTTGTGAGCTAGTAATGCCCTTCAGTTTGTAACAGTCGTCGTAGAAACCAACCAAATATCTTTTGTGATTCCCAAAGGACTATTCTGTGTTGAAAAGTACCCTTTGTATAGCTGTCAGAAACTAGCCAGACGACATAATCTATGTTGTAATCCTATGTAATATCAATGTTGTCGAGTGTAACTTAGAAGATATACCGCTGTAGAAATAACGACTATTTAAGAACTTAGAGTATCCTGGTTGTTGATATGTACAGTGAGTATTGTCTGTCTCTGAGTAGAGCTGTCTTTTAGGCTTTTTGTATTGATGCTAAGGTGAAGTTTAAAGAGGTATGAGCATTATATTTTGAAAAGAACGCCCAGTACTGTCATTGTTAACCACGAATAACCAGAAAACATCTGGAGTTGTTTTTGATAGATTTATGTATTGAAATAACTATTCTGGTAATGGTTATAATAATTACCTACACGATGAGGGTTTATTTGAGCTAAATCCTTAGCTTGCGTTATACATTGAAAACCGCATGTTTGACAAAGACAGGCGAGTTGCATATAGTAGGTATATATGCAACTGCACCCACGCAGTTACGAGAAACACTGACGCTTTATGCACTCCCCAAACTTAAAGCATATTTGCCTTAATAGGGAACTAAAGTGGGATTATGTATATCAGGTATTTATGGCAAAATCTACCTTTTTAAGTCTTACATGTTACATTTTGTGTACTGTATAAAAGATATTCAGGGTTGGTGCATGTCATCGGAGCTTTTTATGTTGGGATATCTCACTGTGATAATGGCACATTCATTCTCTGTGGGAATGGGCAGGTCTTAGAATTAGTATTTTTTTTGTTGTGTTTGTGGTTTACAGTGAATCTGTAAATCGGAGCATCCTGTTGCTGCTGGTGTTTAGGACCGCTTGCCTTTGAGATCCCAGTTATTTATAATATGGAAGTGTACACTGTAACAAAGTTTACATGTTTTTTTTTTTTTTAAGTTAATTTGTTGTTAAAAAAAACAAATCTACCACAGGATCTTGTTATAGACACCAGAAGAAATTATAATAAATCACAGCTGCCCTGTCCTGCTGGTGTCCGACTGTGATATGAATCTGGCTTGCTCTGAGCTGAGATATCCCAAGATAAACTGTCACATATTTTGTGTTACCTTTGCCTGTTTTTTTTTTTTTTTTTTTTTCTCCTTTCTGCATTCGGCTTGCTCACCAGCAGATAAGATGCGGGACACTTGTATATTTTGTCTGATTATAAATGAGACTCGGCTGCTTTTCTAGGTGCTGCTGATGGTGTGTTTATGTGTGTGTGGTGCTGCCAAAGCTTCAAGGTAATAGCTGTGAGGTTTTAACACAGAGGGTAAGCGGTGTTTTTAAACTTCATTCAGGATTGCAAACACTGGGGCAGCTCTCAAGCCTAGAAGGAAACTTAATCCTCCACATTCCTGAAAGAGTCCACAGTGCTAGAGTGTCGGTGTCTTGCTTTTTATATGCAAATGTCGCCTGTTCTAGTCAATCCTGTATTTGCTGGCTAAAAGTTTGGTCTTTCCTTCCGTTTTTTCACACCAAGTGCTTTTGCGGTCACCTCTTGATTTATCGTCTGGTGGTTGCCCACTCCCATTGTGGCTGGAGCTCTCCAAGCATTTGATTTGCACTGTTTAAGCACATTTTTCCTGCGTTAACATGGTTTCATCTGGATGTCTGTGTTCATATCCTTACCAACTGGCTGTCAGCGTTTTCCACAGTGTACTGAGATTGTATTGTATATTAAAAGTATCCTATTTATTCTTACCTTCTTTGGGTGTGTTACTTGATAACAGGGTGCACTGTACACTTGTTTAGGCAGATATTTCATTGGAATAAAAAGTGACTAAAAGATTGCTGCATGTTTACTGTCAAATGTATTAACAGCACAGCACAGTATACTAACCCAGGAAGAAAAATGCACCAGGACAAACAGTGATCCAGATCTTGTTCCTTTATTTACTTTTTTTTTTTTTTTTTTTTTTTGAAGATAGAAATTATTTTTTTTCCTGTAAACAGACCTTTCTGTCTAGTAGAGCTTAACCTCTGGTGTGAACCCCACAAGAGACTTTGAATTTAAGGCAGTACTTCAGTGTGATGATAAACTGCGATGTTAGTGTACATACAACAGTATCTAAATCTTATATGTAGCTCAGCACAGTAAAAAAAAAAAAAGTGAATACCTGAACTATGTGGCAAATGAAAACATCTTTATTACAAACTGTTTAGATATCAAATGGGGAAAAAAGCAAACAAGTCATGTCATTTGCCTCTGATCACGGCTCGTTGCCGTTGACACACTTGTGCTGCTCCATCCGGCTCCTCCGCAGCGCCTCGATGTGTTTGGCTCGGAGCCAGCTGTCTCTGGACAGCGAGGTCTGACCCTGGCTCAGAGACAACAACCTACGGACAGATTCGCAGAGAGCCACATCTCAGTTTTAATAAGCTGCCAGTCTGAGACGATCTATGAGATGTACGAGCGAGTTCAAAAAAAAAGAAATTGGCTGCGCTGAGGCGTGAAGCTATCATCAGCCTGTTTATGGTGCTTTCAGTTTTGATTATAGCTTATTGCTTAACACTCTAAAGTGCCTTAGGGGCTGTTATTATTCTCATGAATGAAAATTAATTAAATGCTACATAAAGGCAGTTATATAAATCACAACCCACCTCGCCACAACGAGCATCCTGTGCAGGTCCTCGGCAGATATACTCTGGGGGTCATCCTTCCTCATGTCTACAAAGTCATCTTCAACTGACTGAGTGCAGGAGGAAAAGGAGACACTTAATTCTTGTATGCAAACTTATAAAAAGAGTTGCTCAAACAGACTGGGTACATGAAGAAACAGCTACCATACTAGCTGAAACTCAACTCACTGTATAAGTATAAGAGCTTGTCTCACCTTTGTCACTTCATCTGAGATGCTGTAGTCAAGCAGCCGAGCCACACTCAGGTAGATTCTGAACTTGTTGAGCTGTGATGAGGCCTGAGAAAGCATGTGCATGGTGCTGAGATACTCCTCCAGGTGGGATGGAGCGACCTGAGTCTGCAGGTGTATCTGACAGTCAGACTGTGGAGATAAAGAATAATATTGATTGTGTGCCATAGAGGAAGTCCATATCCAGAAAGGATGTCTTTTTTACTAGGTGTTGCTATGCAAAAGTTTCCCTGTGTGCTGCATGCCCGCCTACTTTGGCATATTATCAAAACTTCAGAGCACGGCAGACAGGATCAAAGCCTTGGTGACGGTTAAGCATCTGATCGAGCCGAGCCTCCAGCTTCTAATCAGCCAATAGCTGCTCGCTGTAAACAGTAAACACAACCATGTAACCATTGTGACTTCTAATGAACCGTGGGAGTTGTTTACAGCATGCTGCCCTTCACTGCTCGCCTAATAGCAGGCCGAGCCTGACGCCTCTCCCGGGATTGTTCCCGTGGCACACAGCTGCCACCATGGCAACCCATTAGACCAGCACACAGAAATAGCGCACAGCACATTCCTCAGGCTGTTCGCAACACAGCGAGACTCTGGTTAAAGCCGCCGGCTTGAAGGGCTGGCTGCGGCCGACCGATGTCAGCTGAGACGACAGCGTGACGCCGGCTGGAAACAACCACCAGTGTCTGACACGGCTCTGCTTCGTGAGACACCGGAGGAAACCGAACCCCTCCCCTAGCCGTAGCCGGGGGTGGGGAGCGAGGCGAGGGTGCTGGGAGGGATCCGCGATGGGTGGGAGTGAGCTTTCACTGCGTTCTTACCGGCAGCAGCGAGCGGCCCTCTGACGCGATGAGCACGTTAATATTGCAGGGGAATTCCATCTGATGGTAGTTAAAGTCATAATCAACCTTCTGCCACGAGATCAGGTTCCCCAAGGCCGTGACGTTACGCACACCTGCAGCAACAAACACAACAGAGTAACAGATCCAACCCAGTTCAGTCACAAGGACAGGAAAAATGGTGGTGTTTGAGTCCTCGCTGTCGACCTCTTGTGGTCTTCTAGAAGACCCACCTGTTGTGTCCAGCTGTCCCTGCTCCAGCTGCGTTTCATCTAGGTAGAGGGAAGTGTTTTTGGCCAGCTGCAGGGCGCCGCTCACCAGCCGGTTTGCCACATAGTCCTTCTTAGGCACCAACCGTATCTGGTTCATGTTCTGGAGGCTCATGCCCAGGTAGTGTGACTGCAGGGGAAACAATGTTGAGTGTGTCTCAGTTCATCCAGATATAAACCAAGCAGTACCTGCGACCGATTGCGCTGATAACTCACAGAAGGCACGAGCTGCTGGATGATCTGATAAAGGCGCTCAGTGTACGAGGCAACAGTAGGACAGCCACTCATGTTCAAGGTAAACTTGCCCAGCGGGAGGACGTCCCGTCTCACGTACCTACAAGAAAAATAAAAGTGTGCTGGCGTTAGTTTGAAACCATCAAATAAAAAATTACAAAAAAAAATAATAATCAGGAAGCTCACATACTGAACTTTACGTACACGTTAGAAATGAGATGCAGAATGAGGTACTCGGCTGCAAGAGCATCACCCAGGAGGACATGAGTCAAGTATGCCAGAAGCTCTTCTCTGACAGAGGGCATCTCGCTCAGGGTCGAAGCTAAAACTGAGGAAGAAAGGACAAAGAATCAACTCAGCTCCAGTCTGAACCAGTCGCTGCATTGTTCCTCTTATTAGAAAGCTTTTCAAGGCAAATGAACTTCAGTTTAATGGGATTGTTTTCCTGCTTGATTTCAATACTTCTCACACTTCATTAAACATTCCTACAACACTGATGGAACAAGTCGCCCTGCTTAAGCGATATTATTTATTAATGAGATCTGACAGTACATCTGTCCCGTTATCTTCTTTGATAATTACTGAAGCGACTTCCTTGATATCCATGCACACTTTAGTAAACACCTCAGACTGTTTTTAAATGGTGTGTTATAAATTAAGACAGTGTGAAAACTCAGCTGTCGGAAGTAAAGTACACAGTAATCCTGTCAGAAATGTCCATTTATCATAAGCAACCAAATGAATGAGTTACTGCTGTGCATCACATGCTTAAATGTGCACAAATCTCTCATATGGGAACACTCATGGGTAAATGTTTGATGCTACAGAAACTAAACTTCAGCTCTTGTTAATGTTTTACTAAAACCTAATGGAATCATGAGAAGGACTCTGCGAATCTGTTTCGGGCTTTGACAACTAGAGTCGAAGGAGCGGTACGTTTTCAGCTCTCTGTGACTTTTACTGGGCTAGCGCTAAACTTTAACCAATATGGAAAACAACTACAAAACAAAACGTCCACATATTTACAGACTACCCGTAATCAGTGTGATTTTATTTTAGCAAAAAGAATCTCTGAGCAAAGCAAAACAAAACACAGACCATGTTATCACGTTATGCTTATCCAATTCAGATGGGGCTAGAGGTTGTCCCAGCAATCACAGAGGAAGACCGGGGTCACCCTGGACAGGTCGGCACTGTTTTAGGGCTAACACACAGATACACAGAGACCCCCTTTCACTCTTACATCCACTCTAGGGCTGGGCATCGTCACTGATTTCTGGAATCGATTCGATTTGAATCGGGCGAATTTTGCCTCAGTCAGAAATATTATAATTCTGATCACGTATCAGTACATTTCCATATTTTTATATCTATAAAAAGAAAGCTGACACTTGCGAGACTTTATCAAAGGTGTAAGCATCACAGCAGATGCATTTGTGTCAAAGTAGCTGAGGATAAAACTCAGAAAAACATGAAGGCGACTTTCCTGGCCTGGGATTTTATAACAGGTAACCTTAAAAAGATTCTGCAGTAGTTAAAAAACGAAAGAAAGTCAACCTATGAACGTTACCTGATACTGCTGAAGTGAAGCAAAGTTACAGCGGTTTTATTAGAGACACGGCTAATTTTAAGACGTTTAAATTTGTTCAGTAGCGTATTGAACGGCAGAAATTAGGCTCTCTTTTCGGAAGTAAGTAAAAGGAAAAAAAAACAGCGGCCGGCATGTTGTAATGAAGAAAACAGATTTTTAGACGGGAAACTGTTTTTGAAGAACAGAGAGAGAGAGAGAGATGTGATTTTATCCTGGTGGAAGCAAAATAGCAAAACTAAGAGTGAATTCATGATGATGTTTATGTGAAGCGTAGTTTGGATCTTCTTTTGCTGCTGGTTCACTCAATATTGTTTGGAGAGAAATAAAACCTGCAGCTTCAGAATCTAGTGCAAAAAGGACGTAAACACAAAGCGCAGACCTGGCGAAACATCAGAATCAGCGAGCTGTCAGCCCCGACCGTGTCCGTGCCGTCGGGTAAGAAAGGCGACATCTCACTGATTCTGATCCGTCGGCGGGTCCGCGCTTTGTTTACGTCTTTGTGCAGAATCCATGTACCTGCTCTCATTTACTGTTTTAGCTGTTTGGTGGTTGTTGTAATTTTGTGAGGTTTAACCTGAGATTCTGGCATTTCGGGCAAAATATATTTACATTTTAAAATCGATTCAGGATTTTAATGAATCA
This sequence comes from Rhamphochromis longiceps, assembly GCF_057381845.1. Classification (NCBI taxonomy): domain Eukaryota; kingdom Metazoa; phylum Chordata; class Actinopteri; order Cichliformes; family Cichlidae; genus Rhamphochromis; species Rhamphochromis longiceps. The sequence continues at coordinate 26,120,789 of NC_140569.1, forward strand.
ATTTTACGTTATCCAAGCTAGAATCGATTTTAATCGATAAATCGATAATCAGAACCCACCCCTAATCCACTCCTCACACCAATTTAGAATCGCCAGTTAACCTAAGGAGCCCGTCTTTGGACTGTGAGAGAAAGCAGGAATACCGGAAAGAGCCCACTGAGCTACACGGAGAATATCCTGAGTGTTAGATTTGACCCCAGGCTCTTTTTGCTGTGCGGCAACAGTGCTAAAAGTGCACAGAACTGAAGGATTCTCATGCTTCCTCCAGCACCGAGGGCGGCTGAAGAAGCTCTGTATCACTAAAGTATTGCACAGTCACCGCAAATAATATTTATGTAGTCAAAGCAGTTTAAACGTGTCGCCCACATTGATTCAGCATTAATAACTGATTTGTCTGCAGTGCTGGAAGCATCGGGTTGTTTACTTAATGTTTTTTTAATAAAGTTTGACTTCATCCCTCCGGAGGAATGAAGTCAAACTTGCCAAAAGTGTCTCTTCTTCAAGTCGTCAAGTGAAATCTAGACAACCCCAGTACTCAGGCTTATTTAGCAGAATGTTATGTAAATAAGATTACATTCAGCTATCTCATTAAAATCTGTGAAAAAAAAAAACCCTGCTGCGATACTTATTTTTGTAGCAGGATTATGAAATATTTTCCTGGATGCTTACTGGCTGTGTGATTGGCATGTAACATACACGAGGAAAAAGAATGAAGAAACTTGGAGGCCTACTACTCTACTGTTTGTCCTTACAAGCACTGTTGTCCTCCGAGGTGGCGGCAGAGGGCAGCAGGGGGTTGTTGTGCTGCAGCTGCTTGGCGTAGAGCATGTGGAGGCGTGGAACGAGCGAGGCTGGCGGGCAGTGCACCCTCTGCTCCTCTGCCGTCTCCATGGACTCCGTGGGATCCAGCAGGTTTGAAGAGGCGTCTCTGTACGGAAACGTCAACAATGAGAAACAAACCGAGCAGGGCAGGGAGGAAAATCAAAGTACGTGTCTTACTTCTCGTCGGCTAAGGCGCTGAGAGCGGGACTGACGGAGAGGATCCCGTAGACCTCAAGCATGTCGTTAAGTTTGAAGCTGTCCCAGTCCTCATAGACCTGCCAATGATACGCACATTATAGCATGTGTCCTAAAACTCTCCTCATGATAGCTGTATCGTCTCTAAAATCACCTCTTTGTTCAAAACGGTTCAGTACTGGAAGAGGAATAAACTGACACAGCACACCTTGACTAGGCAGGAAGGGCCTTTCTCTCCCGGCAGGGGGAAGTTGAGGTCGAGGTGGGAGGCAGATGTCATCTGGCTGGAGGGAGCTTCTGTCTCCTGCCGCTTACAGTCGCCGTTGCCGTGATGTTCTGTGGGACTCTGAGGACCTGCAGCAAGGAAAAATAAAACCGTTGTCAAAAGTGCTTTTTAAACAGGATTTTCAACATAGCCTTTCTAAACATGCTATTTTCTTTTATAAAGCACAAGTTATTTCTATTTGCACAATAATGCAAGGAAAAAAGGAGTCTAGACGATGCTCACAAGGCAAGGACGGATCCACAAAGTTATCAAAGCGTTTCAAAAATGACAGTAATGACACAATAAAATGATATAATGTAACTGATCAAGAGCAGCTATAAGTTGGACCTTATGCTAACACTCTTATTCTGACCAACAGTAAATTTGACTTTATCGAACGAATGCCGATTCTGAACACTCGTACCAGCGTGCGCTTCCCTCTGCTTCTGTGGCTGCGTGTCCATGTCGTCGTCTTCCTCGTAGCTTCGTTTCTGTCTGCTTGGCACGTACGAGGTGGAAGGCACCACTCTTGCTTGGCTGCTGTTGGCATATCTGTGCAACAGAGTTAAGGACAACTCGGAGCAGCAGATCACAAGATATAAATGCACATTTCACGAATGCCAGCTGCGTAAAGAGCGATTCTATGTGGTCTTTTGCAAGCTGAGGATATCTCTTTGACCCAGGGGTTTTCTCCGGGGATTGGCACACAGTAGAAAGTCTGTCGCTCTGCAGTTACTGTGTTTTTAGAGTTAAAATCCACCTGCAGATGAAACACCCGTTAACAACCAAGTTGGAGCTAAAATGAGCCATCTACAGCGAATGAGTCTTTGAAGAGACTCACCCCGCATTCTGTCACGTCTTTATACTTCCCACATCGCAACGTCTGTGAAAGAATAGACAGAAAAAGAGGATGAAAGATGAAAACAGCTAAGAGATTATCAAAGGGCTGCACTCGTACCAATAACAGCAGGCGAGAGGATAAAGAAGTGCGTACTTTAGCCTGTGTGGCTGGATCGACAGTCTCATAGACTCCCATGTAGAACTCTGGATCAAACATGTCTTGGATGAAACAGCGAAATTTCACGAGGCTGTTGGGCTTCAGGTAATGCATGGGGATGTCGTTGAGAGATGGGACCTGCATCAAAGTGTGCAGAAACAAATTAGGAGCCTGTCATTCGTGCACATGTTTTTGTTGAAAGTGTAATTTGTATTACCAAGGTGTGAGCGTCCTTCTCTTTCAGTCGATCTTTGAAGAACTCCACGGCTCTCGCCTCCCAGCCAGAGCTTGGATTACTCTGGGAAGCGGCTGAAATATCAAGAAGGCATAATTTTATTGGCAAATCAAAACTCAAAGTTGGATAAATGGTTGTTGTAGAGCAAAATTAGCTTAGCTGGGCTGCATTAGATAAAGATGTTCTGTCTCACTATGGAAAGCGCCCTCTGGTGTGAGCAATCATGGAAGCTCCACTACCACCACAGACCAGTCCCCCAACCTGTCCCCCAACCAGGCATTTTCAAAGTACATCCTCGCAAAGATCAAAGGTGCTCCTCCCACTTGTTTGCGTTCAAAACTGTCTTAATTTTTTATGTCACTGATTCAAAGTGGTGGAAAGATTCCTTGAAGATCCTGGTCAATATTGACGTGACAGCATCACACAGTTGCTGCAGACTTGTCAGCCATGATGTGAATCTCCCGTTCCACACAGGCTGATGTACACTGTAAATGGCCTGTATTTGTATAGCGCTTTACTTAGTCCCTATGGACCCCTACATTCAGTCATCCACCCATTCACACACTGGTGATGGCAAGCTACATTGTAGCCACAGCCTGGGGTGCACTGACAGAGGCGAGGCTGCCAGACACTGGCGCCACCAGGCCCTCTGACCGCCACCAGGCAACGGGTGAAGTGTCTTGCCCAAGGACACAACGACCCAGACTGTCCAAGCCGGGGCTCGAACCAGCAAGCTTCCAATTACAAGACAAACTGCCAACTCTTGAGCCACGGTCGCCCCCACACTGTGGACATAAAGGGAATAGACATGGTCAGAAACAACCCTCAGTTTGGTTGTGGTTTTTAAATGATGCTCAGCTGGTACTAAGGGGGCCTAAAGTGTGACAATAAGATATCCCTCACACATCATTACACCACCAGCAACCTGAATTGGTGATGCAAGGCAGAACGCAGCCATGCTTTCATGTTGTTTATGCCAAATGTTGATCCTACCATCCAAATTCTGCAGCAGAAATCAAGTGTTCTGCTGCTGTAGCACATCTGCCTCACGTTTTGACATGTTGCACATTTACAGATGCTCTTCTGCATATCCTGGGTCTAACAAGTAGTCATTCGAGTTACTTTGTTGCGTTCCTATCAGCTCAAAGCAGACAAACCATTGTCCTCTGATCTCTAACATCATCAAGGCATTTCCACCAGACAACTGGTCCTCACTGGATATTTTCTCTTCTTCTGACCAATTTTCTGTAAGCCGAAGAGATGGTTATGGGGGAAAATCCCAGTATATCAGCAGTTTTTGAAATACTCAAAGCAGCTTGTCTGGCACCAACAACTATACCACATTCAAAGTCAATTAAAAACACATTTCATCCAATTCTCATGCTCGGTCGTCTAGCCCATGTCTGCGTGGTTAAATGCACTGAGTTGTTGCCATGGAACTGCATATATTAGAGAGATTAAATATGTCTTATTGAAGAATTCAACAGATGTACCTAATGAAGTGACTAGTAAGTGTATAAATGTAATATGTTGAGCAAAGAAGTGAGACAGGGTAAAGAGAAACCCTGTTATAATGTGGGGGTTTGGAAGGAAAATAGATAAAAGAGTTACTAGAATTACATGATACAACATGTCTAAAAGATATAAGCAACTTTTATTAATCTTAAATATAACCGCCCCCACCAGTGACACGTAAATGTCAGTCCTTTAAGATTTTAAGGAATATGTGGATTTTTCCGCTTATTCTTTAAAATCCGTCTCCGTCTTGATGTGTGGCAGTGGCGTGTGTACAGTAACTACACGAAAAAGTGTAAGACAAGTGTAAGTCATTTGCTTTTTCGAAGAGAAAGAAAAAAGAAAACACACACAGCCACCTGCAATGTGCAAAGTTGGCATGGTACGTAGTCAGAGAGCTAACTAGCTAGGTTCACGCGTTAGCCCTACTGAGTGAAGTTCCGGTGTCTTACCAAACATCCCCTCAACAACACCAACGGGGTCGTTAATCCAGTCATGTGTGGAAGGCATGGCTTAGATGGTGATAAAGGTCCGGAGATTAGAAAATATATCAAAGAAAAATCACAGTGAAAATACCAGTTTGTTGACTTTCCCCATACACGGGATCGCTGAAGTGAAGGGCGGGAAATTTGCGTCACCAGACGGAGAGCGTAGTGGGTTTGTTTTGGGTACGGGGACCAACCGGAGCACGGAGGTGCGTCATAACTCTCCTTCAGGATAGGTTGGGTGTTTTTCGTTTGACTTTAAATTCCTGCTCTAGTGAAGAAAAGTAAAGAAATAGTCTTTAATATAGAGCTACTTCTATTTTTTAAAGATACAGTTTATTGTTTTTTATTTAAAAGATCCAATATTACAGTGTAAGTAATCATCCTGGTCTATAGGTGGCAGTGGTGAGCGAGAGTGTTTGTTGTAGCTCCAACAAAAGAACTGTGGCGAAATTGCCTGCGTGATTTTAGTAGATCTGAATAATATGTGCTACGCCGCTTGTAGTCGTGCAATCTCCGGTTAATGCTTTATAGCTCAGCAAAATCTGCAAGCGCAGTGAAAAAAACAAAAACGCTCATTGGAGAACTGAGCGTGTCCTGTCTGCCTGCTCCGGTAGTGGCTACGTGTAATTCTCGGGGAAAATGGCAGATAGAAAAAATAATAATGCTCCAAACACCAGTGCAAATTTACTATTCAGCGCCGCTCCAGAGTTTAACTTCAATTTGCCTTTCATGCCAGTGAGTCAGGCCACTGGTCCGGCGGTGCTGTCAGGAGGTGAGACGAGATGCCGACTGAGGAAATGTCCAAACATTTGCGGGTTCGTTAGCAAGCTAAGCTAGTTAGCAGATTGGGTTCCCGTATCGCTATCGGGGCTTACTGAGTGTAAAAGTAACAGAAAGAGAAAGAAACCTTGTCCGAGTAGGGAAGCGTTTATCAGGCGTAAGGTTAGGCTAACTGACAGCGATGTGTTGTGGTCAGACTGGCAGCTGTGTGATGTTTTATTTTGCACGTATGTTTCAGGGTCACAGGCAAAACAGTGTTCTGAGTTAAATGGAAAGATAACGTCCTGTTACAGGGATTTAATGATGCGACATTCTGCTGAACAAGCGCCTGATAAACATGTTTCCTCTTTTTATACTTTAAGGACTAAACAGTAGAAAGCTACAGCTCTGAGCACATATTCTCTATCTCTGTGATTTAATGTGTGTCAGATGTTTTTGCATAGATACTAAAACATGTGTTACACTTTTATTCTCCATGTCGGTGTGCAGTAGATGACTCCACTGATGTTGGAGAAGAAGACAGCTTTGTAGGTCAGACATCTGGGAATGGACATGCCCCGTCTACATTCAGCTACTTCTCCAGTCCCATAACCAGTACTGACCCATTTGCATCAATAGGGCATTCTCCATGCCCCCCGCCAGTGCTGTCTGCAGCCCCGACCACAACGGGACACGTTTCTGTTCCCAGCAGTGTCAGCATGGTTCCACCACAACCCCCACCTGCCAGCTCACAAATGAACCCTTCTCCTTCGATGTTTGGTAGTGCAGTTTACCAGAGCCCCATGGGGCGTCACACTCCTCCCCCTACCACAATGACCCCACCGCCTCCCCAGATGCAGCCGCAGAGCCACAACCCGTACAGACACACCCCCACCAGCAGCAGAGCTAGTCCTTATATTCCAGCTCCGGAAATCATGCCGCCAACACACACGCCACAGCAGAATCCCTACTTGGTCAGCTCGCCACCGCAAACGTTCCCCCCATCAGGACCCATGTATACAAAGGTGAGTGTCACACCGGTGTTGTTGATCAAAGGGTTTATTAACTTATTTGGGAAGTTAAATCACATCTTTCTCTCTTCAGCCTCCTCCCACGCAGATTCAGGGCCCTCCACCTCCACTTCCAGCCACCACAGCTGGAGCCGTCGTTCCTGCTGTTCCCATGATGCCGTACAACTACAACGTCTATGAGCCAGTTCAGCCTCACTGGTTCTACTGCAAGCAGGTGGAGTCAAAAAGCATCTGGCTTCCTTTCAGTATCTTTGACTCCCTTCAGCTTGAGGAGACGTACAACTCTGGTACGACAAGACACGTGCAAATTTGTCTTCCTGAGAATCTAATTTTGACCTGAACTGCACAGTGAAGTTTTGTTTTTTTTGTTTTTTTCTTCATTCTTTCAGTTCAACCAGATCCAGAAAGTGTGATCATACGCACAGACGGAGGGAGGTATGACGTGCAGCTTTATGACCGCATGCGGACTGCAGTGTACTGGGAGGAGGAGCCTACAGAGGTCCGACGCTGCACCTGGTTCTACAAAGGAGATACAGATAGTCGCTTTATTCCTTACTCTGAGGAGTTCAGCGATAAGCTCGAGGTTTGTCTCAAAAATACTGTTTTTTATACCCTCTGCATTGTTCTTTATTGATTTAGTTTAGGCTGCACTGTTGTAAAAGGAAATTATAATATTGTATTATTGCATCATCTCTAGGCTGAATATAAGAAAGCTGTGTCTACCAACCAGTGGCACCGCAGGCTGGAGTTCCCATCAGGGGAAACCATTGTGATGCACAACCCAAAGGTAAACCCCTGTTTGATTAATGTGCTGTAGCGGTCTGATGATGTAATTAGCTTTATAGTTCACGAGCATTGATCTGTTTGCCTTTGTAGGTCATAGTGCAGTTTCAGCCCTCCTGCGTACCAGATGAGTGGGGCACAACTCAGGACGGGCAGACCAGACCCAGAGTGGTGAAGAGAGGAATCGATGATGACCACGATGAAGTGCCTGATGGTAGACAAGTTCCGCTGTGCTCAAAATAATTTGCTCTAAGTGTAAACACAGTTTGTATCATCCACTAAGTGTAATTTTAGGAAATGAAAAGTATGATAAGGTATTCCAGAGGCATTAGAAGGACTTTTTGATAGCTGGTTGGGTGCTAGGTGAAGTATAATGCAGCCTCATTCTGACTGTAGTTCACATTTTATGCACATATTTAAGATTAGAGACATCTCTTTCCAGGTGAGCTCTCAACGGTGGATCATCTTGTGTTCATGGTTCATGGAATTGGCCCCGTGTGTGACTTGAGATTTCGGAGCATGATTGAGTGTGGTGAGTAATGAAGTAATGAGCAGTCACACTGCAGTCGTGTAACGATGTGTACAAAGGAAACGTTAAAAATGCTGTTTTGTCGTGCTTTCAGTGGACGACTTCCGTAATGTGTCGCTGAAGCTGCTGCAGAGCCATTTTAAGAAATCGCTGGATGAACACGCTATCAGCAGAGTGGAGTTTCTGCCCGTGCAGTGGCACACGGCTCTACATGGAGATGCCACAGGGGTGGACAGGTGAGGGGGACAAGGGTTTAACACCAAAGAGGCCTGACACACATGTGGTGATATTATAAATAGCTCCTGACTGGATGGAAACACTGGACTTACTCTCTTATTTTAAATTGACATTGTTTGTCACCCGTAAGTCCTTCATCATTACTCAGGGATGGGTAAACAGAACATTTATTGGACACTGTCATTATATGCCGGAGACAATTGGTGCCTCAGTTCACCAGACATCCTTGCAGGACCTTAACAGACTTATTTCTTGTTCATCTTTGCAGGAGGATAAAGAAGATCACTTTGCCCAGCACCGGGCGTTTACGTCACTTTACCAACGAGACCTTGTTAGATGTGCTTTTCTACAACAGTCCCACTTACTGCCAGACCATCATGGACACTGTTGCTCAGGAGATTAACCGACTCTATGCCCTGTTCATGGAGAGGAACCCGGACTTCAGAGGAGCAGTGTCAGTGGCAGGACACAGCTTAGGTAATAAACATGTTTAATCAGCTTCTAACCTTTCTGTTTTTTCCACCATCACTTAATTTTTCTCCTTGCAGGTTCTTTGATTCTCTTTGACCTGCTTTCAAATCAGAAGAATGCCTCACCTGGAGGGGCCATGCCAACCATGCCCGCTGCTAACGGAGAAGTCAGACAGGTCACGCCCTGACTAATTTAAATAAATTACAATATACTGTAAAAATAAAACAAACACCGTGCTCTTTTCCGTTTATTTGTAAATTAGTTGAATATTTTCAGAATAAAGGTTCGGTATGTAATTGTAAATTTTGCTTCTCATATCAGGTGACGGCCCCTGTTGCACAGGAAAATAGTGCCGTCACCCCTCCAGCTGTGGAGGAGCAGCCCAAAGAAGACGGGGAGGAGTTTGAGGATCTTGCTGCTATGCTGGAACATCTGGGCCTGTCTGAATACAAGAGTACCTTTGATGAGGAGAAGATTGACATTGAATCTTTTGTAAGAACACAGTCCACCTTTTATTTTACAGACTGCTAGGAGCTGAGATATGTTTTAGAAGTATAAGAAATCTAGTTATAAATGTAAACTGTATAAGGTCATTTGAGAACATCGGGGGTTTTATGCAATATAATGTAATTCATCTTATTCTGACCCTTTTATATTCTCTTAGCTTATGTGCACAATTGAGGACCTGAAGGAGATGGGTATCCCACTTGGTCCCAGAAAAAAAATTGCCAAATTTGTGAAAGAAAGAGTGAATAAGCAGGTAAGTTTGTCTGCTGAGTATCTGCGAGGCTTGCAAAATTGTGATTATGGACCCGCCCCACTCATGGTTTCATGTTCACAGGCTGCACGCCAGGCAGCTCAGGAGAACAAAAAAGAGGTCAAAGAGGTCACTCAGACTGCAGCACCTCCACCAGCAGCTGAAGTTCCCTCTGATCCGACTGTGAAGAAGCTTCCAGTGGGCAGCACAGTCTCCTCTGTCCATGTGGACTACAATTACTTTGAAGTTGGAACGGGGCAGGTAAACACATCTGTCTTTCAGCAACAATGAGCTGCTATTCTGAAGCAGAGCTGACATTTAATAAACTTTTTGCAGGTGTCTGTCATCTACCACACTCTGGGCTTTGAGCCTGTGAATTTCTTTGCCTTGGGTTCTCCAATCGGCATGTTCCTGACTGTACGAGGACTTGAGAATATCGAAGAGACGTACCAGCTGCCCACATGCAAGGGATTCTTCAATATTTATCATCCAGTATGTGTTTGTGTATTTATAGCTATTTGTAACATGTTTTATTGTCTCTGGGTCAGATTTGTACAGTATTCTGGTGTGCACAGGCATTTCATTCACTAGACTAATGTCTTTTAGCTGGATCCAGTGGCTTACAGGATTGAGCCTATGATAATGCCAGACCTGGACTTGAAGCCTGTTTTGATCCCACATCACAAAGGACGGAAGAGGCTTCATCTTGGTATGGACCCAAACACTCAGAGCAGAGCTGTCATTGTTGTAGTCACATATGAGATTAAGTTTCAAGCAAAAGGAACAAAAAATAATAATCAGGTTTTAACTGTGAATGCTGACAGATACAGAGTTAGTTACTGAGCCTAAGCTAAACTGTTCAGTATTTTTGGCCTCTCTGCCGCTTAAGGGTGGAGCGTCCCAATATCTGCAGTTACACAGCACAAAGACTCTATTCTTGCACTTCAATTGCCATGAAGCAACGTAGTGGCAAATAAAACTGATTCGTTTTTTCCTTGGCTGTGCAGAAAAACATTAAGGTGACAGCAAAATAAAGTTTCTCGTGGTGGTTGCTTTTTTTTTTTTTTTTTTAAAGTGTATGTAGGTTTCATTGGTTGTGCGGAAATGGGCTTAGGTGTGATTCTGTGTGTTTCAGAGCTAAAGGAGTCTCTCACCAGGATGGGCTCTGACCTGAAGCAGGGTTTCATCAGCTCCCTGAGGACTGCCTGGCAGACCCTCAACGACTTTGCTCGTGCTCACACCTCGAATGCCCAACTTCAGGCCCAGCTGGCCATCGTGGCCAATCAGATCGAAGAGGAGGAGAAGCAACAAGTGCACGAAGGTGAGTGCGGCTCACTTGTGAGTCTTTGTTTGACTATTTTCTGTACTGTTAGATCAACCGTTTTGATCTGGTTTGTCACAGAGCATAAGATTCCAGACAACCCTGAGCTTCAAAAAGAAGACGACGAGTCTCAGGTGAAGATCGGGATGTTAAACAGAGGAAATCGCATCGACTACGTCCTGCAGGAGAAGCCCATTGAGAGTTTCAACGAGTATTTGTTTGCCCTCCAGAGTCACCTCTGCTACTGGTACAAGCAATCTCATATTAAAGACCTGTTTGTAGTTGCAATTTGAATGGAAACTTGAGTATTAAGCAGCTGAATGACACAGACTGAAAACTAAGTCCATGTTTTTTGGTATCAATTAATAATTTAAATATTTACTATGTGCAAAAATAACAGGTTTGGTGGTTTCAGCCTCTCAAATATGTGATCCTTAATAATTTACCAAGTCCTCATATTATTTTGGTTTCATTAAAAAAAAAAAAAAAAAAAGACTTACTCTTCTGCAGTATAGATTTTTTTTTTTTATTATTCATTGTTGATTTTTAGGCCCTTTCCTCACAGTACATTCTTACCTCGTTTCCATCAGTACCTTTTTAGCTCGACTTGATTCAACTTAGTTTTGATAGTTTTTCATTAGGTGGTAGTACCTGGTACTGGGTGGGTATTACCTTCTTTAGTACGTGCTCGGCCGGCGTTCCAAGTGAATCCGAAAATGTGAAATCAGACTGCATGCCACCAATAGGCCAGACGATGGTGTCACTCGATGAGTCATGAGAGTGACTCCTTCACAAAAATCCAAACCACCATTTTTGAAACCTGGCAACGAGAAAAATACCCCACTGTGGTCCCAGAGTCTGACAAAAAGCTTTAATGACCCACGTGGAGGTGGTACTCAATTGTAATGGAAAACGACTGCAACAGAATCGAGTTGAGTCGAGTAGGTACTAGTGGAAAAGAGGCGTATAAAAACTGCACATATAAATGATGGTGAGTGACGTCTGAAGTCCTTTAAGCTGCTTCGGTGACTGTCTGAAACCTGTGTATTAACACTTGTGTTGTTTTGTAGGCAATCTGAAGACACGGCTCTGCTCATTCTCAAAGAGATCTACAAGACCATGGGGATCCATCCAGAACAGATGGCTCATTAATACACAGAGTACACCTGTCTGCTTTGGTCCCATTTAGTTTCATGTATTACTTCTTCACTGGGATTTTGATTATTTTTCCTTTTTTTTTTTTTTTATTGATGTAGTTTATTATATACAGATGAATAATACAATTGTATTACGCCATTTGTCTTAAATTAAGAAACATACAAATGAGCTCGTTGATTCAAAGAAATTTGACAAGTTTGATATTACATTTTTATAGTATAAATTATAGAAATGGGGGGAGGGGTCAAGTTTCCCAAGAACATGTATCAGCAGATCGAATACTAACAGCAGAAAGGAAGGAGCAGAAGCAAATGCAGCCTTCTGTAAGTTTTATTTCATGGCAAGACTCAAAATAAATCATCACCTTGCTCAAGTGTTTCGTTTGGATTGTGTACTGCTGATGTTTTCTCCTGCAGGGTAAGGAGAGACTCGAAGACTATCTACAGAAAGCTGGAATATTTGCAAAAACATTAATAATAAAATAATTACAGTACCAGATGAGACCTGCTTCCTCTGTGAGGGAGAAAAAGCACTTCTTGCCTGCACTATGTAATCTTTAGACAGCTGTCCTCATTAAAATTACCCCTCTAACCTATGAACTGTTCAGCTGTAACATTATGTGGAATAAAAACCAGCAGCTGTGAATACGGCTCATAGTACTGTCTGCATGTAGGCACATATTTAACTCACATGTATGAAACAATGGAATATTAGAAAAATATTTACAAGCATGACTGTAACATTCAATCCCAGTCAAGAAGTGGGAATCGTAGTGCTGGGAATGACGCTCATTGTTATCTATACAATAATACTGGTCCACATACACCTGATATTGTAGCGTTGCATGCAGTAAGCAGATCTTTGCTCAAGTCCTTGAACCATTTGATCAACATGCTTTTCAGGTGAACTCTTTACTTGGAAACAATCAGCAATAAATGAATGATAACAGCGACTCACTGTCACAAAACACAAGTTCCCTTTTTTTTTAAAAAACCCATACTGCCCCTCTCACAGAACTTCTAATAGAAACAGAATATTATGGCTCCATATACTACTGCCAAAATACTGAGTGAAAGATTATAAAGTGTTTGAGGATCAGCTGAAACTTTTGGCTTCTTTTGTTCACTATGAGAAAGTGCAACATCTTTACAGTTGTCAATAAATTATGCAACTTGTTATCCTTTAATGTGTCTTTAGTTTGATTTAAAAAGCCTGTCCAAACACGCAACAGCTGCCAGAAATCATCTGAATGAGCTGAAATCTTTCTGAAGTCATATTTGGCTGTAAAAGGTGCTAAAGAGGCTGGCTGCAGGTCAGGTGCTGTGTTTGAAGCAGGCAGGGTGGCTTAATGAGAAGTTGTCAAGTTCAAAGTTAGAAAGCGCATGCCTATTGATTTGATTTCATGTAACATATTGTCAACCTAAATCCACGAGATACGTACCTGTTGTTCTTCCCTCAGCAAGTTAAGTATTGCTAATTATGCGTCAGCTCTTCAGTAACACTTGTTGCCACGTTGTGAACTTTCACATTGACTAATGTTCATTTTTGTACATTCATTTGTCTACAGCTGTGCGGTGAAATGCAGAAGGATCCGTGTAAACATGTCTTCACTGTAGTGCCTTAACGATATCAGCACCATGCAGTCTTAATGTAGAAATGATGCTGGGTACGCAGAGGCTCGCTCAGTCCTCTGTTTTGCTCTGTGTCTTGAAGGCCTGCTTGCGTAGGTGAGCCTCGATCTCCTCGCGGAAAACCAGCATCCCCAGGTGAGAGTGGGAGGCCTCGTTCATCGCTTTGGACTGGATGCACATGCGGTACTGCTCCGGCGTCAGCTCGTCCGCGCACTGCTTCTCGTGCCACAGGTGGAACAGACCCGACACAGGCGTGCGGATCACTATCATGTCACTCCGCAGATACTTCCTGTACAAGTGGACGTCTTCCACCCCCCAACCTTTGACTTCAAGATCAAAACCACCTGCGGGGATACGACCCATTTAAAACATGTTACGCACAACTGTCGCGTCTAATAAAACAAATGATTGGTGCTTACCGATATTTAGAAAGTCGGAGCGATACTGGCATGTCATTCCAAATCCAAAGTCTCTCCAGAATCCAGCATCCTTTTTATGAATCTATTTGAAAACAGATAGTCATCTCTGACACACAGGTCACCACCAAACCAGCTTTCTAACACGTTGGTCAGAATGGGAACCTTTACACTTCTTACCAGCTGGAGTTCAACAGGTGGAGCCAGCTCCAAATTTCCGTAGACAATGGCAGGATTGTACAAACTAAACACGACAGGATAGAAGACTTTCTTGTCTGTAAAACAGAACAAGCAAATTAACCTTTGGCTGAGAGCAAGAGCACTAAAAGAGTATAATGAATGTGAGCCAATTAAACCTACTTGGAGCAGCGTGGAGACGACAGGTGTTAAGGAACTCGAGTGTAAAATGGATGTCCACATCACAAAAAAACATTAAGACGTCGCCTTTCTTCCATGCGTGAGCTCCGATATCCAAACCTCGACCTCGGGAAAACTCCTCGTCCACTGGGATGAGAGTGTAGTTGGAGAAGCTCTCCTCCCTGTAAAACAAAACGCCTGATTTTTAACAAATGCCTCATATGACATATTAACAAGCCTATTAAAAGGTCTTTCTGTTCAATAGACTCACCTCGACATTTTTTCCAGAGATGACGTCACCTCCTGTAGACCTTCCTGCCCAAAATAAACCACCGTGAGATGTACCCTTCTGTCATGCTGTATGCACACCTCCCTAAAAACACATGCATTTTTCAAATGGATTACAAGGACACACAAGGCTGCAGTGCTTTCCACAACAATGGTGGAAACAAAAGCCAACACGTCTAATGAAGGCCAAGGGTGCTGGCTCATGTTTAGTGGAGAGGGATGGATTTAAGATTCATTCTCACCTGAAGTTTTGCAAGAACTGTGAGAAAGTTTCTGCTCTGCCCGCTAGTGGCACAATGATGTTAATAATCATTCCTGATGTTTCCACAGATGTGCTCCTGACTTTCATTAAGGGCCCAAAAGGCCTGAAGAGTGTGACGTGGCGGAAACTGCTGGAATCCTCTTTGGCAAAGAAGAGCTCGTAAAGTGTCCCTTTGTCTCGCTCTGTCCGGTACAGCCCTGCCAAAAGAAGACAATCTGAAAAACACTGAGACAGGCTGAGAAAACGTACCAGTTATCCACTAAGTGGCACTAAATGCCAAATTCAAGGAGAATTTCTGTTTGGCACTACTGCTGCGCATGACTAACGCGCAAACACAGACACGTAGCATAAACTTTTGTCCCCATCCTTGCTATGCAAAGGCACACCACAGTCTTAATCTGACTAGCTCTGACCCCTGCAGTTTTGTCAAACCTTAACTATCTCATGTAATCTCCTAACCACAACTCTGACCAAGCAATATACACTAGCCAAGGAGCAGGAGTCATGGAGGGTCATTGCAGCTGAGAGTACAGCTTATGAACTTTCAAATGTATTTTACGTTTGACGCATCACTTTTGAGGTCAAGCTTGTTCTGTCTGAACTTGAATCGGACCTTTGCCGATTGTGACATTTTGGCCCAATATCAATGTTTAAAGTAACAATTTGGCTGATTTTGTTTTGTTGTTTATTGTTTTCCTGGAATAAGGGGAAAATAAATATTCTAAAAGAAAATAAAAGATGTGCTTTAATTTTGACTCGTTTTATCCAAAGGTAGCTGCAAGGTCAGGGACCATCGTCACTAACTTCTGATGCACACCCAGTCACTTTGTTCTATAAGCGAGCCTGAAATATAACAGAAAGCATCAAGTTCAGAAAAGAGCTTCAAAGGCTTTCAGAGGGTAAAGAGTTAAAGTCTTGCAGCTCACACAATTTGAACATTTAACCAGTGCAACATTTATATTCCTAAATACAGACTGTTCACAAAATCTGATAACTGTCATATGCCAACATCAATCAATAGGCAATATTGGCCAGTGTTCATCAGATAGTGTATATCAGTGCAACCCAGTGCTCCTTTGTCTAAATAAAATGTACTAACCAAATCAGATTTGGAACAAAGGCTCAGTTTATTATTCTGGATCGTTAAAAATAGATTTTCCTGGTGATTTTTTTTTTCAACGAGTCTATTCACTGAGTGGAAACTGTTAATAAAAGGTTCATTTTGAACACTGGTTACAGTCATTGCCTCTTACTCTGTAATTTAACTGAGAGTCTCACCTTCAGTAAAGTGACCATCTGTGTAGGTTTGCCTCTGCATCGGCACATCATCCTCCACACCATCCTCCTCGTCAGGGTTGTTGATGATGTCTAGTGCGGCCTCAATGACCTCCACCAGCTCATCCCTGCGGTCCTTGCGGACTGGTTTCTCCTCTGGGTGCCGCGTTAGCCCCATTTCCAGCTGGTACACCTTGGAAGAAGTAAAACTCTCAAACGGCACCAAGGCATACTCGCTTGGAAGGCGAGCTCCAGTGTTGACCTCAGCCTTGTCGATCTGAGAATGCAAGTACTCCAGCAAATCTCCAGGCTCTTGGTCTTTATCAGCCAGACCCGGAACTCCTGGAAGCTCTTTTTTCTCTTGGAGAACTTTCAACTTCTCGCTCATTTCCTGTAATTCCTGCTTAAGCTGGGCAATTTGCCGCTTCAGACTGGCAGCACGGTTCAGGTGGCGCTCCTCCTGTTCCTGGAGCAGGGCCTGGTAGTATTCTTTGCCATAGGTCTCCCCTGGTAAGATCAGGCTGACGTCTGCTGGTGGAGTGCACTCCAGCAGGTATGCAAACAGCAGCAACACCAGCAGCAGAAAAAGACCCAGGAAGAGCCAGCGGACCCGACCCTGAAGTGGCAATCCCCGCCTGGGCATCACGTTCTCATAAAAGCTATAGCTGACAAGCCTGCATTCCCTTCGCCCCGGACTGCTCACATTACTTAAAACAGGTTTCTGTACATCATCTTAGAGACATGGGTGTGTAGATCATTTTGGAATAAAGAGATCTTGTTCTTTGGCTCCAATGCATCAGTATTTCCACACATAGGTCCTGTATAAATCCACAAAACGATCAGCTGTTAAAAACACAAAAATCCACAATCAGAAAAAAGGCCACAATCCAGGATCCCAATACAGGGACTTTTAGATAAAAGCACTGATGACAAAACAGTAGATAATCATACAATGACATTTAATGTGTTACCTTTAAGCAACCTTTCAAATAAACCAACCTGCTATCTACAGTTTCCTTCAGTCAGTAAGTTTCTTTTGAACATTTATCCGACTTCTTCACTTCAAAGATTCCGTTTAAACCTGAGGAAGGAGGGACAGCAGGGATTAGCTACACCTGGACAGCTAACACACGCCAGCTAGCTCTCAGCCAAACAACAGCACACAAGGAAACTGGTGGGCGAGCTTCACAGCAAGCTAGCTACAAACTGACTTCCGGTGTAGCTCTTTCTCTTCAAAATAAATGCACGAGCTTTGTGCAAAGGGCTAGACCAAACACTCCAGATTCTGAGAGGTACCTTCTTGGAATGAAAGTGGACAAAACAAGTGAAACACACACAGCGTTCAAGGCCGATTTGTGATTATCTTTTTAATTACAGGCTTGGTAAATGTCACACAAGGCTCACCAGTCAAGAATCCCTGGTTAAAAAAAAAAAAGGCAGCCTTCAGGAGTTTCCACGCCTAATATCGTGTCAACCAGATACCATGTGCAGCAGGTTCTTGAAGGTCACACAGCTCCAAGCTTACACTTACAAAGTAACCCTGTTTTCAGGCTCTCACACCCAGATATAAATCAGTCTCTAGACAGCTATAATGAAATAGGGCTCTGAATCCAGCCAGAACTGGAACTGAGCTTGTGCTGATGTTTTAAAAGCCGTAGCTGTCAAAATACTTCTTTGTACATTTATTTCTTTAACCTTAATGCTTTCTTCTAAAATGAGATCCTGAATGTTTAACACCAAACACAGAAATATAAAATATTAATGATTCTTATTAACATTCTAAAAGGCAAAACGCAACTATGATATTAGTTTTACTACTCACACAAAGAATGTCTAACGCAAAACTGTTCTGCTGATGATGTGTGCTGATGAGAGTGCTTGTTCAACAGTTTGGAAGGTGTGTGTGTGTGCGCGTGTGTGTGTGTGTGTGTGTGGGGGGGGGGGGGGGGGGTGTTAAGTCAAGGACAAAGTAACACAAGACTGCCTGAAAAACAACAGAACCAAGTCATGCTAATAATGGGAGACTTTCAAACTCTAAGCTACTGGCATGGCGACAGAGAAAAGTTGGCTATATTTCCAGAAAAAAAAACTCTTAGCCTAAAACCTTTGATAATTAGATTTTTTTCCCTTGTGGCATATTTGCAAATTTCAGCACCTTTAATTATTTTGAAATTTGCGACATTACAGGCAGCACATCCCCTTATTTCGAAAAAATTCGAACCGGACATGACTACAGTTCTGCTGCTAGCTTAGCGGTGTTCCGCGCTTCACTTCGCTTTCGGGTTTTTATTCTTACCCGTTAGAAAGCCTCTCTGTTACCCATAGTACTCCCCAAACGTTCACTCACCTAATCCCGGCTTTGTCCATTCCTGCCCCTCATTACAGCTGTCGCATTTTGTGTTAAACTAGCAGCAGTAGGTAGGTAGGTTGTGTTACAGAATGCCACGGAGCAAAGAGAAAAGAGTGGGTTGTAACTTACTTCCGGTTAAAATCTAACCAATCGGAGCGTGTCTAACGAGTGTCGTCATCAAGCACGCCGAACCTCCAGGTTCATAATATTGTTTATTCTTATTAAAATAACGACGTTATTATTATATTGTAGCTCTAAACGCATTATTGTTATTATTAGAACACATCGATGATTTTTTTTACTCTCATACACACTACCGCGTCTTCCAATAACGTAACAACGTTAATCTGTTGTTTTAAAAAAAGCTATATTTAACCTTCCCTCTAAGAGATTATTGTCTTTTCTTCCCGTTTCACTGTTCAGACCAAGAAAGCAAACCTCTTATCTCAGGTGATGAACTAGCTGACAGCTCTGGATTGAATTAGCACTGAAACATAATTTGTCTAATGTTCGAAAACAAGTGATATGATCTTAATGTGGTGCACAAAATAAGCCAGGAAATGTTCTCGTGGGATTCTGTTTATAGTCGTTATATTTTCATTTTCTTAATTATGAGAGAAGAAGACAGATGTTATCTGAAAGGCCAGAATCAGTGCGGAAAGTCTTAGTCTAAGAAACTATTTTAATAAACAAACCATTTCCTTCTTTTTTCTGATTTAATCATATGATATTTCTGTACCGTGGGTCTAACCAGTCAGTATTATGTGTAGGTGTAAAAATGAAACCCTGATAAAGGAAGAGAAGTAAAGGGGGTGGTTTAATGTCACACACGCACACACACACACACATCGGGTATCTACCTAGTCATAGATTTTTAAAAAGTACAGATCTAGTTTTGTGCTTCAACTCCAACACCAAAACCTTAATCTGCTTTTCAGTATCATATATATTCACTGGGCTGGTTTGGACATCCTTTTGGGTTCAGAGCTGTCTAAACTCTTAATTTTATAAAGATTTCTCAGAGATGTTGTCC